>NC_133333.1:145779335-146379335 GCF_042186555.1 Aquarana catesbeiana
GCTTGAAGAAGCTTGTTCTTTTTTTTTTGCTCTTTCTCGCATTTTTATTGAGCTCTTTCTAGCTGTTTCAAGGTCTTTCAAGCTTTTTTCAGCATGTGTTTTTTTTTAAAAACCCTCCTAGATAGTATTTTCTTAACCACTGTACAAACAAAACAAAAAGCTGGAACAAAAGTTTTTGCGTGTTTTTGCGCATTGTTTATCTTTTTTAAGCTCTTTTGAGCTCTTTGGGGCACTAGCTCCCCTCAAAAATACGAGTTTGGTGGATTTTTTTTCTGCCTGTAGGAGCATATGCCTGAAAACACCAAAAAAAGCCCTAGTGTGCATGGACACATTGGCTAACATGGAGGGGAGTCTCAAGGCAGAAAAAATAAGAGCTCAAAAGCCTGTAGGAGCCTCTTCTTTGGGCTCCTTGGAGCTGCAGTATGCATGAGCCCTTTAGGAGATAATTACATGTGCAGCAGTCAGTGATGTCACCAATTCATGGGCACTGTGCTCTCATTGATGGCACACTCAACTATGCCGACCATTGACAGAGCTTTGCTGGGACCGCGACTCCCGCATGCATGTGCGAGAGTGACATAATGGTGGCTCGGCCATTGAAACAACTGGACCCTGTGAACCCTGAAGGAAGACAGGATGAATATGGAAGCCCTGTCAGTCGTGACAGTGCACCACTGGAGGGTTCTGCTTTTTAACCACTTGCTGACCGCCGCACGCCGATGTACATCCAAACTTTGACGGCGGATATCGTTGTTATGGCAGCAGCTAACTGCCATGACCCCGGTATCCCCGTTTTCGTGCAGCGGTCGGCTTTCTGATAAAAGTGGTCCCTGTGGCGGATTCGCTGCGAGATCACTTTTATCGGTGGCGGGAGAGGGGCCCCTCCCGCCGCGATCCCGTGCTCTCCGACGCTTACCGGAGCCGTCGGTAGCGGCGGAGGCGATCGCGTCCTTCTCCCTTCTGTGTCTGGAGACGAGTGAGGCTAAGATGGCGCCCAGTCGTCTCCATGACACTGCTGGACGGAAGCGACGTCAAAATGTCACTTCCGCCCACGCCTCTTAAAGGCATATTTTTTTCAATGTCATTTTTTTTAATGACTTTTTTTTTTATTGCATTTTAGTGTAAATATGAGATCTGAGGTCTTTTTGATCCCAGATCTCATATTTAAGAGGTCCTGTCATGCTTTTTTCTATTACAAGGAATGTTTACATTCCTTGTAATAGGAATAAAAGTGACACTTTTTTTTTTTTTTAAAACAGTGTACAAATAAATAAAATAATGTAAAATAAAAATGAAAAAAAATTTTAAACCCCCCCCCCGTCCCGACGAGCTCGCGCGCAGAAGCGAACGCATACGCGAGTAGCGCCCGCATATGAAAACAGTGGTCAAACCACACATGTGAGGTATTGCCGCGACCGGTAGAGCGAGAGCAATAATTCTAGCCCTAGACCTCCTCTGTAACGCAAAACATGCAACCTGTAGAATTTTTTAAACGTCGCCTATGGAGATCTTTGACGGTAAAAGTTTGACACCATTCCACGAGCGGACGCAACTTTGAAGCATGACATGTTGGGTATCAATTTACTCGGCGTAACATTCTATTTCACATTATAAATAAAAATTCAACTAAATTTACTGTTGTCTTATTTTTTTATTCAAAAAAGTGAATTTTTTCCAAAAAAAGTGCACTTTTAAGACCGCTGCGCAAATACAGTGCAAAAAAAAGTATTGCAACGACCGCCATTTTATTCTCTAGGGTGTTAGAAAAAAAAAACATATATAATGTTTTGGGGTTCTAAGTAATTTTCTAGCAAAAAAACCTGCTTGAAGCATGTAAACACCTAAAATCCAAAACGAGGCTGGTCCTTAAGTGGTTAAGTAAGTCTGTCATAATGTGCTAGTATGCGGTGTATAGCACCCTCTATGTTAGGTAGGTGCTAGAAGTAGGATTTTTGTAAGTGCAGGTACATTTAATCAAGCCTAGCTGTAAGCTGTTTGTTTTGATCTGTGTGGGCTGGAAGTGGCTCAGTGTAGGCAGGTGACTCACAGATAGCATTATCTTTCAGTTACCTCTCTCTGGCTTCTAGAGGATTCTAGAAGGGAGGAGGGGAAGAGAGGTGGAGCTGTCTGAAGGGGGGCTCAGGGAGCCCTGACCAATCCCCAACTAGGATTGGCAGGGGGCAGGCCTCCTTGATATACCCAGGGTCAGCCCAGCTGGGGAGTAGTTGTCGGGTAGAAGAAGCTGGAGATGGAGCACTAGGTTGTTGGGGCCTTTGAGGCACTCCCAAGTCTGGGGGGTGACCTTGGGCCTGAGAGGTTCGGTGCAAGTCGGAGCCTTGCTGAGAAACAAAGAAGGATCTGGACAGGAGGCACAGAGAGGAACCAAGAAAGACATCAGGAGCTAGAGTTGCCGGGCAAGTCTCCAGGAGGGATCCACTGGAGTGCAGCCAGGAGGGCTGGTGAGTGACAGGCAGAGTTGGGAAAGCTGGGGAGGCATGCCAGAGTGGACTGGGAGTGTGCAGTCTGAGATGGATGTTGAGCCAGCAGGAGAGACTGTGATGTCATGGGCAGTGGAGTCGGGCAGCTGCAGTCGGGAGGGCTGGCAGGGCCTGAAGAGGACTGACTGGGAGCAATAGTCCACCATAGGACAGCTAGCAGTAAAGGACTTTCCTTTCACCATTTTGTTGCTACACTAAAGGGGCCTGCGGTCCCTGCCTGCAAATGGCAATTGCTAATGTTTGACAGAGTCAGAGTTGGGCCTACCATGTGCTAGTTGTGCCTAGAACCAAGTATTGTACAGGAGAGAGAGAGGTACAGTGTACAAATAAGCGGTGTGCTGGAGGAGACTGGAGCTCTAGAAGTGTAAATAGAGGTTCCAATTGATCACCTTATTGATTCTATTATTGATTCTGAGCATCCCATAATTTCCCTTACCCTAATCAAGTTCAAAATCCCTCAATAAAAATACAAAACAAACATACAAACTGTTCATTGTGTTAAGAGTGACTAGGAAGTGAATTCTGGGCTGGGCAGGGTGACAGGTGGACCACAATATCCAGCAGCCCCTACGGGGGTACGGCTACAGGTGCATACTAGCACATTATGACACCACCTGCAGGGGGTTCTTTTTTTTTTTTTTAACACGGTTTACTACTGCTCTAAGCTTTAATATAGTAAAAGCAATTACATTCAAAGTTTATTTTTTTTTACATTACAACATAATCAGCCTGTTGGAAATTGCTCTAATTATTGGAAAAGAATTAGCACGTGCTCATTTTTTGGGATATTTGTAATGTTGATACAGAATTTTCATAAACTTGTCGTAAACATTACATTTTAATATATTAACCCTCTCTTGACTGGAAGTCATTGATGCCTAGATGCCCAGGAAGACATAGTAGTCACGTGATCAGGAACCACTCTGAGGGTAGGCTGGATTGGATGAGAGGACAGCCATGTGAAGTGTTGGCTGCTTGCTTTCAAAGGGAAAGATGATTTTTTTAACATATCCTCGGCAAGGGGCATCGTGCTGGAGAATGTTAATAAAAAGACACTTTCAGCAACGGTTTAATAAAGAGAAGAGGTAGAAGTATTTACCATGTATTTCCAAAAGCAAAAAAGAATGATTTACCTAAAGGGAATTTCAGTCATACTTTCAGTAGCACATAGCAAGATTGAAAAGACAGAAAATGATTTGAGCACAGCACGTATACAGTATATAGAAGATAGCTTATGATGCATGGACTCCCTGATCTCAATTGCCCAGAGATATGGCAACAGTCCGTAAATACACCCAGTGATGAAACTTTTTGCAATGTGAACACCAGCAGCAAAATATAAATTGGGTTCAACTTCAGTAAGCTTGTGTAGATGCGCTTCTGACTAAGAAGTGTGCTTTCAGGTGTTTCTAGAATGCTTTGGCATGGGTGTCCAAGTTTCTGTAATTTGCGTTTTGTTTGCTCAAGAAGTTGCTTCAAGCTTCTTTTGAGCTGCATCAAGCAGCTTTTAATTTTCTTAGAATAAAAGTTCATGTATATCAAACCGTTTTGTTTTTATTTTGTTTTTTTATATTTATCTTACAGATTTTTTAAATATAAATTTAAATGTTGAATAGAGCGGTAACATTTTTTAATGCTGACCATGCCATCCCCTGGGTAGATTTTTCCTCTCTATTTGTCTTGTTCACTGTTGTCACTGAGACGGAAAGTAAGTGGGAATACAAAATGTTAAAGTTGTCATCAGAACAAGAGGTGAGTGTAAGGGCCGGTTCACACTAGGAATTGCACAGGAATGCGCTGCATGTTCCCATGCGATTCACACAAGGTTCAGTACGGTGCAACTTGAGCCCATTCATTTTGAATGGGCTCTACTCACACTGCACTGCACCAAATGTAGTGCATGCACTACTTTTAGAAACAAACTGCAACCAGATCGCATGGGGACATCTGTACCATGCGACGTGGTGCAGGCAAACACACTGCATTTGAGACCCGAGTTTGGGGTGTTGCTAAGTTACATTGACATGCGCTGCAGATCGCAACTGCAGTGCATTTTGAACATGGTGCAGGAAACACACATGGAACAAAAGTTTCCCGCAACACAATCTGGTGTTAACGAGACCTAAATCTTCCATTGGGGACACTTTTTCCGGTGGCAACTGTCTAACAAGGGAATTCTGCTCACTTTGTAGAGATTACCTCTCACTTCCCACTGCATTTCCAGGATAAGAAACAATGAGAAATCATCCCAATGGGACACATACAGTAAAAAAATTAACTGACAATGGTTGTAACTAGGGTTTCACTGATACCAGTTTTTTTAAGACTGAGTATGAGCACCGATACTTTTTACTCACTGACAGCAATTACCGATACCAATATTTAGTGTCATGTGTCAGTTTTTTTTTAGAATAATAAAAAATTATTACCGTGGATCAGTATGGGGTGAGATGTACAGGGTAGATGGGAGGTGCAGGAAGAGGAGAAGGCTACTGCACAGGGTCAAGAGAGGAGTAGAGGGTAGATGACAGTGTCGTAGGGGACCCTGGAATGGCGGGAGGGACCCCAGATCAGAGCCCTCTGCTCTGATCAAAGCTGGGGGAGCCGGACAGGGAGGGGAAAGCTAGTACTCACGATTTGGGCAACAGAGGAGCCTGGTCTCTGACTGAAGGACATCCGCTTGGCTGGGGGGTGAGCCAGCACCGAGAAGGAGAGACCCGGGGACTGGGACACAGACACAGCCAGGGTTCTGTCCCCATGCACTTCCAATCTGATGCTCCACATCAGTCACTAAGAGCCAAGCAGTGCACTGATCACTGGAATCTGCCGTACACCGCACTAACCAGGAGACAGCACCGCTATCCCCAACCCACACCTCCATCCACTGCACTACCCCACTGCCAGCTCCGCTCTTCCATCCACCCAACAGCCGATCACCCTCTACTACTCAGAGGGTAAAGACGGCCATGCCTATCAGGCAAGTCCAGGCCTGCTTTAACATATCGGTTTCAGTATCGGAGCATTTGCACCAGTACAAGTACTCATGCAAATGCTTAGTATTGGCACAGATGCTGGTATCGGTATCATTGCAACACTAGTTCTAACTCTTCCCTGCTCTATCCAAAATGAAAAACAAATGAGGTTTTGGCTATACATACACTTTCACCTTGACTTATGGAGGAAGAAATGTAGCTTAGAAACAAACAAAAGCCTATGGCCTTGAACTCTGAAGATACTTCCACAACTCACAGTATAAGGTCTCACGCACATGAATTTTTAAGCATAAAATGTCCGGCACTTTCCTGTGCCCAGGGAGCCAAGTTGCTACGTACAGTCGCTTATACAAGTGATGGCTGTATGCCACCAGCTGCTTGTAAACACCAATGGGAAGAGCCTGAGTCACCAGGCAGTGACTTGGATAAACAAAGAAGGTTCCGAAATGGAAAAGCACAGGATCTGGTGCATCATATGACCATAGATTTAGGCAAGTATTGTGACACAGAGGGATTGACTTACTAAGGCAAATAGCAGTTCATTTTGCAAGAGAATTTCTCCTTAGCTTAGTGAATGAGGTGAAGTTCTGCTGACTTCTATCATCCAATCATCCAATAATGTGCAAGCAAAAATATATATATATTGTTTTTCCTAGCAAATGAATAGATATGCTTTGCAAAATAAATTTTCACCGTGTTCACTAAGCTAAAGGAAAATTCTCTTGCAAAGTAAACAGCCTGTTTGCCTTTAGTAAATCATGCCCATAATGTCACTTATTCTTTTAAATTGAGGCCTTCACACACTTCTCCTGGCTGCACTACAATATTTTTGGAAGCCCATCTTCACCCAACTACCTATGATAGGTGTTAGTGGTGTGGCAACAACAGGTCTTATTCTGCCTTGTGCATCCATATGCAATTGTAGCCAGGGTAGTGCTACAAAAGACTAGGAAGAGGTGCCTAATATTTTAAAATCCATCTAAAATCCATAAAAAAAGAAATACAATACTTATACAGCAAATGTTTTTGAGTCAAGCTATTGATTCACATTCACATAGACCGAACATGAGTAGAGTTCTGGGCCTAAAAGCTAAGAGTTAACTGAGAGATGAAATGATTTAAGTGTCTGGTCGATACTAAGTGTTTTTATATAATCCTATAATGAACTGTCTACATACTTCAGTGATTTTACAGTAATTGGCATGGCTGCTGAAATTAGTTAATAGCTCCCCCCTCCTGTACACTTTTCTTTGTGTTTTTTCTTGCAAGCAGCATTGTGCTTAGCTTTGCACCAGTTTTACAGAGAAAAAAAAAAGAGTTCTATTATAGGAAAAATACAAAACCCGTTTCTATCAAAAATTGGACATTTTTAGTTGTTATGACTTTTATGCCAATGATTGCAGGACCAGAGTAATTTATTGTTGTATAGGTATTAATTAATGTGGATACACTGGCTAGAGACACACAAAGGCCGTTCATACTTGCAGTCTTGTAAGATAAGATTTCCCAAACTGCACCAACCTTTAACCACTAGGTTTGCAAGCCAATTCCGTCATACTTGTAAAAATCTGCATTTTTTTTTTGCTTGAAAACTACTTGGAACCTCAAAACATTATACGGTATATATTTTTAAAGCCCTAGTGAATAAAATGGTTGGTGTTGCAATTTTTTATGTCACATGGTAGTTGTGCAGTGGTTTTTAAAATTTTGGGGAAAAAATACATTTTAATAAATTTTAGTGAACACAAATACATCATAATACCCAATTTTCTGTCAAATATAAAATATGATGTTACACTGAATAAATAGATACTAAACATGTCACACTTTAAAATTGTGCACGCCCGTAGAACAGCAACAAACTACGGTTCTTATCCATAGGCAACACTTTAAAAGTCTTTACAGATTACAAGTTTACATAGGAGATCTGGCCCTAGAAATACTGCTTTCCTTCTGATGTTCGTGATGATATCTCACGTGTCTACTGATCGCTCTTTACATATGTGTGCGGGATAGGCGTGTGCGTTCACCTATGCATGTGAGCACAGGCAGACGTGGGCACTTTAAAAACTTTTGATTCTATATTATTATTTATTTTATCAAATTTTGTTAATTTTACAGTGTACCTTTATTTTTGTTATCACTTTTATCGCTTATTGATTTTTTTGTCATCACAAGGGATGACCATGGGCCGTGACAGGTCCTCTTTATGGAGAGATCTGAGATCTCCCCTCTGACCTCCAAAACAGCAGATCTGCTGCTTCACAAGCCAGCAACAGCTTGTAAACAAACAAACCGCAACCGGAAATGATGAAATCCTAACTTCACACAGTGGGAGGAATAACATCAGTTCCTCTCAATGTATACGGGGAAGCCAATGCCACCAGTCGCATCCCTACTGGGTTCCCTGATCAGATGGGAGAGCCCAGTAAAGGCGGCGGCAGTGGTGGGAGGGGAGTAAGACCCCCTTCCACGGCCTCTAAAAGTAATTCAGCGGCTGTATAGCCAATAGAATTATTTTTACCATATAGGGCAGGAGTAGGCAACCTCGGCCCTCCAGTTGTGGTGAAACTACAAATCCCATCATGCCTCTGCCTCTAGGAGTCATACCTGTGATTGTCAGGGTCTTGCAATGTCTCATGGGACTTGTAGTTTCACCACAGCTGGAGGGCCGAGGTTGCCTGATATAGGGAATCGTTTGGCTCTAAAATATAATACTGGGATCGTGGTTGTAGCCTCAACCCTGATCCCGGTATAACCGCTTCAATATGAGCAATAAATGTACAGTATGTACAGCGGTATAGAAGCAATTAAACTGGCTACACATTATACAAATTTTGGACAAAATTCTGGCTAATTTCAGACAATATTTGGGTCAAAATTCGCTCAGTGTTTGGCTCTGTCAGCCACCTCCCACCTATCATGCCTTGATTGAAAAAAATCAAAGGTGCCGGGCAAACAATTGTCGCCCAACAAAGTGACTGCATCCAATCAAATGCAGCCACTGTTATGATACTTTTATAGCTGCCAGGGCCAGCTGTCAAAATACAGTAGGCACAGAGGGAGATTCTTCCATCCGTGCTGTACATCAAAGAAAAGGAATGCAGACACCACATCTATGAACTGTAAGCTGTAACGTGTTACATTTTTTGTTCTTGGGTTTCAGTGGCGACCGTTCCTTTGGGGCGCAGGGGCGCAACTCCCCTAATCCATGCGCCTGGCCCCTAATCTACATGCAGGGTGCCGGACGCATGGATTTCAATGTTTTGGTTTTTTTTGAAGCACATGATTAGAGCCTGAGGCTCTAATTGGCTTCGAAAAGGGTGGGCTCGGGGCGCAGAGCACCACACCCCAAGCCTACCCAGTTGTGTGACAATAACGAATTAATATTAATATTAATATTCGCTATTGTCTCCCTGCTTCTCCCCCCCAGCCAGGAAGTGGGTCTTAAGACTAAACTGGCCGAGAGGAGAAGCGATCATATTGGCTGGCCAGAGCAGAAGCAGGGGGAAGCCGCCAATGAGATTGGGATGGATTGGGTAAGCGAGGGGCTGGTGGGCGGACGGGCCAGCGATAGGGGAGTGGGGGTCGAGTGGTTTGTTTGCTGCTCCCCCAAAAAAGGAGCACCAGCCGCCACTGTTGGGTTTAGTTATACTTAAAGGTCCTATTTACTACAGTTTTCAGATGTGCTTGTGACTCGGGTATTGTGCATTCTTCACTCACGTGCACTGCATTTTATATGCATTTTTTGGTTAACCTTGAAAAAAAAATTCAAATCAATTCCATGTTTTGAATGCATAAAAAATGATGCAAACAATTGTGATACATTTGTTACAATGTATTTCTATAGGTTTTATTTTATTTTATAGGGATTTTATGTGAAAGTGGTACATATTTGTGAAGTGGAAAGCAAATGATAAATGGTTTTCAAAATGTTTTACAAATAAATATATGAAAAGTGTGGTGTGCATTTGTTTACAGTGCCCCTCAGTCAATACTTTGTAGAACCACCTTTTTCTGCAATTACAGCTGCAAGCCTTTGCACAGCTAGAGAGTGAAATTTTTGCCCATTCTTCTTTGCAAAATAGCTCAAGCTCTGTCATATTGGATAGAGAGCGTCTGGGAACAGCAATTTTCAAGTCTTGCCACAGATTCTCAAATGGATTTAGGTCTGGACTTTGACTGGGCCATTCTAACAGATGAATGTGCTTTGATCTAAACCAATCGATTGTACAGTGCATCTGGAAAGTATTCACAGCGCTTCACTTTTTCCAAATTTTGTTGTTACCACCTTATTCCAAAAAGGATTACATTCATTATTTTCCTTAAAATTCTACAAACAATACCCCATAATGACAACATGAATTGAAATCTTTGCAAATGTATTAAGGGTCATAAGGGTGATGTATTAAGGGCCATAAGGGTGAGTGTTCACACCACCAAAGCTCCAGCAATCACTATAGGGCATCAAAAAAGCCCACATAGGATATCCATCTAGTCGTCCATGTGGAGCTGTATAGCAACAATGGAGGAGCTATAAATTGGGTTCGGTGTACATCCCCTGGAGGGCACAGAGAACACTCACCCTTTTGGCCAACTGGCAAATCTTTGATCCTCTCCTTTGCTAGGAATTAACCCATAGTTTGGAGGTATATGGTAACAGCGGAAATATGAACTACAGAGTTTTTCTAATCATTTAAGTCTATGGAAGCCTCTTCTAAGATAGTAAGACCTTTTTTCTGTATTATTTGAAACCTGGATATGTCCTGAGGAAGTCTTTTAAACGAAACGCGTTGACGCACCAGAGCTTACATCACATATATCTACATAGATGCTTTTTACATTTTTTTGTCAATGTCTTTGTCATTTATACGTTTGTATTTAATAAAATTTACTGTATTATTATTTTGTACATGATTTTCTTGATTTGCTGTGCTTTCAAAGTCCGACCAGGGGCTCTCTGAACCACCCCTCCTCCTCCCTTCCCCACTTTTTTCTGACGGCTCTCAATAAAGCCGGTTCACACAGGTCCGGGGTGGCTGCAGTCCACATTCCAAAAGGGTCCTGTGCGTGTTTGGGTCCGGTTCAGGTGCGAATTCAGGAAAAAATTTGGACCTAATTCGCACTTGAACTGGTGAACAGGGACGCACTGGACCCCATGCTTGGAACTGCGGCCGGACATATAGTATGTGAACCCCGGCCTAAAGGACAGTAAACATGCCCTTTATTTAGAAAGTTTGGAGACCCCTGGATTAGACCATACATTTGTAACAGACCAATATTGAAGTACATATGGGTATGAAGTTCTGAAAGAGATCATAACTACTTCCCTTTTTATTTCCTACACTTTCCCTGTGATGAAGGCAGTATTAAACCCAAAAGCAAACATTTATTATATTGCAGCTTACCAATTCTTAGATGTGATGGTTGTATTAGTTTCCTTTTTTTAGGCTTTCTTTATTCTTTCTTCATCTGGTGATCTGGCCTGACAGGGGGGTCTGCGCTAATAATCAGTGCATTGATCATCAGCGCAGCCCCATCAGAGGTACCCACGCCAGATGGCAATCAGTGCCCATCACGGATACCAATCAGTGCCCATCACACATTCCAATCAGTGCCCATAACAAATGTCAATCAGTGTCCATCAATAATGCCTGTCAGTGCTGCCCATCAGTGCCATCTATCAGTGTCCATCATTGCCGCCTATCACTGCCCATCAGTGCCACCTATCAGTGCCCATCAGTGCCGCCTATCAGTGCCGCCTATTAATGCTGCATATTAGTGCCTCCTCATCAGTACTACCTTCTCAGTGTCACCTCATCAGTGTCGCCTCATCAGTGTCCATCGGTGAAGGAGAAGAAGTAATTATTTACAAAATGTTATAACATAAATGAAAAAAAGGGGGGGGTTTTCAAAAATTTCAGTATTTTTTAAATTTGTTTAGCAAAAAAAAAAAAACATTGTATTGCTCTGGTCAAAGTGTGTTAAAAATAATCGTAAAGAAAAAAAAAAAAAAAAAAGAAAAAGAAAAAACAATTGAAATTTTTTAAAATTTATTTTCGTACTGTCACCAGTCAGTGTCCCTGATCACCACCACATTAGTTATATAATTACTCTGTACTGCATTGGTGACAGTATGTAAAAAAAAAAGTGATTTATTTTTTTCTAATTTCTTCATTTTCCAAAAAATGACATCTTCAAAAACCCACGATGCCTCTTAATAAATACCCTGGACTGTCTACTTTCCAAAAAGGGGTCATTTGGGGGGTATTTGTACTGTCCTGGCATTAGGACATAGGGTCTCATGAAATGAGATAGACAGTCAGTACATCAGGATTGATCAATTTTCAGATATATACCAGTTTTGGACTTTCCCAAATATTAAACACTGATTTGAATTATCTTCACCAATGAATTGTAGCAGAATATGTTATGGCTTAAATTTATGAAGAACAATTGTTTATTTGCAAAATTTTATAACAGAGACAAAGAAAAATACATTTTATCCTCAGAATTTTCAGTCTTTTTTCGTTTATTTAGCAAAAAAAAAAAAACAAAACAGTGGTGATTAAATACCACTAAAAGAAAGCTCTATTTGTGTAAACAAAATTATAAAAAATTAGTTTGGGTACAGTGTTGTATGACCGTGCAATTGTGATTCAAAGTGCGACAGCGCTGAAAGCTGGCCTGAGGAGGAAGGGGGTAAAAGTGCTGGTATCAGGACCTGGACTTAAACCTGGGACCATGGCTGTGTCTGGCAATGAATCTTCTCACTGAGCTATTTGAGATGCTGGACAGTGCTTTGTCGGATCCTTTGGACAATCCTGCCTTGTGCCTTGATTTCTGCTGAACCTTGAACTCTTTGCTCCTCCGACAAACTTCCTGATATAAGCCATGTCTCTGCACTTCCTCTTTGCCAGAATATTGTGCTATCTCCAGCCAGTATCTCGCTCCTGTCTTCCATGCTGCTGTCCATATTTGCTACCGTTCGTTATTGACCCTTGGCTTGTTCCTCGACTACGCTTCTGCCTATGGTTGCCACCTCATCCCTTTAAACCCAAGCACATAATAATTACACAGGTTCTGTGGCTGATTAAGGTGGTAATTAAACTCACTTTGTGCCTTATCTGCATTTAATTAGCCTCAGAACCTGTGTAATTCAAAGGTGTTCAGGTTTAAAGGGATGAGGTGGCAACTCTACTTCTGCCTGATCCCAACCTGCAACGACTCGTTACCAACCTTTTTGGCTTGTTTACTGACAACGCTTCTGTTTGATCCTTACCTGCATATCCGCTACTGGACCCCAGCTTGCTCACCTCCTGGTGGGGCGATCTTAAGGACCGCGACCTGGTACTAACACGCAGCAAAATCCATCTCCACCAACAGGAGCTCTGGTGAGCATGGGTTAGCACTTACACTCCACACCTCAGGTGAGCCTGCGTTATCTGCCAGGGTGACTGCCCGTGTACCTATCATGCTGGTCGGTGGTAGTCCTGCAACTGGCCTTCGAGGCTGATCCCTGATCGTGACAGCCGGTATTGAAGTGGTTAAATGACTGTGACATCTAATTGTGTCTTTTTTTATCATATGCTCAGTTTAAATTGTTTAGGTTTGTGACAGGTTTGCTTTATGTTATCTGTCAGCTCCAGGCAACAAGTGTTTTAATACAGAGACTGCTGCCTATCACTTTAAACAAGCTTTTAGTAGGCTTCAGCAATCTTCACACAGCGGTAAATTGTTTGAAAGCCTGCAGATTTTCTAAAGACTGTTGAAAAGTACTGCCAGAAGCCCCATTATAGCTATACTCCAGGCAGATATAAATGATAGCCCTGTACTCATTAATACCTTACTACAAATTTGACTTGATAGCTGCTTCTTGAAATCCGCTATACAGCATTTACAGACAGGGAGATGAAGGGGCAGAGCTGGGAGCCAATCACAGAGCTACAGAAGCCCTGCTACTCCTAGGTAATAAAGCCCTTGGCATTAAGAAGTAAACAGTGCCCACGTGGGCCCTGTAAACACAATGGTTTTAGCTGAGTTTTCATTAGGCAGGTCAGGTAAACTTTGACACTTGTAGGAAGTGGAAATCCCCATTTCTTACACGGACTTATCCATTGCCCTTATTTTTACAAGGGAACTTCTCTGATCAATTGAAAAATGTTACAGTGCAGTTTAGATGGGGTTGGTGCAAGGATTTTTGTCTACATTTTTTGTAGGTGTAGGTGGGGGTGTGTGTGTGTGGGGGGGCTCCAAAAAATTTTTTTTTACATATTTTTTTTAATGTCTCCTTTATATGCCTAAACATTTTTGGTTTGATTTTTTTTTCTTTATTTATTTTTACATAACTTTTCTTGCTATCACATAGGGGGCTATTGATCCCCTATGTGATTGCATTTAGGTGACAGGTTCTCTTTATGGAGACACCCATGATTTATTAGACCCTGATTGTCTCATCTCTAATCCACTGCAGCTGATGGAACACAGTTCTTTCCCCAGCACTGATCCTGGAGAATGACAGCTCCGGTCCAGGAAGTGACGTCATACACGTCACTTCCTGGTCCTGCATTGAGCTCCCACCACCCTTCCCATTGACACCCACCATGACAGCCCCGGGCCCACAAGTGGGACAGCGCTTCTCCCAGGGGGTTTACTGATGCGGGGAGGAGCCACAAGCGCCGTTGGGGGACCCCAGAAGACGAGGATCAGGGCCACTCTGTGCAAAACAAACTGCACAGTGGAGGTAAGTATGATTTTTTTTTTTAAATAACGAGGGTTTACAACCCCTTTGATGATGGTTTTAATTTGGCTTTTCTGTATGTAAATCCCATTTCCTTTAGGCTTACAGTTCGGTCACAGACATTGACTTCCGTTTCTGACCATTTGTTCCTCATTTGTATTGTTATGCATTTTCTGTTTTCAATATTGCCTTTAAAGGGGTTGTAAAGGGTTTTGTTTTTTTTAATAACAAACATGTTATACTTACCTCCTCTGTGCAAGGGTTTTGCACAGAATGGCCCCGATCCTCCTCTTCTGGGGCCCCTCAGCAGCGCCCCAGGCTCCCCGCATGGAGTGCCCTCTCGGAGACCCGGGTGGGAGCTCTCCCGAGTCCTGCTGCTGCGTCCATTGACACAGACAGCAGAACCCTGCCCTGCCCCCCGTGTCACTGAATTTGATTGACAACAGTGGGAGGAAATGGCTGCACTGCTATCAATCAAATGAGGACCCTGAGACAGCAGCTGGGGCTGCTGTGCTCGTCCCCTTCAATGGAACGATCTGGTTCAGGTAAGTAAAAGGGGGGTCTGGTGGGCTACTGCACTACAGAAGGTTTTTCACCTTAATGCATAGAATTTTTTAATTCATAGATTTTCTATGCAGTGTTTTTATTTCTGCCTCTAGATGTCTTTAGTCTGTTGACCAGCCTCAATCAATCCATTCCTCTGAGCCCAGGTCATGTTGTGCCTGCCCTAGTCTGTTATTGGACAGTGAAAGGACAAGGACAGTGATAAGCTCATCTTTCTGTAAACTCTGCTTTCTCCTCCAATCAAGAGGCTTCTTGTCAGCACACAAACTGATTGGCTCCTTATACTACTTCTTCCTCTCACATTCCAGCTGAGCTATACAGGGAGGCTGATACTAAGGGTTCTATTTATGAAGCATTTTTTGGATGAATGGGTAACCATTTGTCCAGGCTGCACACATTTTCCAATATTTTCTCTAATACTATGACTTCATATGATCACCAGCTCTATTTAGTGGCCAAAATGTGGTATATGTTTTTATTAAAATGTTTATAAACCTCAGACATGAAATATGAACAAAGCACATCCTTCTTTAGTGTGTACTTGTCTCTCCAAAGCTCCAGAGTGTGATTTCTTACTGCTACCTGGTTCCTCTGTAATCAGCGTGACTCAGTTCTGGCGGCTTTTCCCTACACCAAGAGTTAAAAATGTGACGGATGGAGCTCCAGCACACAGCCTGTGACTGATATCCAAAGCTGTGCTTGTTCTCTGTACTGTGGGAAGGAGGGTGTGTCCCTTACCTCCAATCAGGCTCAGAGCTGTGTGAAGACTTCAGATCTCTGCCTCCTGCTCCTAGAATGAAGAAAAAAATCCATTCCTGTTTAAGTTTTCAGATCGATCTACAGAAGAAATGACCTCAGATACACAGATACAACTTATGTAGGAGGATTTGTTTCATTTCTGTGTACCACCTGAGGCTACTCAATTCACTGGGTATATGTGAGGGTTTGCAACCAATTTTAAGGGATTTAAGAAAAGTTTTGACAAAAAGTTTGGCAAAAAGTTTTGAGAATGACACAAATATAAATTTTCACAAAGTCTGCTGCCTCAGTTTTTATGATGGCAATTTGCATATACTCCAAAATGTTATGAAGAGTGATCAGATGAATTGCAATTAATTGCAAAGTCCCTCTTTGTGATGAAAATTAACTTTTTTCCATAAAAAAAACATTTTGACTGCATTTGTGAAGACTTTGGGGAGCCCAAGAAAGTCCAGCAAGTGCCAGGACTGCCTCCTACAGTTGATTCAGCTGCGGGATTGAGGCACCACCAGTGTAGAGCTTGCTCAGGAATGGCAGCAATTAGGTGTGAGTGCATCTGCAAGCAAAGTGAGAAGACTTTTGGAGGATAGCCTGGTGTCAAGGACAGCAAAGAAGCCACTTCTCTCCAGAAAAAACATCAGGGACAGACTGATATTCTGCAAAAGGTACAGAGATTGGACTGCTGAGGACTGGGGTAAAGTCATTTTCTCTGATGAATCCCCTTTCTGATTGTTTGGGGCATCCAGAAAAAACCCTTGTCCAGAGAAGAAAAGGTGAGCGCTACCATCAGTCCTGTGTCATGCCAACAGTAAAGCATCCTGAGACCATTCATGTGTGGGGTTGCTTCTCAGCCAAGGGAGTGGGCTTACTCACAATTGCCTAAGAACACAACCATGAATAAAGAATGGTACAAAAACATCCTCTGAGAGCAACCTCTCCCAACCATTCAAGAACAGTTTGCTGACGGACAAGGCTTTTTCCAGCATGATGGCGCACCTTACCATAAGGCAAAAGCGACAACTAAGTGGCTTGGGGAACAAAATTATCGACATTTTCCGATCCATGGCCAGGAAACTCCCCAGACCTTAATTCCATTGGAGAACTTGTGGTCAATTCTCAAAATGCAGGTAAAAAAAATAATCCCACAAATTCTGACAAACTCCAAGCCTTGATTATGCAAGAATGGGCTGCCATCAGTCAGGATGTGGCCCAGAAGTTAATTGACAGCATGCCAAGAGTGAATTGTAGAGGTCTTGAAAAAGAAGGGTCAACTCGACATTGCAAATATTGACTCTTTGCATAAACTTAATGTTATTGTCAGTAAAAGCCTTTGACACTTCTGAAATGCTTGTAATTATACTTCAGTATACCATAGTAATATCTGACAAAAAGAACTAAAAACACTGAAGCAGCAAACTTTGAAAATTAATATTTGTCATTCTCAAAACTTTTGGCTACGGTTGTATATGGAGCAGAGAATCATAGGAATGCATAGTATTATTGAAAATACGGGGCAAATTGTGCAACCTGGATGAATATTTGTGACATTCTTCCAAGAAACGTTTTATACATGCACTCCTTTGTTCAGCGCTTGCATTTAAAAGAATACCAGTAATGATGTTTTAATGATTACAACACTGCTTTAATTTGTGTCTTAAAGCTGTATTAACCGCTTCCGGACCAGCCGCCACAGTTTTACTGCGGCAGGCTGGCTTCCCTGTGCGAAATCACGTTACTGTATGTGATCTTGCGAGGTTCGGATAGCAGGCGTGTGCGCCCGCTGCACTCGGGGGGTGCCGATGCTCATGGCCGACGGTCACGATGACCGCCGGCCACGAGCGATCGTGACCAGGAGACACAGAACAGGGACGAGTTGTAAACACACACTTCCCTGTTCTGACAGGAGTGACAGATCGTTTGTTCCTATTAGCTAGGAACCATGATCTGTCACTTCCTGTAGTTAGTCCCTCCCCTTTCAGTTAGAATCACCTCCCCAGTGAAGGGGTTAACACAGTTAACCCCTTCACCGCCCCCTAGTGTTAACCCCTTCACTGCCAGTGACATTTTTACAGTAATCAATGCATTTTTAATCGCACTGATTGCTGTATTAATGCCAATGGTTCCAAAAATGTGTCAAACTTGTCTGATGTGTCCGCCATAATGTCACAATCACAATAAAAATCGCCGCCATTACTAGTAGAAAAAATAAAAAAATAAAATAAAAATGCTATAAATCTAGCCCCTATTTTTTTTTTTTACCAAAAATATGTAGAAGAATACATATCGGCCTAAACTGAGGAAAAAAATAGTTTTTTTAATATATTTTTGGGGGATATTTATTATAGAAAAAGTAAAAAATAATGTGTTTTTTTCAAAATTGTTCTTTTTTTGTTTATAGCGCAAAAAATAAAAACCGCAGAGGCGATCAAATAACACCAAAAGAAAACTCTATTTGTGGGAAAAAAAGGACGTCAATTTTGTTTGGGTACAACGTCGCAAGACCGCGCAATTGTCAGTTAAAGCGACGCAGTGCCGAATCGCAAAAAGTGCTCTGGTCAGGAAGGTGGTAAATTCTTCCAGGGCTGAAGTGGTTAAACCCATAAACAAAACTGTGATATATTGTAGCTGATCAATCCTAAAATGTGATGGCTGCATTTGTTTTTTTTAGTATTTTTTTCCCTTAATTTCATCTGGTGATCCCACCAGTAATACACTTCCTGCCTTAGAGTGTCTACATTCTGTCCAAAGCAGACACCTTTGCACAGCAGGTTTGCCAGTCTAGGGAGAGGGTAGCGCAGAATAAGATGGACCTGACAAGTTGAAGCTGAACTTCAGCTTACACTTTGTAAGCAGTTACAGCAACAATTTTATTGCTTCTGGGATAAAGGTTCTACATAAATGTATAAGGGCTGAGCATTGAAAGCACCCCTGCCAGTAGTAAATGGTTTGTCTCAACCCTGTAACTGTTATATCTGCAGATTAGCTTATTCTGTGAAAAACGTCAGGTATAATGGCCAGATCTCCAGGTGAAAAAGCCTAAAAAAACCCAAATGCAGCCATCACATCCAAAGGCCCGTATACACGATACGAAAATCGCAAGTAAAATTTTGTCCGACGAACAATCTGGCGTTTTTCAGGTCGTTAATATAGTGCTTTCAAAAGCCGATTACAGTTTTTCGTCAGACAAAAGCTAGATGTGCAGACTATAACGTTTTTGTCGTACGCCTCCTCAACGTCCAATTTTCATTTTAATTAGTATGGATTTCTTATGAAAAAAAATCGTAAGAGCAAGACTACGCATGCTCAGAAACGAAAGAATACATACAAAACTAGTCAACACATTACGTCATTTCTGAAGTTGTATTCTGTCGTACGAATATTTTCGTATGGTTAGTAGCCTCTTCACTTTAGCATGCAACAAAAAACGGACGTTTGGTCGTCTAAAAATCTGATTGTGTGTATGAGGCTTAAGAATTGTTTTTTTAATAATTTCATTTAAAATTAATATTACAATTTAATAATAATAATAAAAAAAAATATATATATATATATATATATATATATATATTATTGTTTGCTTTTGGGTTTAATACTGCGTTAATCAGGCAGACCCATACACTACATATTTTCTGGTAGATCCAAAAGGAGATTGCTGCTACTTTGTCTGGACAGCTTAGTCTGTTAAAGATTGAAAAATACCAGACTTACTGTCAGGATCACTAGGTGAAAATAAAGGAAAAAAGCATAAGAAGATAACAAATGCAGCCATCGTATTGTAAAAATTGTAAGTTCCAATTTATTACATTTTTGTGTTTGAGTTTAATACCACTTTAAGTTGTGCCTAGACTTTAACTTCAATGTAGGCTTTTAAACCCCCTCCACCAGAAACTTGGACACTTCTTCTTCATAAAAGTTTATGGACAATAAATAAACAGATCTCTAACATTCAACATCATTTAATGTATACAAATCTTGAGATTGCATAGAAAGATTTTCAATTTTTTTTTTTTTTTTTTCTCAAAATTTCGATTTTCAATGTTTCTGTGAAAAATATACAGATTTTGTTATAGGAACAATGTACAGTTCAAAATTCCATTTATCGCCTATTTTTTAAAAACACCTGCAATTTGCAAAAAAGGGAAACATGCCTTGTTATCAAAGGAAACCCAGGCCTCTTACACTGGCTGTGAACGCTTTAATTGGTATATATTAAAAAAAAAAAAAAAAAAAAAAAAAGAAGAAGAAGGTAAAAACTAGGTTACATTATTGAGTGGTTTTTCACACCCTAACATCGCCAGCAAAAGATAAGGGATGAAAATAAGAAGAACAAAGTGTATTAGAAAAGGAATACAGAAGAAATCTATACTGAAAGTGTTTTGTTAGATTTTTTTTTTTTTTTTTTTTTTAAGGCCCAAACTTTAAAGAATGGGCGTAATGGAGACCGCTCTCGGTAAGAAATGATCAGAGGTCAGCTTGATAGGGACACTTGTCTTATTGAAGTCTCTTCCTCTTAGTGTTTCGGAGGTGTAGAAAGTGGAAAGCAGCTCCTGTTCAGCTTTTTTGTGTCATAACGCCCCGGAGTTTGTACTTGAAGTGGTACAAATCCTTTTTTCCCTGCATCATCCCTCTCCTCTTAGCGGAGACTAGACGAGTTCACACTGTAGAAGAGGACCGTGCGAGCATTATCGGCTTATGCTGGTAAGCTGAGCTTCTTTCCCTTCAGAACTGGAATTGAGAAAAAAAATAAGGAGAGAATTTAAAAAATCAGCCACATTCACCTTCTTCAAAAGCAACTCATCAAGGGGTGTACTTATAAAAAATTTGCATTGCAATTTGTCCAGTAAGAGTACATTTAATTATGTGTGAATGTGGAAAAGGTGTGGAAAGAATTTTAGTAGGCTGTTTTCTGTGCTGAGTGAATGTTTTTCATTGATTTCAAATGCAAAATATTGCATTTGGCCACTAGACTGTGCTAGGTATCATAAGAATTTTTTAGGATACTTTTTGACATCTAGTGTCCAAATGCAGTATTTTGCATGTTATTTTATTAAAATGTGTATCCAGTACAGGAAAAAAAAAACTTAATAACATTCTTTTACTGGGTGAATTGCTTTGCAGAATTTTTTTTTTTCTTACAAATACACCCCTTAGCATTGTAAAGAGAATGAGTTATATGAAAATGACATGTAAAGAGTGATTTCCATTCTTGATGACAAAAACAGATCCCCTCAGAAAACTACAGAGGTTTTCCAATTAAATGCTAGGTGCATTCTTCTAAAAAAAACAAAAAAACAAATGCACATGTTTTAGCAGGAAAAAAATGTGCATTTTACCCACGATCAGTGGATGTAAGGGTAGGGTTGGTGGGCATTTGCATCATGTAAAATTTTACACCCTAAATACAGGTGTAACATGGTACAAAAGGTGAACTTAGCCTTTAACCACTTCCCATCCAGGCCAATTCGGACATTTCTCTCCTACATGTAAAATTCATCATTTTTTTGCTAGAAAATTACATAGAACCCCCAAACTTTATATATTTTTTTTAGCAAACACCCTAGAGAATACAATGGCGGTCGTTGCAACTTTTTATCTCGCACTGTATTTGCACAGCAATTTTTCGAATGCTTTTTTTTGGAAAGAAAAACAGTTTCATGCTTTAAAAAAAAAAACATTAAAGTTAGCCCAATTTTTTTGCATAATGTGAAAAATAAAGTTACGCCGTGTAAATAGATACCCAACATGTCACGCTTCAAAATTGCAAACGCTCGTGGAATGTCGCCAAACTTCGGTACCTAAAAATCCCCATAGGCGACGCTTTAAATTTTTTTACTGGTTACATGTTTTGAGTTACAGAGGAGGTCTAGGTCTAGAATTATTGCTCTCGCTCTAACTTTCGCGGCAATACCTCACATGTATGGTTTTCATACGTGGGTGGGACTTACGTATGCATTTGCTTCTGCGTGCGAGCACACGGGGACAGGGGCGCTTTAAATTTTTTTTTTTATTGTTAATTTTATTTTTTTAGTTTGACACTTAAAAAAAAAAAAAATTGATCATTTTTATTCCTATTACGGGGAATGTAAATATCCCTTGTAATAGGAATATGGCATGATCTGTCCCCTTTACAGTGAGATATGGGGTCAATAAGACCCCGCATCTCACCTCTAGGCTGGGTAGCCTGAAATAAATTTAAAAAAAAAAAATAAATAATTAACGATCACGGCTTCCCAGCCGAGGCGCCGCTATTCGTTTGAATGCAGAGGCCGGGTGTGACGTCATAACATCGCACCCAGCCTCCGAACGAACATAGAGACTCCGGCGACCATCTGATCCGCCGGAAATCTCTATGATCACCATCCGGGGCCAATGGATCCTGTCTCCGACTCACCGATTGGAAGCGGTGAGTCGGTAAAAGCACCGGAGGGTGGCGGGACGGGGGGTCATCCACTCTCGCCGCCCGTAAGAACGTTCAAGTGGCGGAACTGCCGCTATGATCATTCTTATGGTGTAGGCAATCGCCGGCACTAAAAGATGATATCTGAATGATGTCAGTAGCTGCAGACATCATTCAGATATACCCCCGCAAAGTCAAGGATGTCCCTGGACGTACCTTGGGCGGGAAGTGGTTAAGGGAGACAGTACAGTTACAATACAATCCAAGATAGGAGGGTTCAGAGGTTCCTGCTCGTGAGAGCTTGCAATCTAAATGCAGGTGGGGACCACCAAAGAAACTCCTGGATCTGCCCCAAATGGAAAAAGGGGAAAAAATAAAGTCCCCAAAGTAATTCAAACGGAAAAAATCCTGTGGAAGTACAAAGAAAAGAGTCCAGCAAAAATGCATAATCCTTCAACAATCCCACAATGGCACAGAACCCAGTGCGTGAATCCACTCAAATCCACCCATGAAGAAACCATAGAAATCAGCCGCTTATCAGAAGAAACATGACCATACTTATCCAGCAAATACTTAGTCAGCGCTAGAGGTGCACCTAATGGAAATGTTGGTCCCGAAACCGAAAATGCAGGATGCACTTCGTCAAAAACCAAAACCAAAAAATAGGATTTTTTCGTCGTACTTACCTGTAAAATCCTTTTCTTTGAGTACATTATGGGACACAGAGTCAGGCTAATATTCATTACCTGCTGGGTGATACTCCATCTCCAGGTGAAAGGACACTGGTAGACCAAAGGTCTTTAGACAGGAAGTGATCCCCTATATAACCCCTCCCACACAGGAAGCACTTTAGTTTTGTAGCAAGCACTGAATCCTCAAAAAATCCTCAAAAAAGAGGGGAGGGATCTCTGTGTCCATGATGTACTCAAAGAAAAGGATTTTGCAGGTAAGTATGACGAAAAATCCTATTTTCTTTTTCATACATCATGGGACACAGAGTCAGGTTAATATTCATTACCTGCTGGGACGTCCCAGAGCAATAGCCTTGAGGGGAGGGAGACACCCTGCCAAACGATAGCCATCAGAACTTATACGGCAGCCCGCAGTACACTGCGGCCAAAAGCCGAATCCTCGGCTGCTACAACATACACTTGATAACATTTTGTGAACATATGCACTGAAGACCAGGTAGCAGCCTTACAAATCTGAGACACAGATACCCGACTGCGAAAAGCCCAGGAGGTTCCTACACACTATATTTCAGACCATAGGCCTGAATGATCAATTAACGGACCCAATTGGAAATGGAAGCCTTGGAAGCTGCCTGCCCCTTCTTGGGTCCTTGGTAAAACAAAAAAGGAATCTGATCCTCGGATCCCTGCAGAACTAGACAAATAAATCTTGACTGCATGGACAACGTCCAATGAATGCAGTCGTCTCTCTTCCACCAAGCGAGGCTGAGAGAAAAAAGAAGGCAAAATAATGTCCTGATTTAAATGAAAGGCCAACACCACTTTTGGCAAAAAGGATGGAACAGGTCGTAACACGACTCTGTCATGGTGAAGGATCAAGTATGATTCCCTGCACAAAAGGGCCGCCAATGCCGACACCCTTCTAGCCGAGGTGATGACCATCAGGAAGGCTAGCTTGCGTGACAACAAGTCTAATGGAATTTCCTTGATAGGTTCAAATGGTTGTTTCTGGAACACAGACAGCACCAAGTTCAAGTCCCAAGGACACATACTGTAGGTGACCTAATGGGGGCGGAAGGAAGCAAGCTGCCCCTGCATAAAGATTCGGATCAGTGAATGGGAGGCTAAAGGCCTTTGGAAGAATACTGATAGGGCCGAAACTTGACCTCTGATTGTACTCAAAGCCAATTTGATTTCCACAGCTGACTGTAGAAAAGAGAGAATTCTCCCAATCACTTATTTCCGAGGATGCCATTTTCTGGCTTCACACTAAGCAATAGAAGTCTTCCAGACATTATGATAAATTTTCCTAGTGACAGCTTTTCTAGCATCCACTAGGGTAGACACTACTGATCCCGAGCTGCCACGGTCCTTTAACACCCTGGTTCAATAACCATGCCATCAAATTTAGAGACTGTAAATTGGGGTGGAATATAGGACCTTGAGACAGTAGATCGGGGCGACGAGGAAGCGCCCATGGCCTGTCTATTTTCAGTCTCACAATCACCGGGAACCAGGGCCTTCTGGGCCAGGCTGGTGCCACCAGAATGACTGAACCCTCTCTTTCCGAATCCTGCCCAACAAATGTGGAAGGAGAGGGATCGGAGAGAAAGCATAAACCAGGGAGTACTGTCTCCATGGAACTATCAGAGCATCTGCTCCGATTGCCAGAGGATCCCTTCTTTGGGACTCAAATTGCTGTAGCTTGTTGTTGAACCTGGATGCCAATGGGCTGACCTCTGGCCTTTCCCAACGCTGGCAAATTTACTGGAACACTCCTGGGTGTAGGGACCCTGCCCTCGGGCAGATCTGCTGGCGGCTGAGATAATCTGCCTTCCAGTTCTCTACGCCCGGGATATGGACTGCCGATATAAATCGGCACATGTTCCTCTGCCCAGGCTAGTATGTGGTTCACCTCCTTCAGAGCTGAACGATTCCTGGTACCGCCTTGGTGGTTTATATAGGCCACTGCAGGTGGCATTGTCGGACTGAAACCCGATAGGGCAGTCCTGAAGCTCCATCGTCCAGGACCGTAGGGCCAGACGTACTGCCCGTAATTCCAGGACGTTGATGGGAAGGATCTGTTCTGTCCCTGACCATTTTCCCTAAGCTGTGAGCCCTTCTAGGGTCGCCCCCCGCCTGAGAGACTGGCATCTGTAGTCAGTACTCTCCAAGTTACCGGGAGAAAGGATTTTCCATTTTGCAGGTTCTGATCCTGCAACCACCAGTTTAGGCTTAAGCGTGCCCGGGGAGATAAGTACACTGGATAATCCAGGCCAACAAAATGTCTTGTTGTAAAGGCCTGGAATGGAACTGGGCATAGGGCACTGCCTCGAAGGAGGATACCATCCTCTATAGAAGATGCATACAGAGCCAAATGGAGGGTTGTCTGGTGCCCCTTATCTGATGCACCTGAACCTTCAGGGCACAGATCCTTACAGGTAACAAGAATACTCTTGCTTGAACCGTATCTAGGATCAGACCTAAATACTTTAGACTTTGAGCTGGTTTCAAGGCTGATTTTTCGGTATTTATGACCCAGCCTAAGCTTTTCAAATATTGCACCGTGCATATTATGCTCTGTTCTAGAGCCTGTAATGAGTGATTTCTGAGTAGGAGGTCGTCCAGATACCCGAGCACTAGGATCCCTTGAGCCAATAAAAGACCCAGTACTGATGCTAGGACCTTTTTCAGCCCGAAGGGTAGAGCCACAAACTGAAAAGAACGTTCCTCTACCCCAAAACGTAGAAACCACTGATGAGGCTGAAAGATAGGTATGTGTAAATATGCGTCTTTTATATCGATGGAGGCTAAAAAGTCTCCCCTCTGGAGTGAGGCTACTACTGAGCGGACAGACTTCATTGGAAAGGACTGTATCAGTAGATACTTGTTCAGCGATCTTAGGTCCAAAATGGACCTTGTGTCCCCGTTTGGTTTCTGAACAGTAAACAAGTTTGAGTAAAACCCTGTGCCTCTTTCGGATACCGGAACCTCTACAATCACTCCTTGATGCACTAGACGATGTAGTGCCTAAAGCAATAAGTTTCTTTTTGGAGAATCCGAAGGAACGCTGGATCTTAAAAACCTCTGAGGGGGAACCCCACACAACTCCAGCTTGTAACTGCGAGATATAATTGAGGTGACCCACTTGTACTGAATTATTGTTCTCCAAATGTCCGCAAAGTGCAGCAGACTTCCTCCCACTCGATGGAGTAGGGGCATCCCCTCAGAAGGAGAGCTTGGTGTTGGGTTTAGAGGAATCTTGGACCCAGGGCTTTTTCTGGCCCTGGCCCTGCGGCTTTCCCCTGGCCCTAGCGCCCTGTTGGCGGCGGTACCACCTTGACGCTGAGACATTGGAGGAAGCAGTCCCTGAGGTTTTAAACGAGGGACGTCTGGTGCTTTTCTTCACAGTAAGTAGTGAACTCTTCCCTCTGGAAATCTTTTGGATACATTTGTCCAAATGATCACCAAATAAACGTTCCCCATGAAAAGGGAAACCTGCCAATAACTTTTTTTTACAAGGAAGCTCGGCTGACCAGTTCTTTTTTTTTTTAATTCTTTATTTATCACTTTTTATGAATAACAATACAAAACCCCACGGGGATAAATCTTCATACATAACCATTTTAAATTCTTATGACCAGTTATCCCCTCCCTCCCCCCCCTCTCCCCTTCCTCCTCCCCTCAGGCCCACGCTCAGCGAGAAGATAATATATACACAGTTGTGTAGATTATGCTATTTATTTATGCTGGGCCAACGATCTCCTTCAGATAATCCCAGGTCCCTTTAAACTTAGTCCAGGCTGCCCATTTCCCTAAGTGCTCCTCCTCTTCGGATTCAACTCCTCCCTTATCTAAACGCTCAACGTTATATACTTCATTGAGGCTGTAGAACCAATCTCGAGTGCAGGGACTCGAGATGTTCAGCCAATTCGTTGATATCTGCCTTTTAGCTTCGTCTAGCATAATAGGGATCAGGGAGGTTTTGTAGTTCTTCACCGGGTCCGGGGTCCCATGGAAGAGGCAGACCCATGGGTCCTCTGCTATTACTTTCCCTGTGATAGCTTTTATCAAACTTAATATTTTTTTCCAGAAGACTTTTATAATAGGACACTCCCACCAAATGTGGGCCATAGTTCCTGGGGTAGCACAACCCCTCCAGCAAGTATTTGATTTAGTCCTATCCATTTTACTAACCCTGTCTGGGGTGGCATACCATCTCGCTAGACATTTAAAGTGGCTTTCTGATCTTCTAGAGTTGGCTGCTACATAGTGAGCCATCCTCAGGATCTTATCTGCCGCAGTTTCACTACATTGAGAACCCAGTTCCAGTTCCCACCTTTTGATATATGGGGGCACCTCCAGCTCCTCCGAGGCTCCCAGGATCTTGTATATTTGCGTTATTACTTTCCCTGCTTGTTCCTTTACACAGAGCTGTTCAAAAGGTCTGAGCTCCTCCATGCTCCTGAGAGGTTTCGGGAGACTTTCCACAAAGTGGGAGAGCTGGAGGTACCTCCATTCATTCATTACCCACAGGTGGGGTTCTATACATAATTCAGAGAAAGTGCGTATTTGCCCCTTATTTAGAAAATGTTTCAGTTGTACAGTGTCACCCTTCAACCAATTCCCTCCCACCTCCCTCCTCCCTGGTGCAAAAAAAACATTATCTTTCATGTGTATAAGTGGTGAGTTATATGACCATTTATTCTTATTGTGTATCCTATCCCAAAGTTTGAGCGTGTTAAGCGTTAATAAAGATGTGTGGGTGCTCAGTGTTCTAAATTTTGGAGGGTTCCAAAGTGCCTGTCCTAAATTCATGTTGCTCAGAAAGTGTTCAATGTGAACCCAACGTTTGTCCGTGTCTTTTTTATTCCATTCTGTGATCCTGGACAACACCACTGCGCTATAATATCTATTAAAGTCTGGTAAGGCAATACCACCCTTTCTCTTCCCCCTGCTTAATACTGTATAGGCGATGCGTGGTTTTTTGCCCCCCCAAATAGCCTCGCTTATAAGCTTCCTGAGAGCTTTTAAGTAATATCCTGGTAAAGGAATGGGCAGCATCTGGAATTTGAACAGGATCCTGGGCATTAAACTCATTTTTATCGCGTTGACTCGCCCGAACCACGATAAGGGTCTGACCTGAAGTCTTCTCGTTTCTCGCCTGATGTCATCTAACATGGGAATTAAATTTTTTGTGAATAGTCTATTAAAGGTATTGGCTAATTTAATCCCCAGATATTCCATCTCCTCCTTCCAAGGGAAGGGGAAGACAGCGGCCAAATGGTTTTTTTCCTGCTTACTTATATTAATATTCAGGCATTCAGATTTGCTGGAGTTAATTTTAAAATTCGAAACTTCTCCATATTTTTTGATAATCTGCAGTATATTGGGGAGAGTTATTCTAGGGTTTGTTATAAAGAACACCACGTCGTCGGCATAAGCCGCTAGTTTATGCTCCTCCGTTCCGACCCCTATGCCGCTGCAGTCCGAATTATTCCGAATGGCGGACAACAGTGGCTCGAGGGTCAGAACAAACAGGAGGGGGGAGAGAGGGCAACCCTGCCTTGTTCCGTTGAACATCCTGAAGGGCGTTGATGTCACCCCATTAACTCTCACCATCCCTGCCGGGTTGCTATATAGAACCCTGACCCAGGAGACAAACCTCTGCCCGAAGCCCATGGCCTCCAGAGTGTTAATCATGAACCCCCAGTCTACCCTGTCAAAAGCTTTTTCAGCATCAATTGACAGGAATAGAGCTGGGGGTCCACCTTGTTTGCATACTTCCGATAATAACACCGCTCGAACCCCATTGTCCCTACACTGTCTCCCGTTGACAAAACCGACCTGGTCTGGGTGTACCAAATTAGTCATTTTCTCTCTAAGCCTATTCGCTAAAACTTTTGCGTATAGTTTAACATCAGCGTTCAGAAGGGAGATTGGTCTATAGCTAGAACACAACCTAGAGTCTTTCCCCTCCTTCTGAATTAGGGTAATTGTGGCGGTTAAAGCTTCCCTGGACATTTCAGATCCTGGACCGAGGTCATTCCAAAATCGGCATAGCCTCGGGACCAGGATATGTTTCATTTTCTTTAAGTAGAGGGAGGTGAAGCCGTCCGGGCCTGGACTTTTCCCTTTCGGAGAATCCCTTAACGCTACCAGAATTTCTTCTTCTTCCAAGGGTCTGTCCAGTAGATCCCTCTCCTCAACTGACAGGCCCTCTAGTCCCGCCTCCTTCAGAAATTCCTTGCTCCTAGGCTGACCAGTTCTTAAACCACAAGAGTCTGCGCATATGTACAGACAAGTGAGCCAAAAGAGACACCTGCTGTATTGAATCCTTTAAGGTGTCAATAGCAAAACACAGTGCTCGAGAAATATCTGTCTTACTTTCAGGCAGATCATCCTCCTGGTTAGGCCTATGAGGCTGTTTGACCTGATCCTTTAGAGACTGGCAGATACCAATTGCTGCAACAGCTGGCTGAATAGCTGAACTGGCCAAAGAAAAGGAAGCCCTTAATAATGACTCCAATTTCTTGTCAACAGGGTCTTTAAAACCTTGTGCGTTATCAACCGGACAAGTTAAGTTCTTGTTTAAGGAAGAGACTGCTGCATCTACTGCTGGCATGCTCCATTTTTCAATGAGCTTTTCATCCATGGGATATAAAAGGGAAAACCTCTTAGGAAGAACTAAAATCAGGATGTTCCCAATCAGCATACACCGCCTGTTCCAACAGGGGGTGTAGAGGGAAAGCAGTGAAAACCATTTTGGTTAGAGTCAAGATCAAAAGCCTCTGCAACTGAGAGGCAGACATCAACTGGATATCTTCTTGTCCAGATTGCTTGGAAGCAGACTCATCTGCTGGGCCCTCCACAGCAACACTTGGTGACTCATGTGACCCAGGTAATGAAAAATGAACCGCTGCAAGTGTCTGCTCTGTGTCCCACAGCTGCCTTATGGAAGCACCGCATGCTTGGCCTACACAGCTTAAATAAGCTGGGTGTACGCTGGAAAGTGCGCACGTACGTACGTGGTCCTGGTGAATGGGCGTGGCTGTATTGGCGTATGACACGAATCGTTGTGCGCCCAGATATAAGGCTACTGCACATGTGCGGCGAAGCCGTGTGCGCCATGGCCACCAAACAAACTGCTAACTGAGCATAGCGCAACTCTTGCGAAGGCAGGTGCGCCCTGGTGAACCAAGGCGAAATGGCGCACCGTCGTGCGCCATCATACAGGTAAAAAAACAGCCAGACGCAAGCAAAAAAGGTACACCTTGCAAACACCCACAGCTAGCCCAAAACTCCCCTGTCTGGTCACTACACACAGGTGTCCAGCCTATAGCTAGCTTGACTGATTGTTATAATCACTGGGACACCCCACAATAAAAAGCAAAGGGGTTTCACTTACCCATCCAGGCGCAGGGCAACTTAGAAACTAAGAGCCCAATCTTTACACTTCACAGCGGTTTCCTGTCATTCAAGGACATTCAAGGACTGGGTACCCTTTTCATGTTTAGGGTCCACTCCCTTGGACCTGTACAGCACCCCGCAGGAATGCCTTAGCGCTGTGGTGTCCAGGATTCCACTTCGAGAGGTCCAGCACCCGGAGGCAGCATTACAGGCAAAACCTTGCAGGATCTTGAGTCTTCTTTGCAAGGCTCGGGTACCATTTATCTACGCATATATAGAGCCTGTGTCAAATGAATCCGATCGGTCAATCCCTTGATTCATTTAAGAACCGTTTGTGGGACTAAAGACCTGGAGCTCAGAGAGCTCAAACAAACCGTGCCATCCAACTTGCAGACACTGGTAAAAAACTGAAGTGCTTCCTGTGTGGGAGGGGTTATAAAGGGGATCACTTCCTGTCTAAAGACCTTTGGTCTACCAGTGTCCATTCACCTGGAGATGGAGTATCACCCAGCAGGTGTCCCACGATGTATGAAAAAGAAATGACAGTTTTTAAAATTAAAACATACACCGGTATATTTTTTATACATAATTGTATTATATTCAACATTTTAATTAATACCATGAATTTAAATGAATATGAATTTATTGTCGCCCATTATTTATTTATTGTCGCCCTTTAGCGCAATAAAAGCTCAAGAAAAATGTATCCCTTTAAATTCTATGTATCTCTTCACGCTGGTCACTTGCGCTTCCCTTGTTGTGTTAAGAATATTGCTTGCTGCATTTTTGGTCAGTTAAAAAAAAAAAAACGAACCTCCCTGTTGAAATGCATTAAAGACGCAGCAAGACGCATCAATAACATACCCATGTTACGTTTTTGATGCGGTTTTTGAGTCACATGACCTATGAAAAGCACACCATAAGCACAGTAAAAGTATGGTAAAATCGTGTGGGTCATTATCGGCAACATGCCGATAACAGCATTTTCAGCCGATATGTTTCGGCGGCTGAAATTTCAGTGCATCTCTACTAATCTAATGGGGTTAATTAAGGCCACCCTCCAGCCGATGGATCGCCACTGCTCCAGACCCTTGAGCACTTGAATGTCATCCAAAGAACAAAGAGAAGTGCTCCTCCAATCTGCTTTCAGCAGCAGTATTCAGTGTTTTTTTTCTGATGGCAAATCACTCCCATAAATGAAAAAAAAAGTTTTTACTCTGCTCCTAGAAGCTGAAGCTTCAAAAATGCTTCTAGACTAAAATAGTGTGCATGGACACATAGAATAACACGATTTGCTTCTAGAAATAGAAAAAAATGCTCAAAAGCTGCAGCTAGGAACATTTTTATAAGCTAGTGTGCATGGAGCCTTACCAGCCAGCCTGCAAAACCAAATTGGCCCTGTTTAACAGTTTGTGTTAAAAACAGAGGGCTTTGTTTGCACAAATTTGCAAAGATATGCGTAAGCCAAACTGACCACCCCAAGGGACCTCTAGAGGAAATCTAGAGTTAGGACCGCAGTATATACAGTGGTCCCTTGGTGTGGGCACTATGGCCTAAGCATATATTTGCAAATTTGTGCAAACAAAACCTTTTGTTTTTAGCACAAACAGGGTCAATTTGTTTTTTGTGCAGGCTTGGCTGGTAAGTGTGCTGGGAAATCTTTTGTTTGTAATACTACATATAGCCTCCTCTACACAACAGAGTGTTAAAGTGAAATTAAAGTGGTTCTAAAGCCTGGACATGTTTTTACTTTAATGCATTCCCTGCATTAAAGGCAAAAAATGTCCCAGTACTTGTATCGCCTCCTCGCTCCTCTATTTATTTACCCGAGTTCTGTCTAGATCCAGCGCTGTGCCCATTTGCAGCAGTTCTCTCCTCTTGCGCAGCGCTCACAGATGCAGCGGTGAGAGCCATTGGCTCCTATTGCTATCCTGTGAGCAGAGAGTGAGGGGGGCAGGGCAGAGCTAAACTATGTGTGCCAAAAGGTGCACACAGCCTGGCTCAGCATCCAGTCTGCAGGTGTTCCACCATAGGAAGCAGCACAGAGAAAAGGAGTAGCCTGGAGCACCAGCAGGGATACCAGAAGAGGAGGTTCAGGGCTGTTCTGTAAAAAAAACATTGCACAGAGCAGATAATTATAACAGGCTTGTTATTTCAGTGAAATAAAAAGGACCATGTCCAGAGCAAGCTAAAGAATGCTTATTATCCACTTGCCGAACCGTCCTATTGCAGTTTTACTGCTACAGGGCGGCTGCGCTGCGCAGGATCACACATAGATACGGCTCGCTCCCACTGTGATTCTACACAGAGGGAACTGATCAGAGGGAACCCGATGTCCGCTGGCACCTGCTGATCGGTACACAGGCAGAACGGCGATCTGTCTATGTAAACAAGGCAAATCGCCATTCTGTCAGAAAGAAAGGCATGGATCCTGTGTTCCTGCAAAGCAGGGACACAGATCTATGTCTTCCCATAGTAAAAGCACCTCCTACACCACAGTAAAACACCAGCTAGGCACACAGTTAACCCTTCGATCGCTCCAGATGTTAACCCCTTCCCAGCCAGTGTCATTAATATAGTGACAGTACAAATTTTTAGCACCGATCACTGCATTAGTGTCACTGGTCCCAAAAAAAGTGCTAGTGTCCGCCGCAATATCGCAGTCCCGCTATAAGTCGCTGATCGCAGCCATTACTAGTAAAAAATAAATACATAAAAATTCCCATAGTTTGTAGAGCAGCCCCATTCACTTGAATCGGTCGCATTTGTTGGCAGTACTGCCCAGTGAACATGACAGGGGGGTGTATTTTTTGCCATGGCCGGAAGCAAAGCTTTACAGCTGCATGATGTGTACAACCCCATCTGGCTGCCCTTGCAGCTTAAGTGAGGCCGTAAATACACAGCTCAACCACTTATTTCTACCAACCCTCAAACAAAAGTGTAAAGAAGCCATTAATGACCTAGCCAAGCTTAGATGAAGCATAACACTGACACATTCAATAAGTTCACAGAGTAATAATGATGTGCCATGTGCAGTAGTTTGCAGGAACCAAAATGTTTTTTACTTACTATAGTCAAATCAGAAATAGATGAGTTCTCATTTGTTTCTCATAAGCTGGCCATACATTATACAATTCTCTTGTACAATTTTCCTTTAGATTTACAAAAACCATATAATATGAGGCCAAACCTAAACATTTTAATTTGAATGCTATCAGGCAGGACCTTGCACTACATAGTTGAAGGTAAATCTAAAGGAAATTGAACAAGAAAATTGTATAATGTATGGCCAGCTCTAGTCAATGATAGCATGCCCATGCTCTGCACATCTTACCTTTGGTAATGTATAGATAAAAGAAGTCACAATACAGGATGGTCTGCACAAGTCCAGCAACAATTGCAATCAGATCAAAGAATCCCTCAAATTGGTAGCGCCAGATCCAGTTGAAGAGATACAAAGTACGGTAGATTCCCAAAGCAAAGAGATAATGGCTAGTTATGGTCTCTGCCTCCCCAGTCTTGCTGACCATGAACAGCTGTGGCAGGATAGCAACAGACTCCAGATAAATGGAGAAAGTCCACATGATCTGCAAAATAAATGACAAAAATCACAGCCTCGGTTAATAAATTTATTTAATTGAACTCCAGATTCAGATTTTATTGCATGAATACATTGGGTCCAGCTGGGGCCAATGTTGATATGAATATGCCATGCCTGTGGGACCGCTGTGGAAAAGCGGAGAATCGCGGTAGTAGTCGTCACTACTACAGTGATCCTCGCAGTTTTCCAGTTCCTGTGCCCTGCTGCTGCCCTGCTGCATGGTAACCACCGGGAACCATTGGCTTGGCACTGCCATCATTCACAGAACACCTTTTTCTCAATGAATAGAAGAAGAGGTGAAGAGGCTGGGCAGTGATGTCATGCTCTCCACTTTGTCCATTCAGAGAATTATTTGCATTCATGAAAAAAGATGCAAGCCTTTTTCTGAAAGGTGCCATTGCCAAGTGAGTGGCCTCTTGTGGTCACTATGCAGCAGGATAGTCACTCTGCACAGGACCTAGAAGACAGGGACGATTGTTGTATTATTGTTGAATACTAAAAGTGATTCTCTGCTTCCACAGCTGTCCCACAGGTATGGCACATGCATACTTATATTAGCCCAAGCTGAACCAATGTAACTTGGCAATGAAATCCATACCTGGCATTCAGCCTTAAAGTATCATGTAACAGATACATTCTTACATACAGTATAAGGGCCCTTTCACACGGGGGCGGTGTCGGCGGTAAAGCGCCGCTATTATAAGCGGCGCTTTACCATCGGTATTCGGCCACTAGCGAGGCGGTTTTACCCCCTGCTAGCGGCTGAGAAAGGGTTAAATACCACCGCAAAGCGCCTCTGCCGGCGGTATAGCCACGCTGTCCCATTGATTTCAATGGGCAGGAGCGGTGAAGGAGCGGTGTACACTCCGCTCCTTCAGCGCTCCGAAGATGCTGCTAGTAGGACTTTTTTTCCTGTCCTGCTAGCGCACCGCTCCAGTATGAAAGCCCTCGGGGATTTCACACTGGAGACAAAGCAGCAGCACTTTTGGGTCGGTTTGCAGGCACTATTATTAGCGCAATAGCGCCTGCAAACCGCCTCAGTGTGAAAGGGCCCTTAAAAAGGACTGTCTGTAATACACAGTAACCAAATTCTCCAGATACTCTGATACATAATTCCTGCACTGGTAACAGATTACAATCCTAGGCGACAAGGGACAGGTAGGGATATAGTTAGGAGCCATTAACAATTTGTAACTTATGCCCAATGTGAATCACAACTTGTTTACATGGAACTTCGCTTTAAGCACTCCTCGCCCCCTTACATGCCACATTTGGCATGTAATTTTTATTTTGGGGGGGGGGAGTGGGTACCTTCTTTTGAGAGGGACTTCCTGTCCCACTTCCTCCTTGCTTCTCTCGGCCGCCTTGACGACGACTCCTCTCCCCCTAGGTGGCCCCTCCCTTCCAGCAATCTTCTGGGACGTCACAGGTCCCAGAAGGTTGCTTGGCCAATAGCAGAGCGCAGCACGACTTGCGCATGCGCAGTGCGTGCCCAGTCGTGAAGCCGCAAGCTGTCATGGCCGGGTGCCCACAATTGCTATGACGGCACCACGGAGAGGAGGGAGGCCCCGGGCGGCCGCATCGCTGGACCGTGGGACAGGTGTCTGTTTATTAAAAGTCAGCAGCTACACATTTGGTAGCTGCTGACTTTTAATAAACTAAAAAATGGGTGGAACTCCACTTTAAGTGGCGACGACGTTTTAATTCACCACTTCCCGCCTTCCATATAACAGAATGACGTGCGCAAAGTGGTTAAGTTATCCTGACTGGACATCATATGACGTCCAGTAGGATAAGCCGCGATCGCACGCCCACGGGGGGCATGCAGCATGGCGATTGTTGGTGTGGTGTGTCAGTTTGACACACCGCATCACCTATCTTGGTAAAGAGCCTCTGACGTAGGCTCTTTACCATTTGATCAGCTGTGTCCAATCACAGCTGATCACAGCGTAAATCCGAAGAGCCATGTATCGGCTTTTCCTCACTTACGCTGACAGACATGAGTATAGGAGAGCCGAATGGCTGCTCTCCTGACGGGGGGGGGGTCTGGGCTGATTATCAGTGCAGCCCCCCCAGGATGCCCACCAGGGATGCCCACCCAGGACCAACAGGTATGCCCACCCATGACCACCATGGTTGCCAATCAGTGCCCATTGGAGGTGTCAATCAGTGTCCATCAGTGCCGCCTATCAGTGCCACCTTTAAGTGCGGCCCATCAGTGCTGCATATCATTGCCACCTATCAGTGCTGCATATTAGTGCCTTATCAATGCCACCTCATTAGTGCCACCTCATCATTGCCGCCTTATCAGTGTCCATCAGTGAAGGAGAAAACATACTTATTTACAAAATTTTATAACAGAAACAAAGAAAAACTTTTTTATTCTTCAAAATTTTCGGTCTTTTTTTATTTGTTTAGCAAAAAAAACAAAAAAACAAAAACACAGCAGTGATCAAATACCACCAAAAGAAAGCTCTATTTGTGAGAACAAAATGCAAAAAAAAAAATGTGTTTGGGTACAGTGTTGCATGACCGTGCAATTGTCATTTAAAATGCGACAGCGCTGAAAGCTGAAAATTGGCTTGGGCAGGAAGGGAGGAAAGTGCCCGGTATTGAAGTAGTTAATATAGTCTTAAAGCATTTCATGCTATTGTGACCTTATCTGTTTTCTGAATACATGTAACTGCATTATACTTGGGAGTGGAGTGTTGTGTCTCATCTGGATATCATGGTGGAATGGAGTAACCGGAAGATATATACACTTGCTTATCATGACCATTTACATATTGATGGTCATGGGATTCTGCTAATCCATTATTAAAAGCCTTTTGTGCACAGTGGGCATTGTTTAATATTCAGTTTTATTCATTTTTTTATTTGATTGAATATTGGGGGTAGAGCGCTGTCTTTTGTACATTTTTAGTACATTTGTAATAACTAAACATTAAAATTAGCTGCTTAACCCTTTTCTGAAGGTATTGCAAGCACAGTTTTTGCTATTATTTCTTACAGATTAATTAGTCTTTATGTTTTGGAGAAGAGAAGAAGAGGTATGATTAAGTAGGTTAGCAAAAGAACACTGGGCTTAGCTGACACCACTCCACCAAAATACTGTGTGTTGTCAGCCCACAATACACTTCAGATTTGAGTGCATTTATGGTAGGTCAACATTTATTCTTCTGCACTTGCAGAGTCTTTTATGGAATAAAACATAGAGAAATGTGCAAGTACTTGATTTTTTTTCATCTTCAGTTTGAGCTTCTCCGTGGAAGTTTATGTATCTTTATTTATGAGGCATGGTAGCTCACTGGTCAATGTTGTTTTCTTGCACAGCTAAAAGCCTAGTCTCAGCTCTTATCAGCCACATTGCATTTCTCTACTGTGTACACAGTCTCCCCTGAGTGACGTGACTTTCTCCCACAATCCAAAAATAAAATGAATACGATTCTTTAACTAATACTGTCATTGGCATGACTCATTTGACTGGTGTAGGGACATTGGACTGTACACAGTAGTGAGGGAAGGAGGATATTGAGGAAACGCATGACCTAAAAAATGCCACTAAAAGAGTCTGGACTCTACTTGCACTATAGAGCAATCATCCTCCATGCCAGGCCATCTTTCCTTTTTTTAGATGCCTTGCATACCAGGCCAAACTACTAGTTGGAAACATTGACCCAGCTTGCCAAGCCAATGCCTGTCCTTGCCCTCTTTTACATCCCACACCTAACTACTGTACTGGTTCTGTGATGGGCAGCCTCACCGGCCAACAGTTTGGTTAGGGAGGTGAATGGGGCTGAGCTTTAACAAGTTGAGCTGATATTGTGTTCACAGAGCATGATGAGATTCAGGGCACATGGGCCTCTGACGAGGAAAGAAGACCTTATGTGGAGGCACCACAGGATTCTGTGTACTGCTGGGTTTAGAAGCTGATGGGGCACTGAATTCATTGGCTTCCATACAACACTGAGTTACCAGATCTGGAAGGATATACAATTACTTACACATATCATTTTTACTTACCTCTAGAGGTGTAAAGTCATGGTTGACAAGAAAAGCCAAAATGGCAGTCGGGACAATGAGGAACTCCACTCGAAAGGTGTCATGGTTCCCATCATATGTGGCTTTGAATTTGCTGTAGATCATCCACACTGTGGCATAAGAACTTGCAACATATACAAGCTGAAAAAAAAACAAACAGAAAACCTTGTAATAAATATTTACTAAAGTTTCTTGTTGGGAATGTCTTCTCTAATGGAAGAGTGGATGAAATACATGGGTGGACTCCAGCAAGAGATATTCATAAATAGCAGAAGTAGGTTTTTCCAAGCCATTTAACCGAACCAAAACTTTCAAGTCAAAGCACTCCACCTCAATTTGTCTAGAGACAAACTGGCAACCAAAGGCATGAGAAATCAGCAATAGGGGTCGACAGATTATCGGTGTGGCCGATTATCGGCAGCCGATATTCACTTTTTTTGAGCATCGGTGTTGGTCACAAAACTTACAGATATTGCTTCAAGGGGTTGTACCAGGGTGATGCCTGCAGCTGCAGGCATCACCCTGGTACCGTTCTTTAGAGCAGACGATCAGCTTTCTTGTAAAAACAACCGATCTGGCTCAGCAGCCACTCAGCTGTTATTACAAGCAGTGGGAGGGGACACCCCCCCTCCCGCCGCCGCTTGGCCAGGGCTCTCCTGTCCCACCAGCCAGAACGTCCGCCGGCTGGCCGAAGACCCAATGCTTTATTTGTCTTGGCTCTAGTAACCTGGAAGCAATGTCATGACACCACTTCCGGATTACTGGCATCTTAAAGGCGCCAGTTTTAAAAAAAATAGAAAGTATTCAAAAATGCCAATCTTGACATTTTGAATACTTTCGAGTGTAGAGGAGGGGTTTGGGGTCTTATAGACCCCCGATCCCTCCATGAAGAGTACCTGCCACTGCTTATTACTGTCAGAAGGGATGTTTACATTCCTTTTGACAGCAATAAAAGTGATTTAAAAAAAAAATGTGTAAAAATCAAAAATTTTAAATGTACAGAATATCGGTATCGTGTCGGCCCTGAAAAAACTAGATCGGTCCATCCCTAATCTGCAAGCAGTGGAAGAAAAATGTGCTGGTAAATTATATTTAGAACGAAGAAGAGAAAAGGGCGTCTATGTGAGATAAGCTTTATTTGATGTCTGCCCCATCCGTGAGGGTCCGGTATGCCTTAGTTGGAGTTTCACGTCATTACAGACTGCAGAGAGTCCACTAGCAGAGCCCATGATGAAGACTTGTATTGAGATAGTAGTAGTACTACAGAGCACAAAGCAGATGTAAACAACATATTTGCATGCCCCATGTACACATACCCTTTATATTTATGAACTATACATAGTAAATTGAATTAATAAAATACCAATGTAATTTATGTGAAGGTGATCACTTTCACATGTATTTTAGAAACATTAATGGAGAAGTACAGTCAATGCTTGTGGATCACAGGAGTGCAATTCGTTCTGCACTCCCGTGACCAGTTTTCAGCTGAAGCCTGCTGTCGGCTGACGTCACAGAGCTTCTCCATGCTCGGGAAAGATCACGACCATATGGTCGGGATTCACCCATATGCCTGGACCGGCACCCGGCAGCTCTGCCCCCTCTACAGCCCAGCGCTCCAGTGAGCGCAGGGGCAGAGCAGACATCAGTGACTAATAGTCACCAGCTCTCTGCTCAGGGAGCCGTAGGAACCGAGTGATCACTACAGTTCTCTACTCGGGAAGTAACAGTTAGCACAGACGCAACTACATTCAAGTACTAGTCCAGCCAAAACTTTTTTTCAGTCTATGTCCTTATTTCAGGTTTTTCTCAATTTCTGATTTAGTGAAACATTTGTCAACATGACAGTAAAGGAAGGGAAATCTCTCCAATGGAGCCCTCAATAATAGCAAAAACTGAAATTATACCCCACTCTACACAAAACTAACATTAAAGAGGAGCTCCAGTCTCCCCTCAAAAAATTTAAAGTCAGCAGCAACAAATACTGTAGCTGCTGACTTTTATTATAAATACACTTACCTGCCTATCCAGAAATCCAGCGATGACCTCACCTGAGCCGATTCTTCAATCGGCTTCGGGTGCAGGCGATGGCATCTCAGGTTAGGGAAATTGGCAGTGAAGCCTTCCAGTTTTACAGCCAGTTCCCTACCGCGCATGACCGAGCCACACTGCGCTTTGTAAATAGGACGCACTCTTTTGGAACCTGTGTGTCCCCTAGAAGGCTGCAGATGGAAGGAGGAGGGCTGAACTTCTGCACATATTGCTGTGGCAATCTGACCGGAAGTGGGAGCAGGTACTTGGCAAAACCAGGTACCCGCTCCCCCCCACCCCCAAAAAGTGCCAAATGTTGCAGTGGTGGTTGGGGGGGGGGGGGGGGGGGGATGCAAACAAGCAGAATTTCACCTTTTGGGTGAGGTTCCACTTTAAAGAGGCTGTCTTGGGTTCTATTGATCATGAGGTTCTAACCAGCCACTGATCCGGCCCTGCCCACAGATACAGGATTAGTAGAAGCAAATAAAAACTTTTGGATGATGTCATGGGTTCTCCGGTACAACTAGACCCTCAGCTATGCCTATTGGGTCCTCCTGAATCTTTAGAATTAAACATTTATGTGTACATCTTTTTGCACCTATTGTTTGTGCGTAAAGAATCTGACAGCTAAGGTGTGGATCCAAGTTGGGAAGCCTACCTTACAATAAAAAGAAGAGATTAATAAAAGGCTCCTGTATAAGAAACTGATCTGTGATCACAGAGGTTGCCTGAAAAAAATTCTGAAAATTTGGGGGTTTGTTAAATCTTCTACTTGCTGTCTATTAGACACTGCCCCTACTTGATTCTGAACAGTGGTTCCTATCTGTGTATACTCATTTGTGATATTTTATGTCTAAGGCTACTAAGTTTCAAATATCTCTATAGATACACAAACACTTCTGATGCAGGTATTCATCATTTCTCATTTGATTATACACTAATTACTCTATATGGGCCTTGCTTTATTATTTTGCACTGATGCGAACAGTCTGTGATTAGGTCTCTCATTTCATTTGTATTCAGCAATTTGATAACTTGACAATTATTGATGTAATACATTTCTTCTGTGTATGCCTTATAGCTGAGTCCTTGTCTTTATCCATTTCTTTGACTGACTATGTACAAGCATAGATGCATGCCTTTGTCAGCATTGATGTTGCTATTTTAATATTATTGAAATGGGCATAAAGTATCTATTTTAAATAAAATAAAAAAAATAACAAAAAAAAGTTTTAGCTGGACATATATTTTAAAGAAAACCATTGTGGGGTCTGCCTATGCCAACCACCTTCTAAAATGCTAGTTGTCTAGCTATTACACTGACTAACTGGGTTCAATAAGGTTTGAATCACTCTATATACATGTAAAGCCAGATATTTTTTTGCATGCTTGTTCCAGCTAAAAGACACATAAAATTAGTCCCGGTTCACAACGGAATTGCACAGGAATGCATGTTGCGTTCCCAATGCGACTCCAGTATTTTGGGATTGGGCTACAAATCGCACCAGAATGAGGAAAAGTGCTGCATGCACTACTTTTAAAAGTTCGTGTTTTAAAGTACCCTGCGATTTGGCGCCAGCAAATGCACTGCTTTTGTGATCAACATTTAGGGTGCCATTATTATTACATTGACACCCGCATGCAGTACACAGAATACGCCTTTCCTGCACTGTGTTCTGGTGTGATCCAGCCCTTAAAGCAAGAGGGTAAACATAACAGTTAGGAAACTAGCATTTTCTGAATGGAAAGTAGCAATGGCAGCCTGCATGTAAAAATTCCCACCTTGCAGTGCCCCCCTCCCCTCCACACTGGAAAGGTTAAATGCTTGTTTAGTCTAGAGCAGTGGTCTCCAAACGGAGGCCCTTTATCCCACCTTTTGGGCACTATTCCTCCTATTGACACCAACAATGGAGAACTATTCCTCCCACTGACACCAACGATTGGGCAATATTCCTCCTACTAAGATCACCAATGGGGGCATAATTCTTGCCACTGACACCAACGATGGGGCACTATTCCTCCCACTGACACCAATGATGGAGCACTATTCCTCCCACTAAGCCAACCAATAGGCGTATTATTTTGCCATGGACACCAATGATTAGGTACTATTCCTCCCACTGGCACCAATGATGGATCACTAATCCTTCCACTGACACCAACGATGGAGCACTATTCCTCCCAATGACACCAACGATGGAGCACTATTCCTCCCAATGACACCAACGATGGAGCACTATTCCTCCCAATGACACCAACGATGGAGCACTATTCCTCCCACAAAAGATGGGGCATTGTTTACTCCCAATGACACCAGGGAACTTTCTACTCCCACTGGCCACAGTCCGACCCCCCTAAAGTCTGAAAGACAGTAAACTGGCCCCTTATTTGAAAAGTTTGGAGACCCCTGGTCTAGAGCAAGGGATTTAGTAGAAAACAATTACTTTACTCCCCACAACTGGTCCCCTCCTCTGTAAGCTGTGACCAGCTCAGGTCACACTCCACCCTTTTAAATGTACATAAAAGGGTATCAGGGTTAATGCCCTTGTGTTGTACTTGATGACCCCAAGGCTCAGTCCATAGACCAAAGCTTCAGGAGGAGGAGAGTGCACTGGGGCCGGTTAGAGTGGGGTATAGGATAAGTGATAGACCTCAGCTCTCTCCCAAACATTTAACTCTTGCAGTAGTGGTGGTGGCGGGATGGAGGCGTTAGACTTTAAAGTGCATCTAAAGCCATTTCTTTCAATGATAGTCTAGTAGGATATACTAGAGCAGTGTTTCTCAACCTAGGGTTCCGCAGGAAATCTATGTATACCGTCAATCATGACTACCCGGTGGTATCTCTGTAGTTCCGGCTCCTATAAGGTCAGGGGGCGGAGTAGGGGAGGAGTGCAGAGAACGGGAGCCGAAGGAGGAGGAGGTCTTACATGGCAGCGCTGACCGGGCAGGAACAAGTGGCTCGATCTGAATGTGAGCTTCTACATTGGCTCTCTGCCTCCCCTCTGCACTGTGCAATGTGCTATGATGGCTCTCTGTTTCTTCTGCACTACCACAGCTATAAGAATCTTATAGTTGCGGCAATGCAGAGTGCAGGAGGGACAGAGAGCAATCGGAGCACATTGCTGGAGGTTAAATATGGGGGGGGGGGGGGGGGTGATTGGACAGAGCTGTCAGGGGCACATGGGCACCAGTAGGCTGCGTGTCAGGGCTGGTACAAGAGCGGGGCCTAGCAGGTGCTGAGGGCAGTGCTGAGCTGTTCCTCACTGACAGAGTGATCATGATTTCACTCCTGTCACAAGGAGCAGCTTCCGACACTTGCTGGACAAAGGATTAGGCTTTCTCCTCCCTCCAGCCAGCATAGACAGCTGACAGCGATAGACAGCCGACAGACCTTCCTCTCTCCCATGATCACATGACTAGAGAGAGGAAGGCGAAGATACCTTCGATCCAGGAGAGCTGTGAGTAGGGGAGGTGGGGTGACAACTGATGGAATAGAGGACTCTGACTGGGACACCTGCTGTAAAGGGGGACTCTGACTGGGACACCTGCTGTAAAGGGGGACTCTGACTGGGACACCTGCTGTAAAGGGGGACTCTGACTGGGACACCTGCTGTAAAGGGGGACTCTGACTGGGACACCTGCTGTAAAGGGGGACTCTGACTGGGACACCTGCTGTAAAGGGGGACTCTGACTGGGACACCTGCTGTAAAGGGGGACTCTGACTGGGACACCTGCTGTAAAGGGGGACTCTGACTGGGACACCTGCTGTAAAGGGGGACTCTGACTGGGACACCTGCTGTAAAGGGGGACTCTGACTGGGACACCTGCTGTAAAAGGGGACTCTGACTGGGACACCTGCTGTAAAAGGGGACTCTGACTGGGACACCTGCTGTAAAAGGGGACTCTGACTGGGACACCTGCTGTAAAAGGGGGACTCTGACTGGGACACCTGCCGTAAAGGGGGACTCTGACTGGGACACCTGCCGTAAAGGGGGACTCTGACTGGGACACCTGCCGTAAAGGGGGACTCTGACTGGGACACCTGCCGTAAAGGGGGACTCTGACTGGGACACCTGCCGTAAAGGGGGACTCTGACTGGGACACCTGCCGTAAAGGGGGACTCTGACTGGGACACCTGCCGTAAAGGGGGACTCTGACTGGGACACCTGCCGTAAAGGGGGACTCTGACTGGGACACCTGCCGTAAAGGGGGACTCTGACTGGGACACCTGCTGTAAAGGGGGACTCTGACTGGGACACCTGCTGTAAAGGGGGACTCTGACTGGGACACCTGCTGTAAAGGGGGACTCTGACTGGGACACCTGCTGTAAAGGAGGGCTCTGACTGGGACACCTGCTGTAAAGGAGGGCTCTGACTGGGAGCGCGCATGCCCAATGTGAGCCTCGCGCATGCTCTGAAACGCGTTGTGGATCTCCCATACTCCGATGACGACCACTGGATTGCCGATCCGCACTATGGCTATTATGCACTGACCCAGGAGCTTCCCCTCCCCGTGGCTTGTCATCTGTTACTTTTATGCAACTGTGGATTGCTTGTTATGTGCCTTTATTAAATACCTGCATTCAGAGGTGCTTTTCTTTTGTGTTTTCTCCTGCTTCTACAATAGAGCTGACTTCGTCTATATGAAAAGCCTTGCCCTCAGCGCTGGTTATACTTCAGAGACGTTATCTCCTCCCAGCCGCACAGACAAATTTGTCATGCACTTTTATTTTTTTATCATCATTATCCCCAGCATTTTACCTTTACAGCTGTACTTATTTATATATCATTACCGATATTATACCCAGCATTTTGTTATCTCATGTCCTGTGCGCTGACATATGTATAAAAGTTTCACATTAAGGAGGTGTTTTTTCTTTTACAATATTTATTCTATTTGATACGGTTTCTTTATTGCTGTTATATCTACAGCTCGTTGATCAGATCCAATGTTCCGTGTGCTGTAGATCAGAATTTTTTTTTTTCAGGTGTTCCCCTCGAGATCTCAAACTTTTTGCCAAGGGTTCCCTGAAGGCAAAAAAGTTGAGAAACACTGTACTAGCAAGTGAATGGTTAGAGCCCCTGTCAGGTTTGTTTCTCTTGTGCAATATATGAATGAGGTAAATAAACATCCAGTAAAGTATAACACTAAAACGTTATATATAAATAAATAAAGTCCATGTGAATAAGTGAGTGAAGAAATCTTCTTAAAAACAAATTGAAAGAGATCCAACACCAACAGTGATAAAAAAATCCTTCTGTGAGGAGTTTATATCACTGTTGGTGTTGGATCTCTTTCAATGGGTTTTTAAGATTTCTTCACTCACCTATTCAAGTGGACTTTATTTAAATAACATTTTAGTGTTAGGCCCCTTTCACCCGGGTGGACCATTCAGGTCCGGCTGTCAGTTTTTTAGGCGGACCTGACGGGCGCTCCTTACAGGTCTATGGAGCAACGGATGTCAGCAGTGACATGTCCTGCTGACATCCGACCCGCTCCGATCCACTAAAATGTGACGGATGGAAACCCTATTTTTCCATCTGTCTGGCGGATCGGATGAAAATGGACTCTACGTTCCATCTTCATCCGATCCCTAATAGAGGAGAGTGGCGCTCTGACAGGTCGGTCCCTGCACAGTGGTCAGAGACAGACCTGTCATCTACCTGCTCACCGGGGATCGACGGAACGATCCCCTGCTGAGCAAAGCGGAGCCCGGAAACTGACACGTCTGTGTGAAAGGGCCCTTATACTTTACTGGATGTTTATTCAACTCATTCATATATTGCACAAGTGCAGCTTTGTTTTTCTTGTAATTACATTTACTATGGTTATATCACATGGTTGAGTTACTGCTCTGCAGAAATTATTTTGGACACAATACTGGCACTAGCACGGTTTCTGAATATGAGTTACAAGTTTGTTTCTCTGCCTATATCCAGTTGAGGAGATTTCCCTGCACTTCCTGTCCCAAAGGGACAGTGATAGAAAATTTCTCCAAAGTGAGGGGAATGGGTGACTTTCCCCACCTCCTGCTCAAGTGACAACAGTAAACTTTTACTTTCTGATTTCTCATGACTTCCTGTACAGTGGAATATGTTGACTAGCACAAATAGTGTAACCCTTCCCTGCTATATTCAAGACAAAAAGGAAAAAAAAAAAGTATGGGGTTCAAACACACTTTAATCCATTTTAAATACACACATGGAAAATGAATTGTAATAGGTGAGATATCTATTACCTTCATGGAGGTATTATAGAAGGAGATATAGTTAGTAAACAGATCTAGGTATCGAGCAGTGAATACAACAGCAAACAGGATTTGACTCTTCCCAGAGATACCTGAAATAAAAAAAAGTAAAAGATAAAAAAGTGAGGTCATTTCCAGCTCTACATATATTATCATTTTATATTGAAAGAAACACCAAATCACATATGCAAAAGTACAACAAATCCGTATTATCCTCTAACTGCAGTGATTTTGCTCAGCGTAATAAAAAGGAATAAAAATCTTTTGTACTTTATGGATCTTCCACATTAATTCTGTTTGCCCAACACAGAATATATTTTAGATCACTGTCAGGATGAAAGCTTTTATATGTGCTTTGCGGATTTCACGCAGACAAGAAAAAAAAAAAAAAAAAAAAAAAAAGCTTTACTAATGCTTTCATGTTTAAGAACATTTCTTTAATATCTGAAATAAAATGCAACAACCTGTCTGTCAATATAAATTTCAATTAAGACTCCTTGAAAATATTTCACTTTGTTAGTAGTGCGATCCTCTTTATCAAAGCATCTTTAGTGTTAATATCCCAAGAGCCTCCTCTTCTGCAGTTTCCTGCCCGAATACGGCCTGCGCATTTAATGGCTCGCAATACATCGATCATTATTCTGAGAACGTGTCACGAATGCCTGACTGTAAGGCATAACTAATTTATAACAAAGTACTTTCACTAAGGAGTGCATAGATCAGACAACCTGATATATGAAAAACCAACGGGCAACGATTAAAGGCAAACATCTAAGACATCTGTTTTACCTGTCAAACGATTTACATTTATTATCCATCTGGTCCTTAGATTTACAGCCAGGAGACGGATACCACTTCCTCTGCTGCAATGGGACAGCTAAGAAGCAGCATAAGACTGATGATGTTATCTCTCTGCTCACTCCTGCTGTAAGCTTGTTCCTTTCAGCATATCTGCATGCGGTTCCCCTGATATTGCCCCTACCTCTCCCAAGATGATAACCAAGACAAAAACCAAATACTTGCAATGTTTATTAAAAAAATAATTTATTAAAGCGTAGCTAAACCCAAAGACAAAAATTGATAGTATTTCAGCTTAGTTTTCTTTTTTTTCTCTTTATTTTAACCTGATTATCCTGCCATTAACACATTAGACATACGAAGTAGCATTGTCACCCTAGGACAGTGGTCTTCAAACTGCATCCCTTCCCTTGCCTTTATCCGGTCCTTGAGGCACTACTTACTGACACCAACAATGGGGGAATAATCCTTGCCGCTGACACCAACAATGGAGCACTATTCCCCCCATTGATACCAAACAATGGAGCACTATTCCTCCCACTGACACTAATAATGGGGCACTATTTCTCCCACTAACACCACCAAAAGGGGCAAAATTCTTTCCACTGACACCAACAATCAAGCACAGTTCCTCCCACTGACGCCAATGATGAGGCACTATTCCTTCCTCTTACACCAATGATGGGGCACTATTCCTTACACCGGTACCCAACGATGGAGCACAATTCCTCTCACTGACACCAACGATGGGGCACTATTCCTCACACTGACACCAACGATGGGGCATTATTCCTCACACTGACACCAATGATGGGGCATTATTCCTCACACTGACACCAACGATGGGGCACTATTCCTCACACTGAAACCAATGATGGGGCACTATTCTCACACTAAAGATGTGGCGCTGTTTACTCCCACACACACCAAGACATTTTCTACTCCCACAGTCAGCCCCCTAAAGTCTGAAGGACAGTAAACTGGACCCTTGTTTAGAAAGTTTGGAAACAAAGAACATAGCAACATAGTCAGGTTGAAAAAACACACAAGTCCATCCAGCTCAACCAATTTTTCAAAACTATTAACCTATTAACAGTCCAGAGGTAGAATATTAGAGGAAATTATCAGCTGAGAAGATTTCTGGCTGGCTGAGCAGCTATGTGTTTTTTTTTACACTTGTTGAACAGATATAACAAAACCCTTTCAATGGTATATGCAAACATGATGCAGCTAGTATCAAACCGGCAAAACCAGTCAGGCGGATCTCCTCACCTCCTAGAGCAACCACCTGGCAGGCCCTGGAGACTTTACAGACGACGTCACGTCCTGATATGTACATGCCTTAAGTTATCCTGTATACCGCTTACTACTGTATATATATATATATATATATATATATATATATATATATATATATATATATATATATATATATATATATATATATATATATATATATATATATAATGCATATAATGGAGGGTTCTAGAGATTGGACAAAAATGTTCATCTCTATTTGATAGTGTCATGGTGACACTGTGTGGGAACTTTACAGCTTCCACATTTTGCACTGCACAGTCTGGATAGTTAGCTGTGTGCATGCAGTCTTGTTCCCCATGGCTAAGCACTGGGGGGGGGGGGGCACATTGGGGGTGTGGCTTGGTGGGAGCCCAGGCTGAGGTTGTCTCTTCCACCATCATACCACATGCATGGATGTGCGGCATCGGGGATTCCTTCCTTCCTCTGCCCGCATGCAGAGCCAGTCCAGTCTTGCTGACCAAGCCCAAATGAAAGCCCAAGGGAGACCAAGACTGGACAGCAATGTCACCAATGCTTCGCATTGCTGTCCAGTCTTGGTCTCCCTTAGGCTTTCACTGGTTAGCGATTGAGTGTTTTCACTTTTCCAAATCATTTGTTTCACGGTTATATATAGGCATTAAAGATTGATGCTTAACATGCAAATTTTATTACCTTATTCATAGATTTTATGTTGTATTCCTCCTGAAGAAGCCTTCAGTAGCTGCGAAACATGTTGAAGATGATCGTGCACTGATGAAATTGAATACTCTTAGACCCCTTTCACACTGAGGCGTTTTTCAGGCGCTTTTGGGCTAAAAATAGCACCTGTACAGCACCTGAAAAATGCCTCCCCTGCAGTCCCAGTGTGAAAGTCCGAGTACTTTCACACTGGGGCGCTGCGCTGGCAGGACGTTAAAAAAAGTCCTGCAAACAGCATCTTTGGGGCGGTGGTGAATACACCGCTCCTCCACTGTTCCTGCCTATTGAAATGAATGGGCATTGCTGCCAAAGCGCCTGCAAATCGATTCGGCAGCGGCGCTTTACGGTCGCATTTAACCCTTTATTTGGCCGCTAGCGGGGGTTAAAAGAGCCCCGCTAACGGCTGAATAGTGCAGCTAAAACGACGGTATAGCACCGCTAAAACTAGCAGCGTTTTACCATCAACGCCCGCCCCAGTGTGAAAGCAGCCTCAATGTCCACCATGGAGTGTAATTGAGTACCAGTGTAATGCACAACTTTTTTAAATGCAATCATTGTATATGGATACTATTTTTTTAATTACCGTATGTACCAATAAAATTCTTATGTTTTACCTGATGACTAATCTGTCTAGGGTACCGAGAGTTCATTTTTTGTTCCCCTAACCGCTTTGGAGACTTCTCTTGGGGAGTTGTCTCCTTACATCCCATTATTCTCTATTGTCATTTGGATGATGGTACCCCTTAATATTTTTTAAATACTTATCCTTTTGGAGGGTTTTCTATTACGGAGACTTAAACCGCACTCCCTCGGCATATATAGCCATGTTTGCTATTCAAATCATTTACTATGGAATATGGTCTGTGTAGTTCATTTGTGGGTAGTCCCCCATGCCAGATGCAGGTGGTGATTTGTTATCATAACTCTTATACAATATTTTTCATCCTTTTTGTATTATTCAATTTATTATTATTAAAGGATTGGTACTTTTATGATTAGCCGATGCAATTTGGTGTGTTGATATACAGTACATGATTAATATTTAGTCTAGTAGGCAGGGTTAGAGTCTTGGCCAGGTTTTTACTTTCCTTTGTATTGATGTCATAGTTGAATACCGATGACTCCTCTGCCTATTTACTTCTGCATATGTTCAGGTATTATATAGAGGGACCTTGAGGACTTTTTAATTCAGAGGTTGCAAACATTTTAATTGGCTGGGCATTTTGTATTGTTTGCTTCTGCACATACTGTCCAGTAACAGCCACTACAGCACACATTATTTTTATTATGAGTATTTATATTGCACTGACAATTTACGCAGCACTTTACATATTTTGCATTCACATCAGTCCCTGCCCTCCAAGAGCTTTCTTTTTTTCTTTTAAGATGAAGGTTTTTGCATAAATTAATAACACTGACCACTGTAACGTCCAGTACACACTATAAGAAACTCAGACGAACGATCGTCCGGTTTTCCTTGATGTTTCATAGCAACAAAGGCATTTTTTTGTGGTTTCTGATCATGCGCAGTCTTTCGTATTATTCTTGTATGAAAATAGTACACATAAAACGAAAATCCTTAGTTCTGTTCATGTCCGAGAAAAATTTTGAAGTTTGTCTCTTGGGAAATTTAAAATTGGAAAGTCTGAATCGTATGTCGAAAGTTGTGTATACACTATACGAAAACCAAACAATCGCTCCTCGTACCGAATTTTTCTTCTGATTTTCTCATAGTGTGTAACCCCCACTTAAAGGTTTTTTTTTTTTTTTTTTTTTTTAAATAACAAACATGTCATGCTTACCTCCACTGTGCAGTTCGTTTTGCACAGAGTGGCCCCGATCCTCATCTTCTGGGGTCCCCCAACGGCGCTCGCGGCTCCTCCTTTCATCGGTAAACCCCCTCGGAGAAGCGCTCTTACCGCCGGGTTACCGTGCCGGCAGGCTCCCAAGTCCAGCATTTACGTGCATAGACACAGAATGCTGGACTCGCGCCCCGCCCCTCGCGTCATTGAATTTGATTGACAGCAGCAGGAGCCAATGGCTGCACTGCTATCAATCTATCCAATCAAGAGCCGAGAACCCGGGCCAGAGAGGTAGAGCACGCCTCTGGCGGGGGAACGAATGGGCTCAGGTGAGTAAAACAGGGGGGGGTTAGGAGCTGCTCAATGACAAAAGTTTTTTCACCTTTAAGGTGAAAAAACACGAGGGTTTACAACCCCTTTAAGAAATCCTTGTCAGTGGTAAATGGTAGGGTTGCACCGATACCGTTTTTTTATCAGTATACGAGTACCGATACTTTTGGTCAAGTACTCGCCGATACCGAATACTGATACTTTGTGGTGCGATTTGTGTCAACAAAAAATTGGAGCAAATCGTACTGCAAAGAATCGCATGTGAATTCAGTGTGTGTGTGTGTGTGTGTGTGTGTGTGTGTATATAGAAGCGCCATCTAGGGGGCAGTTTGGAGCTCACAAAATTCAGCAGAGAGAGCGCTGTTCCAGTAAGTAGGTAGAGACAGATTAGAAGTTCAAAGCAACAATCATTTACTGGAAAACTGAACAGATTGATGACATTAGGTAAATGGATCCAAAGCCCATGCAGGGAGATGGTAGTGTGCCATGAGGCACTGTGACTCACGGTTCTGTAGTTTACTCTGCTGACCCTGGTGAAATGAACGGCTGCCTCTAATCCTGGAGCTCCTGCGGGCAGGCAGTGAGTCCAATGGAGCCCGGATCAATGGACGGAGCCGGCAACAGCCGACACACCCGGAAATGACAGCTGCGGTCAGGGCTTGTCACCGCCGGCCAGGGGAAATGCCAGGAGCGGGTGGAAGTGCTCCACTATGGAAACAGTAATGTGCAGACAACCAACGAGGATGTACATCGATCCGGCATCCATTGGGCTCACCCCCCCAGGAGCTTCAGTTTTCCAGTAAATGATCGCCGCTTTAAACTTCTAACCTGTCTCTACCTACTTAATGGAACAGCGCTCTCTCTGCTGAATTTTAGGAGTTCTAAACTGCCCACTTATATGGCGCTTCTATACACACACACACAAACAGGAGAGGTGGGGAAAATTGCATGAGATTCGGACAGGAATCGCACCATGTTCCTATTCAAATTGCATGTGATTTCTTGCAGTGCAATTTGCACCCATTCACTTTGTATTGACGCAAATCGCACCTCAAAGTATCGGTTTCGGGAGCATTTGGGCGAATACCGATACTTGCTCAAATGCCTGGTATTAGCACCAATACCGATAAAGGTATAGGTGCATCCCAGGTAAATGGCTTATCTCAACCATCCAAATGCTAGACAGCTTGATCTCTTAAAGGAAGTAAAAGAAGAAAAAAAAAAAAGAAACAGATCTACTGGCCAAGTCACCAGGTTAAAATTCGAAAAAAAAAAAAAAAAATTAATGCAGCCACCACAAGTTTAAGTAAAGGTAATGCTTTTTTTTTGTTTTGTAGATAGATTACAATACCTGTCAGGTTTGTATTGCTGTCTTTGCCTTTGTTAAAGGAGATTTTCCCTCTTTATTAGTCCTGTATACCATTAGCAACGAAAATGAAAGTAAAAGAAAATCACAAATTTTGGGTTGTCACCTGAGATAGCCGAGGGAAAACCTTCCAATAGAGACACTAGTTCTGGTGACCAGATGACAACGAAGGATTCCCTCACTTCCTGATCTGGCTATGGGACAGGAAGTGAGGGGAAATCTCCCCAATGGGACACAAATGGCAACAATAAACCTTACGGGGGTTATATTCTCCCCTTAGCCTATACAAGGTTGAAAAAAAAAAATACACTGAATTGCTGCTATTGGGTTAGGCAGATATAAAAGGACACTAATAATACAATAATGTAATAATTAATATATCATTTAAGGTATTTTATTAAATGGAAACGATGTAGGTACCTAATTCTGACTTTTTAACACCTACAGTATGTAGGCTTCCTGACACCAAGAATGGGATCATGTAACTAAAACAAGGTGGTTCCACAACTTTTACACATCCTGTTCTTGGACAGCATCCATCTACATCAGCCCCTTTCTCAAACCAGGGTTCCTCCAGAGGTTGCTTGGGGTTTCTTTGGCAACAAGCAAATGTTGCCTCTCAGATGTGCAATTAATGATAACAATGATCTTTTCAGCTGTAAGGAACATGCTCCCTGGTCACCATTACAGTACTAATGTACCCTGAGCTTTAGATATAATTATTAGCAGGGGTTCCCTGAGACCCGAAAGTTAGTTCAAGGATTCCTCCAGGTTAAAAGGTTTAGAAAGCCTTATCTACACATCCCACATTCCATGATGTATGGATTAGAGTGGGAACCTGTCAACCACAGGCAGGTGACAGGTAAATCGCATGGACCTGCAAGTGCTCCTCCTCCCCCCATAATGATTGGCAGAGCAGCGCAGAGAAGGAATTTGTTTAGGTGTCTTGCCGCCTGATTTCTCAAGCTGGGAAACATTCAAAGCCAATTCTAGGCAGAGGGATTCCCCGCCTTACAGCATGCCCCCGTCATGTGTTGGCTGTTGAGTGGCAAATGCCTTTGCCAATTAGGATTTGCTGTTGGCTAGTTCAACCTCTTGTAGCCCTAAGTGCATTGATCCCCACTGGCCCTCCTCTCCAGTTCTTTCAAGTGGGTTACATTGTGTGATGAGAGGATGACTGGCTGGGTTTAGAGCACTAGAACAGGTAGCTGTGCCACAGCAGCCCTCCTGACCCTCCAGTACTGTGCCCTCCAGACCCCTGTAGCATTCCTCCAGACCCCCCTGTATCATGCCCTCCAGACAATCTTGCGCTGTATCCTCCAGTATCAGGCCCTCCTGACCCCCCTGTACTGTGCCTTCCTGACCCCCCTGTACCATGCCCTCCAGACCTCCTTGCCCTGTACCCTCCAGACCCCCCTGTGCAGTGCCCTCCAGATCCCCCTGTGCAGTGCCCTCCAGATCCCCCTGTGCAGTGCCCTCCAGATCCCCCTGTGCAGTGCCCTCCAGATCCCCCTGTGCAGTGCCCTCCAGATCCCCCTGTGCAGTGCCCTCCAGATCCCCCTGTGCAGTGCCCTCCAGATCCACCTGTGCAGTGCCCTCCAGATCCACCTGTGCAGTGCCCTCCAGACCCCCCCTGTACCATGTCCTCCAGACGCCCTTTAACATGCCCTCCAGACCCCCCTGTGCCCGTGCCCTCCAGACTCCCCTGTACTGTGCTTCCTGACCCCCCCCCCCTTTACATTGCCCTGCTGACCCCTTGTCCTTTGCCCTGTAGATGCCATGTTCTCTGCCTTGCTAGTCTCTCTCCTGCTCACCCCTGTCATCTGCCCTACTGATCTCTGAATACTGCCCTACATCCTACTGACCTCTGTATACTGCCCTACCCACTACTGACCTTTGGGGGCTTGATAGTTATCTTGAAAAAAAAAAAAAAGGCAGCATCACCCCGACGATTTTTGATCTCTTCTATGATGTCATGGTAGATCTCCACCTCTTAAAGGTTGTCTACCCCTTGATTAGAGTGTCTGTGCTATCTGTGTGGATATAAATGCGGAATATCTTCTCAACGCTCATTGGAACTGAAGAAGTGGCTTGGAGAAGCTACAAAACATCTTCAACATTACAGAACAAGTCCAGTTAAATGTGACTAACTACTACTAGCTATATCATGACCTTGATAAATGAGAACCTTCACAGAGATAATAAGGGATGTGCTCTGAATGTGAACACAGGATTACGGCCAAAGAGAAGACTCTGGCCAGCATAAGGATTTGGTGGCAATACAGTCACCTGCACAAGATAAATATCAGGATGAACATTAGAAGTAGTTAGCATGTAAGCCGTGTCGTCTGTGTGAATTTCAATGTCCACTTTGCATATCTGACTCTGGAGTACCATTTGTACTAGGATTCAGGCGTTGTGTATATAGGCCGAAGAACAGAAAAAACTGCTTCTTCCTGTGCAATGCAATGCAATGCTGGGATATACACACATCTGGGACTAAGGACAGACAATCGTGCTGGGCTACTAAACACATCTTAATGGATTTTGCTACAAACGAAAAATAAAAATAATGTTTACCAGCAAACTAAAATTAGCATAGCCACACTTCGTTGACATTTTCTAAAACATTGCAGTGTTGTTTCCTTTAGATTCCATTCACATTGGTAACCCATAATTTAACTGCACCTAATTATATTTTCCCAGGCACAGCCCAAAACCAACTTTCTAACCCACACGAGTCCAGGCATCTGAGTGCTTAAAGCACTGAAATTTAGTAAAATATTTTTTATTTGCTACAGCTTGCCTGGAATAAAGTGTTATGTGTTGCAGGCTGATGGTTCCTGAAGAAATCTTCTCTCCAGTGATGCCCGGTCCTCTTCACAGAGCTGCAGAGGTAATAGCTTCAGGTCTAATGCCGCGTACACACGATCGGATTTTCCGACGGGAAATGCCGGATGTGAACTTGTTGGCGATAAGTCCGACCGTGTGTATGCTCCACCGGACAATTGTTGTCGGACTTTTTGTTGGCTAGCATGTTCTCAAATTTTCCGCCAACAAATGCTTGTTGTCGGACTTTCCGAGCGTGTGTACACAAGTCCGTCAGACAAAAGTCCAAAGTACAAACAAGCATGTTCGGAAGCAGAAGCGGTCGGTCTTGTAAACTAGCGCTCGTAATGGAGAATAAACATTAGTGACGTGACAAATTATGAAATCTCCAAATGCAGTGCACATTCTCTTCTTTTTCAATGGGATAATAATGAACCTGCTTTGCTGGCGATACTGATGGAGTTATTGCAAACAAATTTTCAAAGTCTTTTTTTTTTTCTAGTGATATCAAGAATAATATTATTATGTTTTTTTTTTTTTATTATTGGAGCAAGTTACCACAACACCATTATCTACTAGTTTATAAGATCAAAGATACAACTATGTTGGTGTCCCTTGTCAATTTTACATTGTATTTTTTAAAACTGCCTACTCCCAAACTGTCATTTGTAAAACACATAGCCAAGTTATTCTACAGAATTTTTTTAATTGTGCATTATAAAAAAAAAAAAAAAGAAAAAAATAGACATGCTATATGCCAATAGAACTTAACCAAAAAGTGCATTTTATGCATCCAAAAATACAGAAAATATACCTAATAAAATCATTATTCATCCAAAAAAAAAAAAATGTCAAAGCAATAACTCCAAGGCCAATAATAAATAACACATTATCTCCTTCAATTCCGCAACATGTCTGGTTGACGAACAGCCGTTCAGAAACTAACTGAAAAGTGTTAAATAAAAGAAGAAAAGCGCGAATCAACGCTCACCAAACTTCTACTAACACGAAATTAGGAGAAGGAGCCCAAAGGGTGGACGAGTTTGAGCCAACACCCTTCTGACAAAATTCCACGGTTTTGTTGTCGGAAAGTCCGATCGTGTGTACGAGGCATAACAGTACATTGAAGAAAGTCCCAACGAGCACCTACCACTTTCTGTCCTCTCCTTCATTGACAAAAATCCTTACATTGTTTTCATAGACTGTAACATGTTCTATGAATGGAGAAGAGGATTTTGTCATTCATCTGCCCTCCTCCCCACCCAAGAATGTGTTACATTCTGTAAAAACAATGTAAAGACTTTGGGCAATGGAGGAGAAGACAACACCCATCAGAGACTTCAATATACTTCAATGATAGACCCAAAGCTATTAACCCCTGCAGCACTCAGAAACGTAGTTCTGTGAAGAGGACCAGACATCACTGGAGAGAAAATGATTACAGGATTCATCAGCCTGCAGGATGTGGGATACACTTTTACAGGTAAGTTAAAGGTGACAGCAACTGTCAAAAAACTCAACTTCAGCTTTAACAAATTCTATCTAGCCAGCATCAACTAATTTGAATCCCATCATGCTTAAGCCTTTTTCTGACACTTGTTGCTTACAAGTTAAAATCAGTGTTATTTGCTGGAAAATTACTTATAATCCCCAACACAGATATAATTTTTTTTGTAGCGACAGTAGAGAATAAAATGGCGATCGTTGCAATATTTTATGTCACACTGTATTTACGCAGCTGTCTTTCAAATGCAATTTTTTTGGAAGAAATACAATTTCATGAATTAAAAAAAAAAAAAAATCAGCCCAATTTTTTTGCATAGTGTAAAAGATGTTACGCCAAGTAAATAGATGCCCAGCATGTCATGCTTTAAAATTGCACACACTCTTGGAACGGCGACAAAATACAGTACTTAAAAATCTTCATAGGCGACGCTTTAAAAAAATTCTACAGGTTACTTGTTTAGAGTTACAGAAAAGGTCCAGTGCTAGCATTATTGCTCTCGCTCTAACGATCGCTTCGATACCTCACATGTGTGGTTTGAACACTGTTTACATTTGCAGGCGCGGCTTACGTATGCGTAGCATATGCGTGTGAGCACGGATGGATGGGGCGCTTAAAATTTATTTTATTTTTTTCTTATTTATTTTAAATTTTGTTTTATTTTTACACTGTCCCTTTAAATTTTTTTTATTTTTGATCATTTTTATTGCTGTCACAAGGAATGTAAAAAGCCGATTAAAGCCAATTCCGGAATTGTTTGGGTCCCCGGCCAGCCAGCGGATATGCTGGCTGGCCCTTCGGGCCTCCTGGTTGGGGGGGGGGGGGGTGGGGGGGAGGGTCCCCTCCCACTGCTTGTAATAACAGCCGAGTGTTATTACAAAAAAGCCGACCGTCGACTCTATAAAAAACGGTACCGGCAGCTGCAGGCATTACCCCGGTACAACACCTTGAAGGCCGCATATTTGTGTTACGTCGGCATGAAGGGGTTAAATAAGGAGCAAGATAGGGCAATAAATGACCCCCAAAAAAAATGCATAAACCTGGTTTTTAACTACTTCTTAAATGCAGTTGTATGCCCTGGAAGAAAAAAATAAAAACAAAAAAACATGTAAGGCAAAGGCATAATGAGCTAGTATGCACCGCATACTAGCTCATTATGAAACACTTACCTTAGAATGAAGCTCCCGCACTGCCTCCAGGTCACCGCTGAGGGAGCTGACATGTTCCCTTGGCGTTTCTTACGGGTTTGCGGCTCCGGCATTGTGAGTGGCCGGAGCTGCAATGATGTCACTCCCCATGCGTGCGGGAGTCCCCGTTCCGGCAAGGAGCTCTGAATTTCCAGCAGCATCCGCCGGACCTTCAGAATGCATGTGCCGCTGACGTCAGCGGCTGCATGTAAGGTGAATATCTCCTAAACCGTATAGGTTTAGGAGATATTCATTTTACCTACAGGTAAGCCTTATTATAAGCTTACCTGTAGATAAAAATGTGCAAGCGGGGTATACAACCTCTTTACAACTGTTGCTTTTTTAGAGGTAATCTCCAGGCTCAACTTTCTTTTGCTCCCAGGAATCGGCTGAGATTCGAACCATGTATGGGCAGGTTGAATGTAACAAATTGATCGATCAATCAACTTGGGTACAACTAGTATGCTGGGTTTTACTTGCGATTATTTCTAGCAGCTGCTATAGCCGCTAGAAATGAACAATTTTTTCTCTCGGTGGGGGCGGCTTGCCTCATCCCCACACCAGGAGAAGACAATGGCCCGGCAGGAGGGATTCCCACATCAACACCGTCGTTGTGTTGATGGGGGAATTGAGCAAATTTCTTTCCTGCAATCCGTGGTTGCAGGAAAGAAGTTCGCTCCATGTATCTCTGGCCTTAGTGGGTGGACATGGGTGGTGGACATGGGTGGTGACAGACCAGGGGATCCACTCAATAAGTCCACCCATCACAGAAAGTCTTCTAAAAACTATAGGAGGCAAGCACAAGACTTGTCACACTCATGGAAATAGAGCAGCCTAACAAGGGTTCTTTGTAGTTAGTTTACTGCAAAGATAAGGGAAGAAACCCACAAAGGACACGAGTAACAAATAAGAATAAACATGCTTTTTCTTCTTGCATTCTATCTGCTTAGCCTGGAGTTAAGATTTAAAATTCTTGGGAGCTGTAAACAGGAAGATGGGATGTCGTGCATGAGTGTGTTGATTAGGTGTAAGCATGCTTGTTTGTATGTGTAGTTATGGGTAATCATCAAACACAGAGGAATCATGGATAAAAAAATTAAGTGGTACATCGAGTGAGCTCATTTTTTTTAATTTTTATTTTTTACAGTGGGGACGGAAAGTATTCAGACCCCCTTACATTTTTCACTCTTTGTTATATTGCAGCCATTTGCTAAAATCATTTAAGTTCATTTTGTTCCTCATTAATGTACACACAGCACCCCATATTGACAGAAAAACACAGAATTGTTGACATTTTTGCAGATTTATTAAAAAAGAAAAACTGAAATATCACATGGTCGTAAGTATTCGGACCCTTTGCTGTGACACATATATTTAACTCAGGTGCTGTCCATTTCTTCTGATTATCCTTGAGATGGTTCTACACCTTCATTTGCGTCCAGCTGTGTTTGATTATACTGATTGGACTTGATTAGGAAAGCCACACACCTGTCTATATAAGACCTTACAGCTCACAGTGCATGTCAGAGCAAAATGAGAATCATGAGGTCAAAAGGAACTGCCTGAAGAGCTCAGAGACAGAATTGTGGCAAGGCACAGATCTGGCCAAGGTTACAAAAAAATTTCTGCTGCACTTAAGGTTCCTAAGAGCACAGTGGCCTCCATAATCCTTAAATGGAAGATGTTTGGGACGCCCAGAACCCTTCCTAGAGCTGGCCGTCTGGGGTATCGGGGGAGAAGAGCCTTGGTGAGAGAGGTAACGAAGTCGGTGCTTTATGGCAGAGTGGCCTCTCCTCAGTGCAAGACACATGAAAGCCCGCATGGAGTTTGCTAAAAAAAACACCTGAAGGACTCCAAGATGGTGAGAAATAAGATTCTTTGGTCTGATGATACCAAGATAGAACTTTTTGGCCTTAATTCTAAGCGGTATGTGTGGAGAAAACCAGGCACTGCTCATCACCTGTCCAATACAGTCCCAACAGTGAAGCACGGTGGTGGCAGCATCATGCTGTGGGGGTGTTTTTCAGCTGCAGGGACAGGACGACTGGTTGCAATCGAGGGAAAGATTAATGCGGCCAAGTACAGGGATATCCTGGACGAAAACCTTCTCCAGAGTGCTCAGGACCTCAGACTGGACTGAAGGTTTACCTTCCAACAAGACAATGACCCTAAGCACACAGCTAAAATAAAGGAGTGGCTTCACAACAACACCGTGACTGTTCTTGAATGGCCCAGCCAGAGCCCTGACTTAAACTCAATTGAGCATCTCTGGAGAGATCTAAAAATGGCTGTCTACCAACGTTTACCATTCAACCTGACAGAACTGGAGAGGATCTGCAAGGAGGAATGGCAGAGGATCCCCAAATCCAGGCGTGAAAACCTTGTTGCATCTTTCCCAAAAAGACTCATGGCTGTATTAGATCAAAGGGGTGCTTCTACTAAATACTGAGCAAAGGGTCTGAATACTTAGGACCATGTGATATTTCAGTTTTTCTGTTTTAATAAATCTGCAAAAATGTCAACAATTCTGTGTTTTTCCGTCAATATGGGGTGCCGTGTGCACATTAATGAGGAAAAAAAATGAACTTAAATGATTTTAGCAAATGGCTGCAATATAACAAAGAGTGAAAAATTTAAGGGGGTCTGAATACTTTCCATCCCCACTGTACATCTTTGGTCTCTGTTTAATAAGACGTTATCTAGAGTACCTTTAAAATTGAATTCCAGATATGTTTTTTTTCTTTTGCATAGTTACATTGGACCAGCTTTCTCCTGGTGAGGTTCCCTCTAAATAAAGATCTATATTGGGGAATCAGAACCTCCTTCCTTCTGCTGGGGTTCCTTCTGTATATAGATCTATATTAGGGAATCACAACCTCCTTTCTCCTGCTTGGGTTCCCTATATATATATATATAGATCTATGTCGGGGAATCAGAACCTCCTTCCTCCTGCGGTGGTTCCTTCAATATATAGATTTATATTGGAGAATCAGAACCTCCTTCCTCCTGTTGGGGTTCCCTCTATATATAGACCTATATTGGGGAATCAGAACCTCATTCCTCATGCTTTGGTTCCTTCTATTTATAGATCTATATTGGGGAATCAGAACCTCCTTCCTACTGCGGTGGTTCCTTCTATATATAGTTCCATATTGGAGAATCAGAACCTCCTTCCTCCTGTTGAGGTCCCTTCTATATATAGATATATATTGGGGAATCAAAACCTTCTTCCTCCTGCTGGGGTTCCTTCTATATAAAGATCTATATTGGGGAATCAGAACCTTCTTCCTCCTGCTGGTGTTCCCGCTATATAAAGATCTATATTGGGGAATCAGAACCTCAAAATGCAAAAATGTGCCACTACTGTGAAACCTTCCAGAAGTGTCAGGGGCTGCACTTGACCACCACCAATATAATTGAACCAGGACCTCATTCCTACTGCTGGAAATCCTTCTAGTGATGCGCCCCAGAATTTTACCTGCTTTCTTTGCTGTCAGGTCACACTTTTATTTTACAACTATCTGAACTGCGCACCCCAGATATTTTTTTTTTTTTACTGTAGTTCTGACCCCAGAAGGCTAAAAGAAAACACATCAATATTGTGCTATACACGGCACTGAGATATAAAATGAGCACAAAGGTTTTTAAAGCTGCACGGCAGGACCCCATAAAAAGGAAATCAATATCGGCTACAAATTGCATATGCTGAAATCATAGCACCGCTCATGTTTTCTTGAAGGTAGGCATTTGTTTTTTTCTTTCCAAGCCAGGATAACAAGGTCTTACGTTACACAATATACACATTGTAAAATTCCAAAGTCTGCATCATAATTATTTGTTCCTGTGCCAGTTTCAGTGTGCCGCTCTCTCTTCCTCACTCTGCCCATTTATAGGCACTGTTCTATATCTCATATATAAAATAAATGAGTACATTTAGCACCAAATTAAGCTCTAATAACTTGTTAAAGCGGTAGTAAACTCTGATGATGATGCAACATTTAAACAATATGTAAATCCAGCTAGTTGTTTGCAATCAACAAGCCACAAACACTATGCTCCAAAATGTTTCTTACTCTCATAAATAAGTCGTTTGTAAACGCTCCCTCTTGCTGTTAGCCGCCGCCATTGCTACTCTGGTCTTCCACGTCTGTCTAGTACTTTATTTCTGCCCTCAGTAGCTTTCCCTGGCCATAATCCCACGCATGCGCATTACTTGCCGTATCCAAGCCTGGTCTTCGTTTCCGGTTACCACGGAAACCTTGTGCAGCAAACTGGAGCCGATCCTATTGCTGCCTTACTCCAGAATGCGGAAGGAGTATCGCGGGATCTCGGGGCTGACGCAGACACTAGGAAACGACGCAGCCCAGCATAGACCGAGTATTCTACCGGTAGCATAAGCTTGCCGGAAAGTTAGGGCTAACAGCGCATGCGCTGGTGACGTAATTCAAAAGAAAAAGAAAGCTTAATCGTAAAGCAAGCAGGTAAGAAGAGATCAAACATTGGAACATAATAGTTTAACCTGCAATTGTTAATTTAAAGGAAAGTGAGCATAATGGGGCAACCGCTTTAAGCTATATATATATATACAAACACACACACACACACACACACACACACATGAAAATGTGATATGGTAATAAAAAAAAAAAAAAAAAATGGTGAAACTGATTCCATACTGTGCACAGTCAGGTGCTTTATATCCTTGATTGGTCAGCAATATTCACCAGGAAAGGGGAAGGGGATCAAATACATTCTCACTCTTCTGGGGAAAAGGATTGCTTGACTAAGCAATTTTACCTTATCAATTTCTTGTAATTCCTTGTTGTCTTCTGACCCTCAAAGTACCCAAAACAATGTGGTGACAGTTGCCCTATCCATCAACTTACGCAAGTGCTAAACATCAGGTCTGCACAGAGAAGTGTCAGATTATTACCCAAGTGCCATACGATGGTGCTGAACACAAGGTGTGAACAGAGGAGTGTTAGAGACTATTACCCAAGTGCCATACATATTTGTTGAACAAAAAGGTCTTCACAGAGATGTGTCAAAGAGCAATATCTAAGTGCTACGTTTTAATGACGAACACAAAGTTTGCATAGAGATATGTCAGAGACTATTACCCAAGTGCCATATGTTAGTGCCGAATACAAGGTCTGCTAAGAGGTTTGATAGAGCTTATTACTAGGGATGCACCGAAATTTCAGCCACCGAAACATATCGGCTGAAAATGGCCCTTTCGGCAAAAAGCCGAAAGAGAATTCTTGCCGATACTGGCGCCGAAAATCACGCATGTGCAGTAGAGGCGGCAGATCCAGCGGGTGACGTCACTCATTGTGTGGGCGGTGTGCACGTTCCTCACGGTTAAGATGCCGCAACGCCGCACTCGTAAGCACGTTCCCTGCTGAGACGCTGGCACCTTCCCCGTGGACGCTTCTTGTGCTTGTGAGATGCTGCTGGGAAGCGAGAGACGGTGCTGGGAAGCGAGAGACGGCTTCATAGAGGGCTGCACATAGCATACTCAAGTACAAGAGTGGGCACTGTCACTCCTGGATGGCTACCATTACTTTTCGCCGGTGAGCATTGCTGCTTTTGCCTTCTTAAACTGACAGAAACAAACTAGTCATTTTATTTCTTGATTATTTTATTATAATACTAGTACTGACCATTTAAAATGACTGTGTGTCTGCACTGCAGTACATCTGATCTGACTTGTAGCAAAAAAAATTATATAATTGAACTGACTGAGTGATTAAATATGATTTGAAATGTAATGTAATGGATTGCAAATTGAAAGCTATTTTTTTTTTTTAGCTATTCTGTAATATAGTATAAAATTCATGTGCTTGCTGTTATTGAATGTGTCACTTTGACATCGTAGTATAAGTTATACAGTACTGACATGACAACAAGTTTCACATATAATATATTAGGGGTGCAACGGATCAAAAAACATACGGCTCGGATCAGCAGTCACGGTTCGGATCATTTTCGGATCAACAAAAAAAAAATCTCCCCCACTGTAATATCCACGTGATCTCCCCCACTGTAATAATATATTAGCAGGGTATTGGCAGAGTATTGGCAGGGTATTGGCAGGGTATTGGCAGGGTATTGGCAGGGCATTGCAGAGTATTGGCAGGGTATTGCAGAGTATGGCAGGGTATTGGCAGAGTATTGCAGAGTATTGGCGGGGTATTGGCAGGGCATTGCAGAGTATTGGCAGGGCACTGCAGGGTATTGGCAGGGCATTGCAGAGTATTGGCACTGCTGCCATCTGATCTCTCGCCTCCACTGTACAGATCAGTACACAGAGGGGAGAGAGGAACAGGCATCATGACATGACGCTGGTTTGTGTACAAGTGATCGCTCCGTCATTTGACGGAGCGATCACGTGGTAAACGGCCGCCGGGTGTCCCAAGATGGCCGCCGCTCCAGAGCTCCTAGGCCGAAGCCGCGTCCTTTCCTAAGGCCGAGGCGGCGGCGCGCATCGCGGAGCGCATGTGTGCCGATCCCAACAGGCTGAACCGTTCGGATCACGGATTGGTGACGATCCGCTGCACCCCTAGTCTGCAGTGTGGAAATGTTTTAAAGTTTCTGATAAAGACCCCAAATTTGCAATTTGTACTCTTTGCTCAACAGAAATTTCAAGAGGGGGTACAGTGCCAAAGAATTTTTCAACAACAGGTTTGATATACCACCTGAAAACATGTCATCCAGTTCAGCATTCTGATTACAAAAAAACAGCGCCACTTTCAAAAAGTGCCTCAGGCTTAACACCATCTATGGCCACAGTGTTTGAAAAGGTTAAAAAATATGCAAGTGACAGTCCCAAAGCTCATGCCATTACAGCTAAAATTATGGAATTTATTGCATTAGACGACCAGCCATTCTCTGTTGTGGAGGACATTGGATTCCGTAGGCTCATGCAACATATTGAGCCACGTTACTCACTACCAAGCAGACGCTACTTTGCAGATACCAGTCTACATGAATTGTTTAGCAGTGTTAGAAAACACATTCAGGTGATCATGACTACCGACATCATACCAATCAGTTTTACTACGGACATTTGGAGTTCAGATGTAAGTCCAACGAGCATGCTCAGCCTGACAGCACAGTGGATAGATGACAAATTTCAACTGCAAAACATCCTACTTAACGCACGTGAGTTTGTTGGATCACATACTGCAGCAGCAATATCTGATGCTTTAAAAACCATGCTTGACACTTGGCACATTGAGAAGTCTAAAGTGCATTTGATTGTCTGAGATAATGCGCAGAACATGGCAAAGGCAACGGAGAACAGTGAAATTCAAAGCATACTGTGCATGGCACACACGCTACAATTGGCTGTGAATGAAGGATTGCTGAGTCAGCGCACCATATCTGATATCGTATCAAAAGGAAGAAAAATTGTGGGTCACTTTAAGCATTCTCCGCTTGCTTATTACAGATTACAAGCTTTGCAGATGCAGTTTGGAATGGCACCGAAAGGACTGTAGCAAGATGTAGCCACTCATTGGAACAGCAACTACTATATGCTACAAAGTCTTTTTGAACAAAAGCGTGTTTTAGCTGCATACATTGCAGATTACGAGCTGCCAGCAACACTGAGTGCACATCAGTGGACGTTAGCTGAAAATAGTTTGTCTCTTCTATCTCCATTTGAACAGTTAACAAAAGAAATAAGCTCAGCTAATGCTTCCATTGCTGAAGTTATCCCCTTGATTGCTGCACTGAAGCGTCTGCTTGGAAAAGAGGCAGAAACAGACCGTGGCGTAAAAACGGCTAAAACCACACTACTGGAGGCCGTTACCAACCCTCTGTACTGCATTGCAACAGTTCTAGATCCTCGATTAAATAGCATTACTTTAATGTGGTGAAAAAGCAGCGTGCACGGGAAATGATACTGGCACAAATGGAGGTGGTGGAAGCATCTAGTGAAGGAATTTCGAGGTGTCGCACAGAGGAAAGTGAGAAACGGTTGCATACAAGTGAAGAGGAACATACTCCCTCCATATGATATGTTTGAAGAAATTTTACACAAATGCATCCCAATCCATAGTGGTGCCACAACAAGTGCAGTTACCCAACAGCTGGACATTTATTTAGCTGAACAGCCTATTGCCAGAAGCAACAATCCCCTTGAGTACTGGTGCATCAACAAAGAACGTTTTCCCTTGCTTGCACAGATTGCACGCAGATATTTATCTGCCCCAAGCACCAGTACAGAGAGTGAGAGACTATTCAGTCTAGCATCTCATATTCTTGATGAGAAGAGAAACCGTCTCTCCTGTGAGAAAGCTGAACAGCTTTTGTTCTTAAAGCGAAAGCTGACACTTTTACTGAAATGGATTTAAAAATCCGTAGCATAGACCAATTAATTTACCATGTTGAACATAGTAAATGAATTGGCATTGGACTGTGCTATTGGACAATTGGAACATACAACATAGTATGACTGACTACCTAGTATGTTCCAATTGTCTAGTTGTGCCATTTGTTGGTTGTTCATTGTAGTTCTTCTACAGTTTTTTGCACTTCAATTTAAGAGAGAACTCCAGCTTTTGAACTACTGTACCATAGTTTGTTGCTGTTGGGCCAAACTATGTCTCTCTCTAAGCTGTCAGCCCGCTGCATGTGCAAATGCAAAACTGTATGTTCTGTATCTGTGGCTGTCTACATACTACAGTACTATACCGCACTATGTTCCGGGTATGGGCGGTGACCATTACTTGCTGTGATTGGCTGAGCACCGCTGCTGTAGACTGGTCTGTGTTCCACTTCCAGGATGTCTCCGCCCATACCCGGGGCTGGAACACAGTGTGGTCGATTGTATGACTATGTATCATTCTAACCTGCAGCTAAATACATACACTTTTACATCGCACATCCAGCCGCAGACACCTTAGGGAGAGCACTTGGGGAAAAAAACTACTAGTTCTCATTTAAAGTTGAAAGAAAATAATAAAATAAAAATGTTACTATAGCATAGCACTGTACTATGTTATATTTACAGAAACTGTGAAACAGAAAAATGGCCTTCTGCCATATTTCTGTTATGGTTAGTTGAGAGGGTTGTTCTTTAAAGTACTACTTACTTATACATAGTTTGTTCTGTTGTTGGGCCAAACTATGTCATTGTCTCTCCCTAAGCTGTCAGCCCGCTGCATGTGCAAAACTGTATCTGTGGCTGTCTACATACTACAGTACCGCACTGTGTTCCGGGTATGGGCGGTGACTTCCATACACACAGACTAGTCTACATTGCTTGCTGTGATTGGCTGAGCACCGCTGCTGTAGTCTGTGTTCCAGGATGTCTTCGCCCATACCCGGGGCCGGAACATAGTGCGGTCTACTGTATGACTATGTATGTAACCCGCAGCTACATACATACACTTATCGCAAATCCAGCCGCTGACACCTTAGGGAGTGAGAACTGAATTACTAGTTCTGATGTAAGTTGGAAATTAATAAAATATAAAAAAGTCAGTCTTCGGCATTTTTATATTATTATTATATTAATATTCATTATTATTATTAATATTATAAATTATTATTTATTTTATTTTTTTATGCCTGTTTTATTTGGTATGGTGGTGCAATGTGCACTGACTGCAGTCTTATTTTATTTTATTTTTATTTATGTCCACTGTCCAATTTTATGTGGGTTACTTTTTATTAAAGTACTTTTTGACATTACTGGATTGTAGTATTCTTTTCTTCATAAAATTAATGATTAAGTTGAATATAATTAATATAACGAATACGGATGTAACACAATTTTGTATATCCAATAATTTTTTTGGGTAATATATAAAAAAAGCCTATTTCAGTTTCGGTGCTGTTTCAGTATCAGTTTCGGTTTTCGGGATCAAGGAAGATTTATTTTCGGTATCGGTTTCGGCACCAAAAAACCCATTCAGTGCATCCCTACTTATTACCAAAGAGCCATATGTTAGTGGTGAACACAAGGTCTGCACAAAGTAAGTCAAAGACTAATACCCAAGTGCTATACATCGGTGTTATACTAAACACAAGCACTTCACAGAGGTATGTCAGAAACTACCCAAAGGCTATACATTGCTGCTGCATACAAGGTCTTCACAGAGGTGTTTCAAAGACCTATACCCAAGTGCCATACAATGGTGCTGAATGCAAGCTATTATTATTATTATACAGGATTTATATAGCGCTGACAGTTTACGCATCGCTTTACAACATTAGGGCAGACAGTACAATTACAATACAATTCAATACAGGAGGAATCAGAGGGCCCTGCTCTTTAACCTCCCTGGCGGTTTTCCCGAGTGTGGCTCGGGGTTAAAATTCAGGACCATTAGCGGTAACCCCGAGCCACACTCGGGATTACATCGCAGGATCCTGGTGTGGTATAATTACCTTGTCCCCGGGATCCTGCGATGTCCCCCGCTGTGTCCGTGGGCTCAGTCTTCCTCCGAAGCCTCTCTGTGCCAGGCTCTGTTCCCTGCGAGCGGCGTGACACACGGGGGCGGAGCCTGGCGGCAAATTCAAAAAAGTGTAAAATCATAACACATACAGTACTGTAATCTTACAGATTACAGTACTGTGTGAAATTATTTCACACCCCTTTTGTCCCCAGTGCTTTGTCCTATGCCCTACATGCAGTTTTATGTTATATATACTGTTCTTTCTGCCTGGAAACTGGAGATTGTCCATAGCAACCAAAAAGTGTCCCTTTACATCAAAAGTGGCTTTAGACCAGCTAGAAAACAGCGATAGTAAATTAGAACACTTGCAGAATTGAGCGATAGTAAATCGTGGGGAAATTTATTTTATTATTATTATTATTTTTTTTTAATTATTTATTTTTATTTATTATATTATAATTTATGTTTTTGTGTTTCAAACTTTATCATACCCGGGATATCTACTAAACTCTTGTTTGGACAGATTTAAGTGTGTTATTGTTAAGAATTACAGACCTACAATATAAAACGCCAAATTTCCATGCAAAATAATTGTACCGCTTTCAGCGCCTAAAATCCGAAATAATCATACCGCCAGGGAGGTTAAAGCTTACAATCTATAAGGGAGGGCCAAGTTATACAAAAGGGTAATAGCTGTGGGGGATGAGCTAATGGAGAAAATAGTGCAGTTGTTAGATGGAGGCAGGACAGGCTTCTCTGAAGAGGAAAGTTTTCAGGGATCACCTAAAAGTGGATAAATTTGGAGACAGTCTGACAGATTGGGGTAGGGAATTCCAGAGGATGGGCGAGGCTCGGGAGAAGTCCTGAAGGCGGATATGGGAGGAGGTGATGAGGGAGCTAGAAAGCAGGAGGTCTTGGGAGGAACGGAGAGGGCGATTAGGTTGGTATTTTTAGACTAGGCTAGTGATGTAGCTGGGGGCAGAGTTGTGGATGGCTTTGTAACTTATTGTTAGTATTTTGAATTTAATTCGTTGGGCGAGTGGCAGCCAATGGAGGGATTGGAAGAGAGGGGTAGCAGACACAGAGCGGTTTGTAAGGTGGATGAGTCTGGCAGCAGCATTCATGATGGACTGAAGGGGGATAGTCTATTTAAAAGGTAAGCCAATGAGGAGGGAGTTGCAGTAGTCAAGGCGAGAGATAACCAGGGAGTGAATCAGGAGCTTTGTGGTTTCATTGGTTAGAAAGGGACGTAGTTTAGAGATGTTGCGGAGGTTGAGGCGACAAGCTTTGGAAAGTGATTGGATGTGGGGCTGAAAGGAGAGTTCAGAATCCAGGCTAACACCCGGCACCCTGACATGTGGGGATGGGTGGATGGTTGTGCCATTGCTCTTGACAGACAAGTCAGGGGAAGAGGCACGTGGGGGAGGAAATATTATAAGCTCGGTTTTGGACAAGTTGAGTTTGAGGAAGTGGTGTGACATCCATACAGATATGTGGGTTAGTAAGTTAGTGTTGCGTGAGGAGACTGATGGAGCGAGTTGAGGGGTGGAGAGATAGATTTGTGTGTCATCAGCGCAGAAATGATATTGAAAGCCGTGAGAGGCTATCAGCTGACCCAGGGAAGAGGTGTAGATTGAAAATAAAAGAGGTCCAAGAACAGAAACTTTGGGGACCTTGACGGAGAAGGGAAGAGGAGTGGAGGAAGTAGAATTGTAAGTGACACCGAAGGTATGAGGTATGACCAGAGGTGTGTCAAAGACCACTACCCAAGTACCATACGTTGGTGCTGAACACAAGATCTGAACAAGGTAAGTCAAAGACCACCTTTAAAGGAAATTGGGATCTGCTTGCTGTCTTTGTGTATGTGTCTTTGGTATGAGGCCTTTTCTATCTGTTGCCCTGTGTGCATAACCATGACATTGTTTTTGTTGCTCTGGACTAGCTTACCAAAGTTTTATGTGTTGATCTTATCTTGGCGTCTTGCTATTCTGACTTTAGAAGCAAAAGGTCCACTTTGATTGTTAGGCATTCTTATATTCACTCATGATTAAGACACTTCCACCCCACCCTTATAACAGTATAAATTTGAGCATACTTAAAGTGGAGGGCCACCCTGAAAAAAAAAAAAAAAAAAAAAAAAAAAAAAACATTTTAAACTTACCTAAACCCTTGTTGCTAGGCAGTCTTCCTAATCTGCCTCTTCCTATTCCACGGCGTGTTCTGCTCCTCGGTGAGCAGCCCCGTTGTCTTCTGGGAACTGTGTGTGTTCCCAGAACACCACGGGGCCATTCACAGAGCGCCGCGTGCGCAGTAGGAAACTGGCAGTGAAGCTGCAAGGCTCCACTGCCTGTTTCCCTTACCTAGGATGGCGGTGCCGGGACCCGAGAGCCGAGGGACGGGTCGGCCTCAGACGGCTGACATCGTGGGCACCCAGGACAGGTAAGTACTTATTTAAAGTCAGCAGCTACAGTGTTTGTAGCTGCTGACTTTTAATTTTTTTTTTTTACGGCCGGAATCCCGCTTTAAGGGGTCAGCACATTGCTGGGGAAGCACATTGCAGGGGCTTCTATCTCTAAGTGATATGCACTTCAATCTCTGCACTTCAGCAATTGCACAAAGCAAACAAATATAGCAAACTGCACTGGAAAGCACCTAACAGACTGCAGGTGACCCTGTCTCTCTATTAAGCTCTCCTTCCACTCTGTAACATGCACTCTCTACCACTGCTTCTGACACTCATGTCCTCTCTCCTCAAACTCTCTTACCTTCACCCATCTTCTCCACCCCCTGCTTATACACATCACCCTGCCTTCTGTCCTCTCCCACTACTGCTCCTACCAACTCTTGCTCATTCGACATCCATATACTGATAAAACCTCCTGAGACATGAGTACTCTGACACATGCCCCTTCATATAAATCACATTCCCACATTACCTCCCTCACCCTCCTGTTTCTCCTAACCTCTGGTGACATATCCCCAAACCCTGGGCCACCATCGCCTGTCTTTGCCCAACGCTCCCATCCCCTACAACCTCTGGCAGGAGCCGCAACCCACAGAACTTGGTCTCTATTCCTCTTCTTTCCAAAACCAGCCCCCCCTTTTCCTGTGCCCTTTGGAATGCACGTTCTGTCTGTAACAAACTCACTGCCCTCCACGACCTCTTTATCACAAATTCCTTTAACCTACTTGCCACTACTGAAACCTGTCTTCATGAATCAGATACTACTTCTTCTGCTTCCCTCTCCCATGGGGGCCTTCTCTGGACTCACTCCCCCAGACCAAGTGGACAGAGGTGGAGTGGGAATCCTTCTAGCCCCATGCAGCACCTATCAGGTACTTCACCCACCTCCCGCTCTGACACTCTCCTTTTTTGAGGCACATTGCATTTGTCTATTCTCTCCCATTTCTCTAAGAATTGCTGTCATCTACCGGCCCCCTAGACCAGTATCAGCTTTCCTTTATGACTTCTCTGCCTGGCTACCCTACTTTCTCTCTTCTGAAATCCCCACAATTATTCTCGGTGACTTCAACATCCCTGTTAACACTAACACTACTATTACTTCTAAACTTCTCAGTCTAATCTCATCGATTGACCTGAAACAATGGATACAGGCTCCTACTCACTCCAACGGCAACACCCTTGACCTTGTCTTCTCCTATCTGTGCACTCCGTGCAACCTTTCCAACAATCCTCTCCCACTCTCTGATCACCACCTTATTAGTTTTGCTCTCTCTCTGTCTTCCACCTCCTCTCCCTCCAACCACCTAACAGTTACACGTAGAAACCTTCGCCACCTCAACCCTTCTCTTCTCTACTCTGCTACTGATCACCTCTATGACAAAATCTCACCCCTGTCCTGTCCCAACCTAGCCACTTTCATCTACAACAGCTCACTGTCTTCCTCCCTAGACAAGCTTGCCCCCCTCACTACACGCAGAATTAGGCCCCGACTGCTACAACCCTGGCAAACAGATGACACCAGAATTCTCAGGAAACGTAGCTGCGCTCTTGAGCGCCTGTGGCATAAGACTAAGTTCCAGGAAGACTTCACACAATATAAATCTGCCCTCCTAAAATACTATTCCTGCCTTCACACTGCCAAACAGACCTATTTTATCACACTCATTAACACCTTCTCATCCAGTCCACGTCAACTCTTCTCTACCTTCAACACTCTACTCTGTCCCCCACTGCCTGCACCAACTCACTCACTACCTAGGAGATCGCCAATCACTTCAAAACTAAGATTGATACAATTCATAAGGAGATCTCCAATGCGCAAAAACCTCCCCTATGCAACACCTCATGTCCACAGATACAATCATTACTTCCCTCATTCAACCCTGCTACTATTAATGAGGTTGCTAAACTTTTATCTAACACTCATCTAACCACCTGCCCCCTGGATCCTGCTCCCTCGCAAATGCTACGCTCACCCTCTGACTCAATTCTACACTCTCTAACTCACATTTTCAACCTCTCCCTCTCTAGTGGCATCTTCCCAAACTCTCTAAAACATGCACTAGTCATCCCCATATTTAAAAGGCCCTCATCTCCTTACTCGCCTTCTCCTCCAAACTTCTTGAAAGACTGGTCTACAACGACTAAGCAACCATCTGACCATGAACAAACTTCTTGATCCCCTTCAGTCCGGATTTCGCCCCCAAACACTCCACGGCATCTGCTCTCCTTAAACTCTCAAATGACCTACTAATGGCTAAAACCAGTGGACACTATTCTGTACTAATTCTCCTGGATCTCTCTGCTGCCTTTGACACAGTGGACCACCACCTCCACCTCAATAAACTCCACTCCTTTGGTCTCTGTGACTGTACTCTTCGCTGGTTCTCATCCTACCTATCCCAGCACTCCTTCAGTGTCACTTACAACTCTACTTCCTCCTCTCCCCCTCCTTTTTCTGTTGGGGTCCCCCAAGGTTCTGTTCTTGGACCTCTCCTTTTCTCAATTTACACCATCTTCCTGGGTCAGTTGATTGCCTCCCACGGCTTTAAATATCATCTCTACGCTGATGACACCCAAATCTATCTCCCCACCCCCCAGCTCTCTCCATCTGTTTCCTCACGCATTACCAACTTACTAGCAGACATATCAGCCTGGATGTCACATCACTTCCTCAAACTCAACCTATCTAAAACCGAGCTCATGATATTTCCTCCCTCAGGTGCCACTTCCCCTGATTTCTCTGTCAATATCAACAGCTCAACTATCAACCCATTCCCCAAGCCAAAGTCCTAGGTGTAATCCTGGACTCTGAACTAACCTTTCGGCCCCACATTCTATCACTATCCAAAATTTGCCACCTTAACCTGCGCAACATCTCCAAGATACGCCCCTTCCTAACCAATGTCACCACAAAGCTTCTAATCCACTCCCTGGTCATCTCCCGACTACTGCAACTCCCTCCTCATTGGCTTACCTCTAAATAGGCTATCCCCACTTTAGTCCATCATGAAAGCTGCTGCCAGGCTCATCCACCTTACAAACCGCTCAGTGTCTGCTATACCCCTCTGCCAATCCCTTCATTGGCTGCCACTCAGTCACCTAATTAAAGATACTAACTATAACTTACAAAGCCATCCACAACCTGGCCCCCAGCTACATCTCTAACCTAGTCTCAAAATACCAACCTAATCGTTATCTTCGCTCCTCCCAAGACCTCCTGCTCTCAAACTCCCTTGTCACCTCATCCCATGCTTGCCTTCAGGACTTCTCCAGTGCCTCTCCCATCCTCTGGAATGCTCTACCCCAATCCGTCCGATTTTCTCCTACTTTGTCCAGTTTCAGACGATCCCTGAAAACTCATCTCTTCAGAGAAGCCTATCTGGCCCCCACCTAACAACTGTATGTTTATCTTCTCAATCAGCACATCACCCACAGTTATTACCTCTTGTATCTCTTGACCTTCCCTCTTAGATTGTAAGCTCTAAGGAGCAGGGCCCTCTGATTCCTACTGTATTAAAGTGTATTGTATTTGTACTGTCTACCCTCAAGTTGTAAAGCGCTACGTAAACTGTTGGCGCTATATAAATCCTGTATAATAATAATAATAATAACAATAATACCCAAGTACTATACACTGGTGCTGAACACAAGATCTGCACAAGGAAAGTCAAAGACTAATACCCAAGTGATATACGTTGGTGTTAAACTAAACACAAGCTCTGCACATATATATGTCAGAGATTACCCAAAGGTTATACATTAGTGCTAAATACAAGGTCTGCACAGAGGTGTCTCAAAAGACCAATACCCAAGTGCCATACAATTGTGCTGAACACAAGGTCTGCAGAGAGATGTCAAAGACCACTACCCAAGTACCATACGTTGGTGCTATATGCTGGTGTTACACTAAACACAAGGTCTGCACAGAGGTATGTCAGAAACTACCCAAAGGCTATACATTAGTGGCAAATACAAGATCGGCACAGAGGTGTGTCAAAGATCAATACCCAAGTGCCATACGTGGGTGCTAAACACAAGGTTTGCACAGAAATGTATTGGGAACTATTACACAACTGCCATACGTTCGTACTGAACACAAGGATGTTCAGTGCATCAGATTGATATGGCACAAGCTTAGTGTTTGTTCCAACCAAATAGCTTGCCCTACATTTTGCTTTATTCTCCGGCGCAGGCAAAGTACACGGACATTTCAACAAAGTCTCTTCACAGGAAGATCCTGCATGAAGCCAATTTTGGTGCATTGTCTTTCAGCACATAGGAGGACACGCCAACACCAGCCTATGCTAACATATGTGTTATGCTAACAATAAGGCCTGTATTAGGGGCCATTCTGTACAATGACACAAGGACCACAAGCTAGAGGTGCATCACTAAAGAAGAGTCCATCGTAGCTTGAAGAGAATGACACAGTGGGGGAGATTTACTAAAACTGGTGCACTCAGAATCTGGTGCAGCTGTACATGGCAGCCAATCCGCTTCTAACTTCAGCTTGTTCAATTAAAATTCAGCAATACAACCTGGAAGCCGATTGGTTTCTATGCAGTGCTTTTGCAGATTTTGCATGCTCCTGTTTTAGTAAATAACCCCCAGTGCCTTTTTCACTTTGCAAACGAATAAACTTGCTCAACCCTAAAATAGACTGAATCTAAAAAATGCAATCCCCTCACACATCAAAGGGCTGTAAAAATGTAATGTATATATAGAATCTATTAACATTTTATTCTATATGCACCTCTTTTCATTTAGTAAGTCCATACTTGTGCATGTTATTGCATTTCAAATGAAAGCATGCTGCAACATGAACATAAACAGACTACAACAGAATAGGTGAGAATGGAAAAATCAATAAAATTATAAGGAAATACAAATTAAATTCCCAAACAATGAAAGATGGGTAGGAAATAAACAATGTAAAAATGGGAATACAATTCAGTATTTATCTATGGAAGTCGGAGTGGTGCCAAGAAAGTAATCATTGTTTCCCAGTCTCCTCTTTCTGCGGCTAATAAAAATTCAAGCTAGAGTTTGTGAAAAACAAAATTTGGAACCCTCTACAGTCCGTTTACATCCAAACACAATGTCAGTACAGCTGTTTTGATTGGAGTTCAGCTTTAAAATAATGAACCTCAGGCAAACAGCTAAATACACAGATGAAATACTTAAAAAGGATTTTGAATTTATTTCTTTCCAATTCTGAAATTTACACAGCAAAGCCTTATCTTGCATAGCAGATGATCCGTAATTCTCTGCTGCACTAAAGTAACAATTGGCCTGCCCCTTCCCTAGCCTCTGATTGGACAGCAGAAGGAAAAGAAGCAGAATGATGAGCTCAGCTCTCTGTCACTTTGCTGTCACTCTGTTCTCGCCTTCACCATGTTCTTGTTAGCCTATGAGCGCCAAATATGTAATTTACCAGCCCTTCCTTTTCTGAGTGAACACAGTAAGTGATCAGTACGATACCAATCACTCACTGTGTTCATTCATAATTGAAGCATAATAAACTGTGTTTACTCTGATTCTGATTATGAATGAACAAGGAGACTGCGCAGATCTCTTCCTGTTCATTCATTCTGTGCAGCTGAGGCTACAGAGATTGAGGTCTCAAAAGTAAGACATGAAGGGTCTGTTTAGACCACTGATATTTCACCAAAGCCCCCAACAGGGCTGCTAAATAAAATTGTAAAAAAATAAAAATAAAAAAATGTCACTGCCTTACTCACATGTCCACTGATACTGACACTGTTCACACGCCGTCCATTACTCCATTGACTGACACTGGCCACTTTTAACCACTTCAGCCCCGGAAGAATTTACCCCCTTCCTGACCAGAGCACTTTTTGCGATTCAGCACTGCGTCGCTTTAACGGACAATTGCGCGGTCGTGCGACGTTGCACCCACAAATAGAGCTTTCTTTTGGTGGTATTTGATCACCTCTGCGGTTTTTATTTTTTGCGCTATAAACAAAAAAATAAAAAAAGAAGAGCGACAATTTTGAAAAAAAAAAAGCAATTTTTTTTACTTTTTGCTATAATAAATATCCCCCAAAAATAAATATATATATATATATATATATAAAAAAAAAAAAGAATTTTTTTCTCAGTTCAGGCCGATATGTATTCTTTTACATATTTTTGGTAAAAAAAAAAAATATATATATATAATCTCACAATAAGCCTATATTGATTGGTTTGCGCAAAAGTTACAAAATAGGGGATAGATTTATGGCATTTTTATTTATTTTTTATTAGTATTGGCGGCAATCAAAGTCAGGTCACAAAATGTCAAGCACTTTTCTGCAGCAGAGAATGACATTTTGTGACCTGAATTTGGGGCCCCGTATCTCGGGGCCACTTAGTGCTAGGAACCCCAATTTTGGATATGTTGTAGTGTTAATTTCACTGTGTTAGCACACCTAATTTGGGGTTCCTGGCACCAAGTAGCCCTGAGATACGGGGCCCCAAATTTGGGTCGCAAAATGTCATCCTCTGCTCTGCAGACGCTTCTAGACGCAAACGCGGTAAAACGTCGCTAAACGCGGCATGCAAATGCGGCAAAAACGGGCATTTCTAAACGCCGGTTTCAGCTTTTAAAAACATGTGCAGCAGAGTTTGCACCGGCGTCTCGTGTGCATGAAGCCTTAAAGGGGTTGTAAAGGTATTTTTTTTATTTTTTAAAAATAACAAACATGTTATACTTACCTTCACTGTGCAGCTCGTTCTGCACAGAGTGGCCCCGAACCTGGTCTTCTGGGGTCCCTCGGCGGCTGTCTCAGCTCCTCCCCGCAATAATTAACCACCTTAATGCGAGCTCCCTCGCATGGTGGTTAGTTATTGCGGGCGCGCTCCCGTGATACAGCCGGCGGCTATAGCCGCTCGCTGTATCACTCGGCCCCGCCCCCCAGCACGCCGCGTCATTGGATGTGATTGACAGCAGCGCGAGCCAATGGCTGCGCTGCTTCCAATCCATCCACTGTAGCCAATCAGCGGCCAGGCTGAGCAGCGGAATCGAGGACGTGAACGAGCAGCCGAATTTCGAGGGGTCAGGTAAGTAAAACGGGGGGGGCTGGGGACGGCGGTATTGTTAGTAGTTTTTTCACCTTAATGCATAGAATGCATTAAGGTGAAAACATTTTTACCTTTACAACCCCTTTAAAGAAAGGATTCATTTTGAGGAATTCAATTATGATCAGGGTATTGTAATAATTCTTCTGCATATTAACTAAATATTAGGTTGTCATATATAGATATATTATTATTTGGTTGGAAATATGAAAAGCTCAATAAAGTATTGTTAACATAGATATATTTAATGCTATGTTTTGTGACTATCAATATTAATGTTAACTTCCATTAAGTAAAATGATCTGTTGTTACCAAACAATATGTGTAAAGGATTGAAAAAAAAAAAAAAAAAGAAAATAATCCATAAAAGAAAAAGGAAAATAATAAGTAATAAGAGTACATGGGAAGGCGGAACTTCAGGGTTCCAGAGGTCTGCCTGGTTTATATAAGCAGACCCCCGTTCTGCCTCTCCTGTCAATGACCGCTGATTCGCTCTTGCTGTATCCAATAACCCCCAGACCCAGAAGAAACAACAAAGTACAGGTACATTGTTTCACACAGCCGGGCCGCCCTGCCGCAGTAAATGTGCAGTGGGCTGTCGGGAAGCGGTTAATCAATAGGAGTTTACAACCACTTTAATCTCTTTCATATTGTTCAGGTAGATCGCAAAGGTTGCTGGGGGGAGCCCAAATGGCCTACAGGTATGACAATAAAATGAATGAACATTTTACAAAGCTGCAGTTTTTTTTTTCACTTGATTGCATAGGCTATTTTCTGAAAAAAAGGTGAACCTGGCCTTGAAGCATTAGGTGTGCTTATTCTTTCTCGCAGTCTGATCATATGGTATAGGCTTCTCAATTGTCCTCTCTCAATTAGGAAAAGTAAGGGGTTGAACATTCTGTTTGGCAAAAAAAAAAAAAATCACAAAATATCACCCTCCAACCAAAATGATATAAACAATTTAGTTGGATATCTTCTTTAATGCAATGCAGGACAATGGAACACTGATCAGAAACAGGTCATTGTATTTCTTTTAAAAAATCAACAATATAATACTAAAAGAATGGCTGATTTGAGCTGACAGCACCTTACTGCCCTTATATTTATGGTCCCAGTAAATCAGAGAAATACAATCAGCTAGTAGTACTGAAAACCTTTCATCTGTGAATAATGTCAAATTACAGCTCTCCTAGACAATCCTTGAATGACACCAGAGGGAACCTTTCTGGGAAAAATCTCATAAGATTCACAGCTGCCGTACTTCCGGCGTACATCTACTTCATAGTATGATGTACTACGAGTTGTTAAGATATTTTACGGTACACCAGCTAATGCAGAACATTTTTACTTTTGAATTCAAAGCACACAATGCGGAGCTGAGTCCCTCAACAATATAATGGACCAAGCTCTCCGGTCGTTGGTCAGATGTTTATTGGTCACAATTCTAAACTATACCATGTCTACATGCCAGCTGTCAGTCATGGAGGACTACAAGTATGACCTACATATACTCTAGTAATACAGTATATAATCCCGCAGGACAATATAAACCTGTTTTAATAAACTCTAGATCTTGCCATGGACTACCTGCTGTGTCATATAACACAAGGTGCAGGTTCGGTGGTCCCCGTTCTTCTAGCCGCTAAAGGATATTACAGCAATACTGGCATAGATCTTCCAATTAAGCAGTCTTCAGGGGGAGCTTCACCCTATCTAACACCCATGGTCCTACTGGTAGCTAATCTTTGGAATTTTTTTTTGTGCAAGTACCTTTTCTTTTTTCTTTTTTTTGTGTTTACATTTCCGCCACTTCTGACCCCTCGTCATCTCCCGTTGACTCCTGGGATATCAGCGACTTCAATCCCATGAGTCAACGGGCATCCGCATTAAGGCGATGGAAGGGAGAGTTTGGTGCCATTTTTGAAAGGTGGACTCGCTGTTGTAACTATACAGGGTACCAAGCAGTGGCAACAGCAGTAGGAGTGTGAGCGGGATTGGTAAACAGAGGTGGTTTTGGTGCTTTGTGGCATAGCACTGTGAATAGGGGCACTCAATGCTTCCGCCTTCCACTTTGTTGACAAGTTGCCATAGCTACATAACACCAGGGCGGGGACTTCCGCAGACACTGCCATTGCTATGGCAACTTCTCAACAACAATGTGCGCCGCACATGCGTGAGATCAGGATGTTCACGCTGGATAGCCAGTTGCACAAAATACAGAAAGAGAGGGCTGGCAGCTTCAGATGCCAGCAGATGATATGGCTGCCACCAGCTGTTCTAGAATCACAGTTCTGGAATGGAATTATATACACTATATTGTCAAAAGTATTGGGACACATGGCTTTACATGCATATGAACTTTAATGGCATTCCAGTCTTAGTCCATAGGGTTCAATATTACATAGTTAGTCAGGTTGAAAAAAGACACAAGTCCATCTAGTTCAACCATAAAATATTGAGTTAGCCCACCCTTTGCAGGTATAACAGCTTCAACGCTTCTGGGAAGGCTGTTTAGGAGTGTGTCTATGGGAATGTTTGACCATTCTCGCCAGAAGAGCATTTGTGAGGTCAGGCAGTGATGTTGGACGAGAAGGCCTGGCTCGCAGTTTCTGCTCTAATTCAGCCCAAAGGTGTTCTATCAGGTTGAAGCCAGGACACTGTGCAGGCCAGTCAAGTTCCTCCAACCCAAACTCGAACAACAGCATGAGTACGCCGTCCCTTCAGGGTGCATGCGTGATACGTCGGTATATCTCCTAAACAGTGCAGGTTTAGGAGATGTTCATTTTACCTACAGGTAAGCTTTATTATAAGCTTACCTGTAGGTAGAAGTAGCAGAAAATATGTTACTACCACTTTAAAGCAGAATTAACATCCCACTGTAAAAAAAACTACGAGCAGGCAGGCTTTTCTTGCAGAAGAGACATGCACGGTCTCTTCTGCAATAAAATGCACAGTGCTGGGCCGGTCTCCGAGTGCCGGGATGACAGCCTCCTGCGCAAGCGCAGAAGTGACGTCATCCCCCGCCGGCCAATGCAGAAGTCCAAAGACTGACACTCAGAAGAAGATGTCAGCACAGGACCGTTGAACAGGTAGGCATAGACACTTTAGTTCCACTTTAAAGCAGAACTCCGAGATTTTCAAAAAATCCCCCATTAGTACACCCCCCCACAAAACACTAAACAGTTATTACATTTGTGAAATTTATTACCGTTTAAGAGATATGACTGATTGAATTTTCAGGAAATCAGCTCTGTGATTCAAAATAACAGCCTGTATTCTGGCAAAGAGGAGGTGTTAGAAGAGTGATTGCATCATATCCTCTTCTCTCTCTCTAACTGTAATCAGACTACATTTCCCATGAATCCTTGGGAGAGGAGTGAATATGGAAGGGTACACTAGGCTTGTACATGTACACTTCAACATAAATCACACCCCTCATTCTGCAGCCAGCGCAAGCCATACATAACACACGCTGTGATAGGTTACAGCCTTATAAATGCAAACCAGTGCAACGTGTCAGGGACCACCAGAGCCGCGTATGAGTCCCACTAGTGCCTCATACCAGTCCCTTATGTCAGTTGAACCAGGGCCTCATACCAGTGCAGAACGGGGATTATTATCAGTAATCAGTTGTATGACACAGCGGAGATCTCCTGCTGTGTCAGTTATAGTATACGAGAACATAGATCGCTCCTGCCATTATGATTGACAGCGCACTGTGCCAATAATGGCACAATGGGCACAGTGTGCTGTCAATCATAACGGCGTGAGGCGGGGCATCAGCAATCCATGTTCTTGTATACTTTAACTGACACAATGGGAGATCACCGTTATTTATAATAATCCCCGTTCTGCACGGAGATAGCAGGCGGGGGGGGCAGAGTGGAGGGGCAGGCCACCAGGCAGGGAGGAGGAGGCAGGAGGAGAGAGAAGAAGGAGGACACCTCCTCTACGGGCGGCACAGACCGGGGGCTGCGAGACCCCCTCCACCCACTACAGGTAATAGAACTCCCTGCTTGGCTTTCAGAGGACTACAAGGAGGCTGAGCACAGGAGAGGGATAGAAGCCATCGGTCTTACAAACAGAATGTCAGCAGGCAATAATGGTTTTTCAGTAAGTTCATCAGCTTATTACAGAGGAACTACAGAGCTCAGAAGAACATGGATGGCAAAGTTGGTGAAGGTAAAAGATCAGCAACAAGGACATGGAAAAATAAAATTTGGGCGGAGTTCTGCTTTAACCACAGTTCTGGCGGCATCCTGTTCCTACATCCCAGATAGCAAGGATAACTTGCCACAAATTTGTTGCAGTGTTGAATCTTAAGTCTGTTAACTTGGTGCACATTTTCACTGGCAAGTTGTACACTTGCAGAGCACTTGAAGCACAAGTTCTAGTTCACACTTTTCCAAATTTGTAGCAAATTTGTGTGGCAAGTCTCTAGCAAGAGTAAAAATTGCAGTGGTGAGTCTACAACAAGAGCTCTGCAAGTCTACAGCATGAAAATTCAGCCACAGTGACCCCTGTGGTGGGATGACTATTGCACAATATAACTGAACGAGAACTTGCAGCAGACTTGTAGAATGTTTGCAAAGAAAGTTGATCTGGAGTAATGCAATGCAGACTTGCTGAAATTGTGCAACAAACTTATAAAGCCTGGCAAGTCTAACAATACCTTAGTCATTTTCAAACTTGCAGCTCAATTGCTTGCTATCTGGGATGCTGTTAGCCCCTATTCAATCCTATGGCTGGATCTACTCCCCTTGATGGCTGGGGCCACCACAAGTATAGAGCAAGCCATAGTAATAAATTAAGGGAGCAGTAACAATGTGCAGCACGTGTGGATGTAGATGAGACCTTGATGTGTAAAGGGTGAGAGTCTCCAGGCATGGATTGGGACCTTGTTGTGTAAAGGGTGAGAGTCTCCAGGCATGGATTGGGACCTTGTTGTGTAAAGGGTGAGAGTCTCCAGGCGTGGATAGGGCCTTGTTGTATAAAGGGTGAGAGTCTCCAGGTATGGATGGGACCTGGTGTAAAGGGTGAGAGGCTCCAGGTATGGATGGGACCTTGTTGTGTAAAGGGTGAGAGGCTCCAGGTATGGATGGGACCTTGTTGTGTAAAGGGTGAGAGGCTCCAGGTATGGATGGGACCTTGTTGTGTAAAGGGTGAGAGGCTCCAGGTATGGATGGGACCTTGTTGTGTAAAGGGTGAGAGGCTCCAGGTATGGATGGGACCTTGTTGTGTAAAGGGTGAGAGGCTCCAGGTATGGATGGGACCTTGTTGTGTAAAGGGTGAGAGGCTCCAGGTATGGATGGGACCTTGTTGTGTAAAGGGTGAGAGGCTCCAGGTATGGATGGGACCTTGTTGTGTAAAGGGTGAGAGGCTCCAGGTATGGATGGGACCTTGTTGTGTAAAGGGTGAGAGGCTCCAGGTATGGATGGGACCTTGTTGTGTAAAGGGTGAGAGGCTCCAGGTATGGATGGGACCTTGTTGTGTAAAGGGTGAGAGGCTCCAGGTATGGATGGGACCTTGTTGTGTAAAGAGTGAGTCTCCAGGTATGGATGGGACCTTGTTGTGTAAAGGGTGAGAGGCTCCAGGTATGGATGGGACCTTGTTGTGTAAAGGGTGAGAGGCTCCAGGTATGGATGGGACCTTGTTGTGTAAAGGGTGAGAGGCTCCAGGTATGGATGGGACCTTGTTGTGTAAAGGGTGAGAGGCTCCAGGTATGGATGGGACCTTGTTGTGTAAAGGGTGAGAGGCTCCAGGTATGGATGGGACCTTGTTGTGTAAAGGGTGAGAGGCTCCAGGTATGGATGGGACCTTGTTGTGTAAAGAGTGAGTCTCCAGGTATGGATGGGACCTTGTTGTGTAAAGGGTGAGAGGCTCCAGGTATGGATGGGACCTTGTTGTGTAAAGGGTGAGAGGCTCCAGGTATGGATGGGACCTTGTTGTGTAAAGGGTGAGAGGCTCCAGGTATGGATGGGACCTTGTTGTGTAAAGGGTGAGAGGCTCCAGGTATGGATGGGACCTTGTTGTGTAAAGGGTGAGAGGCTCCAGGTATGGATGGGACCTTGTTGTGTAAAGGGTGAGAGGCTCCAGGTATGGATGGGACCTTGTTGTGTAAAGGGTGAGAGGCTCCAGGTATGGATGGGACCTTGTTGTGTAAAGGGTGAGAGGCTCCAGGTATGGATGGGACCTTGTTGTGTAAAGAGTGAGTCTCCAGGTATGGATGGGACCTTGTTGTGTAAAGGGTGAGAGGCTCCAGGTATGGATGGGACCTTGTTGTGTAAAGGGTTAGAGGCTCCAGGTATGGATAGGACCTTGTTGTGTAAAGGGTGAGAGGCTCCAGGCGTGGATAGGACCTTGTTGTGTAAAGGGTGAGAGGCTCCAGGCGTGGATAGGGCCTTGTTGTGTAAAGGGTGAGAGGCTCCAGGCGTGGATGGGACCTTGCTGTGTAAAGCGTGAGAGGCTCCAGGCATGGATGGGACCTTGTTGTATAAAGGGTGAGAGGCTCCAGGCATGGATGGGACTTTGTTGTATAAAGGGTGAGAGGCTCCAGGCATGGATGGGACCTTGTTGTGTAAAGGGTGAGAGGCTCCAGGCATGGATGGGACCTTGTTGTGCAAAGAGTGATATGCTCCAGGCGTTGATGGGGCCTTGTTCTGGAACGGGTGAGAGGCTCCAGGCAGAGTCGCACTGTGATAAGTATTTGTGACTTCCATTGGGGGTCGGGGGGCTGGTGTACTTAAAAGCTTTTAATTCAGTCTGTGCAGAAAAGGCTAATGGAACAAAACAAAGGAGAGAAAAAGCCTCAATAGGTGCAGTTTCATTCACACCACTTGTGTAAAATTCTTGCTACCTAGCCATGTCATCTGACCTTACACCTCGACTTATCAAAGACTGACGCCATCAGTAACCAGTCAGGTATGATACCTACTATTTTCTCCTCCACTACCTCAAATTTTTACACATTAGCCCAACTGCCATTTATGTCCACTGAAATATTTTTTTGTTCTTTAAAGCTGAACTCTGGGGAAAATTCAAAACTAGCCTTACACTGGAGCTCCCTCCCACACTGAAATCGATTATTTTTGAGTCGGGTACCATCAAAATTAGGAGTCCTTACATTATCCCTCGCTCCTACATGCCTTCTCTTCTCCATATCACCGGTCCCCCAAAACTGCTGCTCTTTGACGCCCCATCGGTCGCATTCAGACATCATCATATATGATGCCAAGGGCCCACTCATAAAATGCAGCGTTGGAGGGAAGAATAGAATGCCAGTGGCAAGAGATTACATAGTACAAAAAGAAGCATTTAACTCCTACAGGTTGGGGGGGGGGGGCTGGGGGGGCACTTGCAAGGTTACCTGAAATTTCCCCGGAGTTCCCCTTTAACAAAACAAAAAACAAACTATATAAAACAATAATGATCTGGAACTCAAGAGGCTTTGTATTGCTTTTCCATCTTGTTTAATTAAAAAAGAGCAGTCAATTCTATCAGTAATTGTTTTTCTTACACAAGAATTCAATTATCCCTACCATTTTACTTGTTTGTATCCTGTCAAAACTGAACGTCTTGTAAAATAATTAGTTTGTATATAACAGCCCTAACAATAACACACATATCAGTCTGCATGTCTAATGATGCTACAACATGAAGAAGTACAAAACACAAAATAAAAGACTAACTACTTCTATTAATTCTGCTTTCATTACATGTAATGGATGGAGACCCCATTAATGTGCAAAGCTACCCCTATAATGTGAAATTGATCCAAAAAAAAAAAAAAAAGGGATTTAAAGCAGAGATGCTCTACGTTAAATTACAACCATCATGAGAAAAAAATATTTGGGTGGACGCTGCTGACCTTTCCTGGAAATTAGAGATACACCAAAATCCCCCCCCGTACTCGCTGTCACGTTTTAAACTCAGCGTGGCCGTACATCCGCGTCATTCCTTCACACAGCTCCATGTGTGTGGATGAACTACAAGCCCCAGCATCCCTTGTGGCTGTTGGCTTGTAGTTCATTGATTTCTTCCAGTCAGTGTCTCTGCCTGTCATTTATTATTTTATTTCTAAAAGGTGAATTTATCCTTTAAACCAAGGGTCGGCAACCAACAGCCTGCACCCGGCCGCACCGCTAGATGTCCGGCCTGACAGCGACCCCATCTCACCTGGCGATAGGGACCCCATCTCCCCTGGCGACAGGGACCCCCATCTCCCCTGGCGACAGGGACCCCCATCTCCCCTGGCGACAGGGACCCCCATCTCCCCTGGCGACAGGGACCCCCATCTCCCCTGGCGACAGGGACCCCCATCTCCCCTGGCGACAGGGACCCCCATCTCCCCTGGCGACAGGGACCCCCATCTCCCCTGGCGACAGGGACCCCATCTCCAGACCATGCTGGCTGGCAGGGCTGGCGTCACCCACCCTTGGGTGCCAGGATAGGGGAGGGGGCAGTAAAATCCAAATCCCCAGCCACATGCTCCCTCAGGGTGAACTGGCTTTATATTAGTGAAGCACCTTAAAGTGAGTTAAACCTGTACTGTTATTATTATTATCTTCTTTCATTAGCAGGTGAATGCGGCCCTCCATGCATTCACATCCATTGAATCCGGCCCTTAAGTGGAAAAAGGTTGCTGATTCCTGCTTTAAACAAACACAATAAACCTCCTAAAAAGCATTGTGCATTAAATTAAAACAATACCTAATATTAATCCTAAATATATCACAATATTTTATATCACAGTCCAGTAAAGTGCTTTGATTTTCAGAGTGCGTGTTCAGATCTTAACCACTTGCCCTTTTTACCCCCCTTCATGACCAGGTCATTTTTTGCCTCTGCGCTACTTTAATTGACAATTGTGCGGTCATGTAACACTGTACCCAAATGATTTTTTTTCCCCCTCAAATAGAGCTTTCTTTTGGTGGTATTTGATCATGTCTGCGGTTTTTATTTTTTTACGGTATAAACAAACAAAAGACTGAAGATTTAAAAAAAAACAAAAAAAAAAAAAACTCAATACTTTTTACTTTCTGCTAAAAAACATATTCAAAAAATAAAAAAAAAGGTAGGCCAATATGTATTCTGCTACATATTTTTTGTAAAACAAATCCCATTAACCATATATTGATTGGTTTGCGTGAAAGTTACCGCGTCTACAAACTGTGGGATATATACAGGAATTTTTATTTTATTTTTACTAGTAATGGCGGTGATCAGCGACTTATACAAGGACTGTGATATTGCGGCAGGCAATCTGACACTAACATTTTGTGGGAACCAGCGACACTAATACAGTGATCAGTGCTAAAAATATACAAGGTCACTGTACTAATGACACTGGCTGGGAAGGGGTTAACATCAGGGGCGATCAAAGGGTTAAACGTGTGCCTAACCAGTGCTTGGTGCATTCACTCTGTGAGGTTTTTACTAAGGGATGAGCTTTGCAGGGAAACAAAAATGGCACATCCTCGCCAGCAGGACAGAGCTTTGTGTTCTTTACCCAATTCAGCTCCAGAGCAATTTTTTTTTTCTTTGTTGCATACATGTAATAATCCACATTTTTGGCAATAAAATTACATACACCCCCAGAACATTATATATTTTCTGAAAGCAGAGGCCCTGTAGAAAAAGAAAAGTGACAGTTGCAAATTTTTGTTGCACGTGATATTTGCGCAACTGTTTTTTAAACGCATATTTCCCGGAAAAAATATGATTAAATGATTTTTAGTGCAAAATCACACCATATAATACCCATTTTTGGTTAAAATATAAAAGTTGAGGTTGCATCGAGTAAATAGATACCTAACATTCCATGTTCTAAAATTGCCCGCGACATTGCCAAAAACTATGGTGTCCAATAATCACCATACACGACACTTTAAAAGCTAATTTTGGCTCCGCTCACATCTGAGCGATCCGAATCGCGGACGGAATCGCCATGATTCCCGCCCACAATTTGAAATAGCGGCAAACCGCGGGATGCCCGTGCGATCCCCGTCACTGCTAATGGCACCCCGATCGCGGCCTGATTTTGCCGCAATTGTCACCCCGATGAATCGACATAAAATCACGCAAACAGAATTGTGGGAAGACTGTTGCCCAAAAGAAATACAAGAACTTCTTTTGGGCGTCCCGCGATTCTGTTTACACAATTTTACCGCGATTTGGTTTGCTCAGATGTGAACGGAGCCTTACAGTTAACTAGGAGCTCTTGTGCTAGAATTATTGTTCTCACTCTGACGTTCGGAATGTCATATGTGGTGTGACCGCGGTTTACATACACGTACGCACCCTGGTCGTGCGTTTGCGCAGGGCAACAGGGGTTTTGAGAATGTTTTTATATATATATATATATATATATATATATATATATATATATATATATATATATATATATATATATAAACAATTTATTTATTATCAGTTTCTTTTATTATTACTTTTTTCTTTATTTTTACATGATTGCTATCACAAGGGGTTAATAAACCCCTATGTGATAACATTTGGAGGTGACAGGCACCCCAACATCTCCCCTGCTCTTCACATCATCTAACCAATCACAGATCGGCTTGGTTAGAAGTGTCCCCTGGCTGTACTGGCCAAAAAAGGGTGCATAGTGGCGGGGGGTGCATAGGTGGTGCGATTTTCTTTCCTGAAACTATAGGTTGCAGGAAAGAAAAATCGACTGATCCCCCCAATCAATACTGAATCTCTCTCCTGGAGCTATTGTGTTCTCCCAGCGGGGGAGCGCACAGTAATTATTTCTAGTGGTTATAGCTGCTGGCAATAACTGCATGGAAAATCCAACAGACTGGTAGTGCCCAAGGGGAGTGTTAGATGTATTAGCAGATTTAGAGTGACTAATTAAAGCCAGGCTGCAGATAACACTTTTAGATGTCTTACAGTAACATTTTTTTTCCTTTTGGGAGAGAAAAAGTTTTACATCAATGTATAAATAAAAACTGATCATAGAAAGCACCCCTGTCAGTGGTAAATGGTTTTTCTCTTCCATAGAACGGTCACTTTTGCTGGACAGATTGGTCTGTTTAAGGATGTTAAAAAATAACAGATTGCTGGCCAGATCACCAGGGGAAAAAAAAAAAAAAAAAGGAAAAACGCCTGAAAAAGAAAACTAAGGCAGCTATCACTCTGGGAAGGTGTATGGAAATATATTACATTTCTGATTTCGGGTTTATTAGAGCTTCGCAGCGGAGCTCCAGACACAATAATAATTCAGCTCTCTAACCATTTTTACATACATTACTCCAATGTATTTTATTACATGCAAGTATCAGAATACTGCTGTGTCTGTACAGCAGAGCTCAGACTTGGGGGAGGAAGGAGCCAATCTGGTGTGCTGCACTACAAGGAACAGGCCAATGGGAGGAGAGAGCAGAGTGACAGAGCCCCCCAGTCTGCTGATTCTTTCCTGATCCACTCACCAGCCAGGGGAGGGACATGGCCTGTTAGTGTTATTTAACTGCAGCAGAAAATAAATCAGGTCCCCTGTCCTTATAGAGATGACTGAGCTGTGTGAATCTTGGAATTGGATGGACAGAAATCACAGCGCCCCCCCCCCCCCCCAGTATCCATACATTCATCTATATACCCCCCCAGTATCCATACAGTCATCTATATACCCCCCCCCCAGTATCCATACATTCATCTATATACCCCCCCAGTGTCCATACATTCATCTATATACCCCCCCCCAGTGTCCATACATTCATCTATATACCCCCCCCCCCAGTGTCCATACATTCATCTATATACCCCCCCCCCCCAGTGTCCATACATTCATCTATATACCCCCCCCCAGTGTCCATACATTCATCTATATACCCCCCCCCCCCGTGTCCATACATTCATCTATATACCCCCCCAGTGTCCATACATTCATCTATATACCCCCCCCCAGTGTCCATACATTCATCTATATACCCCCCCCAGTGTCCATACATTCATCCATATACCCCCCCCAGTGTCCATACATTCATCCATATACCCCCCCCCCCCAGTGTCCATACATTCATCTATATACCCCCCCCAGTGTCCATACATTCATCTATATACCCCCCCCAGTGTCCATACATCCATCTATATACCCCCCCAGTGTCCATACATTCATCTACATACCCCCCCAGTGTCCATACATTCATCTATATACCACCCCAGTGTCCATACATTCATCTATATACCCCCCAGTGTCCATACATTCATCTATATAGCCCCCAATGTCCATAGATTAACCTATATACCCCCCCCCCAGTGTCCATACATTCATCTATACACCCCCCCAGTGTCCATACATTCATCTTTATACCCCCCAGTGTCCATACACTCATCTATATACCCCCCAGTGTCCATACATTCACCTATATACCCCCCAGTGTCCATACATTCACCTATATACCCCCCTAGTGTCCATACATTCATCTATATACCCCCCTAGTGTCCATACATTCATCTATATACCCCCCCCAGTGTCCATACATTCATCTATATACCCCTCCCCCGTGTCCATACATTCATCTATATACCCCCCCCCCCCCCCCCCCCAGTGTCCATACATTCAAATATTCAAATATTGGGACATCAACACAATTCTAATCTTTTCGGCTCTATACACCACCACAATGGATTTGAAATGAAACAATATGTGCCTTAACTGCAGACTTTCAGCTTTAATTTGAGTGTATTTACATCCAAATCAGATGAACGGTGTAGGAATTACAACAGTTTATATATGTGCCTCCCACTTTTTAAGGGACCAAAAGTAATGGGACAGATTAACAATCATCCAAACTTTTACTTTTTAATACTTGGTTGCAAATCCTTTACAGTCAATTACAGCCTGAAGTCTGGAACTCATAGACATCACCAGACGTTGGGTTTCATTCCTGGTGATGCTCTGCCAGGCCTCTACTGCAACTGTCTTCAGTTCCTGCGTGTTCTTGGGGCATTCTCCCTTCAGTTTTGTCTTCAGCAAGTGAAATGCATGCTCAATCGGATTCAGGTCAGGTGATTGACTTGGCCATTGCATAACATTCCACTTCTTTCCCTTAAATACCTGCTTTGGTTGCTTTCGCAGTATGCTTCGGGTCATTGTCCATCTGCACTGTGAAGCGCCGTCCAATGAGTTCTGAAGCATTTTGCTGAATATGAGCAGATAATATTGCCCGAAACTTCAGAATTCATCCTGCTGCTTTTGTCAGAAGTCACATCATCAATAAATACAAAAGAACCAGTTCCATTGGCAGCCATACATGCCCACGCCATGACACTACCACTACCATGCTTCACTGATGAGGTGGCATGCTTCGGATCATGAGCAGTTCCTTTCCTTCGCCATACTCTTCTCTTCCCATCACTCTGGTACAAGTTGATTTTGGTCTCATCTGTCCATAGGATGTTGTTCCAGAACTGTGAAGGCTTTTTTAGATGTTGTTTGCCAAACTCTAATCTGGCCTTCCTGTTTTTGAGGCTCACCAATGGTTTACATCTTGTGGTGAACCCTCTGTATTCACTCTGGTGAAGTCTTCTCTTGATTGTTGACTTTGACACACATACACCTACCTCCTGGAGAGTGTTCTTGATCTGGCCAACTGTTGTGAAGGGTGTTTTCTTCACCAGGGAAAGAAATCTTCGGTCATCCACCACAGTTGTTTTCTGTGGTCTTCTGGGTGTTTTGGGGTTGCTGAGCTCACCGGTGCGTTCTTTCTTTTTAAGGATGTTCCAAACAGTGTATTTGGCCACATCTAATGTTTTTGCTATCTCTCTGATGGGTTTGTTTTGTTTTTTCAGCCTAATGATGGCTTGCTTCACTGATAGTGACAGCTCTTTGGATCTCATATTGAGAGTTGACAGCAACAGATTCCAAATGCAAATAGCACACTTGAAATGAACTCTGGACCTTTTTATCTGTTCCTTGTAAATGGGATAATGAGGGAATAACATACATCTGGGCATGGAACAGCTGAGCAGCCAATTGTCCCATTACTTTTGGTCCCTTAAAACGTGGGAGGCACATATACAAACTGTTGTAATTCCTACACTGTTCACCTGATTTGGATGTAAATACCCTCAAATTAAAGCTGAAAGTCTGCAGTTAAAGCACATTGTGTTTGTTTCATTTCAAATCCATTGTGGTGGTGTATAGAGCCAAAAAGATTAGAATTGTGTCGATGTCCCAATATTTATGGACCTGACTGTACATACCCCCCAGTGTCCATACATTCATCTATATACTCCCCCCCCCCCCAGTGTCCATACATCCATCTATATACCCCCCCCCCCAGTGTCCATACATCCATCTATATACTCCCCCCAGTGTCCATACATCCATCTATATACCCCCCCCAGTGTCCATACATCCATCTATATACCCCCCCCCCAGTGTCCATACATCCATCTATATACTCCCCCCAGTGTCCATACATCCATCTATATACTCCCCCCAGTGTCCATACATCCATCTATATACTCCCCCCAGTGTCTATACATTCATCTATATACTCCCCCCCCCCAGTGTCCATACATTCATCTATATACCCCCCAGTGTCCATACATCCATCTATATACCCCCCCCAGTGTCCATACATTCATCTATATACTCCCCCCCCCAGTGTCCATACATTCATCTATATACTCCCCCCCCCCAGTGTCCATACATTCATCTATATACTCCCCCCCAGTGTCCATACATTCATCTATATACTCCCCCCCAGTGTCCATACATTCATCTATATACCCCCCCCCCCCAGTGTCCATACATTCATCTATATACTCCCCCCAGTGTCCATACATTCATCTATATACTCCCCCCAGTGTCCATACATCCATCTATATACTCCCCCCAGTGTCCATACATTCATCTATATACTCCCCCCCAGTGTCCATACATTCATCTATATACTCCCCCCCAGTGTCCATACATTCATCTATATACTCCCCCCCAGTGTCCATACATTCATCTATATACTCCCCCCCAGTGTCCATACATTCATCTATATACTCCCCCCAGTGTCCATACATTCATCTATATACTCCCCCCCAGTGTCCATACATTCATCTATATACTCCCCCCCAGTGTCCATACATTCATCTATATACTCCCCCCCCCCCCAGAGTCCATACATTCATCTATATACTCCCCCCCCAGTGTCCATACATTCATCTATATACTCCCCCCCAGTGTCCATACATTCATCTATATACTCCCCCCCAGTGTCCATACATTCATCTATATACTCCCCCCCCCCCCCCAGTGTCCATACATTCATCTATATACTCCCCCCCCAGTGTCCATACATTCATCTATATACTCCCCCCCAGTGTCCATACATTCATCTATATACTCCCCCCCAGTGTCCATACATTCATCTATATACTCCCCCCCCCCCAGTGTCCATACATTCATCTATATACTCCCCCCCCCAGTGTCCATACATTCATCTATATACTCCCCCCCAGTGTCCATACATTCATCTATATACTCCCCCCCAGTGTCCATACATTCATCTATATACTCCCCCCCCCCCAGTGTCCATACATTCATCTATATACCCCCCCCCCCAGTGTCCATACATTCATCTATATACTCCCCCCCCAGTGTCCATACATTCATCTATATACCCCCCCCCCAGTGTCCATACATTCATCTATATACTCCCCCCAGTGTCCATACATTCATCTATATACTCCCCCCCAGTGTCCATACATTCATCTATATACTCCCCCCCAGTGTCCATACATTCATCTATATACTCCCCCCCAGTGTCCATACATTCATCTATATACTCCCCCCCAGTGTCCATACATTCATCTATATACTCCCCCCCAGTGTCCATACATTCATCTATATACTCCCCCCCAGTGTCCATACATTCATCTATATACTCCCCCCCAGTGTCCATACATTCATCTATATACTCCCCCCCAGTGTCCATACATTCATCTATATACTCCCCCCCAGTGTCCATACATTCATCTATATACTCCCCCCCAGTGTCCATACATTCATCTATATACTCCCCCCCCCCCCCAGAGTCCATACATTCATCTATATACTCCCCCCCCAGTGTCCATACATTCATCTATATACTCCCCCCCAGTGTCCATACATTCATCTATATACTCCCCCCCAGTGTCCATACATTCATCTATATACTCCCCCCCCCCCCCAGTGTCCATACATTCATCTATATACTCCCCCCCCAGTGTCCATACATTCATCTATATACTCCCCCCCAGTGTCCATACATTCATCTATATACTCCCCCCCAGTGTCCATACATTCATCTATATACTCCCCCCCCCCAGTGTCCATACATTCATCTATATACTCCCCCCCCCAGTGTCCATACATTCATCTATATACTCCCCCCCAGTGTCCATACATTCATCTATATACTCCCCCCCAGTGTCCATACATTCATCTATATACTCCCCCCCCCCCAGTGTCCATACATTCATCTATATACCCCCCCCCCCAGTGTCCATACATTCATCTATATACTCCCCCCCCCAGTGTCCATACATTCATCTATATACCCCCCCCCCCCAGTGTCCATACATTCATCTATATACTCCCCCCAGTGTCCATACATTCATCTATATACTCCCCCCCAGTGTCCATACATTCATCTATATACTCCCCCCCAGTGTCCATACATTCATCTATATACTCCCCCCCAGTGTCCATACATTCATCTATATACTCCCCCCCAGTGTCCATACATTCATCTATATACTCCCCCCCAGTGTCCATACATTCATCTATATACTCCCCCCCAGTGTCCATACATTCATCTATATACTCCCCCCCAGTGTCCATACATTCATCTATATACTCCCCCCCAGTGTCCATACATTCATCTATATACCCCCCCCCCCCCCCAGTGTCCATACATTCATCTATATACTCCCCCCCAGTGTCCATACATTCATCTATATACTCCCCCCCCCCCCCATCTGATCACAACTTCCCCCACCCCAGGGACATCAGAGCAGTGCTGGGCCGCCCCGGGCTCTCTGATGATGTGGAAGTGCTGAGCTCTGCGCGCACGGCATGCTGGGAGTTGTAGTTCCCACCGGGCGGAGCGGGTAACATTGCAGGGAGTGGGTGAGCTCTTACCAGCACAGGAGCGAGACTTCCAGATCTTCAATAGAAGGATGATGATGGCGGACAGATGGGAGATATCCCCCAGGAACCTGAAGATGTTCATTGTGGTGGGGAGAGGATGGGCCGGGGATCCGTGTGTACTGAGTGTTAGTAGGCCTCGTCTGAGGGAGGGGAGAGAGAGAGGAGGGGGAGGGGAGATCTACTACTACCGGGATAATGTCTGCACTTCCCTACAGGAACCAGGAACTCACATCACACACCCCGTACTCCCAGTATACACATACCCTGTACTCCCAGTATACACATCACACACCCCGTACTCCTAGTATACACATACCCTGTACTCCCAGTATACACATACCCTGTACTCCCAGTATACACATCACACACCCCGTACTCCCAGTATACACATACCCTGTACTCCCAGTATACACATCACACACCCCGTACTCCTAGTATACACATACCCTGTACTCCCAGTATACACATACCCTGTACTCCCAGTATACACATCACACACCCCGTACTCCCAGTATACACATACCCTGTACTCCCAGTATACACATACCCTGTACTCCCAGTATACACATACCCTGTACTCCCAGTATACACATACCCTGTACTCCCAGTATACACACACCCCGTACTCCCAGTATACACATACCCTGTACTCCCAGTATACACATACCCTGTACTCCCAGTATACACATCACATACCCTGTACTCCCAGTATACACATACCCTGTACTCCCAGTATACACATCACACACCCCGTACTCCTAGTATACACATACCCTGTACTCCCAGTATACACATACCCTGTACTCCCAGTATACACATACCCTGTACTCCCAGTATACACACACCCCGTACTCCCAGTATACACATACCCTGTACTCCCAGTATACACATACCCTGTACTCCCAGTATACACATCACATACCCTGTACTCCCAGTATACACATACCCTGTACTCCCAGTATACACATACCCTGTACTCCCAGTATACACATACCCTGTACTCCCAGTATACACATACCCTGTACTCCCAGTATACACATACCCTGTACTCCCAGTATACACATCACATACCCTGTACTCCCAGTATACACATCACATACCCTGTACTCCCAGTATACACATACCCTGTACTCCCAGTATACACATTCCCTGTACTCCCAGTATACACATACCCTGTACTCCTAGTATACACATACCCTGTACTCCCAGTATACACATACCCTGTACTCCCAGTATACACATACCCTGTACTCCCAGTATACACATCACACAGCCTGTACTCCCAGTATACACATACCCTGTACTCCCAGTATACACATACCCTGTACTCCCAGTATACACATCAAATACCCTGTACTCCCAGTATACACATCACATACCCTGTACTCCCAGTATACACATACCCTGTACTCCCAGTATACACATACCCTGTACTCCTAGTATACACATACCCTGTACTCCCAGTATACACATACCCTGTACTCCCAGTATACACATCACATACCCTGTACTCCCAGTATACACATACCCTGTACTCCCAGTATACACATACCCTGTACTCCCAGTATACACATACCCTGTACTCCCAGTATACACACACCCCGTACTCCCAGTATACACATACCCTGTACTCCCAGTATACACATCACACAGCCTGTACTCCCAGTATACACCCCACACACCCTGTACTCCCAGTATACACATACCCTGTACTCCCAGTATACACCCCACACACCCTGTACTCCCAGTATACACATACCCTGTACTCCCAGTATACACATCACACACCCTGTACTCCCAGTATACACATCACACACCCTGTACTCCCTGTATACACATCACACACCCTGTACTCCTAGTATACACATACCCTGTACTCCCAGTATACACATACCCTGTACTCCCTGTATACACATCACATACCCTGTACTCCCAGTATACACATCACACAGCCTGTACTCCCAGTATACACATACCCTGTACTCCCAGTATACACATACCCTGTACTCCCAGTATACACATCACACACCCTGTACTCCCAGTATACACATCACACAGCCTGTACTCCCAGTATACACATACCCTGTACTCCCAGTATACACATCACACACCCTGTACTCCCAGTATACACATACCCTGTACTCCCAGTATACACATCACACACCCTGTACTCCCAGTATACACATACCCTGTACTCCCAGTATACACATCACACACCCTGTACTCCCAGTATACACATCACATACCCTGTACTCCCAGTATACACATCACACACCCTGTACTCCCAGTATACACATCACATACCACGTACTCCCAGTATACACATACCCCGTACTCCCAGTATACACATCACATACCCCGTACTCCCAGTATACACATCACATACCCCGTACTCCCAGTATACACATCACACACCCTGTACTCCCAGTATACACATCACATACCCTGTACTCCCAGTATACACATCACACACCCTGTACTCCCAGTATACACATACCCCGTACTCCCAGTATACACATCACACACCCTGTACTCCTAGTATACACATCACATACCCTGTACTCCCAGTATACACATCACACACCCTGTACTCCCAGTATACACATCACACACCCTGTACTCCCAGTATACACATACCCCGTACTCCCAGTATACACATCACACACCCTGTACTCCTAGTATACACATCACATACCCTGTACTCCCAGTATACACATACCCTGTACTCCCAGTATACACATCACACACCCTGTACTCCCAGTATACACACCACACACCCTGTACTCCCAGTATACACATCACACACCCTGTACTACCAGTATTCACATCACATACCCTGTACTCCCAGTATACACATACCCTGTACTCCTAGTATACACATCACATACCCTGTACTCCCAGTATACACATCACACACCCTGTACTCCCAGTATACACATCACACACCCTGTACTCCCAGTATACACATCACACACCCTGTACTCCCAGTATACACATACCCTGTACTCCCAGTATACACATCACACACCCTGTACTCCTAGTATACACATCACACAGCCTGTACTCCTAGTATACACATCACATACCCTGTACTCCCAGTATACACACCACACACCCTGTACTCCCAGTATACACATCACACAGCCTGTACTCCTAGTATACACACACCCTGTACTCCCAGTATACACATCACACACCCTGTACTCCCAGTATACACATCACACAGCCTGTACTCCTAGTATACACATCACACACCCTGTACTCCCAGTATACACACCCTGTACTCCTAGTATACACACACCCTGTACCCCCAGTATACACACACACCCTGTACTCCCAGTATACACACCACACACCCTGTACTCCCAGTATACACACCACACACCCTGTACTCCCAGTATACACACCACACACCCTGTACTCCCAGTATACACATCACACAGCCTGTACTCCTAGTATACACACACCCTGTACTCCCAGTATACACATCACACACCCTGTACTCCCAGTATACACATCACACAGCCTGTACTCCTAGTATACACATACCCTGTACTCCCAGTATACACATCACACACCCTGTACTCCCAGTATACACACCCTGTACTCCTAGTATACACACACCCTGTACCCCCAGTATACACACACACCCTGTACTCCCAGTATACACACCACACACCCTGTACTCCCAGTATACACCCCACACACCCTGTACTCCCAGTATACACCCCACACACCCTGTACTCCCAGTATACACATCACACACCCTGTACTCCTAGTATACACATACCCTGTACTCCCAGTATACACACCACACACCCTGTACTCCCAGTATACACACCACACACCCTGTACTCCCAGTATACACATCACACACCCTGTACTCCTAGTATACACATACCCTGTACTCCCAGTATACACATACTCTGTACTCCCAGTATACACATCACACACCCTGTACTCCTAGTATACACATACCCTGTACTCCCAGTATACACATACCCTGTACTCCCAGTATACACATCACACACCCTGTACTCCCAGTATACACACCACACACCCTGTACTCCCAGTATACACCCCACACACCCTGTACTCCCAGTATACACATCACACACCCTGTACTCCCAGTATACACATACCCCGCACTCCCAGTATACACATACCCTGTACTCCCAGTATACACATCACACACCCTGTACTCCTAGTATACACATACCCTGTACTCCCAGTATACACATCACACACCCTGTACTCCCAGTATACACACCACACACCCTGTACTCCCAGTATACACATCACACACCCTGTACTCCCAGTATACACATCACACACCCTGTACTCCCAGTATACACATACCCTGTACTCCCAGTATACACATCACACACCCTGTACTCCTAGTATACACATCACACAGCCTGTACTCCTAGTATACACATCACATACCCTGTACTCCCAGTATACACACCACACACCCTGTACTCCCAGTATACACATCACACAGCCTGTACTCCTAGTATACACACACCCTGTACTCCCAGTATACACATCACACAGCCTGTACTCCCAGTATACACATCACACACCCTGTACTCCCAGTATACACACCACACACCCTGTACTCCCAGTATACACACACCCTGTACTCCCAGTATACACACCACACACCCTGTACTCCCAGTATACACACCACACACCCTGTACTCCCAGTACACACACACACACCACACACCCTGTACTCCCAGTACACACACACCACACACCCTGTACTCCCAGTATACACATCACACACCCTGTACTCCCAGTATACACATACCCCGCACTCCCAGTATACACATACCCTGTACTACCAGTATACACATCACACACCCTGTACTCCTAGTATACACATACCCTGTACTCCCAGTATACACATCACACACCCTGTACTCCCAGTATACACATACCCTGTACTCCCAGTATACACATACCCTGTACTCCCAGTATACACATCACACACCCTGTACTCCCAGTATACACACCCTGTACTCCTAGTATACACATACCCTGTACTCCCAGTATACACACACACCCTATACTCCCAGTATACACACACACCCTGTACTCCCAGTATACACACCACACACCCTGTACTCCCAGTATACACATACCCTGTACTCCCAGTATACACATCACACAGCCTGTACTCCTAGTATACACACACCCTGTACTCCCAGTATACACATCACACAGCCTGTACTCCTAGTATACACATACCCTGAACTCCCAGTATACACATCACACACCCTGTACTCCCAGTATACACATACCCTGTACTCCCAGTATACACATCACACAGCCTGTACTCCTAGTATACACACACCCTGTACTCCCAGTATACACATCACACACCCTGTACTCCCAGTATACACACCCTGTACTCCTAGTATACACACACCCTGTACTCCCAGTATACACACACACACCCTGTACTCCCAGTATACACACACACCCTGTACTCCCAGTATACACACCACACACCCTGTATTCCCAGTATACACACCACACACCCTGTACTCCCAGTATACACCCCACACACCCTGTACTCCCAGTATACACACCACACACCCTGTACTCCCAGTATACACCCCACACACCCTGTACTCCCAGTATACACACCACACACCCTGTACTCCCAGTACACACACCACACAGCCTGTACTCCCAGTATACACACCACACACCCTGTACTCCCAGTATACACACCACACACCCTGTACTCCCAGTATACACACCACACACCCTGTACTCCCAGTATACACATCACACAGCCTGTACTCCTAGTATACACACCACACAGTCTGTACTCCCAGTATACACACCACACACCCTGTACTCCTAGTATACACATACCCTGTACTCCCAGTATACACACACACCCTGTACTCCCAGTATACACACACACACCCTGTACTCCCAGTACACACACCACACAGCCTGTACTCCCAGTATACACATCACACACCCTGTACTCCCAGTATACACACCACACACCCTGTACTCCCAGTATACACACACCCTGTACTCCCAGTATACACACCACACACCCTGTACTCCCAGTATACACATCACACAGCCTGTACTCCTAGTATACACACACCCTGTACTCCCAGTATACACATCACACAGCCTGTACTCCTAGTATACACATACCCTGAACTCCCAGTATACACATCACACACCCTGTACTCCCAGTATACACACCCTGTACTCCTAGTATACACATACCCTGTACTCCCAGTATACACACACACCCTATACTCCCAGTATACACACACACCCTGTACTCCCAGTATACACACCACACACCCTGTACTCCCAGTATACACATACCCTGTACTCCCAGTATACACATCACACAGCCTGTACTCCTAGTATACACACACCCTGTACTCCCAGTATACACATCACACAGCCTGTACTCCTAGTATACACATACCCTGAACTCCCAGTATACACATCACACACCCTGTACTCCCAGTATACACACCCTGTACTCCTAGTATACACACACCCTGTACTCCCAGTATACACACACACCCTGTACTCCCAGTATACACACACACCCTGTACTCCCAGTATACACACCACACACCCTGTACTCCCAGTATACACACCACACACCCTGTACTCCCAGTATACACATCACACACCCTGTACTCCCAGTATACACCCCACACACCCTGTACTCCCAGTATACACACCACACACCCTGTACTCCCAGTATACACACCACACACCCTGTACTCCCAGTATACACCCCACACACCCTGTACTCCCAGTATACACCCCACACACCCTGTACTCCCAGTATACACACCACACACCCTGTACTCCCAGTATACACACCACACACCCTGTACTCCCAGTATACACACACCCTGTACTCCCAGTATACACACCACACACCCTGTACTCCCAGTATACACACCACACACCCTGTACTCCCAGTACACACACACACCACACACCCTGTACTCCCAGTACACACACACCACACACCCTGTACTCCCAGTATACACACCACACACCCTGTACTCCCAGTATACACATCACACACCCTGCACTCCCAGTATACACACCACACAGTCTGTACTCCCAGTATACACACCACACACCCTGTACTCCTAGTATACACATACCCTGTACTCCCAGTATACACACACACCCTGTACTCCCAGTATACACACACACCCTGTACTCCCAGTACACACACCACACAGCCTGTACTCCCAGTATACACACCACACACCCTGTACTCCCAGTATACACATCACACACCCTGTACTCCCAGTATACACACCACACAGTCTGTACTTCCAGTATACACACCACACACCCTGTACTCCTAGTATACACATACCCTGTACTCCCAGTATACACACACACCCTGTACTCCCAGTATACACACACACCCTGTACTCCCAGTACACACACCGCACAGCCTGTACTCCCAGTATACACATCACACAGCCTGTACTCCCAGTATACACACCACACACCCTGTACTCCCAGTACACACACCACACACCCTGTACTCCCAGTATACACACCACACACCCTGTACTCCCAGTATACACCCCACACAGCCTGTACTCCCAGTATACACATCACACAGCCTGTACTCCTAGTATACACATACCCTGAACTCCCAGTATACACATCACACACCCTGTACTCCCAGTATACACACCCTGTACTCCTAGTATACACATACCCTGTACTCCCAGTATACACACACACCCTGTACTCCCAGTATACACACACACCCTGTACTCCCAGTATACACACCACACACCCTGTACTCCCAGTATACACACCACACACCCTGTACTCCCAGTATACACCCCACACACCCTGTACTCCCAGTATACACACCACACACCCTGTACTCCCAGTATACACCCCACACACCCTGTACTCCCAGTATACACACCACACACCCTGTACTCCCAGTATACACACCACACACCCTGTACTCCCAGTATACACCCTTCACACCCTGTACTCCCAGTATACACCCCACACACCTTGTACTCCCAGTATACACACCACACACCCTGTACTCCCAGTATACACACCACACACCCTGTACTCCCAGTATACACCCCACACACCCTGTACTCCCAGTATACACCCCACACACCCTTTTCTCCCAGTATACACCCCACACACCCTGTACTCCCAGTACACACACACCACACACCCTGTACTCCCAGTACACACACACACCACACACCCTGTACTCCCAGTATACACACCACACACCCTGTACTCCCAGTATACACATCACACACCCTGTACTCCCAGTATACACACCACACAATCTGTACTCCCAGTATACACACCACACACCCTGTACTCCTAGTATACACATACCCTGTACTCCCAGTATACACACACACCCTGTACTCCCAGTATACACACACACCCTGTACTCCCAGTACACACACCACACAGCCTGTACTCCCAGTATACACACCACACACCCTGTACTCCCAGTATACACATCACACACCCTGTACTCCCAGTATACACACCACACAGTCTGTACTCCCAGTATACACACCACACACCCTGTACTCCTAGTATACACATACCCTGTACTCCCAGTATACACACACACCCTGTACTCCCAGTATACACACACACCCTGTACTCCCAGTACACACACCACACAGCCTGTACTCCCAGTATACACATCACACAGCCTGTACTCCCAGTATACACACCACACACCCTGTACTCCCAGTACACACACCACACACCCTGTACTCCCAGTATACACACCACACACCCTGCACTCCCAGTATACACCCCACACAGCCTGTACTCCCAGTATACACATCACACACCCTGTACTCCTAGTATACACATACCCTGTACTCCCAGTATACACCATCACACACCCTGTACTCCCAGTACACACACCGCACAGCCTGTATTCCCAGTATACACACCACACACCCTGTACACCTAGTATACACATGCCCTTTACTCCCAGTATACACATCACACACCCTGTACTCCCAGTATACACCCCACACACCCTGTACTCCCAGTATACACACACACCCTGTACTCCCAGTATACACACCACACAGCCTGTACTCCCAGTACACACACCACACAGTCTGTACTCCCAGTACACACACCACACAGCCTGTACTCCCAGTATACACACCACACAGTCTGTACTCCCAGTACACACACCACACAGCCTGTACTCCCAGTATACACACCACACAGTCTGTACTCCCAGTACACACACCACACAGCCTGTACTCCCAGTATACACACCACACAGTCTGTACTCCCAGTACACACACCACACAGCCTGTACTCCCAGTATACACACCACACAGTCTGTACTCCCAGTACACACACCACACAGCCTGTACTCCTAGTATACACACCACACAGTCTGTACTCCCAGTACACACACCACACAGCCTGTACTCCCAGTACACACACCACACAGTCTGTACTCCCAGTACACACACCACACAGCCTGTACTCCCAGTATACACACAACACAGCCTGTACTCCCAGTATACACACCACACACCCTGTACTCCCAGTATACACACCACACAGCCTGTACTCCCAGTATACACACACACCCTGTACTCCCAGTATACACATCACACACCCTGTACTCCCAGTACACACACCACACAGCCTGTACTCCCAGTACACACACCACACAGCCTGTCCTCCCAGTATACACATCACACACCCTGTACTCCCAGTATACACATCACACACCCTGTACTCCCAGTATACACATCACACACCCTGTACTCCCAGTATACACCCCACACAGCCTGTACTCCCAGTATACACCCCACACAGCCTGTACTCCCAGTATACACACCACACACCCTGTACTCCCAGTATACACACCACACACCCTGTACTCCTAGTATACACATACCCTGTACTCCCAGTATACACATCACACACCCTGTACTCCCAGTATACACATCACACACCCTGTACTCCCAGTACACACACCACACAGCCTGTACTCCCAGTATACACACCACACACCCTGTACTCCCAGTACACACACCACACACCCTGTACTCCCAGTATACACACCACACACCCTGTACTCCCAGTATACACACCACACACCCTGTACTCCCAGTATACACACCACACACCCTGTACTCCCAGTATACACACCACACACCCTGTACTCCCAGTACACACACACCACACACCCTGTACTCCCAGTACACACACCACACACCCTGTACTCCCAGTATACACACCACACAGCCTGTACTCCCAGTATACACACCACACAGCCTGTACTCCCAGTATACACACCACACACCCTGTACTCCCAGTATACACACCACACACCCTGTACTCCCAGTATACACACCACACAGCTTGTACTCCCAGTATACACACCACACAGCCTGTACTCCCAGTATACACACCCTGTGCTCCCAGTATACACACCCTGTACTCCCAGTATACACACACACACCCTGTACTCCCAGTATACACACCACACAGCCTGTACTCCCAGTATACACACCTAGTACTCCCAGTATTCACACACCCAGTATTCCCAATATACACACACCCTGTACTCCCAGTATACACACCACACACCCTGTACTCCCAGTATACACACCACACACCCTGTACTCCCAGTATACACACCACACACCCTGTACTCCCAGTATACACACCCAGTTCTTCCAGTATACACACCACACACCTTGTACTCACAGTATACACACCCTGTACTCCAAATATACACACCCTGTACTCCCAGTATACACACACCGCACACCCTGTACTCCCAGTATACACACCACACAGCCTGTACTCCCAGTATACACACCCTGTACTCCCAGTATACACACCACACAGCCTGTACTCCCAGTATACACACACCCAGTACTCCCATTATACACACCACACACCCTGTACTCCCAGTATACACACCACACCCACACACCCTGTACTCACAGTACTCCCAGTATTCACACCCTGTACTCCCAGTATACACAGCACACACACTGTGTGTGCCCAGTATAGACACGCTGCTCTCCCAGTAAACCCAGTACACACACTGCAGTACCAGTTTACCCAGTACACACACAGCACTCTCAGTATACCCAGTACACACACAGCATAGCTCCCAACTGTCCCTGATTTGGAGCAATGTCCCTCTGTCCCTCCTTCCTCCTCATTTGTCCCTCATTTTGGTCTGATCTATATAGTTGTATATAAAATGCACTTTTTATCTTTCAAATAGTGTTTCCCAGTGCTAAACCTTCATCCAATTTCTAAATTGCTGCATTTGTAAATTTTAAAAGCCAATAGAAAGGAATAGCAGTGGTAAAAAAAAGTCCTTGTGGATTTAATTAACCTTTTTATTAGGTTTATTCTCCTTTAAGAGGGGGCATGTCCTATGCCTACATACATTTGTTAGTAGGTGTCCCTCATTCCCATCTCAAAATCCTAGTCTCAGTATACATAGTACACATGCACACTGCACTCTCAGTATACGCAGTACACACACACACTGCACTTCTAGTATACCCAGTACACACACAGCATTCCCAGTATACCCAATGAATACACACTGCACTTACAGTATACCCCATACACACACTGCACTCCCAGTACACACATACACCCCACTCCCAGTATACACACTGCATTCCCAGTATACTTAGTACAGGCACACCCCACTCCCAGTATATCCAGTACACACACACTGCACTCCCAGTATACCCAGTACACACACACACACTGCACTCCCAGTACACACACTGCACCCCCAGTATATCCAGAACAGACACACTGCATTCCCAGTATATCCAGAACAGACACACTGCACTCCCAGTATACTCAGTACAGGCACACTGCACCCAGTATACTCAGTACACACACACTGCACACCCAACATACCCAGTACACACACACTGCGCTCCCAGTATACCCAGTACACACACACTGCACTCCCAGTATATCCAGCACAGACACACTGCGCTCCCAGTATACACACACTGCTCTCCCGGTATACCCAGTACACACACACAGTAATCCCAGTATACACAGTACAGACACACACTGCACTCCCAGTATACTCAGTACAGGCACACTGTGTTCCCAGTATACCCAGTACACACACACAGCACTCTCAGTATACCTAGTACACAGACTGTACTCTCAGTATACCCAGTAAACACACATTCTGCACTTCCAGTATACCCAGTAAACACACATTCTGCACTTCCAGTATACCCAGTACACACACACACACACTGCACTTCCAGTATACCCAGTACACTCACACCTCGCTCTTCCAGTATACCCAGTACACACACTGCTCTTCCAGTATACACACTGCACTTCCAGTATACCCAGTACACACACACACACTGCACTCACTGTATACCCAGTACACACACACACTGCACTCCCAGTATACCCAGTACACACAGTTCACACACACTGCACTCAGTATACCCAGTACACACACACTGCACTCCCAGTATATCCAGCACAGACACACTGCGCTCCCAGTATACACACACTGCACTCCCGGTATACCCAGTACACACACACAGTAATCCCAGTATACACAGTACAGACACACACTGCACTCCCAGTATACTCAGTACAGGCACACTGCGTTCCCAGTACACACACACACAGCACTCTCAGTATACCTAGTACACAGACTGTACTCTCAGTATACCCAGTAAACACACATTCTGCACTTCCAGTATACCCAGTAAACACACATTCTGCACTTCCAGTATACCCAGTACACACACACACACACACACACACACACACACACACACACTGCACTTCCAGTATACCCAGTACACTCACACCTCGCTCTTCCAGTATACCCAGTACACACACTGCTCTTCCAGTATACACACTGCACTTCCAGTATACCCAGTACACACACACACACACTGCACTCACTGTATACCCAGTACACACATACTGCACTCGCTGTATACCCAGTACACACACACTGCACTCGCTGTATACCCAGTACACACACACTGCACTGCCAGTATGCCCAGTACACAAACACTGCACTCCCAGTATACCCAGTACACACACACTGCACTCCGTATACCCAGTACACACACACACTGCACTCCCAGTATACCCAGTAAACACACACTGCACTCCCAGTATACCCAGTTCACACACACTGCACTCAGTATACCCAGTACACACACACTGCACTCCCAGTATACCCAGTACACACACAGCACTCTCAGCATACCTAGTACACATACATACTGCTCTCTCCGTATACCCAATAAACACACATACTGCACTTCCAGTATACCCAGTACACACACACTGCACTCCCAGTATACCCAGTACACACACTGCACTCCCAGTACACACATACACCCCACTCCCAGTATACACACTGCATTCCCAGTATACTTAGTACAGGCACACCCCACTCCCAGTATATCCAGTACACACACACTGCACTCCCAGTATACCCAGTACACACACACACACTGCACTCCCAGTACACACACTGCACCCCCAGTATATCCAGAACAGACACACTGCATTCCCAGTATATCCAGAACAGACACACTGCACTCCCAGTATACTCAGTACAGGCACACTGTGCACCCAGTATACTCAGTACACACACACTGCACACCCAACATACCCAGTACACACACACTGCACTCCCAGTATATCCAGCACAGACACACTGCGCTCCCAGTATACACACACTGCACTCCCGGTATACCCAATACACACACACAGTAATCCCAGTATACACAGTACAGACACACACTGCACTCCCAGTATACTCAGTACAGGCACACTGCGTTCCCAGTATACCCAGTACACACACACAGCACTCTCAGTATACCTAGTACACAGACTGTACTCTCAGTATACCCAGTAAACACACATTCTGCACTTCCAGTATACCCAGTAAACACACATTCTGCACTTCCAGTATACCCAGTAAACACACATTCTGCATGTCACGGACCTGGCCGGAGCAGAGGCTGTTGGAGAGGACTGTATGCAAGCCTGTTGCCCACCGATTATGGGCCCTAGCATTTGAGGTGAATGAGAAATCCAGTCTGAACTGTATTAATCGGACTCAGTCATGTATATATTGTATGGGGACTCCTTACTGTAGATTTGTGTCCCTGAAGAGGGAGGGGGGATTCCTCCAGCAGCCACCTGCTGATAAGACTGATTCATTCTGTTAGGACACATCCTGTGAGGAGATGCTGGTGTTATCAACATGTGTTTATGTTAATTGAGAGAGCTGATCACATTAGCCACCAGCACTGGCTAATAGACGAATGGTCTAGGCTGAGGAGGGGGGAGATTGTTGTTTGTATTGTTAATTGTATTAATGTGTGAAGCTCGGTGCCCACAAGACTGTCATCTGGTCTGGGTACATTTTGTAGTAAATTAGGTCATGTTAATTAGGTTAGCTTTGAGTCATCCCTGCTGTATAAAGGTCTGTGAGATCTCAAAATAAAGTTAGTTCTGATGTACTCCAAGACTGGTGTTGTCTAGTTCTTGGGGTTCCTATAGCCAGATCCATTGGACTCGTGTTCCAGAACTTAGGAAGCGGTATATGACGGAAGGACTCAAGCGGAGTGTGGGGCGTTCCGTGACACTGCACTTCCAGTATACCCAGTAAACACACATTCTGCACTTCCAGTATACCCAGTAAACACGCATTCTGCACTTCCAGTATACCCAGTACACACACACACACACACACACACACACTGCACTTCCAGTATACCCAGTACGCTCACACCTCGCTCTTCCAGTATACCCAGTACACACACTGCTCTTCCAGTATACACACTGCACTTCCAGTATACCCAGTACACACACACACTGCACTCCCAGTATACCCAGTACACACACACTGCACTCCCAGTATACCCAGTTCACACACACTGCACTCAGTATACCCAGTACACACACACTGCACTCCCAGTATATCCAGCACAGACACACTGCGCTCCCAGTATACACACACTGCACTCCCGGTATACCCAGTACACACACAGTAATCCCAGTATACACAGTACAGACACACACTGCACTCCCAGTATACTCAGTACAGGCACACTGCGTTCCCAGTATACCCAGTACACACACACAGCACTCTCAGTATACCTAGTACACAGACTGTACTCTCAGTATACCCAGTAAACACACATTCTGCACTTCCAGTATACCCAGTAAACACACATTCTGCACTTCCAGTATACCCAGTAAACACACATTCTGCACTTGCAGTATACCCAGTACACACACACACACACACTGCACTTCCAGTATACCCAGTACACTCACACCTCGCTCTTCCAGTATACCCAGTACACACACTGCTCTTCCAGTATACACACTGCACTTCCAGTATACCCAGTACACACACACACACACACTGCACTCACTGTATACCCAGTACACACACACACTGCACTCGCTGTATACCCAGTACACACACACTGCACTCACTCTATACCCAGTACACACACACTGCACTGCCAGTATGCCCAGTACACAAACACTGCACTCCGTATACCCAGTACACACACACTGCACTCCATATACCCAGTACACACACACACTGCACTCCCAGTATACCCAGTACACACACACTGCACTCCCAGTATACCCAGTTCACACACACTGCACTCAGTATACCCAGTACACACACACTGCACTCCCAGTATACCCAGTACACACACAGCACTCTCAGCATACCTAGTACACATACATACTGCTCTCTCCGTATACCCAATAAACACACATACTGCACTTCCAGTATACCCAGTACACACACACAGCACTCTCAGTATACCTAGTACACACACTGCACTTCCAGTATACCCAGTACACACACACTGCACTTACAGTATACCCAGTACACACACACTGCACTCCCAGTATACCCAGTACACACACACTGCACTCAGTATACCCAGTACACACACACTGCACTCCCAGTATACCCAGTACACACACACACTGCACTCGCAGTATACCCAGTACACACACACAGCACTCTCAGCATACCTAGTACACATACACACTGCACTCTCAGTATACCCAATAAACACACATACTGCACTTCCAGTATACCCAGTACACACACTGCACTTCCAGTATACCCAGTACACACACACTGCACTCCCAGTACACACACACTGCACTTCCAGTATACCCAGTACACACACTGCATTCCCAATACACACAGTGAACACACACTGCACTTCCAGTATACCCAGTACACACACACTGCACTCAGTATAGCCAGTACCCACACACTGCACTCCCAGTATACCCAGTACACACACACAGCACTCTCAGTATACCTAGTACACACACTGCACTTCCAGTATACCCAGTACACACACACACACTGCACTCCCAGTATACCCAGTACACACACACTGCACTCCCAGTATACCCAGTACACACACACTGCACTCCCAGTATACCCAGTACACACACACTGCACTCCCAGTATATACACACTGCACTCCCAGTATACCCAGTTCACACACAGCACTCTCAGCATACCTAGTACACATACACACTGCACTCTCAGTATACCCAATAAACACACATACTGCACTTCCAGTATACCGAGTACACACACTGCACTTCCAGCATAGCCAGTACACACACTGCACTTCCAGTATAGCCAGTACACACACTGCACTTCCAGTATACCCAGTACACACACTGCACGCAATATACCGAGTACACACACACACACTGCACTCAATATACCCAGTACACACACACTGCACTCAGTATACCCAGTACACACACACACTGCACTCCCAATATACCCAGTACACACACACACTGCACTCCCAGTATACCCAGTACACACACACTGCACTCAGTATACCCAGCACACACACACTACACTCCCAGTATACCCAATACACACACAATACTCTCAGTATAGCTAGTACACATTGCACTCTCAGTATACCCAGTAAACATACATAATGCATTTCCAGTATACCCAGTACACACATACACTGCATTCTCGGTATACCCAGTGAACTTACACTGCACGTCCAGTATACCCAGTACACACACTGCACTTCCAGTATACCCAGTACACACACACTGTGCTCCCAGTATACTAAGTACAGACACACTGCGCTCCCAATATATTCAGTAAGACAATCAGTACATATACAGCTCATCCAGTAAGGACAGACAGCATACAGGATGACCACCATGTACAGCCAGGCACAGAGCACACAGGATCAACACAGTGTAAAGCCAGGCACACTGACATCTGATGGTTCTCAACCTGTACAGGCCCTTTCACACTGGGGCGTCGTCGGCAGTAAAGCACCGCTATTGTAAGCGGCGCTTTACCGTCGGTATTCGGCCGCTAGCGGGGCGGTTTTACTCCCCGCTAGCGGACGAGAAAGGGTTAAAAACGTCTGCAGAGGGGCTTTGCCAGCAGTATAGCCGCACTGTCCCATTGATTTCAATGGGCAGGAGCGGTAAAGGAGCGGTATACACTCCGCTCCTTCACTGCTCCGAAGATGCTGCTAGCAGGACTTTTTTTTACCATCCTGCTAGCGCACCGCTCCAGTGTGAAAGCCCTCGGGGCATTCACACTGGAGACAAAGCAGCGGCACTTTCGGGCCGGTTTGCAGGCGCTATTATTAGCGCAATAGCGCCCTAAAGATTAAGAACCATGAGGAGTATAAAGTACAGTCCATTGTTGACTCCCATAGGTTCCGTGGACACATACAGTACCTGGTGCATTGGAAAGGGTACGATCCGGAAGAACGCTCTTGGGTCTCATCCTCGAGATCCTGAGATTTCACCCCTACAGAGGGGTCTGCAATCATCCCCCCAAGCTGCAATAATGCGCTGACATTTCCCCCATGCCGCTGCTCAAGGGACCTGCCACAGTTTTTCACCACTGAACTCCATGTGCAAATTCTGGAAACATACTCCCAGACATGAAGAGCGTACAGCGGTGTGGGTGCATGGATGCCTCACCCCCTGATTGCTGCCGTGCCGGACGGGTAGGTGCCTCACAACTTATTTTTTTGTTCCTCTCCTACCCTCGTGATATCCGCACCCGCTGCCCACTTGATCGCCGGTGTTTTCGCCACGATCGGCGTCCCCTACACACCGCAGAAGGAGCCTCTCCTCATGGAGGCCCGGTGGGGTGTACCAAGATGGCGCCGGAGACACTTCCGGGTTAGTGGCCATTTTCCTGGAGCCTGCTTCCAGGGACTCAGAATGGGCTACGGTTACATCACTTCCGGGGGCGGGAATTAAAAAAAGAAAAAAGGATTTTTAACAATAGCAAATATATCAATATAAATGCATACTGCAGCAGAGTCCCCCTCCCTATTGGACCCAAAAGGGAGGATACCAATTGCAGTGGCATGTGCAGGTATATCCACCAACCTGCACAGGGGCAGCTGGGGGCGGGGCCGGAGCTTAAGCAGGAAGCAGTTAAAAAAGGCCCCTCTAAGCAGAGGATCCTGGTGGGTGACCATGTCTGACGCTTCTCCACCCTGCCCTGCAGATCCTGCAAGCCAGGACAGCTCCAAGGTAAGCCAGAATACTCCAGAGTCACCTTTGTCTTAACCTTACTGTAAAACTGCCTACTTACAGGCAGCCTTTACCCGCCTACCTCACAGGGACCTTTTTTGCGCTTGATTTCAGGCGAAGACCCCTGAGGAAAGGGAAGTGGAAAGCAACAAAACGTGCTTCGTGCAGCCACCGGTTTTCCCCAGAATGGGGAAAAAACCCCTATATCAAAAATGTATAGACAAAATGGTGGCCAAAGAATCGCAAGGGTATCTGAAAGATCTGCTCAGCTCTTTCAAGAAAGAAATACAGAGCACTATGGCGCCTCTATGCTCAGCTATTAAAAAGTTAGAAACGCCATCAAGCGTCAGTCAGACCAATACCCCGTCTACCACCGGATATGCGTTCCTTCAGGTAACAGGGAACAGACAGAACAAGAAGAGGATTCAGATGAATCCGAATCGGAGAATGAACTTTGCTCAGACTCCCGACGAGGAAGATGCGGGTTCAGGGGGAAACTTTATTTCTATCAGAGGATATGAATAGCCTTTTAAAAGCATAGCGGACACGCTAGGTATTAAAGAACATAACTCCGCAGAACTCTCGTGATTTTTGCCGGTGCGGTGTTGGGGGAGATCGAGCGGTCCCGGGGCTCTGACCAAGGTCGTATGATGTCAGGAGGGTTCTGAGCATCCATTAACCATCCAGCTTTTAGCCCATCAGCTGATCTTCTGTACAAGCAAAGACCCTGGCTGGGTATAAGCCATCTGCCAGTCATTGTATGCCAGCTGGTAAGCAGGTTTTTCTTAAGGTGGCGGCACATTTGATTTGGTTCACCCTGGTGTTTGATTCATTAGATTGAACTGTCTACTGATTTACCCACAAGCAATTGTATGGACTTTCCATTTATTAGCGCAGCTTCCTTTATCTTTTTCACAATGCATGACAAGATGTATAAAGAACTGCAACCCAGGAAGCCTAGAACATTCCCTGTACACCAAACTCTTAAAGATATTTAAAAAAAAAAAAAAAAAAGAGTGGGAAGACCCAGAGAAAAAACTCTTCATGCCAGCCACAGTCAAAGCAGACCCATTTGCAGAGACAGACACCAAAACCTGGGCTAAATGCCCCAAAGTGGATGCTTCTCTGGCAAAAGTCACAAATAAATCTGACTTGGCCTTTGACGACGCGGGTACCTTAAATGACCCCATGGAAATCCAGCAATAGTTGCCACCTGCACAGCCTGGACTTTATCAACCTGGCTAACCCAGCTTCAAGAACTTCTGGAGAGTGACACACCTAGGGAACATCCTTCCACGGGAGACATTTATGGCGACAATAGACCTACAGGATGCCTACCTACATGTCCTCATAAAGGAGGGTCATCAAAAATTCCTGAGGTTCGCAGTACAAGGGCCAGCAATTACACTGCACCCACAATATACAGCTCTCCTTTTCGGCATCTCCTCTGCACCAAAAATCTTTTCAAAGATAATGGCAGAAGCGTTAAAAGGTCTAAGACAACAAGGTATTGGCATAATACCATATTTAGACGATTTACTGTTCTTTGCGGACTCAGCAGAGGCCCTAGAGAACAACCTGTGCACAAGTATGGCCTATCTGCAAAACCAGGGATGGATAATAAATGCAGAAAAGTCACAGATGACCCCAAGCCAGCGAGTGGTATTTTTGGGTTATATACTGGACTCCAGACTAACGAAAACCTTCCTAACGGAAGAAAAGAACAAAAAAATCACACAGGCAGCAACCTTCCTAATAAGGACCAACGCCATAACAATCAGAAAAGGTATGGCCGTACTAGGACTGATGACGTCTTCTATTCCAGCTATCACCTGGGCACAGATTCACACGAGATCTCTACAGAACTACATTCTGTCCCAGTGGGATGGCAGCCACTCATCCCTAGACAGGTCCATTCCTGTTCCAACCACAGTCAAACTAACACTACAATGGTGGCTAAATCTACTTCGATACATCGAAGGATGCAAATGGGCCCAATCCGAGCCAATCGGGATCACCACCGATGTCAACGCCCTAAGCTGGGGGGCACACTTGGAGGGCCTATGCTCACAGGGAAAATGGACCTCCAAATGTTCCTAAGCCTCCTCAAGCATGAGAGAGCTAAAAGCTGTGGGGGAAGCATTAAAAGCGCTTAAACCAGCAATACAGGGGAGAAACGTAAAGTTACAATCGGACAACGTCACGACTGTGGTATACCTAAACAGGCAAGGTGGGACAAAGTCCCGAAGCTTGATGAAGCTGACGGAGAAAATCCTACTATGGGCAGAATCAAAGTCAATGTCAGGTATCTATCTGAAAGGAACAGACAATGCGCTGGCAAACTTCCTGAAGACCACAAAAGACCACAAAACAGACGGAGTGGTCTCTGAACCAAGCGACCTTCGCACAAATCACTCAAAAGTGGGGAGTACCCGAGGTAGATCTATTCGCCTCCAAAGCGAATGCAAAATCACCAACATTTTTCTCTATGGACCCCACAGATGGCAACAGCGGAGTAGACGCTTTCCACCAGAGCTGGGGATGGCAACTATGCTATGCATTCCCTCCAACTGCCACAATACCAAGGGTGATTCAAAAAATAAAGGCAGAGAGAGCAATGGTGATTCTAATAGCACCGCACTGGCCACAAAGGGCATGGTTCAGCCACTTGAAAAACCTCAGCTGACACTGACGGACCGGCCAGATCTCCTATCACAGGGCCCAGTCAACCACCCGAACCACAGAATCCTGAAGCTTTCGGCCTGGGTACTGAAGGGGTGAGACTTCAGAACAAAATATTGTCAGACAATGGTATCAATACCATCCTAAACAGCAGGAAGCCCGTAACTAGGGCGATCTACGAGAAAGTGAAGAAAAAGTTTGTCTCCTGGAACAGAAACAAACCGCATTCCAAAAGAGGAATAATCCCAACAATCCTGGATTTTCTACAAGATGGAGCAGACAAAAATATATCCCCAAGTACGCTGAAGGTACATGTTGCAGCACTCTCCTCGTTCATGGACACAAGACTAGCAGAGGACCTGCTGATAAAGCGATTCCTGATGTCACCCAAAAGAGCTAGACCAGCCAAAATGAATAGAACTCCAACTTGGGACATGCTCACAGTACTTAGAGGATTTCTTTCCCCTCCATTTGAACCGATGGAAGATAGCTCAGACAAAAACCTCACCTTAAAGACTGTACTTCTTGTGGCCCTAGTATCAGCCAGAAGAGTGAGCTAAATCCAAGCACTGTCTATAATGGAACCATACTGCCTAATACATTTAGACAAAATAATGTAATTCTCCAGACCCGGCCTTCTTATCCAAGGTCCCCTCAATATTCCATAGAACCCAAAATATCATCATACCTTTGCTTCCAAAAACTATGGATAGCGGAAAAAGACACTTACAACAAACTCGACGTGGAAAACATACTTCGAAAGAACAAAGGATTGGCGAAGAACGACCTCCCTTTTTGTCCTTTATGCAGAAGTCAACAAAGGGAAACAGGCTTCCAAGAATACCATCAGTAGATGGATAAGAATGGCCATACAGACGACCTATGAGGCACAAAACCTCACTCCGCCAAGCGGGATCAGAGCACACACAACCAGAGCCCGTGCTACCTCGGTCGCAGAGGAAGCAGGGGCAACTCCGGAGCAGATCTGCAGGGCAGCGACATGGTCGAGCTACCGCATAGACCAGCTGTCTGACCAAGACCAGGCACTTGGTCGCAAGGCGCTCCAGTCTCTATCCCCACCCTAGTAAGTATTGCTTGATACATCCTCTCAGATGCTGCCCTGGAAGAAAATAGAGTTAGAGTTATTTGAGAAAATAGAGTTAGGTACCTGGTAACTCTCTTTCTGAGAAGTCTTCCAGGGCAGCACTAGTTCTCACCCTTGAAAAGACAAATACCAGGTACAACGGGGGAGCTTTTAAGATCTACTGAGATTTCCTTCGGTGCTTTAATACAACTGAGGCACGCAGGTAAGACTGTGAAATTTATAATGGTGGACTAATGTGTTTCCTGTTTCAGGGAGGAGAAGCCTATCTCTCAGATGCTGCCCTGGAAGACTTCTTAGAAAGAGAGTTACCAGGTACCTAACTCTATTTTTTCTATTCTATTCAAATCGATTCTAATTTTGGAAGACAAATTTCAGAAGACGGCTATATTCGTTCTATTTTATTCTATTCTAATCTAGTCTATTTTTTTTCTTCTATTTTATTATTTCTATTCTATTCTATGTAGGGCTGCAACTAATGATTATTTTCATAATCGATTAGTTGGCCGATTATTGTTTTGATGAATTGATTAATTGGATAATAACCTTAAAAAAAGTGTGGTGTATAATTTAGTTAATATGTAAAGTTTAAAATAAAAGGCAATTTCTTCCTAAATATCTATATGCAGTGGTAAATGTAAATAACCAACTATATGGTTCGGGAGCAAAATCTCTAATCCATTCTGAGCATAACAGACAGAAGAGATATACAGTATATTCTATTAGAGGTTGAATCTGGTAAATATCATTAGACTCAGAGATCACATTTTTAAGAAAAAAAAATTAAAGATTGTTTTGTGGATTTTCAGACAGAACTGTTATATATTATGTATGACAGACTTCCTTGTTATAGGCACGTGGCTTGATAAAAGCTCCCTCCACCTGCTGTCACTTACGCTGGCCATACAAAAACAAGGTCTTCCTTCAAAAAAAATTTGATTCTAAGAATGTTTGTTTTTTTTCTAATCGTTAGTGGGGTCAAATTGATGTTCGTTTTCGACCACAGTGATGGGAAGATTCAAAGGAGCAGAATAGAAAACTTCTTGGTCAAAGAAATTTTCAGACGGTGTATGTAGTTTTCGTTCAGAAATTACATTGATTTTAAAACTGAATGGTAAAAGCAAGTGACAGTTTCAAATGACATTCATTCATTCAGCGAACGTACAAAGATTTTCTTTATCATACATCATGGGACACAGAGCCCTAAGTAATTACTTAATGGGTTATAGGCCACTTTCAGGTGATGGACACTGGTATACCCAATCCAGGAAGTTCACTCCCTATATAACCCCTCTTCCTTCCAGGAGCACATCAGTTTTTTCGCCAGTGTCTAAGGTGTTGGTCACGAGTAAAGATGTGCTCCGAGGAGCTCCAGGAGGGATCCATGCTGTATTTAAATAACCTCCATAGACCAGATCCATCCAAAGTGCCACTGAGGCCTAAATGGATGGTACCTGGGGCCTCGTATTTGAAGCACAAGGTTTTGCCTGTAACGCCTCTCTTTGTAGGGCTTAGGTCTTGCTACATTACCTAAAGCTTTCCTGGTGGGGTGCTTTTACGGGTCCAAGGGAGTGGAACCCCGTTATAGGGACCCAGTCCTTGGAGGTTTGCTAAACACAGCCCATCGTGATAGGTGAAGGTTGGATTGTCTGTTAATTCAGCAAATCCTGTGGCGGGGATAAAGTAAGGGAAGAAACTTAGAAACTGAAAAGTCCACCTATGTATTCTTTTATTAGGGAAAAAAAATTTGTCATGCCTTAATTCTCCACTAGAGGGAGTCTATGGACATACCTTAATCTGTTGTCTTCACTGTAAAGCTCAGTCAGTCTCTGTGTGGCCGCAGCAGCGTGTGCAATAGGATTTTTTCTCTCAGGTAAAAGAAATCTGCCAAATGTTTTCTTTCTCCCCCCGGAGAGGTTATGGCAAGCCAGGGTGAGCCATTGGAACAAATTGATGGTGCAACTGCTTCTCACATCTCAGCCCCTGTATACCTGACTGAAGATGTCCTTTCCTCCACCCTGCAGGGTCTGAAAGGAAGATTAGCGGCTTTAATCGCATCCTCCATTCAAATGGATAGGAAGCGTTGCTAGATCCCCTTCTCCCACTTCAGAACCTTTGCAAGGGGAACAGTGGGCACAGGATGAGGTGTTACCCTCAGGCGATCAGGAGGAAAAACAAACCGATGATTCCTCTGTGGAGGAAACAACGGTAGATGAACCTTTTTCAGCCTCTCAATCTGAGAAATTGCTGATACAATCTCTTACGGAGACGGTTCATTCTACTTTCATGCTACCTCTAACGGAGTCTCCTGAAAGCTCGGTTTCTTCTTTGGGTTCCTTAAAACCTTCTCAGCCTTTGCATGCGTTTCCTGCACATGCATTACTAGAACAGCCTATTTTTGCTGAATGGGATCACTGGATAAGCATTTTCTCCCTCCTAATGCCCTGTACACATGATAGGATCTTCCAACAACAAATGTTGGATGTGAGCTTGTTGTCGGAAAGTCCGACTGTGTGTATGCTCCATAGAACATTTGTTCTCGGAATTTCCACCAACAAATGTTTGAGAGCAGGTTCTCAAATTTTCCGACAACAAAACTTGTTGTTGGAAATTCCCAGCTGGTGTACATTAATCCGACGCACAAAAGTCCAAGCTTGCTCGGAATCAAGCAGAAGAGCCGCACTGGCTATTGAACTTCATTTTTCTCGGCTCATCATACGTGTTGTACGTCACCGCGCTCTTGACGTTCGGAATTTCAGACAACATTTGCGTGACCGTGTGTATGCAAGACAAGTTTGAGCCAAAATCCTTCGGAAAAAAATCCACGGTTTTGTTGTCGGAAAATCCTATCGTGTGTACAGGGCATTAGAGATTTTCAATTCTCTATCCCCTGGAGGAGAAATTCTCCAAAAAATGTAAAGTACCAGCAGTTGACGCTGCGATTTCCAGTGTGAATAATGGCCTAACTTGTCCTGTATACAATGCACAAATGCTTAAGGATCCAACAGATAAAAAGTTGGAATCCCTGTTAAAATCTACTTTTTCCTTGGCAGGTGCCATTATTCAGCCTGCAGTCTCTGCAATAGTCGTCTGTCAATCCCTAAAGGACTAATTTAAAAAGGCCCTTAGAGAGGTTCCTGCACAACAAGCTCGGGAATTGGCTTAACTACCAAATTATGCTTTGCCATAGATGCCATTCAAGATTCTATTCACCAGGCGTCCCGCCTTACGCTTATGCTTGTGCATATGTGTAGAATCCTGTGATTAAAAAATTGGTCAGCTGAAGCACCATGTAAAAACCTCCAAACTGGGTTCCCTTTTCATGGGGAGCGGCTATTTGGAGAAGACTTGGACAAATATATCCAAATAATTTCTAGTGGAAAAAGTACTCTTTTGCCAGTCAAAAGAAAGTATAAATGCCCTTCATTTAAACGGCTCTTTCCCCTGCACCAGGGGCTTCCGCCTCTAGGCAGTGGCGATGGCCTCCACTGTCAGACTCTAGAGGAAAACCTCAGGGTCAGACCCAGGCTCAAAAGAAGTCCTGGGGTCAGAAACCTGCAAAGCAGAATCCTAAAGCCTCACCAAGGTGGGGGGAAGACTTCTGCAGTTTTCAGAAGTCTGATAAGAGGAAATCCAGGACAGGTGGGTCATCTCTACGGTAGCGCTGGAAATTTGGGGACTTTTCACTGTCTCGTTTCCTGAGGTCAAGCGTTCCCAAGGATCCAGATAAAGAATCTCTGTTTCAGGCACTAGACCGATTCATTTCTCAAGGGGTGATCATACAGATCCCCGCAAAAGAGCAAGGTTTGGGGTTTTATTCCAAACTTTTTATGGTACCAAAACCAAATGGAGATGTCAGACCCATTCTAGATCTAAAAAATCTAAATCAGTTCCTGAAGATCCGCTCCTTTCGCATGGAGACGATCAGGTCGCTAGTTTCTATCCTTCTAGGAGGAGAACTTCTAGCACCTATCAACATCAGGAATGCATATCTGCATGTTCCTATATTTCCCGCTCACCAAAACTTTCTGCGGTTCGAGTTAGAACAGCAGCATTTACAGTTTGTAGCTCTGCCCTTCGGGCTAGCCACAGCACAAAAGTGCTGGCCCCACCTCTAGCCAGGCTAAGGGCACAGGGCATAACAGTCGTAGTGTACCTAGATGATCTATTGCTAATAGATCAGTTGGTGGCTCGTTTGGAGCAAAGCCTACGCACTACAACCAATTATCTGGAAAGTTTGGGTTGGATTCTCAACCTAGAGAAATCTTCCTTAATACCGCTAAAAAGGCTGGAGTACTTGGGTCTGATCATAGACACAGCCCAGGAAAAGGTGTTCTTGCCTCAGGCAAAGATCAACTCCATAAGAGAGCTGGTGTGGATGGTCAGGTCAAAAGGTGATCCCTCCATTGGCCTCTGCATGAGGTGTTTGAAGCAGTTCCCTATGCCCAGTTCCATTCAAGACTGTTGCAAAACAGTATCCTGTCGACTTGGAACAAAACAATTCAAGCTTTAGACTTGCCAATGTGGCTGTCCCCAAGAGTGTCCCAAAGCCTCACTTGGTGGTTACTAACCCAGAATCTGCTGAAAGGAAAATCTTTCAGACCAGCCATCAGGAAAGTGGTAACAATGGATGCCAGCCTTTCAGGCTGGGGAGCAGTACTAGAAAAGACAACTGTCCAGGGACAGTGGTCAAGGACGCGAAAGAACCTTGCCCATCAATATCCTAGAGATTCGGGCAATGCGTCTGGCTCTAAAGGCCTGGACTTTCAGGTTACAGGATTGTCCTGTCAGGATTCAATCCGACAATGCCACAGCTGTCGCCTATATCAATCACCAAGGGGGCACCAAAAGTCTCTCAGCGCAGAGAGAGATGAACCATATTCTAACTTGGGCAGAAAGGAATGTTCTGTGCCTATAAGCAGTCTTCATTCCGGGAGTAGAGAATTGGCAGATGGACTACTTGAGTCGCCAGCAGTTATTCCCAGGGGAATGGTCCCTTCACCACAACATATTTCGGGCTGTTAGTCAAAGATGGGGAACTCCGGACGTAGATCTTCTAGCGTCCAGGTTCAACATGAAGTTAGTCAACTTTGTGGCCAGAACAAGGGATCCACTCGCATGTGGAACGGATGCATTGGTGACCCCGTGGGATCAGTTTTCTCTGACCTATGCATTCCCCCCATTCAGTTGCTGCCTCGACTTCTTTGCAGGATCAAGCTGGAAAGAAAGCCGGTAATTCTGGTGGCACCAGCATGGCCCAGAATGTCATGGTATGCAGAAATCGTAAAGATGGCAGTGGAGGGCCCATGGTCCCTCCCACTACGGCCAGATCTGCTCTCACAGCGACCGATATTCCATCCTTCCTTACGGACTCTAAATTTAACGGCTTGGCTATTGAAACCCACATTCTGAAGAAACATGGGCTTTCCGGGTCAGTTATCTCTACTTTAATAATGCAAGGAAGCCAGCCTCCAGAACGATATATTATAGAGTCTGGAGGGTTTATGTTTCCTGGTGTGAATCCAAGGGTTGGCACCCTAGGAGATATATCATAGGCAGAATTCTCGCCTTTCTACAATTAGGGGTAGAAATGAAATTGGCCTTGAGTACTATTAAAGGCCAAGTCTCAGCTTTATCGGTCTTATTTCAAAGACCACTTGCTACACATTCTTTAGTCCGGGGTTTTATGCAAGGGGTGACACAGCTTAATCCGCCCGTCAAACCTCCCTTGAACCCTTGGGACTTGAACTTAATTTTGTCTGTGTTACAAAAACAGCCATTTGAACCGATACAACATATTCCCCTAGTCTTTCTGACAAGAAAGTTGGTATTTTTGGTTGCTATATCCTCGGCAAGGAGAGTTTCGGAATTGGCTGCTCATTCTTGTAAAGAGCCATATTTGATTTTTCATGAGGACAGAGTCGTGTTGCGCCCTCGTCCAGCTTTTTTACCAAAAGTGGTCTCAGGTTTCCACCTGAACCAAGATATTGTCCTGCCATCATTTTTTCCAAAACCATGTTCCAGGGAAGAAAAGTCACTACATTGTCTTGATGTGGTGAGAGCAGTGAAAATCTATTTAAAGGCAACTGCTCATATTCATAACTGATGTCTTATTTATTCTGCCAGAGGGTCCTAAGAAAGGACAGGCAGCATCGAAATCCACCGTCGTTAAGTGGATTCGGCAAGTTATAATTCAAACTTATGATTTAAATTGTAATGCCGCGTACACACGGTCGGACTTTTCGTCTACAAAAGTCCGACAGCCTGTCCGACAGACTTCCGGCGGACTTTCGGCGGACTTGCAGCAGACTTTCTAACGAACGGACTTGCCTACACACGACCACACAAAAGTCCGACGGATTCGTACGTGATGACGTACACCGGACTAAAATAAGGAAGTTCATAGCCAGTAGCCAATAGCTGCCCTAGCATGGGTTTTTGTCCGTCGGACTAGCACACAGACGAGCGGATTTCGGGTCCGTCGTAGTTACGACGTAAAGATTTGAAGCATGTTTCAAATCTAAAGTCCGTCGGATTTGAGGCTGAAAAAGTCTGCTGAAAGTCCGGAGAAGCCCACACACGAACGGATTACCAGCCAGCTTTAGTCCGTCGGCGTCCGTTGGACTTTTGTAGACGAAAAGTCCGACCGTGTGTACGCGGCATTAGATTCCCCCTTTTCAAGTTAAGGTGCACTCTACCAGGGTGGTTAGTGCTTCTTGGGCAGCGCCTCATCAGGCCTCCATGGCTCAGATCTGTAAGGCCTTGGTCTTCAGTGCATACATTCACAAAATTTTATCAGGTGGATGTAAGGAGGTATGAGGATATCGCCTTCAGGCCCAGTGTGCTGCAGGCAGCAGTATAGGTCCTCAAGTCTGGTGGTACCCTCCGGGTTGTGTCTCCCTCCCCTCAAGTAGCATTGCTATGGGACATCCCATTAACTAATTACTTAGGGCTCTGTGTCCCATTAAGTACGATAAAGAAAATAGGATTTTTATAACAGCTTACATGTAAAATCCTTTTCTTGGAGTACAACATGGGACACAGAGGTCCCTCCCCTCTTTTTTGGGATTTAAGTATATTGCTTTGCTACAAAAACTGATGTGCTCCTGGAAGGAGGAGGGGTTATATAGGGAGTGAACTTCCTGGATTTGGTATACCAGTGTCCATCACCTGAAGGTGGCCTATAACCCATTAAGTAATTACTTAGGGCTCTGTGTCCCATGATGTACTCCAAGAAAAGGATTTTACAGGTAAGCTGTTATAAAAATCCTATTTTTCGTATAAATATACTCGTCTGAAAATCGATACGTGTATGGCCAGCATAGGGCTTGGTTCACAGCTACTTCATTGAAGTCTATTGAACCAAAAAAAACAAACAAAAAAAAAAGCACCGGTTTGCGTTGAAAAAAAGTCCTTGACCCTTTCCAAATACGCAGCGGCTAAAAAAAAGCATAGATGTGAACGTGTCCCATAGGAAACCATGTTAAATGAACTTGTAACGACACCCCGAGTATGAAAGGGGTTAAAGTCGTTTAGGACATTCCATTCCCGAACACAAAGGCAGCTACTGAACACTTCAATCAGCCGAACAAGGAACCCATACAAATCATTTTCCCCCAAGTACGAGACAAGGCTCTGTCTTGAGGTTCAAGCAGGACTGAATCTTTATTCAAACACATGTTATACAGATCCCACTTCAAAACACTTCCCCCCCACCCTTGGAAAACAAGGCGGGTTAAACTGTCCAATGACAATGGACATACAGGTCAGGTGTGTTTTTAACTTCTCATCAGTAAACAGTCTTAACAGCGGGGCTGCTGGAGGAATCCCCCGTCCCTCTTTCCTCACAGCAAGACACTTAGACATCCCATAATAGTTGAGGCAGACAGCCACAATAGACAATAGAATACAGTCACACCCCAACCATCACAGAAAATAGTACACAACATAATGAGACAGCACACATTATATATACATATATACAGCATTGTGTCTGACTAGCACAGATCATAGTGGGGTTCTCATTCACCCTGTGCCTCTATTAGTGACTCCCATCACAATGGCATATCCAGGGTGCCCAGAGTCTGTGTGTCTTGGGGGACATGGACCTGAATCTAAAGTAACACCACCTCCAGGGTCCCCAGGCATACAGCTCACAACGAGCACCGTTCCCCCAAATGCCAGGGCCCATAATCGGTAGGCAAGAGGCCGGCATTCAGTCTCCTCCAAAAGCCTCTGTCTCGGCTAGGTCTGTCAAAGAACTGTAGTGCGTTTCTTCAAAAAGCACCAAAAAATGCACAGATGTAAACCAGACCTAAGACGTTTAGTAGCAGCAGCATGCTTTTTTTTTATAATGGGGTTAAAGAAACTAAAATTAGCTCTTTATAGTACAAAAAGAGCAGAAAATCGCTACCATAAGGGGTTCATTTATACCGTGAAACAGTGAAAGTAATAATATACAGTCAGGTCCATAAATATTGGGACATTGACACAATTCTAATCTTTTTGGCTCTATACACCACCACAATGGATTTGAAATGAAACACACAAGATGTGCTTTAACTGCAGACTTTCAGCTTTAATTTGAGGGTATGTACATCCAAATCAGGTGAAGTTTGTAGGAATTACAACAGTTTGTATATGTGCCTCCCACTTTTTAAGGGACCAAAAGTAATGGGACAATTGGCTACTCAGCTGTTCCATGGCCAGGTCTGTGTTATTCCCTCATTATTAGCAAATAAAAGGTCTAGAGTTAATTTCAAGTGTGCTATTTGCATTTGGAATCTGTTGCTGTCAACTCTCAATATGAGATCCAAAGAGCTGTCACTATCAGTGAAGCAAGCCATCATTAGGCTGAAAAAACAAAACAAACCCATCAGAGAGATAGCAAAAACATTAGGTGTGGCCAAATCAACTGTTTAGAACATCCTTAAAAAGAAAGAATGCACCGGTGAGCTCAGCACTCAACACCAAAAGACCCGGAAGACCACGGAAAACAACTGTGGTGGATGACCGAAGAATTCTTTCCCTGGTGAAGAAAACACCCTTCACAACAGTTGGCCAGATCAAGAACACTCTCCAGGAGGTAGGTGTATTTATGTCAAAGTCAACAATCAAGAGAAGACTTCACCAAAATGAATACAGAGGGTTTACCACAAGATGTAAACCATTGGTGAGCCTCAAAAACAGGAAGGCCAGATTAGAGTTTGCCAAACAACATCTAAAAAAGCCTTCACAGTTCTGGAATAACATCCTATAAACAGATGAAACCAAGATCAACTTGTACCAGAGTGATGGGAAGGCAAGTATATGGAGAAGGAAAGGAACTGCTCATGCTCCAAAGCATACCACCTCATCAGTGAAGCATGGTGGTGGTAGTGTCATGGCGTGGCCATGTATGGCTGTCAATGGAATTGGTTCTCTTGTATTTATTGATGATGGGACTGCTGACAAAAGCAGCTGATGAATTCTGAAGATTTGGGCAATATTATCTGCTCATATTCAGCAAAATGCTTCAGAACTCATTTGACGGCACTTCACAGTGCAGATGGACAATGACCCGAAGCATACTGCGAAAGCAACCAAAGTGTTTTTTAAGGGAAAGAAGTGGAATGTTATGCAATGGCCAAGTTAATCACCTGACCTGAATCCGATTGAGCATGCATTTCACTTGCTGAAGACAAAAGGGAAAGGTAAAATGAAGGGAAAATGCCCCAAGAACAAGCAGGAACTGAAGACAGTTGCAGTAGAGGCCTGGCAGAGCATCACCAGGAATGAAACCCAGTGTCTGGTGATGTCTATGCATTCCAGACTTAAGGCTGTAATTGACTGTAAAGGATTTGCAACCAAGTATTAAAAAGTGAAAGTTTGATGGATGATTGTTAATCTGTCCCATTACTTTTGGTACCTTAAAAAGTGGGAGGCACATATACAAACTGTTGTAATTCCTACACCGTTCACCTGATTTGGATGTAAATACCCTCAAATTAAAGCTGAAAGTCTGTAGTTAAAGCACATCTTGTTCATTTCATTTCAAATCAATTGTGGTGGTGTATAGAGCCAAAATACTAGAATTGTGTCGATGTCCCAATATTTATGGACCTGACTGTATATTACTTAAATTATACATAATAATAAATACACCCTAAAGTAGGATATATGGACATTTTAACTAGGAGTCAGACATGAAGCTATATGAAGGGTGGAAAGGAGATTGTCACGGAACGTCCCACACTCCGCTTGAGTGTTTCCGTCAGTATACCACTTTCTCCCAGTCTGGATACAGATATCAAATATTCCAAACACTCACAAAGCACAAAACAAGGCGACACTTGCTTAGCTGCTAACTGTTTTATTAGAACCAGAATACGAGACTTTTTATACAGTAGAAGAGGAGGTTCCCCCCTCCTGCTCATATTACTCTAACAATAACCTGTAACAAATTAACATGAGCTAATTAACTAATCCCTTTAAGCAGCTGATGTTACTCTGTGCCTGTCAGGATTTCACTACAGGTCAGACTTGTTGTCACCGAGCTTCACACAGTACATTATACATTATCATAAGTACAACCACAGCATATTTTCTCACAATAGCAGGAGCTCCATTAGGAGTTGTCCAGTCTCCTACATTGTACAGAGGACAATGTGATCAGCTCTCTCAATTAACTAACATGTTGAGTTCAGAATCAAACAAACCAAGAATAGTCTCTACATAGATCCTTGGGAGATATTGTGGACAAATATCACTGTCCCATTTTAAATAGTCCAAGATATATTTTCTCACTCACCCTGTGCCAGGATAGCACAGGGTGACTTAGACATAAGAGGTGTATTGGGAGCTGAAACAAAGGCATCCCATACTTTCCAAGGGATTCTGGGTTCCACTGGCCCTCCGGTCACATCTCTCCCCTTTCGGCAGATGACAAACACAGGAGGAGACCCCAGACGGGTTGACTCCGAAGTTAGTCCATAGTTCCAGTCCTCTAATGCCTGTACCCACACAGTACCCCAAACAAATTGTTCCAAACAAAGTATTACTCACCCAGCCAACCTCTGTCTCTCTCAGAGAACATGCCCGCCACTGGGGACAGGCCTGGACTGGCACTTCTCCCTGGAGTCCTTTCAGCCGCTGGAGAGAAGACAGGGTGACTGGGCTCACTCCGTCATGCTGTTGGGGATCTGGGCCGACTGCCCAGCATCCCTGGGGTAGACAGGTGGAGACTGAAGTCCCATCCACTTTAACAGGAAATCCATCATTTGTTAGTGGAGGGCAGGGGCCAGTAGCGCTCTGTTCCATTGCCAGCAGTTTAGCTGGGCATAGGAGCTTCCCTACATCATCTGCTCCAGCTAACTGCTGGGGAGAGGGGCCGACTGCCCCAGCTCCCTGGAACTCTGCAGTTGTTGCCGGTCTGGGCAGAGGTTGGTAGCACTCTGCCCAGTTGCCAGCACTTCTGCTGGTTTTCTGTTAGTGGAAACCACAGGCCCATCCACCGACACCAGATCAAGCTGCAGTTGTGAAGTGACGACTGCATTCTCTCCTTGGATCCTGATCTGCAGTTCGCAATAGACTGCCACCTCCTCACCCTGGGCCTCCAGAATTGCTGCAGGTGTGGGGCAGAGGTCTTGGACCCTCTGTCCGGTTGCCAGCACTTCTGCTGGGGGTTTGCTAGGTGGTTCCTATTCTAAAGAAACATCTATTAAATCCCCAGTCTCTGGAATTGCTAAAAGTGTGGGACAGAGGTCTTGGACCCTCTGTTCAGTTACCAGATCTTCAGCTGGAGAAGTTTGTTGTAACTCCATAGAGGCTGCTAGCAGAAAATCACATGTCCCTATCAGTCTTGTGGGAGAAAGGCCAACTACGTCTTCTCTCAAGAAGGCCGCAGCCACTGTTGGTGCTGGGCAGAAGTTAGCAGAGCTCTGCCCTGTTGTCAGCACTTCAGGTTTGGGGACAGCAATCACCGGAGTTTCCACTGCCGATTCTCTGGCATGCTGCTGAACATGTTCTAGCAGTTTCCTGTATGCCCTTTCCAGATGCTGTTCCTTTCTTAGCAAATGGTCCAGATCAGGTTTAAGCTCTGAGACCCCTGCAAGGCCGAGCATAGCCTCTCTATAATCTCGCAGGTCCTCAAGGGTAGGTTTCCCTTCATCGCCAAACACAAAACGATCTGTAAGGCTCTCCCACAGCAATCCAGGGCCACCAAAGTCATATCCCTCCGGAGAGCATTCTGTTGTCTCCCCTAAATATCCCTGCTCTGCGTGCCATTGCAGAGCCCAATAATGATTGTCCAGCTCTATCTCCTGCTGGACCAGCCTGTCCAACTCAGTCACCCATTGCTCCTGGGGCCGCTCTCCCAGGAATGCCATCCACAATGCCCGTTGATCACTGGCCCGTTGCTCTTGGGTTGGAAAGCACTTGCCCTGTTTTATACCAGCGAGCTGGAGGGCTCCAATCCAGAGCTCCACCCAAATCTGCTGCCTGAGCTCCAGGTATTCATCCTCAGACACAGTCCTGGTGTAGGACGATCTGCTTGCCACCAATGTCATGGAATGTCCCACACTCCGCTTGAGTGTTTCCGTCAGTATACCACTTCCTCCCAGTCTGGATACAGATATCAGATATTCATACACAGTCCATACATAAATGTATGGACTGTGTACTGAGCTGTATGTGTGTTTCACAGTATTTCCTGATATGTAAACAAAAAATGCATTCTGTATGCAGGCCAACTAATCGGCTGGCCGATTAATCGATTATGAAAATAGTTGACAACTATTTTCATAATCGATTAGTTGCTGATTAATCGATTAGTTGTTTCGGCCCTAATTCTATGCTTTTCTATTCTATTCAAATCTATTAGCATTTTGGAAAACAGATATCATTGATCTATTTTATTCTATTCTAATCTATTCTATATTTTTCTATCCTTTTTTTTCTTCTTTTTCTTTCCTCCTTTTCCTTTACGTATAACTCTTTATTCAAAGATTTTTCCAAATATAATCATGTAGAAAAAGAAGACAAACAAAGAAATAAACCTATTACAAAACCAACTTCGCTAACCATATACTTCTAATAGGCCAACATTGACACTTATTACATTTATAAACTAAAGATATAAACTAGAGATAGGAGATTAATGCAGAATATAAATTAATACTCCACCTTAATGCAAATTCACTTTGACTCAAATAATAACCTCCAAAATATGTCGATATGCATCGATTACTGCAATTGTTAACCTATATGCTATACCTTAACTTAACTACTTTAAAATGAGAAACCTTTCACCTGGGGGTCCGGAGACTAAATCTACTAAAAAAACTGAGTAAAAGAGAAAAAAAAAAAAAAAGGAAGAGAAAAAAGAAGGATTAAATATAACTAACTCAAACTCAGAACCTTCGCTGCCTCCCCTCCCTCGCCCCCCCCCCCCCCCCAGAGTTCCCCCATCAGGGCCCAGCTCATCCTTATGAATCCACCCTCCCAACCTATACGGAAATGCAATCAACATATTGAGGGGTGCCCGAAAAGGTCATCCATGGCCGCCAGGTATCCCTACACTCCTCCTCTCTACCATAGAGAGACGCTGTCAAAAATTCCATTGTCCTAATTTTGTCTATCCTAGAAAACCAGTGTTTCAGAGAAGGTGTAGTCATGGACTTCCACATGTCTGGAATACAAGCCCAGGCAGCATTCAGCATTTGCGCTAACAATGTCTTTCTATAGCGGTGAAGGGGTTGTTCATTTAAATGCAAGAGATAGCCCAAAGGGTCCGAACCAAGGTCAAAAAATGTCAATTTTTTAATTATCTCCCCCACATCCTTCCAGAATGTTGTAATTAAAGGGCACTGCCAAAAAATGTGTAGTAACATCCCAGTCTCTTTATTACATCATCAGCATAACTTTGAAATTTGCGGGTAGAATTTGTTCATTAAGGCAGGAACCCTATACCACCTAACCAATGGCTTATAACCCTGTTCTTGAAAGCGGCTTGCTATGGAGGATTTATGAGCCAATAGATTAATCCTGTTAATTTGCGATCTTGTAAAAAAAGATCTGGAGGTCCTCTTCCCAGCGTCGTATATACACAGGAATCTGGCCTTCTGGAGGCTGAATAATCTGTTTATACAAAAGTGACAACATGTGTGGTACATGTTCCCCCTCCGCACATAAACGCTCAAAGGGTGTCAGTGGCCTTACATATAATTCCGCATCTGCTATAGACTTTAAAAAGTGTGACAGTTGAAAGGCAGACCACGGGATCAAGGGAGGCCGGGAAAGAGTGGAAATATCTTGCGTTGACATCCAACCCTGTTGGGTAACAAAATGTATGCATCTGGTTGTACCTATTCCTATCAACCCCTGAAGCTGTTTATTATCAAGCTCAGGCGTGAAGTCTGGATTCTGGATCACTGGTGTTAATGGGGATGGGAAGGGAGAGAGGCCTTTTGTTGAAAATATGTGAGTAAGAACTGCAATACTGGCCCCAATTGTAGGATGCCTCTTCAATCCCCGATAGTATTTATGAGAGCGACTGCAGCGCTGAGATCTCAGCGCTAGAAAAGCTTCGTATTAAGGTAAGTTTAACATAATTTGCTAGTATGCGATGCATACTAGCTCATTATGCCTTTACCTTGAAGGTACATGAAAAAAAAAATGTCCAGTGGGTTACAACCACTTTAACTATTTCCTGCCCCGACCAATTCTGACATTTCTCTCCTACATGTAAAAATCATAATTTTTTTGCTAGAAAATTACTCAGAACCCCCAAACGTTATTTATGTTTTTAAGCAAAGGCCCTAGAGAATAAAATCTTGGGTGATTTATGCCACAATTTATGTCACATGGTATTTACGCAGTGATTTTTCTAATGCAATTTTTTGGGGAAAATAACACTTTAATGAATTATAATGCAAAAAAACACAATATATAACCCAATTTTGGTAAGATATAAAAGCTGATGTTACACCGAGTAAATAGATACCTGACAAATCACAGCTGATCACAGCATTACTAGGAAGTGTCGGTTATCAGCATTCCTCCTTCAGTGCAGTTATTATCAGTGCAGCCCCATCAGTGATGCCAATCAGTGCCCCCTCATAAATGCTGCCTATCAGTGACATCTATCAGTGCTGCCCATCATTGCCGCCTATCAGTGTCCATAAAGGCTGTCCATCAGTGCCCCCTATCTTAAAGGGGGCTTCCATATTCTGATAAGCACCCTGCCTGCAGACTCCCACAACCACAGCACAGGGTGATGGGGAAGAGGCCCTTGTTCCCACGTGCCCCAAAGCACCTGCCCCCCATGTTGAGGGCATGTGGCCTGGTATGGTTCAGGAGGGGGGCACTCACTTTCTCCCCCCTTTCCTGGCCTGCTGGGCTGCATATTCAGGTAAGGTTCTGGAATGGATATGATGTAGATCCATTGTCAATCACGCTGGACCCAAAAAAAGAAAAAAAAATGCCTGCTCTGCCGTTTGACAGCTCTTAAATAGGTAATGGTAAGGGTGGAACCACTCCCTTGTGATGTCACCAACCCAGTATGCACCCTTGTTAAAGGGGGCTTCCAGATTCCAATAAGCCCCCTGCCCACAGACCCCACAACTACTGGCCAGGGTTGTCGAGAAGAGACCCTTGCCCACCCCCCGCCCCAAAGCACCCCCCCATGTTGAAGGCATGTGGCCTGGTATGGTTCAGAAGGGGGTGGGCGCTCCTTCCTCCCCCCTTTCCTTACCTGCCAGACCGTATGCTCAGATATGGGTCAGGTATGGATTTGGGGGGGGGGGGGCATTGCTTACATTTCTAAAGAATAGAGATGAGCTCAGGCATCTTCCATACTCATCTCTAGCTGAATTCCAAACTCATTATCTTCTTTTACTCCAGTAAGCTTGGGGCCGGGGGGGGCTCTGCCGCTTGTAAAAGGAATCCAGTGGCTAGTTGGCCGCTAGGATTGCTTTTACAAGAGAGACAATCACCGGCTATAAAAAACCTTACTGGGGTAATGCTTGCAGCTGAATGGCATCATCCTGCTTGAAATCCAGCATTGTATGGGTACATCGCTTGTCGGCAAATGGTTACAGTCTTGTAGGAAGGTAGAGTCTGTGTTGTCTTTACCAACCAGGAGCTTGTTTCCATTTCTCACCTGGCCTAGAAAAATGGTAGCCAAGATCTAAACATTACTAACAGCATGAACACTTGTACCTGTCTGCATTAGGATGAGCTCACCATGGTGATCACATAATCAGAAACAGTATTTTAGTTACTGAAACATTCTCTGGTCCCCAGTGCTCTCCTCAGAACATTCAGTAGCTCTGTATAAATTGATTAGTGACCCATGCTGTAGCACCATGATAACTTAGCCCCTTTGGGGTCATAAAGCATCCTCAGACAGCCCCAGTTTTCCTATAACATGGATTAGGCTGTCGATCTACATGGTGATGTCATGTGTGAAAACCCCTTGTGATGAACAATATATATGGGAGATTTTGGGGATTACACCAGCCAGTATGGATCATACCAATTAAAGGTGTACACAGGTGAATGCTGCATATTGTTCAGATAATCCATCCTACAGTTTGATGCAGCCTTTCCACAATTACATTTTCCCCCTGGAATAAACAGGGATTGGTGAGGTGAATACAGAGCTGAGATTTAAGCCCCCATCACCTGATGTCCAGGATGTGGAATACCATTTAGGCAGAGGCTTTGGGAATGGTTTTGCAAAGTACATTTATATATAGCAATTTTACACTAGCAGCTTTTCTTCTATCAAAGAGAACACTATGTTGACACAAAATGAATTGCTACATAAGTAGGATTTTTAGCTACTGTATTCACCTGTTTCTGCTGTCCATTCCCATGAGCAATTTCCATAACATTGTGAGCCTGAAGCCTGTTACATAAAACACTCTTCTTCCCTATGTTATCAACAATAAAGCGGCTATCGTACACAATGAAAATACGATACATGATAGCTCTTAGTGGAAACTGATTTGTAGTCCTCTCAACAGGCAATTTGCAGAAAAAAACAAACAAAAGCACAATCCCCGATATCATGAACGTTTAAGACTGGGTTCACATATATGCGGTGCAGGACACCGCATGTGATTCAAATAAGAATCGCACTGCATTCAAATCACTTGTGATGTCTGTGTGATGCGATTTAAGCCATTCATTTGCATGACTCAAATCACACAAAAAAAAATGTGCGGTGAAGGAAACGCACAGGATTCGCTGCGTTTCCAGCACCACCTATACAGTGCCTTGAAAAAGTATTCATATCCCTTGAAATTTTCCACATTTTCCACATTTCGTTTCAACCAAAAACGTAAATGTATTTTATTGGGATTTTATGTGATAGACCAACACAAAGTGGCACATAATTGTGAAGTGGAAGGAAAATGATAAATGTTTTTCAAAATGTTTTACAAATAAGTATGTGAAAAGTGTGGCGTGCATTTGTATTCAGCCCTTTTTACTTTGATACCCCTAACTAAAATCTAGTGGAACCAACTGCCTTCATAAGTCACCTAATTAGTAAATAGAGTCCATCTGTGTGTAATATAATCTCAATATAAATACAGCTGTTCTGTGAAGCCCTCAGAGGTTTGTTAGAGAACCTTAGTGAAGAAACAGCATCATTAAGGCCAAGGAACACACCAGACAGGTCAGGGATAAAGTTGTGGGGAAGTTTAAAGCAGGGTTATGTTATAAAAAATTATCCCAAGCTTTAAACATCTTACGGAGCACTGTTCAATCCATCATCCAAAAATGGAAAGAGTATGGCACAACTGCAAACCTACCAAGACATGGCTGTCCACCTAAACTGACAGGCCAGGCAAGGAGAGCGTTAATCAGAGAAGCAGCCAAGAGGCCCATGGTAACTCTGGAGGAGCTGCAGAGATCCACAGCTCAGGTGGGAGAATCTGTCCACATGACAACTATTAGTCGTGCACTCCACAAATCTGGCCTTTATGGAAGAGTGGCAAGAAGAAAGCCATAAGAAGTCCCGTATGCAGTTTGCGAGAAGTCATGTGGGGGACACAGCAAACATGTGGAAGAAGGCACTCTGGTCAGATGAAAACAAAATTGAACTTTTTGGCTTAAAAGCAAAATGCTATGTGTGGCGGAAAACTAACACTGCACATCACCCTGAACACACCATCCCCACCATGAAACATGGTGGTGGCAGCATCATGTTGTGGGGATTCTTTTCTTCAGCAGGGACAGGGAAGCTGGTCAGAGTTGATTGGAAGATGGATAGAGCCAAATACAGGGCAATCTTAGAAGAAACCTGTTAGAGTCTGCAAAAGACTTGAGACTGGGGTGGAGGTTCACCTTCCAGCTTGACAACGACCCTAAACATACAGCCAGAGCTACAATAGAATGGTTTAGATCAAAGCATATTCATGTGTTAGAATGGCCCAGTCAAAGTCCAGACCTAAATCCAATTGAGAATCTGTGGCAAGACTTGAAAATTGCTTTTCCCAGATGCTCCCTATCCAATCTGACAGTGCTTAAATTATTTTGCAAAGAAGAATGGGCAAAAATTTCACTCTCTAGATGTGCAAAGCTGGAAAAAGTCTGAAAAAGACTTGTAGCTGTAATTGCAGTGAAAGGTGGTTCTACAAAGTATTGACTCAGGGGGGCTGAATACAAATGCACGCCACACTTTTCAGATATTTATTTGTTAAAAATTTCCTTCTACTTCACAATTATGTGCCACTTTGTGTTGGTCTATTACATAAAAGCCCAATAAAATACATTTAAGTTTTTGGTTGTAACATGACAAAATGTGGAAAATTTCAAGGGTTATGAATACTTTTTCAAGGCACTGTATGTGAACCTGAGCCTAAAGGTGATATTAATTTATAGATGATTATGATGATCTTTAAAAGCACCCTGTCACTAAATATACACATTGGGGCCTATTTATAGTCAAGTTAGACCTGCCACACATGACTGGGATTTCTGCCGATTCCTGCTGAAATTCCAGCCGTGGGTGGTCCCATCAGCATCACCCAGCTGGACAAAACTTGATTTTTTTAATTGACTTTCATTAAAGGACCTGGGTGAAAAATTGTTGGCCGAACAGTGACAACTTCCAGTCACAATTGTTATAAATCCATTCCAAAGGAGGTTTTACGCCAGATCTGCTAAAGATCCATGCCAGTAGTAGTAGTAGGTTCATCCAAGTTCTTATTCTATTTTTCTGAAACCTGAGTATTGGCAGGTATTAGTTCCCTTTAATTGTTGCCTGTGATGTAATGGGTGGAGATAGTGCCCCTTTATTTGCCAGCTATGTGTGGGGCCCAGTGCACTTGGGGTATGTGAGCAGTACATCTTTGATCTGCAGAGATGCATTGCTGAGCTGGAGTTAATCTAAAGAGCCCTCTGCAGGGCTGAACCACCAGGGTTGTGAGTGAGGGCACTTAGCAAACAAATAAACCTTGACCCTTGTCCTGTGGCTTAGTTTAGAGTAGCCCCTGGACCTATGGAGGATCTCCTTTCCTGACAGTAGGCGAAGGCCATGAATTCAGAAGATGCAGGCAATCCACTTGTTGGTAATATTTTTTCCAGACTAGATGAGCAGGATCACCGCATGGATCAGTTTGCCATAACATTACGGACGCTCCTGAGTCACACTGCTCACCTGGATCCTCCCACTGAGCCTGCTCCGGTGCAACCTGCAACCTGTGTTGCAGGCCGTCCCTGCTGATGCTCCAGTCTCTGCAGGCACCCACCTTGAATTTTGCCTCTAAGAGGTATGTCTGGTTCCGCTCCGCTTCCCCAGCTATTTGGGGGTAATCCAGTTCAATGCAGAGGGTTTCTCAACCAGGTTGGGATATACTTTGAGATACTGCCCCAGGTGTTTCCCACGTATAGAAACAAAGTAGGCTTTGTGATTTCTTTGCATTCTGAGAGAGCCTTGGCCTGGGCAAACCATGGGAGACGCAAAACCCTGTCGTCCTGAGTTACCCTGAGTTTGTGGCTTCCTTTAAAAGGGTATTTGATGTTCCCGCATGCTCCACTTCTGCTGCCAAGAGCCTCATGTCCATCAAACAGAGTACGAAAACTGTTGCCGATTACGTCATTGAATTCTGTCTTCTGGCAGCAGAGGTTGCTTTGAACAATGAGGCCCTCGTGGCTGCTTTGTTTTTTTATAGTCTCTCGGATACCATCAAAGATGAGATAGCAGCCTGAGACATACCCACTGAGCTGGAGAGGTTGATCAAATTTTCCGTTCTCATTGACTCCAGACTCCAAGAGAGACCTTTTTTTAAGGAGCGCTTGCGGAAGCCTCTTATTTTGCTCCGAGCTTTGCAGTCCCACCCGTGCCTCCCTCACCTCCCATACCTCCTGGTACTGAGTCTGCCACTGAGGTAGAACCCATGCAATTGGGCTTCACACATCTCTCTGCAGATGAAAGGGCCTTTAGGAGCAGGGAGAGATTGTGCCTTTATGTGGCCAGGCAGGTCACTTCCTGAAGTCTTGTCCTACCCGTCCGGGAGAACGCTTGCACCTGAGGTCCTGTAGGTGTACAGACCTTAGGTGGCATTGTTTTATCCCCAGTTATCCAGAAGGATAAGCCCCTGGTTCCGGTGACCCTTTCTTGGTCTGAGTCATCCATGGAGATACAGGCTCTAATTGACTCTGGGGCTGCAGGCCTGTTCATTGGTGCCTTTGTGTCTAAGCACTCAGTTCCACTGCAGCTTCGTGCCACTCCACTTGCCATTGAGGCTATTAATGGGAGACCTCTACAGCCTGCCCATGTGACTCATGAGACTGCTTCATTGACCGTAGCCGTAGGGACTCTTCACCATGAGGTAATCCAATTCCAAGTAATTTCCTCACCTCATTTCCCGGTGGTTATTGGTTATCCTTGGTTACAGAGGCACAACCCCTCTTTTGATTGGCTTTGTGCTGAAGTTCTGAAGTGGCTAAGGTCTTGTGCACCCCTTCACTCTCAGCGAATTTAGTGATGTCTTTGACAAAGGTCAACCCAGTAGTTTGCCTCCACACCGGTCATATGATTGCGCAACTGACCTTCAACCTGGTGCCATACCCCCTTGTGGCCGGGTATACCCTTTGTCTGTCTCGGAGGACAAAGCCATGGAGGAGTATGTTGCTGATGCACTTTCTCTGGGATTCATCCCTAAATCCTCGTCTCCTGCTGGTGCTGGTTTCTTCTTTGTGAAAAGGAAGAGTGGTGAACTGAGACCTTGTATTGATTTATAGGGGTCTCAATCGCTTTACAATTAAGAATGCTTATATGATTCCATTGATTACAGAGTTATTTGACCGCCTCAAGAGAGCAACGGTTTTCACGAAGCTTGAATTGAGAGGGACATACAATCTTGTGAGGATCAGGGAGGGCGATGAATGGAAAACTGTGTTTAATACTAGAACTGGCCATTATGAATACCTTATAATGCTGTTTGGTCTTTGCAACGCTTTGGCAGTTTTCCAGGAACTTATCAACGATGTCCTCCGAGATTTGTTGCAGCTATGTGTGGTGGTTTATCTCGACAATATCCTCATATTTGTAAATTCCCTAGCCACCACACAGATGTCTGTCATGTGCTTCAGAGGCCGAAAGATAACCTGTATTGTAAATTGGATAAGTGCGAGTTTCATCGTGAACAGGTTAAATTCCTGGGTTATGTCATTTCCACTGCTGGTTTTTCGATGAACCCAGAGAAACTTTCCGCAGTTCTACAGTGGCCCATTGGGGTTTATGTCCATTGCAACATTTTCTTGGCTTTGCCAATTATTATCAGAAGTTTATTTGTAACTTTTCGTCTTTGGTCAAACCCCTGATTGATATGACCAGAAAGGACAGTAACCCACAGAATTGGTCTCCGGATTCCATTAATGCCTTTGAGAGTCTCAAGGCTGCCTTTGTTTCTGCTCTTGTGTTGGTACATCCTGATTCTACGGTACCTTTCATCCTTGAGGTTGATGCATCTGAGACTGGAGTTGGTGCCCTGCTGTCTCAACGTCCTACCTCTGAGAGCGCTATGCATGCTTGTGGCTACTTTTCCAAGAAATTGTCTCCTGCGGAATGCAATTATGAGATTGGGGACAGAGAGTTGCTAGCGATCATTTTAGCCCTTAAAGAATGGAGGCATTTTCTCGAAGGTACCACTGTGCCGGTTCTTATTCTGAATGACCATAAGAATCTCACATTCTTGTCTGAGGCTAAACACCTCTCTCCCAGAAGGGCGCGATGGGCTCTTTTCTTGTCAATTCTTGCCGTTCTGATCCATTCTCCTCCTGAGAAACCTTGTGACCGCTGCTTTGTCCCTTAGAGTCTCCGCACTGCCGTGCTCCAGACTTTTTCCCAAGGCCGCTGGGCACCCAGGGAAGAATCAATTCATTTGGGCTATTTACCAACAATTCTGGTGGCCTAGTCTATGTGCTGATGTAGCTGCCTTCGTAGATGCTTGTTCTGTCTTTGCTCTGAGTAAGACACCACGACACATTCCATTGGTCCTCCTACGACCAATAACCAATGGAAAGAAGCCTTGGACCCACCTGGCTATGGATTTCAATGTGGAGTTACCCAACTCTCAGGGCAACACAGTTATCCTTATTGTGGTTGACCGGTTCTCGCCAGTTTGTGTCCAGGTTTTGGCGAGCCTTTTGTGCACAGTTGGGAATTCAGCTTTCCTTCTCCTCTGCAATTCACCTGCAAATCACCTGCACCTGCAGTCTAATGGGGCCACAGAAGGAGCCAAACAGTCCTTGGAGCAGTTTTTACGTTGCTACATTTCTGACCACCATAACAACTGGTCAGACCTTTTACCTTGGGTGGAGTCTGCTCGTCAATACCGCTTCCAGATTGTCTCCATTCATGGCGAATTATGGTTTCCAATCATCCATGTTGCCTGACTCATTTTGTTCCTTGGAGCATTCCTGCATTGGAGGAGCATCTCTGTGGTTTTAGTTGGGTACAGGTCCAAAAGTCCTTGCGACGTGCCAATGATAGGTACAGACTCCATACTGACTGCAGATGCCTACCTGCGCCTTCCTACCAAGTTGGGGACAAGGTCTGGCTGTCATCTTGCAAACTCCGAGTCCATGTTCCCTCATTTAAACTGGCACCGTGGTTTATTGGGCCTTTCTATATTCTCTGTAGGATCAACCCAGTGGCTTACGCTTTAGACCTTCCTTCTAATATGCCTATTTCAAATGTATTTCATGTCTCCTTATTAAAACCTTTGGTATGCAACCGCTTCACCACCTTAGTACCATGTCCTCACCCTGTTCAGGTCGAGAACCATGAGGAGTATGAGATACAATCTATCATTGATTCCCGTAAGTTCCATGGGCGCATACAGTACCTGGTTCATTGGAAAGGGTACGGTCCGGAGGAATGCTCTTGGGTCTCATACTTGTACGTACATGCTCCTGTCCTCCTTCGTGCTTTCCATAGTAATTTTTCCCCCAAATCTGGTGGTCCTCCGAGGGGTCGTTGAGGAGGGGGTACTGTCAGGGCTGGGCTCAGCCCTTCCTTCTCAGAGCTCTGTGCTCAGCTGTCGGTTAATTGCCAGCAATCTTCATTCCACAGCTATTTAAACTAGCTATTTAAACTGCATGGATCAGATCTTCTGTGTCTTTGCCAGTGTTAATTTTGGCAGCAAATGTCAATTTAGTTTTAGTCTTAGGACTAAAATGGCATTTTAGTTTTAGTCCCATTTTAGTCTTCTGCAATTGTTTTAGTTTTAGTCGTATTTAGTCGACTAAATCTCCAGGACATTTAGTCGACTAAAATCTCCAGTACATTTTAGTCGACTAAAATAAATTTTAGTTGACTAAAACTCATTTTAGTCATCTAAAATCTAATGGGTGTAGTTAAAATGTAATGCATTATTTAAGCATTTCTTTACAGTTTCCAAACTCATTATATACTGCTGGAGTGAAAAATCTAATGTTATTATTTATGGTATTACGGTATGAACATACAATGCAGACCAGTGTTAATTTTTACAAATTTTTACAATTTTTATCAAATTTCAGTTTAGTTTTAGTATTAGTCTTTTGACTAAAATGGCCTTTTTAGTTTTAGTCCCATTTTAGTCTTTTGACTAAAATGTCATTTTAGTTTTAGTCGTATTTTAGTCATCTCAATCGTTTTAGTTTTAGTTGTATTTTAGTTGACTAAAATGGTATTAAGTTAGTCGACTAAAATGTTTTAGTCCGTTTTAGTCAACGAAATTAACACTGGCCTTCGCCTTGGTCAACATATCTGGACTCTCTCTGCTGTGTTTTCCTGTGAAAGACTTTTGCTTGGCTGACTTTCCTTCTGGTTCCTGATTCTGTTTGCTGTACCTGACTTAGCTGATCTCTGGACTCCTGTTTCTCTGGCTTGTTCTGACTACCCGTCCTGGTTACCGATCTCTGGCTATGTTTTGACTATGTTTGCACCATTTTATTAAATAGTGTGATTTTTACTGCACTTCTGTCTCAGTCTGATCTATGGTTCCTGACACTGAGGACTTGAGGAGAGGGAGCAATGAGACCTCCAGCTATACTCTATGCCTACCAAGTATAACCTGTGTGAAGGACTAAGCCACTTCCAGTCCGTGCTGTGCTGAGGACCGGAGTCACCACAGGCAACCCAGAAATGAGTAGACATCTGACCAGAGGGACTACTGCTGCAATGTCGCTGGGGTCTGGTGAGAGGGCCTTGTGGCCATAACCTGTTGCTACTAGAGAGACTGAGCCCTTTAGGAACTGACTACACAGCTGCCTAGTAGTTTTATTGGTGCCTGCAGGTCTGAAAGGGACTGCTCTCATGTGCACCGACAGTACAACTGGGCCCCACTGCTAGCCGGCTAAAGAGTTAGGACTAAAGACTGCTGCTTTACAGTTGCTACACAGAGACCTTTGCCCATTGCTTAGTGTAAGAGTTACCACTCAGGGGACATTGCATCATACCCTAGCCATTCTCTTATGCCGCGTACACACGGTCGGACTTTTCGTCTACAAAAGTCCGACAGCCTGTCCGACATACTTCCGACGTACCTTCGGCGGACTTGCGGCAGACTTTCTTACGAACGGACTTGCCTACACACGACCACACAAAAGTACGACAGCCTAGTACGCGGTGACGTACACCAAGTCCGACGAGACTATAAAACGGAAGTTCAATAGCCCGTACGACACCCTTTGGGCTCCTTCTGCTAATCTCGTGTTTATCTCGTGTTAGTAGAAGTTTGGTGAGAGACGATTCGCGCTTGTGAGACTCGTATTTTTCAGTTCGTTTTAACTGTTGTTCAGTCTGTGCTTGTGAGGTTTGTATCTGCTTTTCAGTGCGTTTGGTCAGTTGGCATTGAGAAATCTTTGTTTTATTGGCCGCTCGTTCCTGATTTTCAGGTCGTTCTTCACAGGCCTTGCTGTTCTTCAGTGCGTTCTGTTTAGTGCGTTCTGACCAGCCGACCGTTTTGAAGCCATGTTACCTGTACGTACTCGTTGTAGAGCTCGTGCATTGTATGTGCTTGGTGCTGTAGTTTATTCTTCAGCCCAAGACCAGTCCATGAACAGGGCGAGGAGGAGTTCATGGACCAAGAATTGGTTGCTTCAGCGTGACCAGTTCTGTCACATGCCTTTGCTCCGTGAGATCCGTGAGAATAATCCTGAGGATTTCAGGAACTTTCTCCGGATGACGGACCCCGTTTTTGACCGTTTGTTGGCTTTGCTGACCCCCTATATCAGCAGGCAGGATACCTGCATGAGGCAAGCCATCACTCCGGAGCAGAGGCTGGTCGCTACCTTGCGGTATTTGGCCACAGGGAGAAGCCTGCAGGACCTTAAGTTCTCGACAGGCATCTCCCCCCAGGCTCTGGGGATCATTATCCCAGAGACCTGTTCTGCCATCATACAGGTCCTGCAGAAGGACTATATTAAGGTAAGATATTTTTCTTTTATTAGCATCACATGTTCTTTTATGTAATCTTTGATAATGTAATGTATTTCTTGCTTCAAACACTACTTACCATCATTGCAATATAGTGTGAATGTCCCCTTTTTATCCTCACACATGCTGGAATTTTTTCCTGTTATTTTTTGTCATGCATGTATATTTTCCTTCAATAACCTTCCCAGCATGAAGTGATGGGAACATATCCACCTAGTCTACTCATTTTGAATGTATTTTGTTTGAGTGTATTTAGTGTGCTTATAATTAGAAATTATCTAGATTTCACAACTCCCCCACCCCCCCCCACCTAAACTCACTCCAAATAGTGTGCTGCTAATGAGCAATTATCTAGATTTCACAACCCCCCCCCCCACCTAAACTCACTCCAAATAGTGTGCTGCTAATGAGCAATTATCTAGATTTCACAACCCCCCCACCCCCCCACCTAAACTCACTCCAAATAGTGTGCTGCTAATGAGCAATTATCTAGATTTCACAACCCCCCCACCACCCCCACCTAAACTCACTCCAAATAGTGTGCTGCTAATGAGCAATTATCTAGATTTCACAACCCCCCCACCCCCCCCACCTAAACTCACTCCAAATAGTGTGCTGCTAATGAGCAATTATCTAGATTTCACAACCCCCCCACCCCCCCACCTAAACTCACTCCAAATAGTGTGCTGCTAATGAGCAATTATCTAGATTTCACAACCCCCCCACCCCCCCCACCTAAACTCACTCCAAATAGTGTGCTGCTAATGAGCAATTATCTAGATTTCACAACCCCCCCACCCCCCCACCTAAACTCACTCCAAATAGTGTGCTGCTAATGAGCAATTATCTAGATTTCACAACCCCCCCCCCCCACCCTCGTTAAAATTTGCTTGAATGTTCTGTGGTGTTGATTTGTCTAAAGCAAATATATGTTGCAGTTTGCAAAATGCATGTGCACTCTACAAGTGCATTTGTTCCAGTGCTTTAGTAAATGAGCAGAAGCTCTGCTGATTTCCATCATCAAATCATATGCAAGCCTCAAAGTGTTTTCATTAATTGCCCTTGCCTGTGATTGTGTACTCCTTGCAACATGAATGCCTTTTTACATTACCTCATTTACTGTAAGCTGGTTAGCAACTGCACCTGCAGAGTGCGACAACTGCAGTCTTGTAGCCTTTTTAGTCCCTAAATTCCTGCGTGTCCTAAAAGTAATCTTTTTTAGGGATTTCACAACCCCCTAAAATGTAATCAATGTTCCATCAGAGGGGGTGAGCAATCTGATAAGTTTGCCTTTCCATATTAGTTATTCCAGAAGAATTAAATTATTTAATGTTATACTGATGCTGGGGAATAATGTTTTTAATTGTCTAATTTTCTTGCAATGTTAGCTTCCAAATTAATTGATTTTGGTTTTCTTGTTTGATTCCCCAGTTTCCTTCAACGCCACAGGAATGGCAGACTGTGGCATCCCATTTTGCCAGCCGTTGGGACTTTCCCAATTGTGGAGGGGCTATAGATGGGAAACATGTCCACATTGTGCCACCACCCCATTCGGGGTCATATTATTTTAATTATAAGGGGTTCCACAGTATTGTTTTAATGGCGGTGGTGTCGGCACACTATGATTTTTTATATGTGGACGTGGGGAAGAATGGCCGGATGTCGGATGGAGGAGTATTTGCCCAGACGGAGTTCTGCCAGCGTCTCCAGAGTGGTGGCCTGGGATTGCCACCTGATGAGGATAACGTGGAAGGACTCCCCTTTGTCTTCATTGCCGATGAAGCCTTCGCTCTCAGCAAGCACCTCATGAGGCCATTCCCCCAAAGAACCCTCACCCCGGAGAGGAGGGTTTTTAATTACCGGCTGGCCAGAGCTAGAAGAGTGGTTGAGAATGCGTTTGGAATTCTGGCCAGCCGGTTCCGCCTGTTTCAAACAGCCATTAATTTGGCGGAATACAAACTTAATTTTATCATTTTATCGTGCTGCATTCTGCACAACTTTTTAAACAAGCATTCTCCCAATTATATAGGCACAGTTGGGCCTGAGGCCGGACAAATAGAAGCCAACCTTACAGGCCTGGATACTGTCCGTACTGGCTTGGCCCCCCAAAGTGCCCGTCAAGTTAGACAGCAATATGTTAATTATTTTATGGGTAGGGGGGCCATTGCAATGGGCCAGGATATATAATTTTTTACAATAAAAAAAATATTGAGGAAATCTTGCATTATATTTATTGCTTGCCTTTCTTTTGGGCTGTCTCCTAGGTTATGGTCGAGCAGTTGTAGTGCCAACTGTATTTTAATTTTAAATGTCTAAATAAGCTCCATTGCCACTGTAAACAACTTTTTTACAATTATAACCAAACTGATACTGAGCCTTGAAATAACAAACCACACATTTATTTAATTCCTATAAGGAGATGTTTTTATTAATGGTTGTTATGCATTCAGTTCTGCATTTAGTATAAAATGTTCATAGACAAAAATATAATGATATCTTAATAATGTAGAAAAATATAATTATATTTAAATATTTCTACCTAATCCACAAAAAAATATTTTTGGCTTTTTGATTTTCGCAAACAGGCTTTTTTATTTTTTTTTGGGAAAATCAAGTTTTGTTGTTTTTTTTGTTTTTTTGAAAATCAAGTTTTGTTGTTTTTTTTTTTTTTGAAATCAAGTTTTTTTTATTTTTTTTTGGTTTTTTAAAATCAAGTTTTTTTAGTTTTTTTTGGTTTTTTAAAATCCAAGTTTTTTTTAGTTTTTTTTGGTTTTTTAAAATCAAGTTTTTTAGTTTTTTTTGTTTTTTTAAAATCAGGTTTTTTTAGTTTTTTTTGGTTTTTTAAAATCAAGTTTTTTTAGTTTTTTTTGGTTTTTTAAAATCAAGTTTTTTTTAGTTTTTTTTTGGTTTTTTAAAATCAATTATTTTTTTTTTTTTTTTGGGTTTTTGAGAAAATCAAGTTTTATTTTTTTGTGGATTTTTGAGGTATTTACGAGAAACAGCCCTCCTTTTTTACATTAGGTTAAACAGCCATTTATGTTCTGCCAAAAAAAGAAAGAGAAGGCCCAGAATGGGGTCAGCAAAACAGGAAATGAAGGACATGATTGATGTTTTGGGGTTTAAAAAAGGGCATTTAGATTCGACCCAAAACATCAATCATGTCCTTCATTTCCTGCTGCATACGATCCAGCCGATTACGCATTTCATCGATGTCTTTATTCCAGGCCATTATTTGACCAATTAGCCGTTGGGCACTTTCAGAGGTGAAATAGTCACTTTTTGTTGTACCTAAAGTGGAATGAAACCAAAAAATGTCTTTAGAAATATGCACACATACATAGTTTACCTTACCATAAATAAAGCTGTTGTCTCAGACACTGACCTGGTGGGGTGCCCATGTAGCCTAATTCCTCCACATCCTCGGGGGTGGCACTGTTGCTTGAATGAAGCACAACCAGATCCCCTAAAATAGAGTAGACAAATTACATTAAACAAAAGGCAGCCATGCATAGATTAACGTAAGCTGGTGTGTCAGACACTCACCTGGTGGGGTGCCCATGTCGCCCACCTCTCCTTCCTCCACATCCTCAGTGGGACTTGGGCTGATTTCCCAATCATGTTTTGCTTGGGGTGGACTGTCTTCTTGTTGGCTGAGTGATTTTTCCCCTATGTGAAACAAAAAATTATTAATCTACTTAGCACACAGATATTTTAGTACATAGTAATTTTGCAACATTTGTAGTGAAGTGGTTTGTGTAGAGTTCCTATTTTACCTCAATATTTAAAATTATAAAGACATATCGGATAGATAAATATCAATATCTCAAAATATAGTTAATAATCTTTTGATCTCTCTCTATATCTGGAACAAAATCTCTAAATATCTAACTAAATGTAAAGAAAAAAAATTAAGATAACTTAAAATATTCCAAAAGAATGTTTTACATCTCTATCTCTATATTTCTCGCTCTCTATATATTTCTCTCTCTCTCTCTCTATATCTATATCTATATCTATATCTATAGATATAGATATCTATATATATAGATCTATCTATAGATATGTAACGAGGTTTATTAAAAGATCGTTTAAAACGATGAACAAAAAATCGTATAGGAAGGAAAAGCACATGGAGCAGTATACAAGGTAATAAACACAAGAGAAAAACACGACAAGTACTTACTTTTTTTAAGAACTTTCCGGATACGTCGGTATTGATCCGGCTCCCTGAGTTTCAGGTCAGACCATCTTTTTCTCAATTGATCTTTGGAGCGCTGGACCCCAAAAGATGCCTGCAAAGTCTCCACGACCTTCGCCATTATTTTGGCCTTGCGCAAATTTGGCCGTGCGTACGGCCCATAATTCCCATCATAGTCGTCTTTGTGAAGAATGGCCACCATCTCCACCATCTCTTTAAAACTCATATTAGAGGCCTTAAATCTAGGCCTCATAGATTTAGTTGACGTTCCAGCCTCCGGGCTGTCTCCACTACCTGAGGTCGTCAACATTTCAGGTGTCTCCACCATTCTTTAACTCCACTACGCGCCGTAACAAAAAATGGGCGGAGAACATGAGTTAAAATCGAACGTCAGGGGCGGGCGACGCAGGCGGAGTTTCACACATGCGTAGTGTATAAAGAGGGGCCTTGCGCACGTGTCGTACGTACGTTCTGTGCGTCGAATTAGGGGGCGGAGAACATGAGTTAATTTCGAACGTCAGGGGCGGGCGACGCAGGCGGAGTTTCACACATGCGTAGTGTATAAAGAGCCTTGCGCACGTGTCGTACGTACGTTCTGTGCGTCGAATTAGGGGGCGGAGAACATGAGTTAATTTCGAACATCAGGGGCGGGCGACGCAGGCGGAGTTTCACACATGCGTAGTGTATAAAGAGGGGCCTTGCGCACGTGTCGTACGTACGTTCTGTGGTAGGTGATAGTGGACCAGGACGTTACAAAACGAAGGTAATTTTAGATATATATTTTTTTGGGTTTTATGGTCATGACTTTGTAGCAAGCGGCCTATATGGCTTGATAGATTGATGAGGCCTACATAGGGAGAAGATGATGAGGGGTTAGCAGAAACCTATAATAAAAGTGTTTTTTGTCTTGTGACTTCATCTTTTCCAGATATAATGAATCCCCTATTTAAGGATCCAGAGTTCCTTACAGCTTTTATTTCGAAATATCGAGAGATGAGGAATTTGTGGGAGGTGAAACACCCTCAGTATTATGCAAAGCATGTGAGGAAGTCAACGCTGGAGAGACTTCTGGCCTTTTGTCCAGGCGACCATCCCGGAAGCAACAATGGAGACATTGCTCAAGAAAATTGGGGTCTTGAGGAACATGTATAAGAGGGAGCATAAGAAGATCCAGGAATCAAGGAGATCAGGAGCATCAGCAGATGATGTTTATGTACCCAGGCTGTGGTACTACAATCAACTCCGTTTTCTGGATGACCAGAATGAAGCCAGGCCATCACTTTCAACCCTTCCCTCCACCCTTCCCTCCACCCTTCCCTCCACCCCAGCAGAGGCTGATGAGGAGCAAGCTGGGTCTTCCATCCTGGATGAACCAGATATGACCATCTGGAGTCAGGTAAATTATTTTAACAAATATTTACTGTACTAATATTAATGATGTTAACTGGATGTTATAATTGTCTAAAATAATTTTGCACTCAAAATTGTGTATACATATCAATTGACAGTAGTGGCTAAATATGTTTGGCACCTGCTTGAAATAATTAGGGTGTCTGATTAGACTCTTTTATTAAAGAGATGTATTCACATTGAATTTGCTATTCATGAGAAGCAAACTGTGTGTCATTGATGAACCCAAAAAAATATACTCAAACTATTGTCCTTTTTTTATACACAGGATGAGTCCATCCAGGAGGAATGTGGGGAAAGTGGCAGGCAGGAGGAGACCGGGCCCATGGACAGCCTGGAGGAGGCCGGATTCACCATCATCCTGGAGGAGGCTGGGCCCAGTGTCAGGCAGGAGGTGGCTGCTCCCAGTGAGGTGGCTGCTCCCAGTGAGGTGGCTGGGCCAAGTGAGGTGGCTGGGCCAAGTGAGGTGGCTGGGCCCAGTAGGAGCCTGACCGAATCCCAAGTGCCTCCCCTCCACCTTCCCAAAAAAAGGGCCAGGAAGGGGATGGTCACACAGGACGCATCCCTGCGCCTCATGCAAGAGGCCACCCGTTTTTTAAGGAGCCCCCCCGAAGCGGAAGAATCCTATGGCTGCTACTTAGCCAGCAGGCTTCTTCAGATGGATTGGGAGCAGCGCCTCATTTGTGAGCGCCTATTTGGGGAAACAATCCATAAGGGGCTGCAGGGCACGCTAACACAAAACACCCAACTACATGAGGCAGCCCCCCCTCCTCCTCCTCCTCCTCCTCCTCCTCCTGCCACAACTGAAACACCAGAGCCACAGCCTCAAAAGAAGGCTACAGGGAAGGCTACAGGGCAGCGTGGAGGAAAGGCTGCAGGGAAGAGAAGAAAGTGATGACCTGGGTTCAGTCTGGTCTGACAGAAGACGCAGGCTGTTGTAGGACCACAGTCTGGGGACATCTAGATCATCTGCTGGTGCTGTTGATCTCTGGGATTCTTGGACCAGATTGTGCTCCCTCTTATATGGACTCCGCAAGATCCCAATTTTCTGGTACAGCGACTTTTTCCAGCGTTGACTTCCTCTTTATTTTATTTTGACCATGAATAAATGGATCTTTTTTGAGTTTAGCAAAAGACTTTATGTGTTTTCTTTGAAATCATTGATTTTACACACAATGTTAAATTAACAAGGGACAACAATCTCATTGAGTTTGGAAAAAACACACCAAAAATACATTACTAATGTTAATAATGTTCAAGTGGTAAGTCTGGAAAATAAAAAAATTTACATAACCAAAAACGGTGCTTTGGGTTAACTTTATCTAAAAACTAAAAAATAATCACTATAAAAAAAAAAAGAATAATGGGTTCTTTGTGGTAACTTTACAAACCTAAAAAAAAAAAAAAAAAAAAGGGGAAAAAGTATTATTAGTATGGAAACATTGTTTTTAAAATGCATACTATATCATTCATGAGATCAAAGAGAAAAAGAATCCAGAAATCAGTTTGGGAGAACTCTGATTATGAACAGCAAAACACCTTCGTTCTTTAGAGCACTCGTAAAGAAGAAATAAAATGCGCTGCATTCAACGATCACAGATTTTGCAGCGTGATGAATGTGCTACCTACAATACGAACACTAGTTTTACTAGACCGAGTGCTTCCGTTTAGTTTTTGCTTATGAGCATGCGTCGTTTTTTTGTCCGTCGGACTAGCATACAGACGAGCGGACTTCGGGGTCCGTCGTAGTTACGACGTAAAGATTTGAAGCATGCTTCAAATCTAAAGTCCGTCGGATTTGAGGCTAAAAAAGTACGTTGAAAGTCCGGAGAAGCCCACACACGATCGGATTACCAGCCAGCTTTAGTCCGTCAGCGTCCGTTGGACTTTTGTAGACGAAAAGTCCGACCGTGTGTACGCGGCATTAGAGTGTACTCTAAACCCCTTTAACCACTTAAGGACCGGGCCTCTTTTTTAGATGTTAAGTTAAAAGTTAAAAGTTAAGTTAAACATTTTTTTTTGCTAGAAAATTACTTAGAACCCCCAAACATTATACATTTTTTCGTTGCAATACTTTCACAATACTTTTACTGTCACACTGTATTTGCGCAGCGGTCTTACAAGCGCTCTTTTTTTGAAAAAAATACACTTTTTTTAATTAAAAAATAAGATAACAGTAAAGTTAGCCCAATTTTTTTTTATATTGTGAAAGATAATGTTACGCTGAGTAAATTGATACCCAACATGTCAGGCTTCAAAATTGCGCCTGCTCCTGGAATGGCGAAAAACTTTTACCCTTAAAAATCTCTATAGGCGGTGTTTAAAAAATTCTACAGGTTGCATGTTTTGAGTTACAGAGGAGGTCTAGGGTAAGAATTATTGCTCTCGCTCTACCGATGGCGGTGATACCTCACATGTGTGGTTTGAACACCGTTTACATATTACGCACTCATCTCCATGCACAGCCACCGAGAGGACCGGATTGCCTCCACTGCTGCCGACGGCTCTGGTAAGTGGCGGAGGGCACCGTAGCGCAGCGGGAGGGGGGCCCTCTCTCACCGCGATAAAAGTTATCTTGCGGCGAATCCACCGCAGAGGCCACTTTTATCTTGTAGCAGGCCGAACATGAGGATACCGGAGTTATGGCAGCTAGCTGCTGCCATAACAATGATATCCATCCTCAAAGTGATGACGTATATAGGCATTTGGCTGGCGGCGAGTGGTTAAAGTATTTTATCAACGCTGCAGTTAATGTTTAAAGTCAATAGGTATCTATACTTACGTTTTGTATAAGTGCTTGAAGTGACTTTCATTCAACCAGGTGTGTCAGAGGGGCTGAGGCTGTTCTTGGAGTCGAGACGCAGAACAGAAAATCCAAATTACCAAGCAGCTACATTAAATAGACTGTAACATCTGAGGAATATAACTACTGTTTTGGGAGACCATTAAGTGTACTGCTCTTGTGTAGCCACCGTATAGCACTTTACAAAAAAACAGGAGAGTGCCCTGCACTGTGAACTGTTATCAGCGAGTCTCAACTGTCAGCTCCAATGTTCCTATAACTGAAGAACTGTGCTAGAGTGATGTTTTTGCAGTAAAGCAGTGAAAAGGCAAATTGTCTGGACATTTGTTTATTTAGGGTAACAGGCCATAGGGCAAAAATAAGTGTGTGAGCGGGCTTTAGGCCACAATCTAAGGGTCCCTAACTTACGTTCATAAATACCCATACAAGGACCAAATTAGGCAAGAAACAATTAACCTACCAGCATGTCTTTGGAGTATGGGAGGAAATCCATGCAGGCACAGAAAGAACATGAAGTTGCTCAAGAGCAACTTGCGTTTGATGCAAGAAGAAGAAGAGCAGGTTCAGGATCCACATGGTGCCAACAGCCAACCAACTGAACCCACCTTACATGATGAAGGGGCAGTCTTGATGCCTTCAAAATGTGTTGGCTGTTTTAATGTGATGGTATTGTAACGCTTACTTCTGTAGGAACAGTTGGAAATTTGCCAGGCTTCTTCCCCAGTGGATTGCCCGGTAGCCAGGCGCACAATCTTAGCCACATTTTTCCTCAATAACCAGTCTATGGGTGTTGTTTTTATTTTTGGAGAACATGGATAGTGTTGAGGGAATTGAGTGGGATACTCCAAAACCAGAAACTATGTACAAGTTGAGAACAGTGAACTCTTTTATGTAAAGCTGAAGCAGAAGTCCTTGCATATGACAAACTGTGGACATGGCTTTGTAGTAGAAGCAGCAAAAGCACACAAGCTTCTTTCTTTAAAGAACCAGGAGCAAAGAGCCTTCACAAAGAGCTAAATAGAGTGAGCTCTTCATAGTTACATAGTTACATAGTTACATAGTAGGTGAGGTTGAAAAAAGACACAAGTCCATCAAGTCCAACCTATGTGTGTGATTATGTGTCAGTAGTGTCTTCAGGACACCAGCTGCTGTTTCATTTAGTCAAACACACAGCTGACTTTCTAGCATGGGTCAGTAGGTGCTACCTACACCGCGCTGTGTTTATTTTTGGGGGGCGAGGGTACACTGATGGAGTGGGGGCAGAGGACACTGTTTTGGGGGGTACAGGACACTACAGGCTAGGGGGCGTGATGTGAAGGGGGCAGAGAACACAGCGTTTCTGGGGTATAGGACACTACAGTTGGGGACGAGGTGATGTGAAGGGGCAGAGAACACAGCATTGGGGGGTACAGGACACTGCTGTGGGGGGCAGAGGAGACACTACAGGGTGGGGGGGGTGATTTAAATGGGGCAGAGGACACTGCATTGGAGGAGTTACAGTACACTAATGTGGGGGGAGGGAGGCAGAGGACACTACAATGTGGGGGGGGGGGTGATGTGAAGGGGCATAGGACACTTCGTTGAGGGGTAAAAAACAATACTGTAGGGGGAGAGGGGCAAGTGACACTGTTATGGGGGCAGAGGACACTACAGTGTGGGGGGGGGTCATGTGAAGGGGCAGAGGACACTGCATTGGGGGGGTACAGAACACTACTGTGGGGGGAGGGCAGCAAAGGATACTGCTATGGGGGGCAGAGGACACTACAGTGTGGGGGGTGATGTGAAGGGACAGAGGACACTGCATTGGGGGGGTAGGGGACATTACAGGGTGGAGAGATGATGTGAAGGGGGCAGAGGACACTGTGTTAGGGGGGTTACAGAACACAACTGTTGGGGGAAGGATGCAGAGGATACTACAGTGGGGGGGTGATGTGAAGGGGGCAGAGGACACAGCATTGGTGGGTACAGGACACTACTATGGGGGGGGGGGGGGGGTGATGTTAAGAGGACACTACTGTGATGCTGTCTTTTTTTGGGAGCTTGATAGTCTTTTTATAAGGGTGCTGCATGGGGATCTTTGCCTTCCTCCATGCATTCCAGGTAGAACGCAACCTCTGAAAAGTTGCCGACTCCTGTTGTAGCACAAAAGGGCAGCAGCCCAAAAGTCTCCATGATTTCTCACAACAGTCTGTACTCACAAAATGTCCAGGGACAGTTGGTTGCCTCCTTCCAACTTTCAAGTGACACATTCCTCCAGTGATACCAGAGTAGCTCTTCAGCAGATAGCCCCTCAGTCAGCTCTCTGCAGCTTCAGCATCCAGACCCTCAGGTGGGCCACCTGAGACCTAACGAACTTCAAGCTCATGCTCGTTTTGTCATGGAGGACAGCAGCCCTCCAGGTTGGACTTATCCTCTGCAGGAAAAGACCCAGAAGCTCAGTCTCTCAGATAATTTTATACAGAAACCCGATTTATGAAATTTGAGCTGGGCACATATATCTGCAGTGTTTTCTTATCTCTCAAAGCACTATGTCCTGTAGCTGTCTCCTGCTCCATTCTTCTGTTATCAGCCTGATAACTTCTGACAAGTTCTCCATTAACTGAGATAAAAGCAGCCTGAAATTTTGTTAGGGTGGATGCTATAACTAGATTAGCAGAGTGCTGAACTATTCAAAGAACAGTTCTGAAAGTCTCTACCTATGAGGAGAGGGGGTGTGTGCCTTTCCTCCAATCAACTGTCTTGGTTGTATGCCCAGTATACGGTGCTGAACAGGAAGAGATAATCTCCTAACAAGATCTGAACTTTCTAAAGAATATATAAAGCTGAAGACAGCAGATATACATGTAAAGCTTATGTAGGATGATTTGTTTCATCTCTGTGTATCATCTGAGGCTGTTCATTTCACTGGGTATAGATGAGGGTTTACATCGATTTTAAGTAATGACAAAATGATCGCCAAATAAACAGATTCAGCAGAAATTAGAAAATTGCTCTGGTCCATGGTGAACAGGTCTGAGAGCCGAAGTGGTGTGTGAACACAGTCTGATGTGTTCACTGTAGCTGGCAGTAGAGATTCCTTCGGCCATACTGTTTGGCATAGATAGAGTAATCTTTTATCCCTCCTCAAAATTTATACGTGTGTGGCTAGCCTTACAAACTGAATCCAACATTAATTGTCTTGTTTGCTGGACTTCTAACTGAATGAGTGTAACATTTGTCTAGAGGAACAAAAAACACTTATGCCGCGTACACACGATCGGAATTTTGGTCGGAAAAAACTCTGATGGTTTTTCTGAAGGAATTCCGATGGGATTTTGCTCAACCTGTCTTGCATACACACGGTCACACCAAATTCCGACCGGCAAGAAAGTGGTGACGTACAACACGTACGACGGGACTAGAAAAAGGAAGTTCAATACCCAGTGCGCCACCCTTTGGGCTCCTTCTGCTAATCTCGTGTTAGTAGAAGTTTGGTGAGAGACAATTCGCACTTTTCAGACTCGTGCTTATTTCCGATCGTTTTACTGCTGTTCAGTTTGTGCTTGTGTGTTTGTATCTGGTTTTCAGTACGTGTAGTCAGTTCGTATCTGTTTTTCAGTGCGTTCTTGTCCGCTCGTTTCTGATTTTCAACTCGCTGTTCACAGGCCTTCCTGTTCTTCAGTGCGTTCGGTTAGTTCATTCTAACCAGCTGACCGTTTTGAAGCCATGTTGCGGTTACGTACTCGTCATAGAGTTTGTGCTGTGCGGGGGCTTTGTGTTGGGGCTCTTACTTTGACCCAAGCCCAGTCCATGAACAGGGTGGGGAGGAGTTCATGGACCAAGAATTAGTTACTCCAATTCTCTGATATCCTCTGCTGCGTGAGATTTAGGGGAATAACCCTGATGATTTCAGGAATTTTCTCTGGATGACGGACCCCATTTTTCACCGTTTGTTGGCTTTGCTCACCCCTTATATTAGCAGGCAGGACACCTGCATGCGGCAAGCCATCACTCCTGAGCAGAGGCTAGTCGCCACTTTGCGGTACTTGGTGACGGGGAGAAGTCTACAAGACCTCAAGTTCTCTACAAGCATCTCCCGCCAGGCTCTGGGGATCATTATTCCAGAGGCCTGTTCTGCCATCATTCAGGTCCTGCAGAAGGACTATATTAGGGTAAGTTTTATCCTTTAACATCACGTTATATGTATTTAATGTAAGCTAATGTTTTGTATTTCTTTCATCATTCCAAAATTACCCTGATTGTAATATGCTGTGAATGTCCCCTTTGTCCTCATGCATGCTTGAATCTTTTAATGCTCCTTTTTTGGCCTACGTGTATATTTGCCTTCGCTAACCTCCCCAGCATGCTATCCTGGGCCCATACACACCTAGCCTAGTCACTTAAACAATGTATTTTGTCAGCTCCATTGTACTGCTTTACCCTAAACACCCCCTATAATGTGTACAAATGTTATTGTTGTCCTTAAATTCATGCAGAGTTTCAGAGGCTTTTTTGGGCTCACAAACTCATTTAGAACCCTCCCCCCTAAAATTTTGACAATGGGCCATCAGAGGGGGTGAGGAATCTAATAAGTGGACCTTATTTTTTTGTTTTTAAATATGCATTAAAATCAATGTTATGCTGATGTTGGCCAATAATGTTTGTTTCTAATCTGCTTGCAATCTTTATGTACAAAATTACAAAATTTTTTTTGTGTTTGGACTGTACAGTTTCCTTCAACGCCACAGGAATGGCAGACTGTGGCATCCCACTTTGCCCATCGTTGGCACTTTCCCAAATGCGGAGGGGCAATAGATGGGAAGCACGTCCACATCGTCCCACCACCCCATTCGGGGTCATACTATTTTAACTATAAGGGGTTTCATAGTATCGTGTTGATGGCGGTAGTGTCAACGACATAAGAGTTTCTCTATGTGGACGTGGGGAAGAATAGCCGGATGTCGGATGGTGGAGTTATATTGAGCGGTGGCTTGAGATTACCACCTGCGGAAGAGAACGTTGAAGGACTTCTGTTTGTTTTTATTGCTGATGAAGCATTTGGTCTGGCCAATCACGTGATGAGGCCATTTCTCCTGAGGACCCTCACCCCGGAGACGAGGGTTTTTATTTACCCTAGCCAGAGCCGAAGAGTCATGGAGAATACCTTTGGGATAATGGCCAGCCGGTTCCACCTATTTCTAACGGAAATCAACCTGGTGGAGTACAAACTGAACCACATTGTGCTGCTGCATCCTGCACAACTTTTTAAAAAGAAATGCTCCAAATTATATAGCCTCAGTTGGGCCTGAGGCCGGACTTTAGGAACCAACACTGGCGGCCCTGGAAGCTGTCCGTCTTGGCTTGCCCCCCCAAAGCGCCCGGGAAGTGCGTGAAAAATGTGTGGAATATTTTACAGGTAGGGGGGCCATTGCTATGTCAGCTAATTTGTAAATATTTTTTAAATAAACCAAAAATTTATATGATAAAATCTTGATTTGGATTTACTGCTTGTGTTTGTTTTATCTGTCTCCTAGGTTCTTCTAGTGCACTTGTAGTGCCAAGTGGTTTTCACATTATCCCATTTGCACTGTAAACACCAACTTAATACAAAATGTGTTATTGAGCATTGAAAGAAGAAGCCACACATTGTTGAGTAGAAAGCCTTTTGCTCCGTGCACATTCACGTGAGCGTTTTATAAAACATTTGGTGGTAAAAAAAAAACGTTTTTTCCAAAGTTTTACCTTGAAATTTTTGAAAAAAATACAGAAACAGGCATGTTTCCAAACATAACATACACAACTCTGGAACTTAAAAAGTTAAACATTGCAAAAAAGAAGGCAATATCAGACATTTTATAGTGTGAAAAAGGTCTTGATCTTGCCTTCATCAGATGGGGTGAAGTCACCCCTGTAAAAGCCAAATTTAGAAGATGCACACAAAATGGGGATTTCCTTTCTGATCCCATACCTAATGTCAACATGTGCTATCTCCCATCATGGGGGATCAATGGACATGTTTTGGGGGTGCAACCACTTCCTCTCACCTACTAGAGTTGGGCGGAAGGGGTTGCACCCACAAAACACGTACATTGAAATCCCCTGATGGCAGATAGCACATGTTGGCACACTGTGTGCATCTTCCAAATTTGGCTTTTAAACTGACAAAAAATTTTTTAAAATCCAGGAATCTTTTTAGGATTTAGAATCTCCCTAGTACATTAATCATGTTCTTCAGTCTTTGTTCATTCTCCTTGGTTTTTTTCATTGATAAGGTTCAAATCACGACTACAAAACATGATTTCCTGGATAAGCTGTTGTGCACTGTCACTGGTGAAATGACTCGATTTTGGTACCACAACCTGAACATCACCTAAAATAAAAATACACACCATGTATTAAAAATATGCAGGCATACATCTATTACCTGAATCTGTGGTGTCCGACACTGACCTGTTGTGGTGCCAAATTCAAGCACTTCCACCTCTCCTTCCTCCACATCCTGAGGTACCACAATACTCTGCTCCCCTTCTTCATGAGGTGTGGTGTTGCTGGTGTCCTCTGACAGAGCGAGTCTTTTCTCCCCTATGAGAATGAAACAAAAGGTATACTTAGCACACAGATATTTGTGGACAGAAATATGAATGTGAAACATTGCTTGGAAGTGGTGTACAATTGTCTGCTTGGGCATAGTTCCAAGTTGAAGACATGATTAATTCCCTTAACCAAGCTGGAATACTTACCTTTTTTGGACAAGTTTCACACATGGAGCACCTGTGTGGGTCACCCTAAAAAATGTGCTCTGGTGTCCCACACTAGTGCTCCAGAGTCCAGATGTGTAAACAGCTGCTGAGTGTCCTTTCCTTACATTCCACTGAATCAAGTTTGCAATTCATTCTAGTTTCAAAGACATTTAGACAACAATGTCCTAAACTTCTTTTTATACAAATTATCATGACCAAATGTAGTTAACTCTGTATCTGGAAAAAACATTGTATTTAGTTGGCAAACGAAAGATGTTTACTACGACCGATTACTGTGCCCACGAACATGAAAGTAGCCATTTTAAACTGTACAACAGTAAAGAAAAGCACATGGAGCAGCATGCAAGTAATAATAAGAATAGGAACACATGACAACTACTTACTTTTTAGAAGCAATTTCTTGATCCTTCTGTACTGAACGTGCTCCCTTAATTTGAGGTCCAACCAGCGTTTCCTCAATTGCTCAATTGCTCCTTGGATCCTCGTACCCCAACTTTAGTCATGATCTTGGCCTTTCTCACATTTGGGTTTAGGTACGGTCCATACTTCCCGTCATAGTCGGCTCTGTTCAATATGTCCACCATCTACACCATCTCTTCAAAGGACATATTTGAGGCCTTAAATCTCCTCCTCCTGGATCGGGACGTTTCTTGCTCCGGGCTTTCCACCTCGTTACTGCTATTATGCACCTGCTGTGTCTCTGGCATGTTCCTCTCCCACTGCGAGGAAAGAGACAGGGCAGGGAATATTCAAGAAAGAGCATCAGGGGCGGGCGACGCAGGCGGAGTTTCACACATGCGCAGTGTATATAAAGCGTAACACGCGTGCGTTGTACGTAAGATCTGTGAGCAGAAGAAGGTGTAGCGGAAGCGCCGATCGTTATAACGAAGGTACAATTTTAAGTTGGTGCATCAGTGGCCTATACTGCTTATAGATTGAGGCCTATATTGGGTCAAGATTAGGAGAGTTTAGCCTGACATTAGGGTTTGTCTTGTGTTATAACTTGCAGAGAAAATGGATCTATTCAATGACGAGGACATTATGCCCATATTCATTGATATGTAGAGGGAGCTGCCCTGTCTGTGGCAGGTAAACCACCCCTTTTATAACAATAAACCAAGGAGGAAGGCAGCGCTGGATCAATTGGTGGAATTTGTGAAGCCGGTGATCCCTACGGCAGACATCCCCTATTTGAAGTCCCTAATTGGTGGCATGAGGAGCACTTATAATAAGGAGCTCAAGAAGGTCCAGGATTCCCTGAGATCAGGTGCTACAGCACATGACATTTATGTACCCAGGCTGTGGTACTATGACAGACTGCATTTTCTGGCAGGCCAGAATGAACCCAGGCCAGCACTCTCCAGTCTTCCTTCCACACTTCCTCCCCCCCCCCCAGCTGAGGCTTCTGACGTCCAACCTGGGTCTTCCAGGCAGCAACATGTGGAGGAGCCCAGCTTGAGCCAGGTATAGCATTCTTCAAAATATTTCTGGTTGTCAAATTAATGATGTTAAATATATGCTAATTTTGATCACTAATTTCTGATTTCACAAAGTGTTTTACATATCAATAGACAGTAGTGGCCACAAATGATTGGGACAAGAATGAAAAATGCTGGGGTCAGAATGATAGTTTTTTTCTATTTATTAACATTAAATTTGCAACAGTCATGAGATGAAAATTGTGTGTGATTGATGAACCGAAAACTAAAACAATGTCCCTTTTTCATACACAGGAAAGCCTCAGCCAGGCCGTGGAAGGTGGCAGCCAGGAGGTGGCTGGGCCCAGTAGCCTGCCAGAATCACAGGTCCCTCCCCTCCATCTTCCACCAAAAAGTGCCAGGAAGAGGAGTAACGTGAAGGAGGTAGCAATTGGCCTATTTCTGAAGGCTACTGCTGCTCTCAGAACCCCCACAGTGTTTAAGAGGACTTTGCGTACATTACAGCCTGCAAAATGCTGGAAATAGAGAAGGGCCAACGCCTCTTACGTGAGAAAGTAATGTTACAAGCCCTAAATAAGGGGTTGAGGGGCCAACTCAAAAGTCAAAGCCACATTAGTGAGTTGAACCATGGTCCTCCTCCTCCAGGTCCTCCTCCTCCTCCTCCACCTCCTGCCACACTTCCAACACCATAGCCACAGCCTGGAAGGAAGCGTCTAAGGAAGACCCGAGAGTGATGGCCTGAGTTCAGTCTGGTCCGGCAAAAGATGCAGACTGTTGTATGACCACAGCCTGGGGACAGATATGTCATCTGCTGCTGTTCCTGATCTCTTGTAGTCCTGGACCGGATTGTGCTCACTATTATAAGGACTCCTCAGGCCACCAATTTTAACTGTAAAATTATTTATGTCTGCCCTGGGGTACAAAGGCTTGGCAAATTTCACCAGTTTCTCCAGGGTTGCCTTCCTCTTTATTTTGTTATGACTCAGAATAAATGGATATTTGGTTTTCAGAAATACTTGCCTATGTGTTTTACTTCAAAAAGGACAGTTTGTTTGTGAGTAGGCAGGTAAATTTAAAAAATACAATGTCAAATTAACAAGGGACACCAACCAACCTCCTTGAGATTTACAAATACAAGATAATAATGATGTTGTGGAAACGTGACATACAAAAAAAAAAAAAAATTGGAGATCACTGTAAAATAATAAAAAAAAAACAAAAAACAACAGGAGATCTTGATTAAAAAAAAAAATTACTATAAGAATTAACTCTAAACATTATTAGGGAGATATGGCTTGAAAAACAAAAAAGATTATTTAGGAGATCAAGAGAAATAATAAAGAAATAAGTTTGTGAGAACTCTGTGTGAATATGAGCAGCAAAACAACTTCATTCTTTTAGCATTATAAAGAAGAAGAGAATGCGCTGCATTGAAAAATTTAAAAATTTGAAGTGTGACGAATGTGCCATCTCCCTTACGAACGGTCATTTTACCAGACTGAGCGGCTCTGTCTCGTACTTGATTCTGAGCATTCGTGTTTTTTTGCGCGTCGGAATTGCATACACACGAACGGAATTTCCGATAGAAACTTTTTTTTTCTGAAAAATTGAGAACATGCTCTCAATCTTTTGCTGGTGGAAATTTGGCCAGCAGAAGTCCGATGGAGCATACACACGGTCGCATTTTCCGACCAAAAGCTCTCATCTGTCTTTTGCTGGCCGAATTTCCGATCGTGTGTACGTGGCATTATAAAGCAAATTGATTCTCACTTTTTTCACGAATTCCTCTTGATCAACTAGGAGCCTTCTTAGAATGTTTTTTTTTTTTTTTTTTTTTTTTTTTTATGGCTGAATTTTTTTCTAATCTAACTATGTAGCTATATGCTCAAAGCTGTAATAATTTGCTGCAATGCAAACAAATGTAAACCAATAATGAATGTGATCTGAAAATAACATCTGTTGTGGCAAGTAAGACATGCTTTATAGCTTAGTGAAGGAAAGTTGCTTTTGAAAGTTGAGAATAAAAGTGCTGAATATTTGGAAGGACTGTTCAAAACTTCTAAGTGTATACAGAAGAGGAACAGAGGCTTGAATAAGTACTAATTATGTATGCCAATCTTATAGTGCCATAATCATCTTGCAACTTTTTTTTTCCAGTTCCAGCTTAGCAGTTTTACAAATGTGTTGAATTTTAATGAAACGCACTGAAAACTCAACTAAAACAGTACAATATCAAAGGACTAATTTCACTGCCCCATCTTAGCTTTCGCTCCAATGTAGGCTATGTTTCTGGAGGCAACCAAAAAAGACAGAAGAGCTCAAAGTAGGGATAACAAAGATTATGAAAATGTTAGTTGCCTGGCTGTGCCTGACTTAAACCTGCTCTCCTGATTTAACCCCTTCTGCCGACAGTATGCATATATGTGGCCTCACTGGACTGGGCTATTTTCTGTGACGCTGCATATATGCGTATCTGTCTTTGTGCTGGGAGTGGGGGTCTCACTGGAAACTCCTGGTACGGGGTCACCTGATCACTGTGATAACCTCTGATTGGCTATCACAGTGATCAGTCACTGTGAAGCTGCCCCTGTGTTTTCTCTCTCTCTGAATGGAGGAGTGAGATATGTTGTACAGTATCTCTCATTCTCCTTTCAGGGAGAAAACTAAGCATAACTGTGCGTAAAAAATATTTATAAAAGATAAAAAATACTTAGATCAAGGTTTGAGCTAGGTCAGTGACAGAGTTAGCATTTGGGTCAAGTAAGGGTCAAAGGTCAGGGTCAGCATATTTTGGACAGCACTTTTAATTATTTTTTTTTTTAAAACATAGTATCAGTGTCAGTGTATTTTAGATAGGATAAAAAAAGCAAAATGCACTCTTGTTTTTGGATGTACTACGGGTGCATACAAGAACTAACAAACACATATGTAGTATCGCTGTGATTGCCGGGAGCAGGAGAATTTACTTTGGGTTGTTCTTTGGTGGTAGATTATGGGTAGTTGCAAGAAATATACAGCTACATTTAAAAAAATTGTTTTTTTTTTTACTATTTTGGGATTTTCCTTTGATAATAAAAAAAATCAGGAGATATCCATTACCATTTACCGCTAAATAAAAGCTCAATTTGTCCTAAAAAAAAAACCAAGGTATAATACAACTGGATGCACAAAGTAGCTGTGATGATATGTATGATACAGTTTTACTAACGTATATCAAAGTTGAAAAATTGTGCTTAGGCGTTAACATTTGTTGTACCCTTAGGCGGGAAGGGGTTAAAGCTGCACTCATTTAAATATATCCCTCAATAGCTACAAAGGTTATAAATTTGCTTTGTGTACACCAAATACCTATAGAAACACAAATATTACCTTGTAAAAGTATTAGTGACATCGTCACTGTGCTATACATAGCCTGCATAAACTATGGGGGGCAGAGACCAGACCAGTCACTCTGCACAAGGAGAGAGAGCAGCAGTGACCAGTCTTTATTACAGGAAGCGCTGGCACAGAGGGAAAGCTTCACACTAGATTACTGCACAGATCTGGAGGGAATACACAAAGCACACCAAGATTTAAATAAGAATTTACATGCCTCTTGCATTTAGACAATAGTTGTTTAGCACAGAGTCTAGTCTTTTACTTTTGAATCACAAATCCAGAACAATAGTGTTTTGAATGAAATTCATAAAAAAGTGTCAGACCTACTTATTTTTAAACTTGTTCCAGACAGCATTAAAACCTAAGCATCAACATGACAGGCAGAGAATTAGTATTCCCAAAGGAGGACTCATTAGTGGCAGCCTCCATGATAACCACATCACGGAGTCCCTTTAGGATAGGGGTCATGTTTGGGATATTGCTTCCACTCAATATTATGGTGGGGGCAAGTATAATGGTTTTCATTTTGTCTGTGAAAATGGAAGACCACATTAAATGTTAAGCTATGCTTTCACGCTAGGCAAACTCCCCTGAACCAAGAGCACATGCCCCTAGTCTCTAAATTCCAAATGTGATGTCATTTCTCTCCTTCCCCTGGTTCTTCCCATTATAGCTTTCTTGAAAAGGTGCCCATAAAAATTAGATAAGAGTAATCCTTTTCTTTTTAGCCAGGTATAGGGAAAAGCTGATGTGTATTGAGACTGAAGATATACTGCCAGCCAAACGGAGGTAGAACATAGCAATCAGACAGGTTAGAAACATTGTCTGATCACCACTGCCTCCCTGGTGGTTCCTCCTCCACCCCCTCCACTATCCATGTCATATATGTGAATGCTTACATGCCCTAAAGCAGTGGCCTCCAAACTGTGGCCCAGGGGCCAGATGCGGCCCTTTGCTTGGCTTGATCTAGCCCTTGAGGAGGCACTTCTCCTGCCACTAATACAAGGCACTGTTCCCCCCTCCTATACCAACAGGGCACTATTCCTCCCACTGACAACATTGATGGGCCACAATTCCTCCCACTGATGCCAATGATGGGGCACTATTCCTCACCTGCTGTTCCCCTGGTTCTGACCTGGGATGTTCATGCTTGTACTTTATGCAAGATTACAATAAAGTTTGTTGAACTTTTCCAGCTTTTGAAATGTGGTCAACCTTTTATCTTTCATTCTTGGGCCACTATTCCTTACCCTGATACCAACAATGGGGCACTATTCCTCCCACTGATACCAACAATTGGGTATTGTTTACTCCTAGGGCATTTTCTAACCCCACTGGCCACAGTCCAGCCACCTCACAGTCTGAAGGACAGTAAACTGGCCCTTTGGAAAGTTTGGAGACCCCTGGCCTAAAGTATTCTAGAGACTGTCCACTGGCCTGAATGGTTAATGTTTGTTAGTGGGTAGCTATATAAAATGTCTGAATTTGACAGTGTAATAAGCCAGTCTGTAAGGATGTAAGAACACCTGCTTGGGAAGCAAAAGCCGTTTTGGCCTGACAAGTCTACCAGCTCACATCCATGTGCATAACCAATAACCAAGATTGATGAACCAGTAATGTTTATATGCTGGATTAGTGACTCAGTACTGCTGTGGGCCCCAAAAGGACAATAAGTTTCATCTGCTGTGAACTTTACTTTTCTGTCATAACTGAACAGATGGAAGCTGTGCAGTCCATAGGAGCTCATATAGGTCTTCTGTTGTATGCTACCACACCAGTTGTTCTGTCACATGGAGATGATATAACTTTTATCAGGGCTTATTGCAATGTCATCCTGAATCTTTATATTTCCCATCACAATGCTACCTGATCTAAGTGAGCTGGTTATTATAGCACAGGCCAACCTCAGGGGCAAGCAGAAAAACTTGCAATGTTTATCTAGGTTTTGGGGATCCCCAAAATATGAAGATGCATTTTACGACATAAGAAATTATAATTATATGCAGCTACCTTTGGTGTTTTTTTTTTTAGTATAACTCAGCCTAAAGAGAAAAACATGAGGGCTGCCATTGCTGACATCTCCATATAAATATCCTTGTCTCTACTGGTAACATTGTGGTTTAACCAGTTTGGCTCTAGAGCAATTTTTTTTTTTTTTTTTTTTGCACACATGTAAAAATCTTCATTTTATTTGCTATAAAATTACTTAAACTCCCAGAACATTAAATATTTTCTGAAATGTAGAATAAAAAGATGTTAGTTGCAAATTTTTATGTCACATAATATTTGCACAACTGTAAGGCTCGGTTCACACTACCGCGACTTGGGATCTGACTTGTCAGACCTCAAGTCGCCCCTTGACATCAGAAATTCCACTGAAGTGAATGAGAGCCGTCTTAATGTACGCTACTGAAGTCGCTCCGACTTCAGAAAAGGTTCCTGTACTACTTCAATCCGACTTCTAGGCGACTTGTACCCATTGATTTCAATAGAAGTCGCCTCCAAAGTCGGATCGTGTCTTAACTGAAGCAACAATACAGAAAAAAAAAATTGTTTTCTCAGGCAAACCCCTCCCTCCCCCCTCCCTCCCACAGAGCTGATTGTGGTTTGATTGGCCACTGGAAAGTCGCCTGTCCTGGAGGTGACTTGAAGTCGCCTTGTAAGTTGCCCCAAGTAGCACTGTGATGCGCGCTCAGGTCGTGTCCAGGTCGCCTCGCAAAGTCGCAGCCAGAGTCGTGTTGCCCCTGTGTGAACCGAGCCTAACTGCAACTGCAAATTTTCAGGAGAATATATAATACAATTAATTTCAGTGTAAACACACACATTATAATACCCATTTTCTGGTAAAATATAAAATATGAGGTTGCGTCAAATAAAGAGATTCCAAACATGCCAAGTCCTAAAATTGCATGTGCCTGTGATATCGCAAAAAAAAAAAGTACCCAAAAATCTCCATAGGTGACGCTTTAAAAGCCTTTTTAAATTTTTTTAAAGAACATTTTATTATAATTACATTTTTTTTTTTTTTTTTACTTTTTTCTTTTATTAAGCACTTCCCGCCCGGCCCATAGCAGATGATGGCAAGGCAGTGGTTCAGTTATCCTGACTGGGCGTCATATGATCGGTGGAGCGGTGTGTCAGCCTGACACACCGCTCCACCGATCTTGGTAAAGAGCCTCCGGCGGAGGCTCTTTACCACGGCTGATCACGCTGTCAATAGGAAGAGCCGTTGATCGGCTTTTCCTCACTCGCGTCTGACAGACGCGAGTAGAGGAGAGCCGATCGGCGGCTCTCCTGACAGGAGGGGTCTGTGCTGATTGTTTATCAGCGCAGCCCCCCTCAGATCACCACACTGAACCACCAGGGATCGCCACTAGGACCACCAGGGAAGGGGCAACATGTGGATGGCCAGGTATGTACCCCATGGCCATTCACATGTGCCCAATGTGCCCAATCTGTGCCAATCAGTGGGCACTGATTGGCACCATTATGTTCCAGATCTGCCCAGCAATGCGCCCAATATGTTTTATCAGTGCCACCAATCAGTGGGTTCAGTGCCACCTGTCATTGCCCATCAGTGCCACCTGTCAGTGCCCATCTGTGCCCATCAGTGCCCACCTATCAGTGACCATCAGTGCCACCCATCAGTGCCACCCATAAGTACCCATCAGTGCCACCCATATGTACCAATCAATGCCACCTACGAGTGCCCATCAGTGCCGCCTATGAGTGCCCATCGGTGCCACCTATGAGTGCCCATCAGTGCCGCATACCAGTGCCACCTATCAGTGCCCATCAGTGCCACCTATCAGTGCCCATCAGTGCTGCTTATCAGTGCCCATCATCAGTGCCCTTCAGTGCCACCTCATCAGTGCCACCTCATTGGTGCCACCTCATCGGTGCCCATCAGTGCCATCGTATCAGTGCCCGTCAGTGCAGCCATATCAGTGCCCATCATTGAAGAAGAAAACGTACTTATTTACAAAAAATTTTAACAGAAACAAAGAAAAACTTGTTTTTTTTTTAAATTTTTGGTATTTTTTTATTTGTTGCGCAAAAAATAAAAACCGCAGAGGTGATCAAATACCACCAAAAGAAAGCTCTATTTGTGGGAACAAAATGATAAAAAATTTGTTTAGGTACAGTGTAGCATGACCGCGCAATTGTCATTCAAATTGCGACAGCGCTGAAAGCTGAAAATTGGCCTGGGCGGGAAGGTGTCTAAGTGCCTGGTATTGAAGTGGTTAATTTATATATTTTAACTTGAAGGGGTAATAAACCCCCATGTGATAGCTTTGAGCAGGTAACAGGTACTCTTTTTGGAGACATTAGGGGTCTAATAGACCCCAGTATCTCCTGTGCTATTCACACCATCGAACCCAGCTTTTAATAAACGGTTCATTTTTTGGACATACACAGTATGTCCAAAGAACTGAACTACAATATCTCACAAAAGTGAGTACACCCCTCACATTTTTGTAAATATTTTATTATATCTTTTCATGTGACAACGCTGAAGAAATTACACTTTGCTACAATGTAAAGTAGTGAGTGTACAGCTTGTATAACAGTGTAAATTTGCTGTCCCGTCAAAATAACTCAACACACAGCCATTAATGTCTAAACTGCTGGCAACAAAAGTGAGTACACCCCTAAGGGAAAATTTCCAAATTGGGCCCAAAGTGTCAATATTTTGTGTGGCCACCATTATTTCATTATTTTCAAGCACTGCCTTAACCCTCTTGGGCATGGAATTCACCAGAGCTTCACAGGTTGCCCCTGGAGTCCTCTTCCACTCCTCCATGACGACATCACGGAGCTGGTGGTTTTTAGAGACCTTGCGCTTCTCTTTTTGAGGATGCCCCACAAATGCTCAATAGGGTTTAGGTCTGGAGACATGCTTGGCCAGTCCATCACCTTTATCTTCAGCTTCTTTAGCAAGGCAGTGGTCGTCTTGGAGGTGTGTTTGGGGTCGTTATCTTGTTGGAATACTGCCCTGCGGCCCAGTCTCCGAAGGAAGGGGATCATGTTCTGCTTCAGTATGTCACAGTACATGTTGGCATTCATGGTTCCCCCAATGAACTATAGCTCCCCAGTGCCGGCAGCACTCATGCAGCCCCAGATCATGACACTCCCACCACCATGCTTGACTGTAGGCAAGACACACTTGTCTTTATACTCCTCACTAGGGATGAGCCGAACACCCCCCCGGTTCGGTTCGCACCAGAACCCGCGAACGGACCGAAAGTTCGCACGAACGTTAGAACCCCATTGACGTCTATGGGACTCGAACGTTCGAAATCAAAAGTGCTCATTTTAAAGGCTAATTTGCATGGTATTGTCCTAAAAAGGGTTTGGGGACCCGGGTCCTACCCCAGGGGACATGTATCAATGCAAAAAAAATTTTTAAAAACGGCCGTTTTTTCGGGAGCAGTGATTTTAATGATGCTTAAAGTAAAAAAAAAAAAGTGAAATATTCCTTTAAATATCGTACCTGGGGGGTGTCTATAGTATGCCTGTAAAGTGACGCGTGTTTCCCATGTTTAGAACAGTCCCTGCACCAAATGTCATTTTTAAAGGAAAAAATCTCATTTAAAACTGCTTGCGGGTTTAATGTCATGTCGGGTCATGGCAATATGGATGAAAATCAGTGAGACAAACGGCATGGGTACCCCCCAGTCCATTACCAGGCCCTTTGGGTCTTGTATGGATATTAAGGGGAACCCCGCACCCAAATTAAAATAAGGAAAGGTGTGGGGCCACCAGGCCCTATATACTCTGAACAGCAGTATACAGGCGGTGCAAACAAGACAGGGACTGTAGGTTTGTTGTTAAGTAGAATCTGTTTGTAATTTTGAACATTTTTAACGTGTTTAGCTCCAGCCAAAAAATCTTTTCTAAGCTTTTTGGAAAACATAGGGAAGGGTTATCACCCCTGTGACATTTGTTTTGCTGTCTTTCCTCCTCTTCAGAAGATTTCACCTCACTTTTTTGTCCCAATGAAAAATGTTTTTTGAAAATTTGGGTTTTTTTGTGGAACAAGGATTGGAAAGCATCAGTGGAAAGGAGAAATTGTTTTCCCATATTAACTCTTACAGGAGAGAATTTCCCTTCCTAGGGGTAGATTTCATCTCACTTCCTGTTGTCTCCTTCCGTTTGCAAGTAGGAGTCGTTTGTAAGTTAGATGTTTGAAAGTAGGGTCCTGCCCTATATACTCAGCAGAAATTTGGGCCTTAGGTGTTGCTGTGGCCACAACACTGTAAGCCCTCACAGGGCCCTGCTGTGAAATATTAGATCAAGAATTGTAATTACATGCCCCTGTTGAACAGGAGCTGAAAAATTAGGCCTTAGGCACTGGTGCTGGTGCCACAACACTGCAACCCCTCACAGACACTCTAGTTGGAACGCAGGAACGAGCCCTGCTGCAAAGTATTGCTTCAAAAATTGTAATTACACGCCCCTGTTAGACAGGGGCAGAAAAATTGGGCCTTAGGCACTGGTGCTGGTGCCACAACACTGCAACCCCTCACAGACACTCTAGTTGGAACGCAGGAACGAGCCCTGCTGCAAAGTATTGCATCAAAAATTGTAATTACACGCCCCTGTTAGACAGGGGCAGAAAAATTGGGCCTTAGGCACTGGTGCTGGTGCCACAACACTGCAACCCCTCACAGACACTCTAGTTGGAACGCAGGAACGAGCCCTGCTGCAAAGTATTGCATCAAAAATTGTAATTACACGCCCCTGTTAGACAGGGGCAGAAAAATTGGGCCTTAGGCACTGGTGCTGGTGCCACAACACTGCAACCCCTCACAGACACTCTAGTTGGAATGCAGGAACGAGCCCTGCTGCAAAGTATTACATCAAAAATTGTAATTACACGCCCCTGTTAAACAGGGGCTGAAAAATTGTGCCTTAGGCACTGGTGGTGGCGCCCAGAACCAAAAATGTTCTTACAAGCTATCAGCGTGATGATTGAGGAGGAAGAGGATAATTACTCAGGGATAGTCACTCAGCATCAGCATAGGCAGTCTTTGAAGGGATCTGAGATTTCAAAAAAAATTATTCGGTTACATCAGCATCAGGTGCTTGGTAGCTGGTGGTGATCCAAGACTCATTCATTTTTATGAAGGTCAGCCGATCGACCGAGTCGGTGGACAGACGCACCCTGTGATCGGTTACCACGCCTCCAGCAGCACTGAATGTGCGTTCCGAAAGAACGCTGGATGCAGGACAGGCCAGTAGCTCAATTGCATACTGTGCAAGCTCTGGCCAGTGATCCATCCTCAAGACCCAGTAACCCAGAGGATTTTTGGTGGGAAAGGTGTCCAAGTCTGATCTTGCCCCTAGGTATTCCTGCACCATGTAAAACAGACGCTGGCGATGGTTGCTGGAACCGATCATACCTTGGGGCTGCGGACCAAAAAATTGTCTGAACGCATCGGTCAGACGGCCACCTTCTCCACCGCTCCTTCTTTGACTGACCGAAGCCTCAGCAACACGTTGTCCAGAAACAGGAGTTTGTAACCTCCCAGTCTCTGGGAACGCGTTGCACAGACCTTTCTGCAAGGCCTCCCGAAGATGTTTCATCCTCTGCTCCCTCTGCGATGGCAAGATAAGGTCCGCAACCTTACCCTTGTAACGTGGATCAAGGAGGGTTGCCAGCCAGTATTGGTCCTTCTCCTTGATACCACGAATACGAGGATCCTTACGCAGGCTTTGCAGGATCAGGGAGGCCATGCAGCGTAGGTTTGCTGAGGCATTCGGTCCGGAGTCCTCTGGGTCACTAAGAACGACATGGTCCGCAGCCACCTCCTCCCAGCCACGTACAAGTCCATGTGTTTCTTGGGACTGATCCCTTAAAGACTGCTGCTGATGCTGAGTGCCAGGCTCCACCTCCATACTGACACAATCTTCCTCCTCCTCCTCTTCCTCCTCGTCCTCTTCCTGTGTGATCGGCGGGCACGCAGGAACACTGTCTGGATAAAGGGGGCCTTGAGAGCTAAGGAAGTCCTCCTCTTCCTGCCTCTGTTCTGCCTCAAGTGCCCTGTCCATTATTCCACGCAGCGTGTGCTCCAACAGGTGGACAAGGGGGACAGTGTCACTGATGCATGCACTGTCACTGCTCACCATCCTCGTGGCCTCCTCGAATGGTGACAGGACAGTGCATGCATCCCTGATCATGGCCCACTGGCGTGGGGAAAAAAAACCAAGCTCCCCTGACCCTGTCCTGGTGCCATAGTCGCACAGGTACTCATTGATGGCCCTCTGCTGCGTGTGCAGCCGCTGCAGCATGGCCAACGTTGAGTTCCACCTGGTGGGCATGTCACAGATTAGGCGGTTCTTGGGCAGGTTAAACTCCTTTTGGAGGTCCGTCAGCCGAGCACTGGCATTATATGACCGGCGGAAATGCACACAGACTTTCCTGGCCTGCCTCAGGACATCCTGTAAGCCCGGGTACCTGCCCAAGAACCGCTGCACCACCAAGTTAAGGACGTGAGCCAAACAGGGCACATGGGTCATTTGTCCCTGTCGGAGGGCAGAGAGGAGGTTGGTGCCATTGTCGCAAACCACCATTCCTGCCTTAAGTTGGCGTGGCGTCAACCACCTCTGAACCTGCCCCTGCAGAGCTGACAAAACCTCTGCCCCAGTGTGGCTCCTGTCCCCCAAGCACACCAGCTCAAGCACCGCATGGCATCTTTTGGCCTGCGTACTTGCGTAGCCCCTTGAACGCCTACGGAGCACCGCTGGTTCCGAGGAAGAGGCCATGGAGGAAGAAGAAGAGGAGGGGGTGGAGGAGAGAGGTGTGTCACAATCAGCATTTTGGAGGCGTGGTGGCGGAACAACCTCCAACACTACTGCACCTTGTCCTGCATCCTTCCCAGCTGCCAGCAGAGTCACCCAATGCGCCGTGAAACTTAGGTAACGTCCCTGTCCATGCCTGCTGGACCATGAGTCAGCGGTAATATGCACCTTACCGCTGACCGCCCTGTCCAGCGAGGCATGGACATTGCCTTCCACATGCCGGTAGAGAGCCGGAATCGCCTTCCGTGAGAAAAAGTGGCGTTTGGGTACCTGCCACTGAGGAACCGCACATTCCACAAACTCACGGAAGGGGGCAGAGTCTACCAACTGAAAAGGCAGCAGTTGAAGTGCTAGCAATTTTGCCAAGCTAGCATTCAACCGCTGGGCATGTGGATGGCTGGGAGCAAACTTCTTTCGGCGGTGCAGCAGCTGGGGCAGGGAAATTTGCCTGGTACAATCTGACGTCGGTGTACCAAAAGCAGATTGCCCACAAGTACTTGGCTGTGACACACCTAATTCTACACCTTCATTCCTCTCACTGCAGGTCTCAGAGAGGACTGAAGGTCTAGTGGGGTTGGAAATCTCAGCTGATGAGGAGCAAGGAGAGATCCTCTTTGTTCTTTGGTGTGGGTCTTTTAGATACGCTTGCCAACGAACTGCATGGCAGGTCAACATATGTCTGGTCAAGCATGTGGTACCCAAGCGGGAGATGTTTTGGCCACGCGAGATACGCTTGAGACATATGTTGCAAATAGCAGCGGTGCGATCTGATGCACTCGTCTCAAAAAAGGCCCACACCAAAGAACTTTTTGAATAACGCGCAGAGACTGCAGCGCCCTGCACATGTGGAGCTTTGGGGTGTGATGCAGTCAATGTGCTGCCCTTAGGCTGGCCCCTGGAGGGCATCCTGCCTCGTTGGTGATGTGCCGCCGCCTCCTCCTCCTCCTCCTCCTCCTCTCTCCTATCAGGCACCCACGTTGAGTCAGTGACCTCATCATCCCCTCCCTCCTCATCACTGGAGCAAACCTGGCAGTATGCTGCAGCAGGGGGAGCATGACTGCCAGATTGCTGTCCTTCTTGGGCACCCCCTCTGTCCGTGCTCATGTTACTGCCTTCATCGAGCTCAGTATCGTCATCAGAGCCTTCCAAACGCTGGGCATCCTCCTGGAGCATGTACCCAACACTGTGGTCAAACAGTTCGAGGGAATCCTCATGAGGACATGGTGGAGCTAGGGAAGGAGTCACTGATGACATTGAGCTGAGGGAAGAGGCCGCTGCTTTGCCAGACAAAGCACCCTGGGCATGGGTGAGAGAGGATGAGGAGGATGAGGACGGCTTGGTCATCCACTCGACCAAGTCTTCCACATGTTGCGGCTCAACACGGCCAGCTGCCGAAAAAAAGGCCAAGCGTGTCCCATGGCCACGTGCTGATGAGGATGCACCGTCTCCACGACCAGCACTAGACACAGAGCCTGCTTGCCCTCTCTTATTGGCTTGTGACTGTCTGCCTCTCCTTCTTGGCCTTCCAGACATACTAATGGCCTGTAGCTGCACTAAGCTGGGATAGAACACCTGTAATTTTCTTCAAGTAGCTTTATATACTGTAACCAGACAAGCCTGCCTGTCAGTAGGAAGATAACAGGAACGGATCTAGCTGAACACTGTGAGCAGGACGCACTGTACTAAATGTAAATAGTCTAGCTGCCTGACCGTGGTACTAATAGGATCAAATAGAACACCTGTAATTTTCTTCAGGTAGCTTTATATACTGTAACCAGACAAGCCTGCCTGTCAGTAGGAAGATAACAGGAACGGATCTAGCTGTACACTGTGAGCAGGACGCACTGTACTAAATGTAAATAGTCTAGCTGCCTGACCGTGGTACTAATAGGATCAAATAGAACACCTGTAATTTTCTTCAGGTAGCTTTATATACTGTAACCAGACAAGCCTGCCTGTCAGTAGGAAGATAACAGGAACGGATGTAGCTGAACACTGTGAGCAGGACGCACTGCACTAAATGTAAATAGCAGGAACGGATCTAGCTGAACACTGTGAGCAGGACGCACTGCACTAAATGTAAATAGCAGGAACGGATCTAGCTGAACACTGTGAGCAGGACGCACTGCACTAAATGTAAATAGCAGGAACGGATCTAGCTGAACACTGTGAGCAGGACGCACTGCACTAAATGTAAATAACAGGAACGGATCTAGCTGAACACTGTGAGCAGGACGCACTGCACTAAATGTAAATAGCAGGAACGGATCTAGCTGAACACTGTGAGCAGGACGCACTGCACTAAATGTAAATAGCAGGAACGGATCTAGCTGAACACTGTGAGCAGGACGCACTGCACTAAATGTAAATTGCAGGAACGGATCTAGCTGAACACTGTGAGCAGGACGCACTGCACTAAATGTAAATAGTCTAGAAGATAACAGGAACGGATGTAGCTGAACACTGTGAGCAGGACGCACTGCACTAAATGTAAATAGCAGGAACGGATCTAGCTGAACACTGTGAGCAGGACGCACTGCACTAAATGTAAATAGCAGGAACGGATCTAGCTGAACACTGTGAGCAGGACGCACTGCACTAAATGTAAATAGCAGGAACGGATCTAGCTGAACACTGTGAGCAGGACGCACTGCACTAAATGTAAATAACAGGAACGGATCTAGCTGAACACTGTGAGCAGGACGCACTGCACTAAATGTAAATAGCAGGAACGGATCTAGCTGAACACTGTGAGCAGGACGCACTGCACTAAATGTAAATAGCAGGAACGGATCTAGCTGAACACTGTGAGCAGGACGCACTGCACTAAATGTAAATTGCAGGAACGGATCTAGCTGAACACTGTGAGCAGGACGCACTGCACTAAATGTAAATAGTCTAGAAGATAACAGGAACGGATCTAGCTGAACACTGTGAGCAGGACGCACTGCACTAAATGTAAATAGCAGGAACGGATCTAGCTGAACACTGTGAGCAGGACGCACTGCATTAAATGTAAATAGTCTAGATAGAAGATAACAGGAACGGATCTAGCTAAACTGAATACAGTGTATATATATATATGCAACACCTGGGATGCATATATATACACAATACACTGTAAGTGCAGCTAACTGACTGACTGTTCTGCCTAATCTATCTAACTCAAATCAAATGACACTGTCTCTCTCTCTCTCTATCTCTCAGCACACCGGAACACACACTACACAGGGCCGCCGTGCAGGCGGCCTTATATAGTGTGGGGTGTGTACTAAATCCCCTGAGCCATAATTGGCCAAAGCCACCCTGGCTTTGGCCAATTACAGCTCTCTCTACTGACGGCGCTGTGATTGGCCAAGCATGCGGGTCATAGTGCATGCTTGGCCAATCATCAGCCAGCAATGCACTGCGATGCCGCAGTGAATTATGGGCCGTGACGCGCCACACGAATTTAGCGCGAACGGCCCATAACGTTCGCAATTCGGCGAACGATCGAACAGCCGATGTTCGAGTCGAACATGGGTTCGACTCGAACACGAAGCTCATCCCTACTCCTCACCTGGTTGCCGCCACACATGCTTGACACCATCTGAACCAAATACGGTTATCTTGGTCTCATCAGACCACAGGACATGGTTCATGGTAATCCATGTCCTTAGTCTGCTTGTCTTCAGCAAACTGTTTGGGGGCTTTCTTGTGCATTATCTTTAGAAGAGGCTTCCTTCTGGGATGACAGCCATGCAGACCAATTTCATGCAGTGTGCGGCGTATGGTCTGAGCACTGACAGGCTGACCCCCCAGCCCTTCATCCTCTACAGCAGGGATGTCCAAATTACGGCCCTCCAGCTGTTGCAGAACTACACTTCCCATGAGGCATTGTAAAACTCTGACATTCACAGACATGACTAGGCATGATGGGAGTTGTAGTTCCTTAACAACTGGAGGGCCATAGTTTGGACACCACTGCTCTACAGCAATGCTGGCAGCACTCATACATCTATTTCCCAAAGACAACCTCTGTTGCACGTGCACTCAACTTTTTTGTTCGACCATGGTGAGCCCTGTTTTGAGTGGAACCTGTGTGTTAAACTTCTGTACGGTCTTTGCCACTGTGGTGCAGCTCAATTTCAGGGTCTTGGCAATCTTTTTATAGCCAAGTCCATCTTTATGTAGAGCAACAATTCTATGTAGAGTGATAACACCAAATTTAACACACCTGCTCCCCATTCACACCTGAGACCTTGTAACACTAACGAGTCACCTGACACCGGGGAGGGAAAATGGCTAATTGGGCCCAATTTGGACATTTTCACTTAGGGGTGTACTCATTTTTGTTTCCAGTGGTTTAGACATTAATGGCCATGTGTTGAGTGATTTTGAGGGGGCAGAAAATTTACACTTAAATACAAATAAACAAAACTGATATAGCGCAACCAATGTAAAACACAATCAAAAAATAAAGTCCCAATGCTGTGAAAGTTCCACTGTTGTGTAACTCTAGCTGATAGTTCATAGAATTAATCATTCATATTATCCAGTGACTTCAGTGACCACCACCTCTAGCTGGAATGCCTACCCACCTCCAGATATTAACCCCACTACAGAGTCCCAAACGCCTGATAGTATGTCTCTCAGAATGCCACAGGGAAAGTCCTCCTTTTGGTGTCCCTGGATCACACTGACCTCCTCCTAGGATCTCAATCAATCGTGTGTGGCCATAGAATAACAAGGGGAAACCATAGTGCTCTCTGCTTCAAATATTTATTAAAAACTTTACACAGGGATAAAAATACTCACATAGGTATGTGAAAAACATGCATATCATCAACTCTCCACGTTGATATAAAAAAATTTCCTGAATGGCGGCACCTCACACCTTTACGTGTTATGCTCTCTAATGAGCTTCTTCAGCAGGTTGATGATTCGAACCGTGTATGGCTGGCTTCAGAAATTACCTTTTCTACAAGGTTAAAAAGTTCTGCCATGTGACCATAAATTTCTTCTTCCTGATAATGAGGGTGGAGTTGTAAGGCACTGACCGGGGTGTCTGGAATCTACTGTGGTGCCCATACTATGGCAACAGAGGAATTAGTTCAATTGCCATTGTGATGGAAGGATCTGTCACAGCGCTATTACCTTGGAAACTGATGAATCTTTCCTGTTGACATTGCGAAGTAGGTGTCGGACCCATTGTCATGTAGATGAAGGTGACAAAGGGATCAGTGGTGTTAACATGGTGGTGTAGAGGTCAGCCCAACACCACAGAGATAGAGAGATTTACTTTATATATAAATATATACTGTATGCTACATGTGTTAGAAAGTGCAAAACATGTCTCTATTTTCACACTAATTTTCCGATTTTTGAAATGTTATGCTGCTCCAGTTAGCTGAAAGGTGACTCATGTATTTTCCAGTTCTGGTGGAAGAATCCACTAGTGATAAATGAAAAGTGCAATTATTTTAATAATGAAAATAAAAGTCTGTAGATCATTATAAGGTTAAAAATAATAAAAATCAGCAGAGAACACATCTGCATATGTGACTATATGAAGAACTGTCAGTCATTCCTTTTATATAGAGATAAGGAATCAAATAATTTCCCGTGCTACCATGCTTGTGTATGAATTTTCAGCAAAGGCTGTGAGTTCCTCCCAGCAGTAAAGTTATTGATGGTCTTCCTTACTTTACTAAAAGTGGACGTGAAGCCACATGATCACTTCTACATTATTAGAAAAGCATATTACGTAGCAGGAGCTTCTTCTGTGTACAATGACATTGCAGATATTCTTCAAGTGTAATTGAGTAATACTAGTTTAATAATGTATTGTTACATGTATTTAATTATTGTGTAGACCGAAGAGGTAACCTTTGATATACTGTAACATCAGTTAAATAAAACTTACACATGCAAAAAATGTTACTAGAATGTATTCCTTAGTTGTTATTTTTCTGCAATTTTCTATCTTTTTTAACCTATAGAATGCATTACAATTTTTTTAAAATTATTTTTATTTTCAGTGCTGCATAAAAAAAAGGTACAAAAAAAAGCCCATTTTCATTTACTTTGCCATGCTTTGTATCAGAAATATAATTTTAGCATTAAGCGAGATAAATTATTTAATAAAAGATTTACTTTCTGTTTATAGTAAAACTATTTTTTAAAAACTGGCATTGGTCAAAATAAAACAAAATATCTCTTTTTTACATATTTTGTCTTTAGATTACATAGTTAATAAAATATTTTTGGCAAGACAATATTGCCTAAATCAAGCCTAGTTTGTCCACCCAAAAAAACAATGTATTTAATATACTTTGTAATCTTTAATAACGACAAAGTTATTGCCAATTAAGCAGTGGAAATTAACCTGAGGACATGACATTTGTAACAAATACTGTAACTATACACATAAAGATTTCCCTTTTAGAATTAAAATCACTCGGTAGTTTGTATTCAGCTATCCTGGTGACCCCTATGACCTGTGATCTCACTTCTGTCCCTAAGCAGTATTGCTAAAGGTGTCAGTATGTTGAGCTATGCAATTTATAGACATATTGAGCACACACCGAGTGTAAAAATACCTGGAAATCTCCCAGCAAGATCCTGTCATTTTAATCTTTGTGTCCGGCTGTAGCTCAGCTGGGTAAAGTAAGGGAAGTGTAAGTAAATCGATCCTGTGTATAATGTTATGTGTGTTACGATTGTTAAATATATTGAGAGGTGTACTTAAACAGGAACTCCAGGTCCTACATGAAGTCATTTAATCAACTGCCATTGCACTGCATGAACTTCATTTTAAAGAGCCATTCCCCCTCAAACTGATTTTTCATTTAAAGGCAGCACTGTATTTACTGCAAAACACTTATGCCACGTACACACGATTGCACATTCCGACAACAAAATCCATGTTTTTTTTCCGACGGATGTTGGCTCAAACTTGTCTTGCATACACACGGTCACATAAATCTTGTCGGAAATTGCGAACGTCAAGAACGCGGTGATGTAGAACACGAGCCAAGAAAAATGAAGTTAAATAGACAGTGGGGCTCTTCTACTTGATTCCGAGCATGCGTGGAATTTCTCAAATTTTTGTCGGAAATTCCGACGGAAAATGTCCAATGGAGCCTACATATGGTCGGAATTTCCGAAAACAAGCTCCCATCGAACATTTGTCGGAAAATACGATCATGTGTACGCGGCATTAGAGAAACAGTGTTAGGCAGCCCATTAGGTCAGACAGTTTTTTTCCATTCAACAACCACGTTGAAGGAAACCTCCCTGCTAAGCTATTGTATTCTGACAGTGGGGAGACATCCCCACTGTCAGCAGCTTTGCTGGCTATAGCCTGCATTGCTGATCGAGTGGGGAAAATCCAACAGGGTGGTTGAACAGAAGTCGATCAGTAGATTGACTTCTGTTCAACCACAGTGCCCATACATGGATCAAAATTTGGCCAGTGCCTGCAGAAATAGAAAAATTTTGATCCATGTATTTAGCTTTAGAGGTGCAGCTCTACGATATGTCATTTCAAATTGTTTTTTTAATGAAGCACATCAATGTGAATTGGCACTTAGTAAATGATAGAATTACTAGGCCTCTGTGTTTACCTATGCTTTGCAATTCTTATCTTTAATCTTACTTACTTTAGTGCCTGTTCAACAGCATTGAGATTATATATTCTAAGCACAAAACATATACACACCTCCCAACTTTTTTAGATGGAATGAGGGACACCTATTAGCTAAAGTATGTAGGCATAGGACACACCCCCTGTCATACCCCCTTAAAGAGGAATTAAAATGCTGTTTTTTTTTTTTGTTTTCCCTGACCTGCAAAGTAACGGCATAATGTGCTAGTATGCATCGCATACTAGCACATTATGTGAAACTTACCTGCAAACGAAGCCCTCGTTGTCACTGCTGGAGGCCGCATCCATCCCGTCTTCCTTCCTGGGCCCACAGACCCCGGCTGTGTGACTGGCTGGAGTCACGTGATGGCACAGGGCCCTGAAAAAATGGCACGGGTGGCCGTTCCTTCAGAGCACAGGCGCCGATGACGTCATTGGCTCCATATGCAGTAAATAGCTCCTAATCGGTGCACGCACAGTACATATAGGTAAGCCTATAATAAGGGAATGGAAGTTTACTTCCACTTTAAAGGAGAATTATACAAAAAAAAAATTGGTTAAACCCTCAAATGTTTTTTTTACCACTACTATTCCTTTCTACTGGCTTTTGAAATTTACAAATGCAGCAATTTGAATAAATGATTTAGCACTATGAAACACTTTTTGAAAGATAAGTAGTGCATTTTATATTGTTGTTGTTGTCCAGTCGTTTAGCCGTGTCTGACTCTTCATGACCTCATGGACCATAGCGCACCAGGCTGTTCTGTCCTCCCGGAGCTTGCTTAACTTCATGTTCATTGTTTTCAATAATGCTATCTATTCATCTTGTCTTCTGTTGCTCTCTTCTCCTTTTTCCTCCTTTTTTTAGGATCCCCTCAGAGACTGCAGACACGTTAAAAGACAAGAAATGGTCAGAGGCTGCGGACATGATACAGGAGGTGGACAGAGGCTGCGGACATGATACAGGAGGTGGACAGAGGCTGCGGACATGATACAGGAGGTGGAAAGAGGCTGCGGACATGATACAGGAGGTGGACAGAGGCTACGGACATACTACAGGAGGTGGACAGAGGCTGCGGACAAACTACAGGAGGTGGACAGGGGCTGCGGACATACTACAGGAGGTGGATAGAGACTGCAGACATACTACAGGAGGTGGACAGAGACTGCGGACATACTACAGGAGGTGGACAGAGGCTGCAGAAATACTACAGGAGGTGGACAGAGGCTGCGGACATACTACAGGCGGTGGACAGAGGCTGCGGACATACTACAGGAGGTGGACAGAGACTGCAGACATACTACAGGAGGTGGATACAGGCTGCGGACATATTACAGGTGGTGGACAGAGGCTGCGGACATACTACAGGAGGTGGACAGAGACTGCAGACATACTACAGGAGGTGGATACAGGCTGTGGACATACTACAGGAGGTGGATAGAGGCTGAGGACATACTACAGGAGGTGGATAGAGGCTGCAGACATACTACAAGAGGTGGACAGAGGCTGCAGATATGATAGTGTCCTCCTCAGCCCCTCACTGTAGACTCCTACTCTGCCCACCATCATATTACTTCTCCACATCATCAGTGTGCTGTGTCCTCCTCCTGTGCCCCTTTCACCTCTCCACAGGTCAGGGCTGCACAGTGCTGGGCGGCGCAATTACACTACTGCACATTCACCACCCGGCCGAGCGCGTACGAGCGTTCCTGAGCCCGGCTGGCTTTGGAACGGCACATGCGCAGTTGCGTGGTTGGCTTGCGGCCATCTTTTTTACGGGCACCGGTGCCTGTAATGGACTTTAACGGGCAGCCCAAAAAAGGGTTTAAATTTACGGGCTGCCCGTAAATCTATGGGAGTGTTGGCAACACTGCCCTGAACACACCATGCTTTTCTTCAGCAGGGACAGGGAAGATGGTCAGAGTTGATGGGAAGATGGATGGAGCCAAATGCAGGGCAATCTTAGAAGAAAACCTGTTGAGTCTGCAAAAGACTTGAGACTGGGGCAGAGGTTCACCTTCCAGCAGGACAACGACCCTAAACATACTGCCAGAGCTACAATGGAATGGTTTAGATCAGGGGTCTCAAGCTGGCGGCCCTCCAGCTGTTGCGAAACTACAAGTCCCATCATACCTCTGCCTGTGATAGTCATGCTTTTAACTGTCAGCTTTGCAATGGCTCATGGGACTTGTAGTTTCGCAACAGCTGGGGGGCCACCAGTTTGAGACCCCTGGTTTAGATCAAAGCATATTCATGTGTTAAAATGGCCCAGCCAAATTCCAGACCTAAATCCAATTGAGAATCTGTGGCAAGACTTGAAAATTGCTGTTCACAGATGCTCTCCATCCAATCTGACAGAGCTTGAGCTGGTTTGTAAAGAAGAATGGGCACAACATGTAACTCTTTAGATGTGCAAAGCTGATAGAGACATACCCAAAAAGATTTGCAGCTGTAATTGCAGTGAAAGGTGGTTCTACAAAGTATTGACTCAGGGGGGCTGAAGAAAAATGCACCCCACACTTTTCACATATTTATTTGTAAAAAAATTTGAAAACCATTTTGTCAGGCTGCAATGTTTTAAATTGTTTAATGCAGCGCACTCTGTTCTTCTTTATAATGCTAGAAGAATGAAGTTGTTTTGCTGCTCATATTCGCACAGAGTTCTCACAAACTTCTTTCTTTATTATTTATCGTGATTTCATCAATATAATATTTTTATTTGTCACATCTACTTAAAAAATTTTTTTTTTATGTTTTAAGATTAAATTTTTTTTTTTTTTTAAAGCCTGATCATGTGTTTTATTTTGATTTTAATTTTTTTTTAACCCCAGAATAGTTTTGGGTGTGTTTTGTGTGTCAAGTTACCACAACACGATTATTATCTTGTATTATTTACTCTCAAGGAGGTTGCTTGGTGTTGGTGTCTCTTGTTAATTTCACATTGTATTTTTGAAATGTACCTGCCTCCTCACAACCTGTCCTTATATAAGGGAGTACAATCTGGTCCAGAAGTCCAAGAGATCATGAACAGCTGCAGATGACATGACAACTTTCAAAAGCAACTTTCCTTCACTAAGCTATAAAGCATGTCTTACTTGCCACAACAGATGTTATTTTCAGATCACATTCATTATTGGTTTACATTTGTTTGCATTGCAGCAAATTATTACAGCTTTGAGCATATAGCTACATAGTTAGATTAGAAAAAAATTCAGCCATAAAAAAAAAAAAAAGCATTCTAAGAAGGCTCCTAGTTGATCAAGAGGAATTAGTGAAAAAAGTGAGAATCAATTTGCTTTATAATGCCACGTACACACGATCTGAAATTCGGCCAGCAAAAGACAGATGAGAGCTTTTGGTCGGAAAATGCGACCATGTGTATGCTCCATCGGACTTCTGCTGGCCAAATTTCCACCAGCAAAAGAATGAGAGCATGTTCTCAATTTTTCCGACAAAAAAAAGTTTCTATCGGATGCAATTCCGACGCGCAAAAAACCACGCATGCTCAGAATCAAGTACGAGACAGAGCCGCTCTGTCTGGTAAAATGACCGTTCGTAATGGAGATGGCACATTCGTCACACTTCAAATTTTTAAAATTTTCAATGCAGCGCATTCTCTTCTTCTTTATAATGCTAAAAGAATGAAGTTGTTTTGCTGCTCATATTCACACAGAGTTCTCACAAACTTATTTCTTTATTATTTCTCTTGATCTCCTAAATAATCTTTTTTGTTTTTCAAGCCATATCTCCCTAATAATGTTTAGAGTTAATTCTTATAGTAATTTTTTTTTTAATCAAGATCTCCTGTTGTTTTTTGTTTTTTTTTATCATTTTACAGTGATCTCCAATTTTTTTTTTTTTGTATGTCACGTTTCTACAACATCATTATTATCTTGTATTTGTAAATCTCAAGGAGGTTGGTTGGTGTCCCTTGTTAATTTGACATTGTATTTTTTAAATTTACCTGCCTACTCACAAACAAACTGTCCTTTTTGAAGTAAAACACATAGGCAAGTATTTCTGAAAACAAAATATCCATTTATTCTGAGTCATAACAAAATAAAGAGGAAGGCAACCCTGGAGAAACTGGTGAAATTTGCTAAGCCTTTGTACCCCAGGGCAGACATAAATAATTTTACAGTTAAAATTGGTGGCCTGAGGAGTCCTTATAATAGTGAGCACAATCCGGTCCAGGACTACAAGAGATCAGGAACAGCAGCAGATGACATATCTGTCCCCAGGCTGTGGTCATACTAAAGCCTGCATCTTTTGTCAGAACAGACTGTCAGGAGGCACAAGCCGCCTCCGTCCGCCGGGCTCCACGGCGCATGCGCGGAGGACTCACGCTGCGCCGTGCACTCGTTCGCGGCCCAGCTGTGCGGCGCGCGCGGGTGCACGGCGGTCCCCGTGTGCGCGCCGTGGCCGTGCGGGTGCCCGGCGGCGCGTCACGCTGACGCGCTCGCCGGTGGGCTACTTCTGACGGCTCCAGCGCCCAGTCGGGTTGCTGGTTAGTCGTCAGCTGTGCCCTGTCCTGTACCCAGTTTCCTTGTTATACTCCCTGTGATACTCTCTCTGCCTGTTGATACCCCCAGACCTCTGCTAGTTAACGGATACCCTCTCTGCCTGCCGGTTACCCCCAGACCTCTGCTAGTTAACGGATACCCTCTCTGCCTGCCGGATACCCCCAGACCTCTGCTAGTTAACGGATACTCTCTCTGCTTGCTGGATACCCTGACCTCTGCTAGTTAAACGGATACTCTCTCTGCTTGCTGGATACCCTGACCTCTGCTAGTTAAACGGATACTCTCTCTGCTTGCTGGATACCCTGACCTCTGCTAGTTAAACGGACACTCTCTCTGCCTGCTGAATACCTCTGACCTCTGCTTGTTTTACGGATACCCCTTGTCTGCCTGATACCCCTGATCTCAGCCTGTTACACGGACTTGCTCTGGCCAGTTACCCCAGTTTCAGCTAACCACTTGTTTGCAGCTTCTCCTGTGTCCACAGTTACTCGGACTTCCTTCAGGAATCCAGTCCCTTCCGGAAGCCCGTGCCTCCGTGTGCCCCCAACTCCCTGTATCATCTCCAGGGGTCGGGTGCGCGTGGTCGTAAGGGCGAGCCGCTCTCGGCATCTCGGCCTCGGTGAGTATAGTCCCCGACAGTACTAACCAGCCAGATGTCTGAGGCCGACAGAGCGCGCTCTCCTTTGGAGATCCTGTGCCAACAGGTCTCCACCCTGGCCGACTCAGTCCAGAAGCTACAGGAGGGGTATGCTCAAGTTGACAGCCGCCTCCAACAGATTGCTGGAGTACTTCCTTCCGCCACTGCAGTTCCGGCACCCAGCAATGAAGGGGCACTCCCCCAGGCCGCCGCCAGCCCTACCGTTGTCATGGCACTTCCTGAACCCAGGGTCCCTACGCCCGAACGGTTCTCCGGAGACCGTAAAAGATTCAGGTCTTTTAAAAACGCCTGTTCGCTTTACTTTGCCCTTCAGCCCCGGACATTTGCATCAGAGATCGTCAAAGTGGGTTTTGCTATCTCACTACTGTCAGAGGAACCTCAGGCCTGGGCTCATGGCTTAATGGAACAGGGAAGTCCTATGTTAAATTCCATAGACACCTTCTTCGAGGGTATGTCCCAACTCTATGATGATCCGCAACGGAAGGCTACCGCTGAAGCCACTCTCCACCACTTGTCCCAAGGAAGAAGACCCATCGAAGATTATACGGTGGAATTCCGCAAGTGGGCGGCCGACACAAATTGGAACGAGCCGGCTCTCCGCTACCAGTACCGTCAAGGCTTGTCTGAACTCCTCAAAGATGAGCTAGCCAGGATGGAGACCCCGGAGACCTTGGAAGAGCTCATTCAAGCAGCCACGAAGCTGGATAGGCGCTTGCGTGAACGTCGCTCGGAGCGGTTTCAGGGTCCACGCCCTACGTGGACGCCGTTTAGAACTCCATCCACGCCACCACCGTCTGCCACAACACCTCCTGAAGCTGAGCCCATGCAGCTAGGCCTGGTCCGGGCCCCGCTAACTTCGGAAGAAAGGCAACGCAGACGACAGTCCAATCTGTGTCTGTACTGCGGGGGAGCGGGACACTTCCTGCGCAATTGTCCAATAAGGCCCAGTAAGTTCCTTCAGCCTAGATTAATGAATCATCTGGATAACAATGCTCCAAAATCTTATGTGATGTTGTCTGTTTCCTTGCAGCTGCCGGAAGGGGAGTCTCGCCTACCCGCCATCATTGATTCAGGGGCCTGTAGCTGCTTCATGGATGCAGCCTTGGCCCGCAGCCTCCGTATCCCCTTGCAAACAAAGGCCCAAGGCTTACAAGTGCATCTAGCCGATGGCTCTCTTCTCAGTTCAGGTCCCATCACCCAGGAGACCCAGCCTATCTTAGTAATCACCGATTCCGGGCATCAGGAATTCCTACGGCTCGACCTCATCCATTCTCCCATCTTCCCAGTCATCCTTGGCCTGCCTTGGTTACAAGCTCATGATCCGCAGATCCAATGGAGCTCCAAGATGGTGTCCTTCTCCTCTCCATACTGCTTGGAGCATTGCCTCCCTCTAACCCCGAAGGTCTGTGCCACGGTTACTGCCTCGTCAGACAACCTTCAACAGATCCCCTCTGAATATCTGGAGTTCCAGGAGGTCTTTAATAAACAAATGGCTGACCGCCTACCACCTCATCGGCCTTATGACTGTCCGATCGACCTGTTGCCGGGATCCGTGATTCCGTTCGGTCGTATATTCCCTCTCTCCGAGACCGAACTGGAGGCGCTCAGACAGTACATCGATGAGAATCTGGAAAAGGGGTTTATCCGTCCTTCATCCTCACCTGCTGGAGCAGGAATATTCTTCGTCGGGAAGAAAGATGGGTCCCTTAGACCTTGTGTGGACTACCGGCAGCTCAACAATATCACCATTAAGAATAGATACCCATTACCACTCATCCCGGAGCTATTCCAACGATTTCGATCTGCTAGGGTCTTTTCCAAACTAGACCTGCGGGGTGCCTATAACCTTGTTAGAATCAGAGCCGGGGATGAATGGAAGACAGCGTTCAGATCCAGGTTTGGACACTTCGAGTATCTGGTGATGCCATTCGGGCTATGCAATGCTCCAGCCACATTCCAGCACCTAGTAAACGACATATTCCGAGAATACCTGGATGACTTCCTTGTCGTTTACCTGGATGACATACTCATTTTCTCTCCTACGATTGAGTTACACAGGGGGCATGTCAAGAAGGTCCTTACTATACTAAGACAGCACAAGCTTTATCTAAAGATGGAGAAATGCGAATTCGAGAGATCAGTGGTACAATTCCTGGGGTTCATCATATCGGCCGGCGGAATCGCAATGGATCCCCAAAAGATACAGGCCATCCAAGATTGGCCAGCTCCATCTGATAAAAAGGGGGTTCAACGCTTCATAGGTTTTGCTAACTTTTATCGGAGATTCATTGTCGGATTCTCGACCATTGTAGCACCCATCACCCAGCTAACCCGTCAGCACAACCTTTTCCGGTGGAGTGAGGCCGCACAAGAGGCTTTTTCGAAATTAAAGAATTTGTTCAGTTCGGCTCCAATTCTTTGCCATCCTGATCCTGCTCAACCATATGTTTTGGAGGTGGACGCTTCAGAAATTGCCACAGGAGCAATTCTCTCTCAGAGACAAGGGCCCAAGGCTATCCTTCACCCTGTTGCATTCGCTTCCCGGAAGCTCAGCCCGCCCGAGCTAAACTATGATGTAGGTGACAGGGAGTTGCTGGCCATAAAGTTTGCGCTTGAAGAATGGAGGTATCTGCTCGAAGGTGCATTACATCCGGTAATGATATTTACAGACCATAAGAACCTGGAGTACTTACGGACAGCAAAGCGATTAAGACCTAGACAAGCCCGCTGGGCCCTCTTTTTCTCCCGCTTCAACTTCCATATATCCTATAGACCCGGTTCAAAGAATGGAAAGGCAGACGCACTCTCACGGATGTTCTCGGCAGAGTCCCAGGCGTCAGAACCTGGTACTATCCTGTCTTCCCAAAACTTCCTTGGGGTGGCACAAGTGGATTTGATGTCATCCATCAAATCATCATCCAACTCTTGCACGGAACCAGAGGTGCAGTCCCTGAAGAGAAATGGTAACTTCTTCTGGATCCGTGGAAAAATTTTTGTACCTCAGGAGACACGGTCACTAACCCTCCAGATGTGCCACGACCATAGACTCGCAGGGCATTTTGGAGTGAGGAAAACGTCTGAGCTGGTTTCCCGTTCCTTTTGGTGGCCTGGGTGGAGACAGGATTGCAAGAGGTATGTGGCATCCTGCCCTCCGTGTCAGCGGAACAAGGGGCGAAACACCAAGTCCTGGGGTTTACTAAGACCCCTACCGATCCCTGAACGACCATGGTCTGACGTCTCCATGGACTTCATAGTAGACCTGCCAGCCTCGGGGGGCTTTACCACTATTTTTGTCGTGGTTGACCGTCTCTCCAAGATGGCCCATTTTTTGCCCATGAAAGGCACCCCCTCGGCCTTAGAAACTGCCAATATTTTTTTCAAGGAAATCATCAGACTCCATGGCGTACCAAAGAACATCGTATCGGACAGGGGTGTACAATTTACGTCCAAATTCTGGAGGGAGCTTTGCAAAGCCTTAAATATCAAAGTCTGCCTCTCATCAGCCTACCATCCTCAGAGTAACGGCCAAACGGAGAGGACGAACCAGACCCTAGAGCAATATCTGCGATGCTTCTGCTCGGGATCCCAAGATGACTGGGCAAGCCTTCTCCCATACGCTGAATTTGCGTATAACAATTCTGTTCACACCGCTACTAACCAAACGCCTTTCTGGGCAAATTGTGGTTTTCATCCCACCTTCCTGTCCAACAATGTTCCCGAAATAGCAGTCCCTGCCGTGCATGACAGAGTGACCTCCTTACAGGCAAATTTCCGAAGAATTCAGGACATGTTGCTGAGGGCTCAAACGGATTACAAGGAGCAATATGACCGAGGCAGGGGAAAAGATCCAACCTTTAAACTTGGAGAAGAAGTCTGGTTATCCACTACTAACCTTAAACTATCCGTGCCTTCACGGAAATTGGGACCCAAGTTTATTGGTCCTTTCCCCATCAAAAGGATTATCAACCCTGTGGCTATGGAGCTAGCATTACCAAAGACTTATAGGATCCACCCTGTCTTCCACGTGTCCTTACTGAAGCCTGTGGTGGACAACACCTTTCCGGAAAGAGGGGAACCTCCTCCACCACCAGTTAGGGTGGATGGTGAGAATGAATTTGAGGTGGAGTCCATCCTTAACTGTAGGAAGAAGGGCAGACAACTGCAGTATTTGATCCAGTGGAAGGGTTATCCACCTGAGGACAACTCTTGGGAACCTGCAAGGAACCTACATGCACCACGCTTAATTCAAGCCTTCCACCGAGACCACCCGGAAGTAATGTCCAGTCTGGGCGTTCAGTGTCCGCCCTTAGGAGGGGGGCACTGTCAGGAGGCACAAGCCGCCTCCGTCCGCCGGGCTCCACGGCGCATGCGCGGAGGACTCACGCTGCGCCGTGCACTCGTTCGCGGCCCAGCTGTGCGGCGCGCGCGGGTGCACGGCGGTCCCCGTGTGCGCGCCGTGGCCGTGCGGGTGCCCGGCGGCGCGTCACGCTGACGCGCTCGCCGGTGGGCTACTTCTGACGGCTCCAGCGCCCAGTCGGGTTGCTGGTTAGTCGTCAGCTGTGCCCTGTCCTGTACCCAGTTTCCTTGTTATACTCCCTGTGATACTCTCTCTGCCTGTTGATACCCCCAGACCTCTGCTAGTTAACGGATACCCTCTCTGCCTGCCGGTTACCCCCAGACCTCTGCTAGTTAACGGATACCCTCTCTGCCTGCCGGATACCCCCAGACCTCTGCTAGTTAACGGATACTCTCTCTGCTTGCTGGATACCCTGACCTCTGCTAGTTAAACGGATACTCTCTCTGCTTGCTGGATACCCTGACCTCTGCTAGTTAAACGGATACTCTCTCTGCTTGCTGGATACCCTGACCTCTGCTAGTTAAACGGACACTCTCTCTGCCTGCTGAATACCTCTGACCTCTGCTTGTTTTACGGATACCCCTTGTCTGCCTGATACCCCTGATCTCAGCCTGTTACACGGACTTGCTCTGGCCAGTTACCCCAGTTTCAGCTAACCACTTGTTTGCAGCTTCTCCTGTGTCCACAGTTACTCGGACTTCCTTCAGGAATCCAGTCCCTTCCGGAAGCCCGTGCCTCCGCGTGCCCCCAACTCCCTGTATCATCTCCAGGGGTCGGGTGCGCGTGGTCGTAAGGGCGAGCCGCTCTCGGCATCTCGGCCTCGGTGAGTATAGTCCCCGACACAGACTGAACCCAGGTCATCACTCTCTGGTCTTCCTTCCACGCTTCCTTCCACGCTGTGTCTGTGGTGGTGGAGTTGTGGCAGGAGGAGGAGGAGGATGGTCCAACTCACACAGGTGGGTTTTGGGTGTGATTTCGCCATTTACCCCTTTAGTTAATGTTTTATAAAGGATTTCCTCACACATGAGGCGTTGGCCCTCCTGCATGTCCTGCAGTTTTGTGGCAGCCATGCAGGCAAAGGCCTCTTCACGAGTGGGGGTGGCTCTGAGGGACGCAGAAGCCTCCTGAATCAGAGTGCTGAATACTGCACGTTACTACCCTTCCTGGGTCTTTTGTTTGGAAGGCGGAGGGGAGGCCCTGGGATTCTGTGAGGCTCCTACTGGGCCCGGCCTTCTCCTGGCTTCCACTTACCCCCGCCTCCTCCTGGCTGCCACTAACCCCCACCTCCTCCTGGCTGCCACATTCCACAGCCTCCTCCTGTGTGCCACATTCCACAGCCTCCTCCTGGCTGAGGTCTTCCTGTGTAGGAAAAAGGGACATAGTTTTAGTTTTTCTTCATCAATCACACTCAATGTTCATCTCATGACTGTTGCAAATTGAATGTGAACAAATATAACAGACTAGCATTCTGAGCCCAACATTTTTTCATTCCTGTCCCAATTATTTTTGCCCACTACTGTCTATTGATATGCAAAACACTTTATTAAATCAGCAATTAGTGATCAATAATAACATCTAGTAAACATAATTTATTTATTGACAAGAAATCTGTAGAACAATGCTATACCTGACTCCAGCTGGGCTCCTCCACTTCTTCCTGGCTGGAAGTCCCAGGTTGGACATCGGAAGCCTCAGCTGGGGTGGAAGATAGGGTGGAAGGAAGAGTGGAAGGAAGAGTGGAGAGGGATTCCCTGACTTCAGTCTGGTCTGACAGAAAACAAAGTCTCTCATAGTACCAGAGCCTGGGGACATAAACGTCATCTGCTGCAGCTCTGGATCTCTGGGAATCCTGGACCTTCTTGCGCTCCCTAAGATAAGTGCTCCTCAGGCCACCAATTTTGGCTTTTAAATAGGGGATGGTTGCCGTGGGGACCACCGGCTTCACCAACTCCAGCAGTTTCTCCAGCGCTGTCTGCCTCTTTTGTTTATGATTATAATGCGGGTGTTTGACCTGCCACAGACAGAGCAGCTCCCTGTATTTGTCTATGAACAGGGGGGGAAGTTGTGGTCATTGAAGCCATCCATTTTATCTGAAATACACAAGACAAACCCTAATGTCAGGCTAAAGTCTCCTAATGTTGTCCCAATATAGGCCTCAATCTCTAAGCAGTATAGGCCCAAGTTTAAACGTTACCTTCGTTATCATGATCGGCACTTCCGATACTCCTTACTCACAGATCGTGCGTACTACGCACGCGTGTTACGCTTTATATACACTGCGCATGCGTGAAACTCCGCCCGCCCCTGACGTTCTTTCTAGTCTATTCCCCGCTCCTTCTCGTTTGGCGCAGTGGGGAAGAGCACATGGCGGAGACAGAGCAGGTGCGTGCTAATTACACCAACAAGGAGGAGGAGGAGGAAAGCCCGGAGCCAGAAACGTCACAATCCCGGAGGAGATTTAAGGCATCAAATATGGCCTTTGTTGAGATGGTGGAGATGGTCGACATACTGAAGAGGGCCGACTATGAGGGGAAGTATGGACCTTACCCCAACCCCAATGTCAGAAAGGCCAAGATCACGGCGAAAGTTGTGAAGAGTCTGCAGAAGAATTTTGGGGTACGGCGATCCAAGGATCAACTGAGGAAGCGGTGGTCGGACCTCAAAATCAGGGAGCACGATCAGTATAGAAGGATCAGGAGAGTGCTGAAAAACAGTAAGTAGTTGTGCTGTGTTCCTATTCGTTATTTGTAGAACGTTCGTGCTGCTCCATGTGCTTTTCTTTACTGTTGTACAGTTTAAAATGGCAACTTTCATGTTCATGGACACATTATTCGTTCATAGGAAACATTGTTTGTTCGGCCAATAAAACACCATGTTTTGTCCAGATGCATTTCAATACATTTTTTATGGCCTACGTCTCTTAAAATAATTTTGGTGTCTAGATGGGTTTGTAACTAGAATGAAATGCAAACTAGATTCTGTGTAAGGAGAGGACACTCAGCAGCTGTTTACACACCTGGACACTGGAGCACTAGTGTGGGACACCAGAACACCCTTTTTATTAAGGGGCCCATACAGGTGCTCCAGTGGATAATATAGGGGTGACTCCATCTGTGAAGCTTGTACAAAACAGGTAAGTATTCAAGCTAGACAAAGTGAAAAAATATTTCTTCATCTTGGAACTCTGCCAAAACAGACAATTGTACAACACTTCCAAGCAATGTTTTATATTCCTATTTCTGCCATCAAATATCTGTGTGCTAAGTATACCTATTTTTTTTGACAAAGGGGAGAAAAGACTCGGAGGACACCACTCATCAGAGGAGACAACAGACCCCCCCACCTCATTAAGAAGTGGAAATCCCACAAACACAAGAGAAGGAGGAGGAGGAGGGAGACGTGGTGGAAATTGTCACCACAACAGGTGAGTGTCTGCAACCACAGGCTCACGTAAGAGATGGATGGAATATTTATAATACATGGTGTGTTTTTTTTTCTATATTTTTAGGTGATCGTGATGTTGTGGATGAAGGTCATTTCACCAGTGAAAGTACAGTTTCTGTGTCGTCTCAAGTGCACTTGTAGTGCAAAGTGTATTTTAGCAAATAACACCCACAGTGCTTTCTAATTTTACACAATCACGCCATTTTCATGACTCCCAAAATTTCAATAATGGGTCAGCTAAAAGAAAGACAAGCAGTAAATCTAAGCAAATATTTTTTCAGTTTAAAATTTTTTTTATTTAACCAGTTCAATACAGGGCATTTTCACCCCCTTCCTTCCCTGGCCAATTTTTAGTTTTCAGCACTGTCGCATTTTAAACGACAATTGCGCGGTCGTGCAACGTTGTACCCAAAAAAAAATTGACGTCCTTTTTTCCCCACAAATAGAGCTTTCTTTTGGTGGTATTTGATCGCCTCTGCGGTTTTTATTTTTTGCGCTATAAACAAAAGAAGAGCGACAATTTTGAAAAAAACACAATATTTTTTACTTTTTGCTATAATAAATATCCCAATTTTTTTTTTTTAAAAAAAAAATTTTTTCCTCAGTTTCGGCCGATACGTATTCTTCTACATATTTTTGGTAAAAAAAAAATCGCAATAAGCGTATATTGATTGGTTTGCGCAAAAGTTATAGCGTCTACAAAATACGGGATAGATTTATGGCATTTAAAAAAAAAAAAAAAGTATTTATTTTTTTAGCGGCGATCGCGATTTTTTTTCGTGACTGCAACATTATGGCGAACACATTGGACACTTTTGACACATTTTTGGGACCATTCACATTTATACAGCGATCAATGCTATAAAATTGCATTGATTACTGTGTAAATGTGACAGGCAGTGAAGGGGTTAACCACTAGAGGGCGGGGAGGGGTTAATATGTTTCCTAGGGAATGCCTCTAACTGTAGGGGGAGGGGACGTACAAGGGGAGGAGACCGATCAGTGTTCCTCCGTTCTGGGAACACAGATCGGTCTCCTCTCACCTGACAGGCTGTGGATCTGTGTGTTTACACACACAGATTCACGGTCCGGCCCGGTTAACGGGCACACGCACTGGGTCCCGAGCAACGCAGTGGGCGCGCGCGCGCGCCCCCGGCAGTGTGCACACGCCCCCTAGACGGCCGGGAATCCCAGGACGTCATATGACGTCCACCCAGGATGGGAGATCCCATTCCAGGACGTCATATGACTATGGCTGGGTAGGGAAGTGGTTAAAAAATGTCTCAGACATTGTCTGGCATATTGATGGCCCCCCTACCCGCAAAGTATTCCATGTATCTTGGACAGACCTCGCGGGCACTCTGGGGGGCAAGCCAGGATGGCCAGATTCAAGCGGCGTCAGGGTTGGTTCATTGAGATTAATTCCGGCTTCAGGCCCAACTGAGCCAGCTTAGTTCACAGAATTTCTCCTTAAAAAATTGTGGAGAACACAGCAAGCCAGGACGATGTGATTGAGTTTATATTCCGCCATGCGTATTGGTGCAAGAAATAGGCGGAACCGGCTGGCCATTATTCCAAATGTGTTCTCCACCACTCTTCTGGCTCTGGCCAGCCGGTAATTAAAAACCCTCTGGTCCGGGGCGAGGGTCCTCATAGGGAATGGCCGCATAAGATGGTCCCCCAGCGCAAACGCTTCATCCGCAACGAAGATGAATGGGAGTCCTTCCGCATTGTCTTTTGGAGGTGGCAAGTCCAAGCTGCCATTCTGGGGATGACTGTAGAACTCCATGTGGGCGATGACTCCACCATCTGACATCCGGCCATTCTTCCCCACGTCCACATACAGGAACTCGTAAGTAGCTGACACCACCGCTAACATCACAATACTATTGGACCCCTTGTAGTTGTAATAGTATGACCCCGAGTTGGGTGTTGGGATGACGTGTTTCCCATCAATTCCCCTCCGCAGTTAGGAAAGTCCCACCGCTGGGCAAAGTGGGAGGCCACAGTCTGCCATTTCTGTGGGTTGGAAGGAAACTGTGGAGTCAAACAAGAAAAAAAAATTAATCATTTTGCACATAAACATGGAAAGCAGATTAGACACAAACATTCTTGGCCAACATCAGTATAACATTTATTTTAGGGAGTATTTAAAGACAAAGGTATAAGGTCCACCTATCAGATTCCTCCCCCCCCTCATGGGCCATTTTATAAATTCTATGGGGGGGAGATGTTTTGGACAGGTAACCCTCTCCACTTCATTGAGAGATGAATGCCTAAATAATGCGTATTACTTTGGCCAGCCCCTCCTTACTTACACTATTGGCAGCCCACTGGACAGGTAAGAAGTGTCATAATACAAAAATATAAATACACACTGTACACATTTTAGCACATTTTTACATTCTGATATTACCTATCAAGATAATAATAGGATACAAAAACTTTAAACAGTACCATTTGAAAGTATTCAGGCAGGCCCTTGCACTACATGCTTTGGGAAATTCATCCATAAATCTGACCACAAAAGAGGTAGGTATAGTGTGTATGGGTTTGGAAAAGTCAGCAGATAGAGGATTGGTATCAGCTGAGTTAGCAGTTGGGGGGAGGAAGGGTTCCACATGATTTTGGGACCCAAAAAAAAGCCTCTGGCACTCTGCCAGAATTTCAAACACAAATCACATTTTTACACATTTTAGGGGTTGTTTAGGGTAAAGCACTACTATGGAGCGACTACACGAGGTGAATATAGGCCCAGGAGAGCATGCTGGGGAGGTAAGTGAAGGCAAATATGGTATGTATGAAGGACAAATAAAAATGACATAAAAATGCAGCATGCATGAGGACAAAGGGGACATTCACAGCATATTACAATCATGGTAATTAGGGAATGAGGAAAGAAATACAATATATTAACAAACATTAAATACCATAAACTGTGATGTAAAAGGATAAATCTTACCTTCATATCCTTCTGCAGGACCTGGATGATGGCAGAACAGGTCTCCGGGATAATGATCCCCAGAGCCTGGGGGGAGATGCCTGTCGAGAACTTGAGGTCCTGCAGGCTTCTCCCCGTCACCAAGTACCGCAGGGTGGAGACTAGCCTCTGCTCCGGAGTGATGGCTTGCCTCATGCAGGTATCCTGCCTGCTAATATAAAGGGTCAGCAAAGCCAACAAACGGTGGAATACGGGGTCTGTCATCCGGAGAAAGTTCCTGAAATCATCAGGATTATTCTCACGAATCTCACGGAGCAAAGGCATGTGACAGAACTGGTCACGTTGGAGCAACCAATTCTTGGTCCATGAACTCCTCCTCGCCCTGTTCATGGACTGGGCTTGTGTCAAAGTAAGGACCCCAACACCAAGCCCCCGCACAGCACGAACTCTACGAGGAGTACGTATACGCAACATGACTAGAAAACGGTCGGCTGCTCTGAACGGTGTAACAGAACGCACTGAAGAACAGTAAGGCCTGTGAAGAGCGACCTGAAAATCAATAACGAAGGAACAAGAACACAATGACAAAGTCAATGGTAACTCGCTGCACGCACCGAAGTTTGAGCCAACATCCGTCGGAAAAAATCCATGGATTTTGTTGTCGGAATGTCTGATCAATGTCCGACCGTGTGTACGGGGCATTAGAGTTTCAATTTGTATGCAATCAGGCAGGCCCTTGCACTACATGGTTTTGGTAAATCTGAAGACAAAAATCAGCAGAAAATCTAATAGTGTGTATGGGGCCTTAAGCCTCGTACACACGATCAGATTGTTGGCGGGGGATTGTCTGTTGACAGACTGTTGGCCTAAAATCTGACCGTTAGTACGCTCCTTCTGACAATTGTTGTCCAACTTTCAGCCAACAAATACAGAACAATAGGCAAGAGGACATGTTTAAAAAGCTGGTAACCAATGATTTGGAAAAGTTAAATATAAAGAAACCTACAGGCCAGGGTCATATTAGAGAGGGTATTAAAACCTTAGAAAAGAGAAATGACTTGGTAATCAGACCAGTCGAAAAACAGGGGGGATTGTGGTATGGAAAAAGTCCCAATACAAAAGAGTGATGAGTGATTTATTAAATGATACATAGACATATCAGATATTAAAAGATGATCCTACCAGACAATATAAAAAAGAAATAGAAACACTTGTGAAGGAAGGAAAGGAAAAAGGGTTCATTAATGAGAAAGAGGAAAAATACCTCAATGTCACGGAACGCCCCACACTCCGCTTGAGTGCTTCCGTCATATACCGCTTCCTAAGTTCTGGAACACGAGTCCAATGGATCTGGCTATAGAAACCCCAAGAACTAGACAACACCAGTCTTGGAGTACATCAGAACTGCCTTTATTTTGAGATCTCACAGACCTTTTTATGTCAGGGATGACTCAAAGCTAACCTAATTAACATGACCTAATTTACTACAAAATGTACCCAGACCAGATGACAGTCTTGTGGGCACCGGGCTTCACACATTAATACAATTAACAATACAAACAACAATCTCCCCCCTCCTCAGCCTAGACCATTCGTCTATTAGCCAGGGCTGGTGGCTAATGTGATCAGCTCTCTCAATTAACATAAACACATGTTGATAACACCAGCATCTCCTCACAGGATGTGTCCCAGCAGAATGAATCAGTCTTATCAGCAGGGGGCTGCTGGAGGAATCCCCCCTCCCTCTTCAGGGACACAAATATACAGTAAGGAGTCCCCATACAATATATACATGACTGAGTCCGATTAATACAGTTCAGACTGGATTTCTCATTCACCTCAAATGCTAGGGCCCATAATCGGTGGGCAACAGGCTTGCACACAGTCCTCTCCAACAGCCTCCGCTCTGGCCATGCCCGTGACATTTCTCCCCTTTCGGCAGGAGACTAACACAGGAGGAGACCCCAGACGGGTTGACTCCGAAGTTAGTAAACAGCTCCAGTCCTCTACTGCCTGTACCCACACAGTACCCCAAATAAATTATTCCAAACAGAGTATCACTCACCCAGCCATCCTCTGCCTCTCTCAGAGAACATATCTGCCGCTGGAGAGAAGACAGGGTGACTGGGCTCACTCTGTCATGCTGTTGGGGATCTGGGCCCACTGCCCAGCATCCCTGGGGTATACAGGTGGAGACTGAAGTTCCATCCACCTTCACAGGAAATCCATCCTCTGTTAGTTGAGGGCAGAGTCCAGCAGTCCTCGGCCCTGTTGCCAGCCCTTCTGCTGGAAACCCCACACCATCTGTTCCGGCTAACTGTTGGAGAGGGAGGCCGACTGCCCCGCCTCCCTGGAACTCTGTAGTTGTTGCCGGTGCTGGGCAGAGGTTGGTAGCACTCTGCCCTGTTGCCAGCACTTCTGCTGGGGACTCCGCATCCTCTGCTCCGGCTAACTGTTGGGGCAGGCAGCTGGCTTCCTCCACTCCCAAACTGTGTAGCTGCCATTGGGGAGGTGAGCCGGCTGCTTCCTTTTCCATTCCCTCATCTGGCTGCTGGGACGACATGTCGATGGTACTGTCTCCCAGGTACACGGATCTTTGCTGGGGAGGAAAGCCCACTTCCTCCACCCTGGCCAACTGTTGGGGAGGGACAACACACACCTCCTCTCCCTTCTCCCCCTGTATCTGCTGCTGGGAAGTGATTGCCATCTTCTCACCCTGAGCCTCCACAATTGCTGCAGGTGTGGGGCAGAGGTCTTGGACCCTCTGTCCGGTTGCCAGCACTTCTGCTGGGGGTTTGCTAGGTGGTTCCTCCTCTACAGAAATGTCTATTAAATCCCCAGTCTCTGGAAGTGGTAAAAGTGTGGGACAGAGGTCTTGGACCCTCTGTTCAGTTACCAGATCTTCAGCTGGAGAAGTTTGTTTTAACTCCATAGATGCTGCTGGCAGAAAATCACATGTCCCTGTCAGTGTTGTGGGAGAAAGGCCGACTACCTTTTCTCTCAGGAAGGCCGAAGCCACTGTTGGTGCTGGGCAGAACACAGTGAACTTTGGCCCTGATAGCAGCTCTTCTGCTGGAGGCTCATCAGGTTGTTCTTCCTCAGCAGAAAAGTCTATCAAATCCCATGTCTCTGCAACTGATGTCGGGGAATAGGGGTTCACCATCTCCTGTCCATGGAACCCAGAAGATGTTATCATTTCTGGACAGAGGTTAGCAGAGCTCTGCCCTGTTGTCAGCACTTCAGGTTTGGGGACGGCAATCTCCGGATTTTCCACTGCCGATTCTCTGGCATGCTGCTGAACTTGTTCTAGCAGTTTCCTGTATGCCCTTTCCAGATGCTGTTCCTTCCTTAGCAAATGGTCCAGATCAGGTTTGAGCTCTGAGACCCCTGCAAGACCGAGCATAGACTCTCTATAGTCTCTCATGTCCTCAAGGTCAGGTTCCCCTTCATCGCCAAACATAAAAAGATCTGTAAGGTTCTCCCACAGCAATCCAGGGCCGCCAAAGTCATATCCCTCCGGAGAGCATTCTGTTGTCTCCCCTAAATATCCCTCCTCTGCGTGCCATTGCAGAGCCCGATATCGATTGTCCAGCTCTATCTCCTGCTGGACCAACCTGTCCAACTCAGTCACCCATTGCTCCTGGGGCTGCTCTCCCAGGAATGCCATCCGCAATGCCCGTTGGTCACTGGCCCGTTGCTCTTGGGTTGGAAAGCACTTGCCCTGTTTTATACCAGCGAGACGGAGGGCTGCAATCCAGAGCTCCACCCGAATCAGCTGCCTGAGCTCCAGGTATTCATCCTCAGACACAGTCCTGGTGTACGTTGAAAGGATGATCCGCAGCAGCCCCGGGAATTCTGATGCCAGGTCCATATCTCCGCTGGGGTGACTGAAGTCTGCTATGCTGATCTTGGATCCAGTTGGAGGTTTGGATGTCCCAGACTTCAGACTTCAGGAAGCTTTCCCGCTGCTTGCCACCAATGTCACGGAACACCCCACACTCCGCTTGAGTGCTTCCGTCATATACCGCTTCCTAAGTTCTGGAACACGAGTCCAATGGATCTGGCTATAGAAACCCCAAGAACTAGACAACACCAGTCTTGGAGTACATCAGAACTGCCTTTATTTTGAGATCTCACAGACCTTTTTATGTCAGGGATGACTCAAAGCTAACCTAATTAACATGACCTAATTTACTACAAAATGTACCCAGACCAGATGACAGTCTTGTGGGCACCGGGCTTCACACATTAATACAATTAACAATACAAACAACAATCTCCCCCCTCCTCAGCCTAGACCATTCGTCTATTAGCCAGGGCTGGTGGCTAATGTGATCAGCTCTCTCAATTAACATAAACACATGTTGATAACACCAGCATCTCCTCACAGGATGTGTCCCAGCAGAATGAATCAGTCTTATCAGCAGGGGGCTGCTGGAGGAATCCCCCCTCCCTCTTCAGGGACACAAATATACAGTAAGGAGTCCCCATACAATATATACATGACTGAGTCCGATTAATACAGTTCAGACTGGATTTCTCATTCACCTCAAATGCTAGGGCCCATAATCGGTGGGCAACAGGCTTGCACACAGTCCTCTCCAACAGCCTCCGCTCTGGCCATGCCCGTGACATACCTCATTCTGGAAACCTGCAGGATCCCCGTCATATACGCAATCCCCGAGATATATAAAAATAGTTCAAACCCGCCAGGGCGCCCAATCAATAATGGTATCGATTCTTTGTCCTCTAGCTTGGGGCAATATATAGACTGCCACCTCCAACCCCTGGTACAAAACACCAAGGCATATCTAAAAGACACAAAACATATATTGCAAATTATAAAGGATATCAGTGTATCGGAAAGGACTATTATGGTCACAGCAGAAGTGGCATCCTTGTACACAAAAATTAACCACAAGGGCACTATTAATGCGGCCAAATGGGCTTTAGTGAACAATAGGGATATGAATAGACAACAAAAGAAATTCATAGGGGACTGTCTGGATTTCTGCCTAAAACTCATTTTGGTACCAGGACCAATTTTATCTCCAAATTAAGGTGGTAGCTATGGGGGCTAGGTTTGCCCCCAGCATAGCAAATTTATATATGACCAAGTGGGAAGAGGAAGTAGTATTACATAATTCTCCAAGTCAATTGAAAATTTACAATAGATTCCTTGATGATTTGATTATTTTTTGGGATGGGAGTGAAGATGAGCTTAATACATTTCTAGTAGGAATGAACCATAAAAACAAAAATATTTCACTGACCTGGGAAAGTAGTCCTATGAAGATCCACTTTTTAGACCTAGAAATTATCAATAAGGACAATAAGATAATTACGAAAACCCATTTTAAAACTACGGATAGGAATTCGTATATCCCACAAATAGTTGCCATCGCAAACCGTGGCTGGTAAACATACCGAGAGGACAGTTCCTCAGGGTTAAAAGAAATTGCACCTCTGCTAGTGACTATGAGGAACAGTCATTACAGCTAGCGAGCAAGTTTATTATGAAAAGGTATGATCACGATTTTATAGATAAGAAGAGACAAGAGGTTGGCAATTGGGAAGAGATGCATTACTTGTGAACAAACCAGCACAGGAAAGACAAGAATTACCCCCTGCTTTAATAATGGATTATAATATTCAACACAAACGGGTCGAAAGAATTCTTGAAAAATATTGGAATGTATTAAAATGTGATGATATTTTAAAATCACTCATCCCAGATAAACCAAGGTTCATATATAGACGTGCCACTAATTTAAGAGATCAACTGGTTAAAAATGTTGTGGAACCCCCAAGAGTTAACACTATAACATTATTTAATGGAAAGGGTTTTTATGCCTGTGGCAGATGTTACAGTTGCAGGGCGGCCACGAGTAACATTAAGAGAAGAGATAAGTTCACTACCACCCACAACGGAAAGGAATACACCCTTAGGGATTTTATATCATGCAATACAGAGGGTGTAGTCTATGCCCGTCCATGCCCATGTGGCATGATGTATATAGGAAGAAAAAAAGAGGGCAATGCATATAAGAACTAGAAAAGCTACAATTTCTGGGGAAATTGTGTGAAGTGCTCTTGCCTCTACAACTGAAGTGGGCGGAGTAACTGGGTGGAGTGGCTTGAGTAACTGTTGTGTGGTTGGAGTGGCTGGAGTAACTGTGAAAAGTGTTAAAAAGCTTAATATTTTAAAAAGTATAAATAGTAGTAAAAAAGTTGAAGAAGTCCCATCATTAGCTGAAAGAGCTGAACATTGTTTTTCAAAAATGATTTTTTTTTTCAAAAATGATTTTTTTTTTCAACAATGATTTTTTATTTTTTTAATTATTTTTTTTTATGGGGTGGTCATAATGTTTTGGCTGATCATGGGGTGGTCATAATGTTTTGGCTGATCATGGGGTGGTCACAATGTTTTGGCTGATCATGGGGTGGTCATAATGTTTTAGCTGATCATGGGGTTGTCAGCTTTTGTCACCTCCCACTCAAGTTTTGAACATTTAGCCATTCATTCCTATGGGACCAATTTCGCCACAAAAACAACGATATTTCATGAACCATTCGGCGAAACATTCCACAAAGTAATAGCACGCCAATTACATGACATTGAGGCCAGATTATTTTTCAGCTTTTTACAAAGTTCCACAAAGTAATAGCACACCAATTAAATGACATTGAACATTTCGCCATTCATTCCTATGGGACAAATTTTGCCGCAAAAAAGACGATATTTTGTGAACCATTTGGCGAAATGTTCCACAAAGTGAAAGCATACCAATCGGGAACAATCCGCACGTTTCAGTATATTACTTGTCTATGTAGTGTAAAAGCTGTGGGAGGAGTTAGGGTGGTAAATTTGGCTATAATAAGAATAATAATATATGTGAGATAACAGTAAGTGGTCTTGCTATGCAAGAACACTTAATAAAAGAACATGTCTATCAAATTATTAAAGGTAAAAAAGGAGGAATACCTATATCAGCACTTTAGGACGGTACACAATAGAAAAGTACTAGGGATGACCTTCTGGGGTATAGAAAAATATAAGAAACACTGGAGGGGTAGCCATTGTATTAGGAGTTGGGCACTTTAGCGCCCAGAGGTTTGAACACGGAATTTGATCTTAACTGTTTTTTGGCCAATTTTTAAGATCTGATTTTAATTCATTAATTTAAATTTAACTTTATTTTAAAAAAATGTTTTTACTTTTTCACGTTCATGTTTTTCTTTTTTGTATTCTTTCGATTAATCTGGTTCAGTTGAGGTCCCCCCCATAGAATGGGGTTTCACTAGTAATATACATGATGCAGTAGTTTCAATATATGCTCCTACCTATACTGTGTATATATATATATATATATATATATATATATATATAGAGTAAGGATGGGTAATTACTCCTCCAATATAGGTGGTGATTTATTATGTAACCCTAGCATGCAAATTTGGTTTGCATGTATAGTAGGGTGATACATAAAGATAGTGGGGTCTTTCTGATAGATGTGGTGACATTAATGTCACCACGCAATAAATGTGGGTATTTACGGTTGCACAAGCAAAATTAGTCATGGAGCAACTTCTTATAAAAAGGTGACCATTCAATGATATATCAGTATTTACCACTAGGTGTTGTTTTTGCACCATGAGTGTTTTATACATGGGATCATGATGGCCCGTTTTATATGGATAATATGCTGGCTTGTACGGTATACACCCATTATATCTATGCCCTATGTGAGATTGGATGGCCCATATATATATATTTGGGGTAGGTCAGCATGAGTGAACCGCCGGACAGTTGCTGCAATACATCTGCAATTGTGGGCTACGCAATTTCAAAGCCCTTAAGGTGAGGGTACACCTGGTGGGGGAGAGTGCACACTGCATGAAGACACCATTTTTTCTTTGCTGCTATTATGGACTACCATTACTGTTTGTTTCAAAACACCATTGAGGATTGTGTACAAATACACTGAGCACTTGCGCTTTATCTTGGACAGTATATATATAGTACAATTGAGCACTTGCATTGTGTTTGGGATACGTTAATTTTACTTCAAAGGGTATATATTATTTGTTGTATATTTTATCCATATTTGTGTCACCCTGCATGTGATTAATCTGATTACTTTTAGTACCGCACATTGGGATATATATGCAGGCTAGTAAATTATCAGCTGACAACGGTCTGTTGTCAGATTTTCGTATCGTCAATACATAAGTCCGTCACACAAAAGTTGAAAGTACAAACACGCATGCTGGGAATCAATGCTCACCAAACACGAAATTAGCTTGAAGGTGCCCAAAGGGTGGCGCTCGAGCTGAAATTCCTCATAGTATGTCACTATGTTCGTGTTTGTTGGCCGACAATTGTGTACCATTAGTATGCAAGTAAAGTTCCTGGTGCACGCCCTTTGGACAAAAATCAGACGCTCAGTTGGCCAACAATGGGATTGTGTATACGAGGCTTTACTCTTTTTAAAAACAAACAATAATAGGTTTGTGACCCCATGTAATTACTTAGAGCGCTGCTCCAAGAGCCCATCAATATGCTCTGGTGGTCCACAGGATTCAGGCATCTATTAAACTCATTCAAGCCCGCTGTGTTAAAATATGATGTGAAGATGCTACACTCCTAGAAGCCCGGCTAGAGTGTAAAGTGGTCTCAGCCGAGAGACCTCCCAGGCCACGGCTCCTAAATAATAGCGTTGGTGTCAAGGTAAAAACAAATGCTTTTTTTATTTAGTATCAGCGTCCATGCCATACATATGTGATATCGCCATGAATATCAGGTGTAGGAGAATTTATTTTGGGCTGTTATTTGGTGGTTGGTCATGATAAAAGGAAAGAAATATATTGTATATTTAAAGTTCTAAAAAAATAAAATGATAAAAAAAATTGAAGTATAACTAAAGGCAAAACTTTTTTTTTAGTTCTGGATAGAGCGGATAGGGATTAGAACACCTGTCAATGTTTATTGCTGTCTGTGCCCCTGTTAAGGAGATGCAACCTCTCTATGTGTCTTGTTTACCATAAGGCCTCATGCTCGCGGGCATTTAAAAAAATGAGCTGTAAAGCTAGTACCAACGCCAGGAAAAAAGCGGTGTTAAAAACGCAATTTTTTTCCGCGTTTTGCATTTGCGCCCCTATGGGATCCCATTGATTTGAATAGAAGTCGCACCAGAAGTCGGACCAAGATGATCCAACTTGCGGTGCAACTTGTGTGCTGAGAGTCTTGAAGGTGAACCCCGCCAAAATTTTGCATGAGGTTCCCCCCCAAGATCAACACCAGACCCTTATCCGAGCACTTAGCCAGGCAGGTCAGGAAAGGGGGGGGGCGAGCAAGCGCCCCTCTCCTGGACCATACCAGGCCACATGCCCTTAACATGGGGGGGGTTGGTGCTTTGGGGCAAGGGGGCCTCTGCACCCCTTGTGACGTCATGGGGCCCCAAGGAATTATTTTAATTTGCAGGGATTTCCTCTCAGAATGTAACACGCTCCCGTAGAAGTCCATTTGACGAAACGTACGTAGGGCGTGGCCTTTGACTGAACGCCTTGCTGACATCTCCCTGCAAAGCTGACGCTTAGGAACATCTTTTTAAGCATTGTACACCGCTCATTTTTCCCACTACAATGTGAGTACCCTTTTTATCTGACCTAATAAATAGTGTTTTTAAACGGTTTCACACTATGGAATCCTTTCTTCTTATGTCCTTCTTATGTCCTTATGATATCATCCTGGTCCTGGTCTTGCCAAGTACTGCTGCACAGTGGCACATACTGTGACTACTCGTTACCCCTGCAGGGGATATACAGCTGGTGAGTCTCTGCACAATCACAACGCGAGACACCAGCACTGGATTAACACCTGTTGTGTGCTTTGAGGAATCTTACAATGGACGCCTTTTTTCACTTATAGTGCACCGGGCATATACCCACATGAACTGTTTATTATCATAGAACCATTTGCATGGCACGTGTGTTTAGTACTTTTTAGAGTGACCTTTTTATAGGGCACTTGTCACTTTGTTATTTGCAACGTTTGTAGAGCAATATTTTAATATTTTTATTTATTTAGCACCAGACACCTTAGAATTTTTTTGCATGTCACGTGTGATGTATTTATTGCAACTTTGTGTTTTCTAGTGTTTAGACACAGACCACTTCATGCTCTTAGCAGTGGTTAATACCGTTTTTTCCTTTTGAGGGAATATAGCACTAGACACCTTGGACTCATTATGCTTCTTATGTTTAAATCACCAGTCACTTTAACCCATAGGAGTGGTAATAACTGCCATACATATTTCACTTAAGGGAATACACACTTGACACTTTGAATAAAATTGTATATATGCAGACATTTCTTTTACAACTCTGGGACAGCGCCACACTCACACACTTTTCTTTTTTCACAGGGATTTCCTCTCACTTCCTGTTTGGCTATGGGACAGGAAGTGAAGTGAAATCTCTGCAATAGGACACTTATGGCAAAAAATAAACTGACAGGGGTTATAACCCTCCGTTACTCTATCAAAAAAGAAAAAAAAAACATCTTTGCCATTCTGAAGCTTCCCTCCAACCACTTTGCATATTATTTTATTTATACTGTGATTCTGTACTTGCCCAATATGCTGCAGAAATCTCCCTCCACTAAGTCTGGCTGCAGCCATGTTAACTGTGGGCAGCTGAAGCTGCTGCCTGTTCACTTTCTGGATTTACACAGCCACACAGAGGGACAGCTCAAGCTCTGCAGCTCTCATTTGCCGTCTTATAACTCATCCCCCCTCCCTTCCTGGCAAACTCTCACGAGAGTGAGAGAGAGAGAGCTGTGCATGAGGTCATAAGCCTAGGCAAATGACCAGACAAGAAACAAGAAGTGGGCTGTATAAGGTATTTACTGGTAGAAAAAAAAATGTTTTACTATCCAAAGTTAAAACAACAAGGGCAGAAGATTTAATAGATGGAAAGTTGAAAAAATGACTGAAGGTCCGCTTTAAGATTTGATTGTAGTTAAATGTAACTTTAAATGTTCTCATGATTGCTAGTAATTTGTGATCATTCTGCTACATTGTAGGTATTATTTTTTCCCTTTTTTTATGTTTTTTTTCCAGCACATATTTATTTTGTTACATAAAATCTGTTGATGTTAACGATTAATGTGCTCATAGGATGTTTTTATGGCACTTGAAAACTGCAGTTACCATGGAAAAGTCATTTGGTTGTATATATTTTATGGACTGTGCCACTTTCTTCCCCGAAGTTATTAGTAAATATTTTGCTATTAACATGGAAGCCGATGTCAAATGGAGACACAATGGTGAATTGATGCAAGTTTCCAGCTGGGGAAATGGGACCTTTGTGTTTATATACGTTTTCTATTGTTTAGATGAGGATAATACATGTTCTACTTCATCACAGCAGGATGTTCAGACAGATGATAGTTGGTATGTCTTATTTTATCACATTGTCACAAAACCCTCACTGAACAAAGAACAACAATTATGTATAAACCAAAAGAGAACTCCTATAATCTTAGGCATTTCATTTGTTTCCTTTGATCTTTAAAAATGAACCTTTTCTAAGTAACTAAACCAGCAAAAGCTATTATACCAGTTTTATTCTACTTTAGTACAGAGAACTGAATTTCATTTATTAGCTTAAGAGCCTTCTCTTTTCTTCCAGTCATTGTAGAGTTTGGACAGTTAGCTAGAGAGTTTGAAAGCAATCAGTGAAAGCACCACAAAGAAAATGTCATACCACTGATAAAAAAAATTATTATAGAGCGAGGATTGTGTTAATGCATATAGTTATGGAAGCCTAAAGGTCAGTCCGCCTAAAAACCATTATTTCAGTTTTTGGTTGATGCAGGAGAGTTAAACGACCCTACAATTTTTTACTTTCCTCAGGAACGCCTAGATTTCAGCTTTATGTTGTCAGGCCTGGCCAGCTGCTAGGATCATTACATGGAAGCCTGGTTTTCTCCCTTGAGTTTTTAATTTGTTATGATGGTGGAAAATGTAATAGTAGGATTGATAATTCCCAAATGTGTCCAAACAGAGCCAAGAACTTTGGCAGCAAGACCTTATCTCTGGAGAGATCACATGGACCAAGGGAATCGGTATTCCAAAGAAGATCTAATTTGTAGAGTGGAACCTTTAAGCTTCCACTCTAAGGTTTCAATCTCCACTATAAAGAAATATTTATAATTTTTATTAAATCTCATAAAACTGATCTTAATGATCCTTAAAATACATACTGTTTATAAGTCTCAGGACTGTTAATCCTATAGTATACAATATCCACAATACATAAATGTAGCAAAATAATACATAACACTGCCTTCCCTTAGCATCCCCCTCCTTCAGGATATTATATCTGTTTTCAACATTACTTTCAATAATTGTAATAACTTGTGTGCTGATCAATGGTGACTCTCCATTCCAGCTTTTCATTTGCTTTTTAAAAGGAAAGGACATGCATATCAGTTATAGCAACCATCTTTTTATACCACATCTGCACAAATTGTTTTAGATTTATTAACTAAAAGGCATAAGGTAATGTCTACACGTTTCATGGAACACCCGCTTCCTCAGGACTCTGATGACTTACAACCTTTCATTGCATTTATTACCGTGTGTTCAACATTTTCTACAGCTGAAGCTAATGTCTAAAATGAAATAAATATGAGTATAATAAATAACAGATATCCAAAAGTACACAATAGGCCATACAGACCTCAAATACATTGTGGAGTGCTGTTTCAATTGGCCATTTTTTCTTTAGAAAAGGTCGATCTTGAGGCTATTTATACTATACTGTCTGTTTTTTTCAATAAAGCACTCTTAAATTTGTAAAAAAAAAAGAAAAGGTAGATCTACCACAAGACCAACATGTACAAATATCATGTTGTTCAAAATAAAATAAAATTAACCACTTACCGCCCGGCCTATAGCAAAATGACGGCTGAGCGGTGGTTCAGTTACCCTGACTGGACATCATAGGACGTCCAGCAGGATAACAGCCACCGCGCACCCGTCGGGGCACGCATCGCTGCGCTCGGTGGTGCGGTGTGTCAGTCTGACACACTGCTACACCGATCTCGGTAAAGAGCCTCCGATGGAGGTTCTTTACCACGTGATCAGCCGTGTCCAATCACAGCTGTTCACAATGTAAACAGGTGGAGCCATTGATCGGCTTTTCCTCACTCACGTCTGACAGATGCGAGTAGAGGAGAGCCGATCGGCGGCTCTCCTGACAGGGGGGTTTGCGCTGATTGTTTATCAGCGCAGCCCCGCTCGGATGCCACACGGATCCCACACTGGACCACCAGGGAAGTCACCAGGACCACCAGGGAAGCCCCTAACATGTGGATGTCCAGGTACATCCCCCATGGCCATCGACATGTGCCATCTTATGCCCAACATATGCCAATCAGTGCCCAAAAATGGGCACTGACTGGCACCATTATAGAACTAATAAAATCAGTGATTCCCAGCAATGCCACCAACCAGTGTAATCAGTGCCACCCATCAGTGTCCCTCAGTGCCATCTATCAGTGCCCATCCGTGCACATCAGCGCCCACCTATCAGTGCCACCCATAAGTACCCATCAGTGCCACCCATAAGTACCCATCAGTGCCCCCCATGAGTGCCCATCAGTGCCGCCTATGAGTGCCCATCAGTGCCGCCTATGAGTGCCCATCAGTACCGCATACCAGTGCCACCTATCAGTGCCCATCAGTTCCACCTCTCAGAGCCCATCATCAGTGCCCATCAGTGCCACCTCATTAGTGCCACCTCATTGGTGCCCATCGGTGCACCGATGAAAAGTTATCAGTGCCCGTTGGTGCAGCCATATCAGTGCCCGTCATTGAAGAAGAATATGTACTTATTTACAAAAAATGTTAAGAGAAACAAAGAAAAACTTTTTTTTTCAAAATTTTCGGTCTTTTTTATTTGTTGCTCATAAAAATAAAAATCGCAGAGGTGATCAAATACCACCAAAAGAAAGCGCTATTTGTGGAAACAAAATGATAAAAAATTTGTTTGGGTACAGTGTAGCATGACAGCGCAATTGTCATTCAAATTGCGACAGCACTGAAAGCTGAAAATTGGCTTGGACAGGAAGTGCCTGGTATTGAAGTGGTTAAAAAAGGGGCAGATCAGCTAATTCCAGAATCCCGAAATAGATGAGAGGTAAGTATCCCATAAAGTCAATGCAGTAGCCACTAATACAGTTGTGCTCATAAGTTTACATACCCTGACAGAATGTATGTATTCTTGGCCATTTTTCAGAGAATATGAATAACACAAAAACATTTCTTTCACTCACGATTAGTGTTTGGCTGAAGCCATTTATTATGAATCAACTGTGTTTACTCTTTTTAAATCATAATGACAACCGAAACTACCCAAATGACCCTGATCAAGAGTTTACATACCCTGATGATTTTGGCCTGATAACATGCATACAAGTTGACATAAAGGGGTTTGAATGGCTATTAACCACTTCAGCCCCGGAAGGATTTACCCCCTTCCTGACCAGAGCACTTTTTACAATTTGGCACTGCGTCGCTTTAACTGCTAATTGCGCGGTCATGCAATGCTGTAACCAAACGAAATTTGCGTCCTTTTCTTCCCACAAATAGAGCTTTCTTTTGATGGTATTTGATCACCTCTGCCGTTTTTATTTTTTGCGCTATACACGGAAAAAGACCGAAAATTTTGAAAAAAAATGATATTTTCTACTTTTTGTTCTAAAAAAAATCCAATAAACTCAATTTTAGTCATACATTTAGGCCAAAATGTATTTGGCCACATGTCTTTGGTAAAAAAAATGTCAATAAGTGTATATTTATTGGTTTGCGCAAAAGTTATAGCACCTACAAACTAGGGTACATTTTCTGGAATTTACACAGTCTTTAATTTATGACTGCCTATGTCATTTCTTGAGGTGCTAAAATGACAGGGCAGTACAAAACCCCCACAAATGACCCCATTTTGGAAAGTAGACACCCCAAGGAAATTGCTGAGAGGCATGTTGAGCCCATTGAATATTCATTTTTTTTGTCCCAAGTGATTGAATAATGAAAAAAAAAAAAAAAAAAAAAAAAAATTACAAAAAGTTGTCACTAAATGATATATTGCTCACACAGGCCATGGGCATATGTGGAATTGCACCCCAAAATACATTTAGCTGCTTCTCCTGAGTATGGGGATACCACATGTGTGGGACTTTTTGGGAGCCTAGCCGCATACGGGGCCCCGAAAACCAATCACTGCCTTCAGGATTTCTAAGGGCGTACATTTTTGATTTTACTCCTCACTACCTATCACAGTTTTGAAGGCCATAAAATGCCCAGATGGCACAAACCTCCCCCAAATGACCCCATTTTGGAAAGTAGACACCCCAAGCTATTTGCTGAGAGGCATGTTGAGTCCATGGAATATTTTATATTTTGACACAAGTTGCGGGAAAGTGACAATTTATTTTTTTATTTTTTTTTTTTTTGCACAAAGTTGTCACTAAATGATATATTGCTCACACAGGTCATGGGCATATGTGGAATTGCACCCCAAAATACATTCTGCTGCTTCTCTTGAGTACGGGGATACCACATGTGTGGGACTTTTTAGGAGCCTAGCCGCGTACGGGACCCCGAAAACCAATCACCGCCTTCAGGATTTCTAAGGGTGTACATTTTTGATTTCACTCTTCACTGCCTATCACAGTTTCGGAGGCCATGGAATGCCCAGGTGGCACAAACCCCCCCAAATGACCCCATTTTGGAAAGTAGACACCCCAAGCTATTTGCTGAGAGGCATGGTGAGTATTTTGCAGCTCTCATTTGTTTTTGAAAATGAAGAAAGACAAAAAAAAAATTTTTTTTTTTCTTTTTTTAATTTTCAAAACTTTGTGACAAAAAGTGAGGTCTGCAAAATACTCACTATACCTCTCAGCAAATAGCTTGGGGTGTCTACTTTCCAAAATGGGGTCATTTGGGGGGGGTTTGTGCCACCTGGGCATTCCATGGCCTCCGAGACTGTGATAGGCAGTGAAGAGTGAAATCAAAAATTTACGCCCTTAGAAAGCCTGAAGGCGGTGCTTGGTTTTCGGGGTCCCATACGTGGCTAGGCTCCCAAAAAGTCTCACACATGTGGTATCCCCGTACTCAGGAGAAGCAACAGAATGTATTTTGGGGTGTAATTTCACATATTCCCATGGCATGTTTGAGCAATATATAATTTAGTGACAACTTTGTGCAAAAAAAAAAAAAAAAAAAAAATAATTTGTCTCTTTCCCGCAACTTGTGTCACAATATAAAATATTCCATGGACTCGACATGCCTCTCAGCAAATAGCTTGGGGTGTCTACTTTCCAAAATGGGGTCATTTGGGGGGGTTTGAACTGTCCTGGCATTTTATGCACAACATTTAGAAGCTTATGTCACACATCACCCACTCTTCTAACCACTTGAAGACAAAGCCCTTTCTGACACTTTTTGATTACATGAAAAAATTATTTTTTTTTTGCAAGAAAATTACTTTGAACCCCCACACATTATATATTTTTTTAAAGCAAATGCCCTACAGATTAAAATGGTGGGTGTTTCATTTTTTTTTTTCACACAGTATTTGCGCAGCGATTTTTCAAACGCATTTTTTGGGGAAAAAACACACTTTTTTACATTTTAATGCACTAAAACACACTATATTGCCCAAATATTTGATGAAATAAAAAAGATGATCTTAGGCCGAGTACATGGATAGCAAACATGACATGCTTTACAATTGCGCACAAACGTGCAGTGACAACAAAATAAATACATTTTTAAAAGCCTTTAAAAGCCTTTACAGGTTACCACTTTAGATTTACAGAGGAGGTCTACTGCTAAAATTACTGCCCTCGATCTGACCGTCGCGGTGATACCTCACATGCATGGTGCAATTGCTGTTTACATTTGACGCCAGACCGACGCTTGCGTTCGCCTTAGCGCGAGAGCAGGGGGGACAGGGGTGCTTTTTTTTTTTTTTTTTTTTTTTCTTTATTATTTTTTTGCTTTTTTATCTTATTTTAAAACTGTTCCTTTCATTTTTTTTTTTTTTTAATCATTTTTATTGTTATCTCAGGGAATGTAAATATCCCCTATGATAGCAATAGGTAGTGACAGGTACTCTTTTTTGAAAAAATTGGGGTCTATTAGACCCTAGATTTCTCCTCTGCCCTCAAAGCATCTGACCACACCAAGATCGGTATGATAAAATGCTTTCCCAATTTCCCAATGGCGCTATTTACATCCGGCGAAATCTAAGTCATAAAATGCTCGTAGCTTCCGGTTTCTTAGGCCATAGAGATGTTTGGAGCCACTCTGGTCTCTGATCAGCTCTATGGTCAGCTGGTTGAATCACCAGCTGCATTCTCAGGTTCCCTGTTGAGACAGGAGAGCCAGAGAAAAACACGGAAGACGGTGGGGGGGGGGCATTCTCTCCCACTGCTTGTAAAAGCAGTCTAGAGGCTAATTAGCCGCTAGGATTGCTTTTACATGAAAGCCGACCGCTGGCTGAAAAGAATGATACCAAGATGATACCTAAACCTGCAGGCATCATTCTGGTATAACCACTCAAAGTCGTGAATGGCGTACCTGAAGACAAAAAAATGGTTAACAATAAAGCACAGTAAACGGTAAAGTATAAAAAATTGCAGACCTGAAAAGCAAACATGATAAAACATAATAACAATAAAACATTGCAGAATAGAATACAGTAAAAAAGAGCAGAACAATAGAGAGAATAGAGAGAGAGAGAGAGAATAGAGAGAGAACAATAAAACTACAACTATTATTTTTTATTTTATATTTTTGTTTGTGTTTTTTTTTTTTTTTTTTTTTTTTTACACTTTTTTTGTAACTGTAACTTTTATAACTGTAACCGGTTCCAGGTTCGGGTCTCTCAAAATGCGATGGCATCTTGGGAGACCCTGTGAAAGTGTGTCCTAGTCTGTGCAATGCTGTACCCTACGCTAATACTCAACTAGTGAATGGTAGCGTTCAAAACATTCACCAATGCAAAGACCAGGATTGTCAGGACAGGAGGGACAATAATAGCGGGTGTCACGCCTATATCCGCACTTGCTGCAGACACAACATCTTTTTTGGGGGGGTTCGTTGGGTAGGGGTACTCGGGAGGACATAAAAATGCCTCTCATGCAGCCGACTGCATTTGGTTGGGGATGTGAATGGGGGAAGTACGGGCGCTGCAGAAGTGGTGGGTTCCCAATTAGGATTGGCGAATGCAGCAGGAAGGGCACTATGGGCATGACGGGCCTGTGTTTGTCTTCTTGGTGGCAGCGGGACACTATTTGTGCTTGCCACCTCACCAGCTTGAACTGCACTTATGGGACTCGCCACGTCACCAAGTGTTACTGCAGTGCTGGTTTGACTACGACCGGGGTGTACTAGGCCGCTGGCGCTTGCCAGTTCACCAAAACGCTACCAAAAAAACTGTTAACGATCGCAGGGATCAGGCCTGACTCTGCGAACGCTGCAGTTATGCATTTAGTGTTTTGTAAGTGACAGTGATCGATCGATACTGCACTTGGGTGGGCTGGGCTGGGCCGGGCGGAGGGGCAAAACGCAGGTGCTAGCAGGTATCTGGGTTGATCCCGCTAACACTGCGTTTTTGGGAACCCTAAACTGCTGGGGACGCCAGTATAGATCTGATCGGATCAGATATTGATCAGTTCAGATACTATACCACTAAGGGAGGTGTACGGTGCGTGCGTGGGTGTTAGCGCTACTGGCACTAACCTGACGCTGCCTGGGGCTGGTGCTTGCCAGTTCACCAAAACGCTACCAAAAAAAACTGTTAGCGATCGCAGGGATCAGGCCTGACTCTGCGAACGCTGCAGTTATGCGTTTAGTGTTTTGTAAGTGACAGTGATCGATCGATACTGCACTTGGGTGGGCTGGGCTGGGCCGGGCGGAGGGGCAAAACACAGGTGCTAGCAGGTATCTGGGTTGATCCCGCTAACACTGCGTTTTTGGGAACCCTAAACTGCTGGGGACGCTAGTATAGATCTGATCGGATCAGATATTGATCCGTTCAGATACTATACACTAAGGGAGGTGTACGGTGCGTGCGTGGGTGTTAGCGGTACTGGCACTAACCTGACGCTGCCTGGGGCTGGTGCTTGCCATTTCACCAAAATGCTACCAAAAAAACTGTTAGCGATCGCAGGGATCAGGCCTGACTCTGTGAACGCTGCAGTTATGCGTTTAGTGTTTTGTAAGTGACAGTGATCGATCGATACTGCACTTGGGTGGGCTGGGCCGAGCTGGGCGGAGGGGCAAAATGCAGGTGCTAGCAGGTATCTGGGCTGATCCCGCTAACACTGTGTTTTTGGGAACCCTAAACTGCTGGGGACGCTAGTATAGATCTGATCGGATCAGATATTGATCTGTACAGATACTATACCACTAAGGGAGGCGTATGCTGCGTGCGTGGGTGTTAGCGGTACTGGCGCTAATCTGACGCTGCCTGGGGCGACGCATATCACCGTCGGGTGATCAGGGGGCTAAATCTTTATTCGGTAATAAACGGCGGGTGCCCTGACACTATAAAAAATAAACAAACTAACCAGCGTCACCCGTAACACTTATACGGTGATCAGTGGTGAAAGGGTTAACTAGGGGGCAATCAAGGGGTTAAAACATTTATTAGGTAGTATATGGGGGTCCCTGTCGCTATAAAACGCTGACGGTGAACCTAAATATTTACGTCCCTAACTAGCGTCACCAGCGACACTAATACAGCGATCAGAAAAATGATCGCTTAGCGACACTGGTGACAGGGGGTGATCAAGGGGTTAAAACTTTATTAGGGGGGGTTAGGGGGGTACCCTAGACCTACAGGGGGCCTAACACTCACTGCCCTAACACTGTAACTGTCACAAACTGACACCATGCAGTAATCAGAAAAAAAAAAAAAAAAAAAAAAAAAAAAACCTGCTTGGTGTCAGTTTGTGACAGGGGGGGGGGGGTGATTGGGGGGCGATCGGGGGGGGGATCGGGGTGTTTTGTGTGCCTGGCATGTTCTACTGTGTGTGTGTGTGTTGTGCACTTACATTGCAGTCTTCTCTCCTCGGCCCGGAACGGAAAATACCGAGCCGAGGAGAGATGACATCATTTCCTCTGCCTCTGTGTACAATACAGAGGCAGGGAAATGATGCCATTGGCTGAGAGCGATCGCGAGGGGGGGCCACGAATGGATGGCCTCCCCCTCACCTCCGATCGCCGGAGAAGATTTGCCGACCGCCGCAGGCACCGGGGGGGGGTCCGATCGGACCCCCCACCCGCGGGCAGGCAAGGACGTACATACACGTCCTTTTGCCTGCCCGTGCCATTCTGCCGACGTATATAGTCGTGCGGCGGTCGGCAAGTGGTTAAAGGTAACCATCCTCACCTGTGATCTGTTTGCTTTTAATTAGTGTGTGTGTGTATAAAAGGTCAATGAGTTTCTGGACTCCTAACAGACCCTTGCATCTTTCATCCAGTGCTGCACTGACGTTTCTAAATTCTGAGTCATGGAGAAAGCAAAATAATTGTCAAAGGATCTGCGGGAAAAGGTAGTTGAACTGTATAAAAACAGGAAAGGGATATAAAAAGATATCCAAGGAATTGAGAATGCCAATCAGCAGTGTTCAAACTCTAATCAAGAATAGGGATGAGCACGATGTTCGAGTCGAACGTAATTTTAATGTTTTTATTTTTTAATAAAGGACTTGTCCCAAAGTGTCTCTTGTCATTTTTACTATTTTTGAAACTTTTTTGTGAATTGGCAGGGGTACAATGTACCCGTTACCAATTCACATGGGGGGGGGGGGCTGGGATCTGGGGGATTCAAGATTCCGATAAGCCCCCCGCCTGCAGACCCCCACAACCACCGGGCAAGGGTTGTGGGGATGAGGCCCTTGTCCCCATCAACATTGGGGCAAGATGCTTCGGGTGGCTACTCCAAAGCATCCTCCCTATGTTGAGGGCATGTGGCCTGGTATGGTTCAGGAGGGGGGGGGCGCTCACTTGTTCCCCCCTCTTTTCCTGCGGCCTGCCAGGTTGCGTGCTCGGATAAGGGTCTGGTATGGATTTTGGGGGGACCCCTATGCCATTTTTTTAATTTTGGCACAGGGTTCCCCTTAAAATCCACACCAGACCTAAAGGTGGGACCCCTATGCCATTTTTTTTTAAATTTGGTGCAGGGTTCCCCTTAATAACCATACCAGACCAGAAGGGCCTGGTATGGATTTTGGGGGGACCTCCCACGCAATTTTTTAAAAAATTTTAGTTCGGGGTTCCGCTTAATATTCATACTAGACCTAAAGGGCCTGGTAATGGATTGGGCCGGTGCAACCCATGCCATTTTTTTCAATGAGTTTTATCTATATTGCCGAGACCCGACAATTCGTTACAGCCGCGATCAGTTTTAAATGACTTTTTTTTACTTTAGAAATGTCATTTTGCTGTGGTACTGTTCTAAGCATGGGAAAAATGCGCCATTTTACAGGCATACTATAGACACCCCCAGGCACGATATTTAAAGGAATAATTCATTTTTATTGTTTTACTTTAAGCATTATTAAAATCACTGCTCCCGAAAAAACGTCTGTTTTTAAAACTTTTTTTTGCATTGATACATGTCCCCTGGGGCAGAACCTGGGTCCCCAAACACTTTTTATGGCAATAACTTGCATATAAGCCTTTAAAATGAGCACTTTTGATTTTTCATGTTTGTGTCCCATAGACTTTAACGGTGTTTGCGTGTTCTTCCAAATTTTTTGCCTGTTCGCAAGTTCTGGTGCGAACCGAACCAGGGGGTGTTCGGCTCACCCTTAATCAAGAAGTGGAAAATGAAGGGTTCTGTTGAAACCAAACCACGGTCAGGTAGACCAACTAAAATTTCAGCCACAACTGCCAGGAAAATTGTTCTAGATGCAAAGAATAACCCACAAATAACTTCAGGTGAAATACAGGACTCTCTGAAAACATGTGGTGTGGCTGTTTCAAGATGCACAATAAGGAGGCACCTGAAGAAAGATGGGCTGCATGGTCGAGTCGCCAGAAGAAAGCCATTACTACGCAAATGCCACAAAGTATCCTGCTTACAATACGCCAAACAGCACAGAGACAAGCCTCAAACCTTCTGGCACAAAGTAATTTGGAGTGATGAGACCATAATTTTTGGCCACAACCATAAACGCTACATTTGGAGAGGAGTCAACAAGGCCTATGATGAAAGGCACAGAGGCAGATCGCTGATGATTTGGGGATGTGTGAGCTACAAAGGCACGGGAAATTTGGTCAAAATTGCTGGCAAGATGAATGCAGTATGTTATCAAAAAATACCGGAGGAACATTTGCATTCATTAGCCAGGAAGCTGCGCATGGGACATACTTGGACATTCCAACATGACAATGATCCAAATCACAAGGCCAAGTTGACGTGTCATTGGCTACAGCAGAATAAAGTGAAGGTTCTGGAGTGGCCACCTCAGTCTCCTGACCTCAATATCATACGCTACTCTGGGGAGATCTTAAACATGCAGTTCATGCAAGGCATCCCAAGAATTTACAGGAACTGGAGGCTTTTTGCCAAGAGGAATGGGCAGCTTTACCATCTGAGAAGATAAAGAGCCTCATCCACAAATACCACAAAAGACTTCAAGCTGTCGTTGATGTTAAAGGGGGCAATACACAGTATTAAGAACTGGTGTATGTAAACTTTTGATCAGGGTAATTTGGGTAGTTTCTGTTGCCATTATGATTTAAAAAGAGTAAACACAGTTGATTGATAATAAATGGCTTCAGCCAAACACTAACCATGAGTGAAAGAAAAGTTTGTGTTATCATTCATATTCTCTGAAAAATGGCCAAGAAATCATAAATTCTGCCAGGGTATGTAAACCTATGAGCACAACTGTACCTGTCAGTGCTGGTACAAGGCCATCTGGTGCCCAGGGCGAAGATGGCAAACTACACCCCCCCCCCCCCCCCCGGGTATAAAGAAAGAGTCAGTGTCCTTTCAAAACCAGAAAACACTCAAAACAATACAACAATACAATACTGTAGCTGCAGCCTGTCGCAGTATATGTACTGCGCCGGGTCAGCAAATGGTTAAATTGTAAGTTCACTTTACAGAAAATCTGTAAGGTGAACTTACATTGGACCCCCTCCCCATCCCCCCAGTCCTGCTAACCTGGAGTCCAGCGATCCCCCGCACTGACCCCTTTACATTACATTACACAGCACCCTGAATCTCTGGGCCCCTTTACATTACACAGCCCCCTGCACCACTGGGCCCCTTTACATTACACAGCCCCCTGCCCCTCTGGGCCCCTTTACATTACACAGCCACCTGCGCCTCTGGGCCCTTTTACATTACACAGCCACCTGCAGCCCTTTACATTACACAGCACCCTGCATCTCTGAACCCCTTTACATTACACAGCACCCTGCATCTCTGAACCCCTTTACATTACACAACACCCTGCACCTCTGGACCCCTTTACATTACAAAACACCCTGCATCTCTGGACCCCTTTACATTACACAGCCCCCTGCACCCCTTTACATTACACAACACCCTGCACCTCTGGACCCCTTTACATTACACAGCACCCTGCAGCTCTGAACCCCTTTACATTACACAACACCCTGCACCTCTGGACCCCTTTACATTACACAAAACCCTGCACCTCTGGACCCCTTTTTATTACACAGCCCCCTGCACCCCTTTACATTACACAGCACCTCTGGGCCCCTTTGCATTACACAGCCCCCTGCACCTCTGGGCCCCTTTACATTACATAGCACCCTGCACCTCTGGACCCCTTTACATTACAAAACACCCTGCACCTCTGGACCCCTTTACATTACATAGCCCCCTGCATCCCTTTACATTATACAACACCCTGCACCTCTGGACCCCTTTACATTACACAGCCTCCTGCACCCCTTTACATTACACAGCACCCTGGACCTCTGGGCTCCTTTACATTACACAGCCCCCTGCGCTCCTTTACATTACGCAGCACCCTGCACCTCTGGACTCCTTCAGTGCAGACCCCCTTTTCAGTGTAGCCCCCCCATTCAGTGCAGACACCCGCCCATTGAGTGCAGACACCCCCCCTTCAGTGTAGCCCCCCTGTACAGTGCAGACACCCCCCTTCAGTGTATCGCCCCTGTTCAGTGCAGACACCCCCCTTCAGTGTAGCCCCCCTGTTCAGTGCAGACACCCCCCTTCAGTGTATTCCCCTGTTCAGAGCAAACACCCCCTTCAGTGTAGCCCCCCTGTTCAGTGCAGACACCCCCCTTCAGTGTAGCCCCCGTTCAGTGCAGACACCCCCCTTCAGTGTAGCCCCCCTGTTCAGTGCAGATATCCCCCCCTTCAGTGTAGTCCCCCGTTCAGTGCAGACACCCTCCTTCAGTGTAGCCCTCGTTCAGTGCAGTATTCAGCCCCCCATTCAGTACCTCAGATCAGTGCGGCGGCACATGCTCAGCAGATCCCCTCCCCCTGTTTACACATAAACAGAGAGGAGGGGGAGGCAGCTTCACTCTGGTCCGCTGTGCCTGTGTGACATCCGGGATCGCACAGACAGCCCCTGGCCACGAGAGGAGGGGATGGTAGGTGCAGTGGTGTCACCCTGCATCCCCTGCACACCCCCCCCCCTTGCATCACAATGTAGATCGCCTCTCCCTGCCTGTGCCTGTTACTGCGCCGCTGCCTAAATCCGCAGCACTGCCACCGATTCAGTCCCGGAGGGGGGGGTGGCCTGACACCCCCCCCAGTGTGTGGTACCTGCCCCCTACTTAGTACGCTTCTGCACAGCTTTGCAAGCAGGCACAGCTCTGCAGTGTGGTAGTCACTTGTTGCCCACAAAGTTTAAGAACACACTGCCTGTCAGCACTGCGCCCCCTTCCTAATATAAATTCATCCGCCCAGGGCATCCGACCCTTCCGCTCACCCCTTGTACCGGCCCTGGTACCTGCTATCCAGCCAGGGCTCCATATACACATGTTGTCATACACAGCCGCATATATAAAGTGTAAATGTATTAGTTTAATATGGATTTGGAGTCTTGGCCAATCTTTGTGTTATTTACCATAAGCTCTAGTCTAGATCATATCCCAACACTGATTTTTTTTCTTTTACTCTGTTCCTATAGCAATCTTTCATCATGCTTAAGGTGATTGTAGCCAAAGTAATTTACTTGCACAAAACAGTTAAAGTAGTATTAAATCTTCCACTTTTTTAATGCAAAGTGTTGGCTTACACAAATTAAAGAGGAATTAAAGAGGTCCAGCCGTTTAAAAAAAAAAAAAAAAAAAAAAGTCAGCAACTACAAACACTGTAGCTGCTGACTTTCAATAAGGGCACTTACCTGTCCAGCGAGCCCGCGATGTCGGCCCCCCGAGGCCGATCCGTCCATCAGATCAGGTTCCGGCGCCGCCATCCTAACTAAGGGAAACAGGCAGTGGGCTTCACTGCCCGTTTCCTACTGCGCATGCGCGAGTCGCACGGCGCTTTGTGAATGGCCCTGTTGTTTTCTGGGACACACACATGTCCCAGAATACAACGGGCCAGCTCACCGAAGAGGAGGAAGTGACAGAACAGCGCCGCGGAATAGGAAGGGGCAGATTAGGAAGACTTTTTAATTTTTTTAATATATTTTTTGTAGAATTTTAATGTCATTTTTTATTTTAGGGTGGACCTCCGCTTTAAACCCCAAGCATAAACAATTTTTGATGAATACTTACTGCTCTTCTTACATAAATCCTTCTTTCATTGAATTTCCAGTCGGGAGGACAGGAAGTGCAGGGAGCATGCACTGCAGAGGTCACATTACTGTTCACGTCATTGTGGTTGGTGCTCCATCCCACTAAGGAGACAGCACATGCATGCCCCAGGCACGTCCACGTCAGCTTCAAACGTTTTTAACTTTCTGCTAAACCTTTGACCCCTTTCACACTGGGGCGGTTTGCAGGCGGTATTGCGCTAAAAATACCGCCTGCAAACCGCTCCTAAACAGCCTCCGCTGTTTGTTCAGTGTGAAAGCCCGCGGGCTTTCACACTGAAGCGGTGCGCAGGCAGGACGGTGAAAAAAGTCCTGCAAACCGCTTTTTTGGAGCGGTGAAGGAGCTCCTGCCCATTGCCGCGCTGTATGAGGGATTTTAACCCTTTTTCGGCCACCAGCGGGGTTAAAACCACACCGCTGGCGGCCGAATACCGCTGCAAGAACGACGGTACAGCAGCGCTAAAAATAGCGCTGTTGTACCGCCGACGCCCCCACCGCCCCAGTGTGAAAGGGGCCTTTGTGTATCAGTACTGCTTGCACCTAGAAAAAAGAGGTCACAAACTTGTCCTGAAAAATTAATTTCCTAGTGGAAATAAAAAAAGTATCGTAGGCAGTACTCAACTGTAGCAAGAAACAGCATCCATCATTCTCTATGATGTCATTACCATGCTAATAATAATTATTGAACAGGCAGCTGCTGGAAAGGGGGATCGGCAAAGTGCTTTAGGTCTGTTCCCATTGACTGTACGCACTCTCCCCCTCGCTGGACTACATCTCCCAAGAGCATGTAGAAGAAGGAGAGATTGGCAGCACTTCCAGGGATAAAACCACTTCTTTATTGAAACTTCATAAAAGCAGCAACATGACACATTGTATGTTGGTCAGCAAACATGTTTCACACTCCTGTGCTTAATCATTGCTGATTGCCCCTAGTATGCTTGTTCCTTATAAACGCTGGCTGACAGGTGTGATCAATCGATGAAATGGATCTCCACTCTGGCAGCCAAAGTTCAATTGAAACTGCAACATTTGTTTATAAAAAATACTTCTGGATTAAAAAAAAAAAAAAAAAAAATATATATATATATATATATATATATATATATAGCAAAAAAAAAAGAAAACATACCAAAAGGAATAGCCACAAGTGGCCTATGAACTCCATGGATAAGCCCCACAACATATCCTTACCAATAAAAAAAAAAAGTGAACTAAAAAGTATAAAAAATACAGAGATTATGATAAAATAAAAAGAGTATACATATAAAGACCTATATAAACTCATCAATATACCATTAGTAATACTGTAACATCAATTGCTAGTCACTCAAAATCGCAGCACTAAAGGTGAGTCTCTGGATATTCTTGCCTATACGGTATATGCATATTGATACCAACATATCCACAGATGTCCAAATATTTTTTTTTATTTAATTTCCCAAAGACTGCATGAAGCAAAAACCATATTCGATGATATTCAAAATTCCCATATAAAGCTAGAGATATCCTACCCAAATCCATAGTTTGGGCAGCCACTAAATAAAAATTACAGATATCCCCAACAGGGAAGTACAGGCATACCCAACTTTTAAGTACACATTGGGGTTTTTTTACTAAAGCTGTAAAGTACAAAATCAGGCTCACTTCTGCATAGAAACCAATGAGCTTCTAACCCCAGCTTGTTCAATTAAGCTTTGGTAATAAAACCTGGAAGCTCATTGGTTTCTATGCAGAAGTGAGCCTTATTTTGCACTTTCCAGCTTTAGTAAATAAACCCCATTGTGTACTGCATCCCATACATGATACAGAAGAGGAAGAAGGGAGGTTTCTTTTTGAGGTGTAAATGTTTGCACACTATATATATATATATATATATATATATATATATATATATATATATATATATATAGTATATGTGTATACTTTTGATTTATGCCAGAAGTATTTTTTATAAACAAATGTTGCTGTTTCATTTGGACTTTGACTGCCAGAGTGGAGATCGTTGGTGTGTGTGGAATGGGATCCATTTAGGCCTCTTTCACACTACCACGACTTCACCACGATTTCAGGGAATGCCTGTGTAACTCGCATCAAATTTGGACCAAAATAGTACAGGGACTACTTTGAAGTTGGTGCGACTTGAAGTTGCACAGATATGAATGGTACTCATTGGAAATCATAAGGTACGACTTGTCATGCGACTTTGCAGTCCCAAGTTGCAGTGCAAGTCGCACAAGTGTGAAAGGGGCCTTAATTGATTGATCACACCTGTCAGCCAGAGTTTATAAGGAACAAGCATACTAGGGGCTATCAGCAATGATTACGCACAGGAGTGTGAAACATGTTTGCTGACCAAGCACATACCGTGGGTCATTTTGCTGCTTTTATGAAGTTTCAATAAAGAAGTGGTTTTATCCCTGGAAGTGCTGTCAATCTCTACTTCTACATGTTCTTCTGGTCGTGGACCAGGCTGGCACCCGGGTCTACATAGCTGCCAGGGATCTTTACAGGTTGCCTGATGCGGTGTCACTCTTCTTTGCCTTACATCTCCCAAGAGCCCCTTCCCTAGACACAGCTGTGCATAGTTAGGCTTTGACAATAAAACCTATAAGCTGATTGGTTACTATGCACAGTTGCACCAGATTCCCTGTGCACCAGTTTTAGTAAATCTCCCGCAGTGTGCTGTTATAATAAGGGACCACTAGTCAAGAAACACGACTGTTCAAATGGGTGTTCTTTGCTGCTCTACATGTTCATGGTCAAATCAAATGGTTTCTAAGTGGAGCACATGTGCACATTATTACATATGTATGTGCTTAAAAACCACGTCCGAACTGCCCACCGTCGTTATACGTTGGTACTTTGAAGAGGTGTATCGTTGTTATGGCAGCAGCTAGCTGCCATAACCCCGGTATCCTCTTCTTCAGTGGGCTGTCTGCTTCAAGATAAGAGTGGTCTCTGCGGCGGATTTTCTGCGAGATTACTTTTACCCCCTTCCGCCGAGCTCTGGTGCCCTCCGCTGCTTACCAGAGCCGTCAGCAGCGGCGGAGGCGATCGGATCCTTCTCCTAGCCTGACAAGACGAGTGAGGGGAAGATGGCCCCCACCCGTCTTCATATCATTGCAGGGCGGAAGCGACATCAAAGCGTCACTTCCGCCCATAGCTCTTAAAGGGCCATTTTTTATATATATTTTTTTTTTAAACATTTTTTTTATTTTTTTATTGCATTTTAGTGTAAATTTTAGATCTGAGGTCTTTTTGACCCAGATCTCTTATTTAAGAGGTCCTGTCATGCTTTTTTTCTGTTACAAGGGATGTTTGCATTCCTTGTAATAGGAATAAAAGTGACACATTTTTTTTTTTAAAATACAGTGTAAAAATAAAAAATAAAAGGTAAAATAAAGAAGAAATTTTTTTTCTTTCTAAAGCGCCCCGTCCCGCCGAGCTCACGTGCAGAAGAGAATGCATATGTGAGTAGCGCCCGCATATGAAAACGGTCTTCAAACCACACATGTGAGGTATCGGTAGAGCAAGAGCAATTATTCTAGCCCTAGACCTCCTCTGTAACTCAAAACATGCAACCTGTATAATTTTTTAAACTTATTTAAAATTTTTAAGGGTAAGAGTCTGTCGCCATTCCACGAGTGGGCGCAATTTTGAAGTGTGACATGTTGGGTATCAATTTACTTGGCATAACATTATCTTTCACAATATAAAAAAAATTGGGCTAACTTCACTGTTGTCTTATTTTTTAATTCAAAAAACTGTATTTTTTCCAAAAAAGTGCGCTTGTAAGACTGTTGTGCAAATACGGTGAGACAGAAAGTATTGCAACAACCGCCATTTTATTCTCTATGGTGTTAGAAAAAATATATATATAATGTTTGGGGGTTCTAAGTAATTTTCTAGCAAAAAAAAAAAAAACAGTTTATAACTTGTAAACAACAAATCTCAGAAACAGACTTGATTCTTAAGTGGTTAAATTCAACTGCTTATGGGGCTCATGATAAATACAATATACAGTGCAGGTTAATAAAATTGAAAGGTATGATTCACAAGGAAAAGCCAGAGCTGGCTGCTAATGGGATGTATTCTTTCATTCTCTTCCCTAAGCAATATTTTTGTCACAAACATTTTGAATAAGCACAAATCATACACAATTACATCCTTGGAAACAGTGTGGCTGTCAGCAGCATCCAGTAACTATATGAACAAGCTTCCACTTGTTCTGATAATACTCATTTTAGTCATTTCCATTGTGTCATTTATGTGTGATGAAAATGTACAAGGGCAGGAACAAAAATCTGCATTTCTGAATTTGCAGCATGCTTATTTCCAGCTTTTGTAAATCATAATTCATTCGACCAGAGATGTAAGTGGTAATTAGTGCAACCTGTTCACCCTGTCCACTGCACAGCAATATTCTCTAGGTTGATGTTGTTCTAGTTAGACTAAAGCTGCTATTCGCGCCGCTACTTTGTGATTGTGTATATATACACACTATATTACCAAAAGTATTGGGACACCTGCCTTTACACGCACATGAACTTCAATGGCTTCCCTGTCTTAGTCTGTAGGGTTTAATATTGAGTTACCCTTTGCAGCTATAACAGCTTCAACTCTTCTGGGAAGGCTTTAGGAGTGTGTCTATGGGAGTGTTTGACCATTCTTCTGGAAGCGCATTTGTGAGGTCAGCCACTGATGTGGATGAAAAGACCTCGCTCGGGTTCTATCAGGTTGAGGTGAGGACTCTGTGCAGGCCAGTCAAGTTCCTCCACCCCAAACTTGCTCATTCATGTAGACCAGACAGACAGACAGACAGACAGACAGACATTAGTCCCAAACTCAGGAGTTTTAACTCATTTCTCAAACACCCAAAAGTAAGTTGGAAGGTGCAGTATACTCCTCCATTCATGACTCAGGCCTAAGCAAAGCAGAGGGTCACCGACCACTTCATTAACACTGCTGGGGAGTATTTTCCCATGAAGCGCTTTAGTACCACCGTATACTGGAAAAACAGCTACAGCGTGGCTCTCTTCTGGGAGGCCGTCCATGGATGTCCTCCCAAAATCCCGCTCCCCATTGGGCATGCTCTGTGACCGTTGTGTCCTTTGGGCCTTTACCATATGATCAGCTGTGCCCAAGTAAACAGACTTGCCAATCAGTGCCCATCAGTGTAGCTTATCAGTGCCCATCAGTGCCGCCTATCAATGCAGCTTATCAGTGCCCATCACTGCACATTAGTGAAAAAGCAGCATGAGGAAAGTTTGAAACTAACCATAGAAAGTGTTATCTTACCAAAAGAGTAGTTGATGATTGAAGTAGACTTGCAGCAAAGGTAGTGAGTCAGTCAACAGTTGATTCAAACATGCTAGGAACAAACATAGATCTATACCCAGAAAAAGTAAAAAAATAAATAAATAATGGGGCAGACTTGATAGACCACTTTTTTTTCACATTTCTACATTGGCCTGACCATTGATTCTACAGATTATGCTAAACCACTTGGTGTGCTCTAAATTTTGTAGGGGTTTTCATTTCAGTAACTATTACTTTGGAAAAGACTAATTGTTATTGTATTGTGAATTCACATACCACACTATTTGAAAAATTGTTATTTCTTTCCCAGATTAAGGTTGGTTGTTTATTATGTTTGCTATTTTAAAACACCAGGCTCATAACTATCCCCTTTTAAATCACCTACTTGTCCTGAAAGCACAGGATAGATCATGGACAGAGGTCAAGTGTAATGCCCCGTACACACGATCGGACATTGATCGGACATTCCGACAACAAAATCCTAGGATTTTTTCCGACGGATGTTGGCTCAAACTTGTTTTGCGTACACACGGTCGCACAAAGTTGTCAGAATTTCCGATCGCCAACAACGCAGTGGCGTCAAGCACGTACGACGAGACTAGAAAAGGCCGGTTCAGAACCAAGCGCGGCACCCTTTGGGCTCCTTTTGCTAATCTCGTGTTAGTAAAAGTTTGGTGAGAGACGATTCGCGCTTTTTCAGACTCGTGGCTTTCAGATCGTTTTCTGCGGTTCAGTTTGTGCTTGTGGGTTTGTATCAGTGCGTGCAAGCAAGTTCCGCGTGACTTTAATTAGTCATTGTGTTCTTGTTCGTTCGTTACTGTTTTTCAGGTCGCTCTTCACAGGCCTTGCTGTTCTTCAGTGCGTTCTGTTACTACGTTCTGAGCAGCCGACCGTTTTCTAGCCATGTTGCGTATACGTACTCCTTGTAGAGTTCGTGCTGTGCGGGGGCTTGGTGTTGGGGTCCTGACCTTGACACAAGTCCAGTCCATGAACAGGGTGGGGAGGAGTTCATGGACCAAGAATTGGTTGCTTCAGCATGACCAGTTCTGTCACATGCCTTTGCTCCGTGAGATCCGTGAGAATAATCCTGATGATTTAAGGAACTTTCTCAGGATGATGGACCCCGTATTTCACCGTCTGCTGGCTTTGCTGACCCCCTATATCAGCAGGCAGGATACCTGCATGAGGCAAGCCATCACTCCGGAGCAGAGGCTTGTCACTACCCTGCGGTACTTGGCGACAGGGAGAAGTCTGCAGGACTTGAAGTTCTCAACAGGCATCTCCCCCCAGGCTCTGGGTATCATTATCCCAGAGACCTGTTCTGCCATCATACAGGTCCTACAGAAGGAGTATATGAAGGTAAGATTTTTATCCTTTAATATCACATTTTATTGTATATAATGTTTGCTAATGTAATGTATTTCTTTCCTCATTCCCTAATTACCATGATTGTAATATGCTGTAAATGTCCCCTTTGTTCTCATGCATGCTGGATTTTTCTGTAATTATTTTTTTTGTCCTTCATACATATTTGCCTTCACTAACCTCCCCAGCATGCTCTCCTGCCCCTATATTCACCTCATGTAGTCACTTAACAATGTATTTTATCAGCTCCATAGTAGTGTCTTACCCCAAACACCCCCTAAAATGTATTGAAATGTGATTTGTGCTTTAAATTCAGGCAGAGTGCCAGAGGCATTTTTTTTTGTGGTGTCCCCAAATCATTTTTATTAACCCTCCCTCCCCCCAACTGCTAAGTCAGCTGATCCCAATTCTCTATCTATCATCAATCATCTATCTGCTGACTTTGCCAAACCCATACACACTATACCCATCTCTTTTGTGGTCAGATGTATGGATGAATTACCCAAAGCATGTAGTGCAAGGGCCTCCCTGTATACTTTCAAATGGTACTGTTGAAAGTTTTTGTATCCTATTATTATCTTGATAGGTAATAGCAGAATGTCCAAATGTGCTCAAATGTGTACAATGTGTATTTATATCTTTGTATTATGACACTTCTTACCTGTCCAGTGGGCTGCCAATAGTGTAACTAAGGAGGGGCTGTTCCAAGTAATACTGTATTTAGGCATTCATCTCTCAATGAAGTGGAGAGGGTTACCTGTCCAAGATTCCCCCCCCCCCCCATAATGTTAGAAATGGCCCATGAGGGGGGGGGGGATATGATAGGTGTACCTTATACTTTGGTGTTGTAAAATTCCCCTAAAAAATGTTATCTGGATGTTGGCCAAGAATGCAAAAATACTAATTTTTTTTTGTTTTCCTCAACAGTTTCCTTCCACGCCACAGGAATGGCAGACTGTGGCCTCCCACTTTGCCCAGCGATGGGACTTTCCTAACTGCGGAGGGGCAATTGATGGGAAACACGTCCACATCGTCCCACCACCCAACTCGGGGTCGCACTATTATAATTACAAGGGGTTCAGTAGTATTGTGATGTTGGTGGTGGTGTCGGCTAATTGCGACTTCTTGTATGTGGAGGTGGGGAAGAATGGCCGGATGTCCGATGGTGGAGTCATCGCCCAGACGGAGTTTTACAGGCGTCTCCAGAATGGCAGCTTGGACTTGCCACCTCCAGAAGACAATGTGGAAGGACTCCCATTCGTCTTCGTTGCGGATGAAGCATTTGCGCTGGGGGACCATCTTATGCGGCCATTCCCGATGAGGACCCTCACCCCGGAACACAGGGTTTTTAATTACCGGCTGGCCAGAGCCAGAAGAGTGGTGGAGAACACGTTTGGAATCATGGCCAGCCGGTTCTGCCTATTTCAGACACCCATCCATATGGCGGAGTATAAACTTAATCATATAATCCTGGCGTGCTGTGTTCTACATAACTTTTTACGCCAACATTCTGCCAACTATGCTGGCTCAGTTGGGCCTGAGGCCGGAATTCTACATGAAACAACCCTGACGGCGCTTGAAAGTGGCCGTCCTGGCTTGCCCTCCCTGTGTGCCTGTGATGTCCGGTTAAGATACCTTGAGTTCTTTGCGGGTAGGGGGGCCATCAATATGCCAGACATTTTTTGAAGCCTTTATCAAATAAAAAAAAAGCTAATCTTTGGTGACATTTACTGCTTGTGTTTGTTTTAGCTGACCCTGACAGCAATGTGGGGAGTCCTGAAAATGGCGTGATTGTGTAACCTTATACAAAGCACTGTTGGGTGTTATTTACTAAAGGCGTAGACACTTTGCACTACAAGTGCACTTGAAACTGCACTGAAACTGCACTTGTAGTGCAAAGAGGATTTGCCCTTAGGAAATAACCCTCATTTTCACAGAAAACAGCAATTACATCACCACAAAAGTGTTGTAGCATTGAGACAATAATCCACACATTCTTGATTAACAATCTTTTTAATACCTGCACAATCACATGTGCATTTAGAAAAGGTTTTTAAAACAAACCAACATGTTTGTTGTATAACAATTTTTGGGGGGGGCATTATCAAAAATAGAAATGTCCATTTAAGATAAAACAGGCATGTGTAAAACCAACAAGAAAGACAAAAATCTTGAACTTACAAAGTTCACATATGGTAAAACTTGAAGGCAATATCAGACATGAGTATTTAGGAACTGTGTTTGATATTGCGTCCAGATGGGGTGAAGTCACCCCTTGAAAAGCCAAATTTGGAAGATGCACACCAATTTACGAATGTCAACATGTGCTAGCTGCCATCACAGGGGATCAAGGGACGTGTTTTGGGGGAGCAACCCCTTCCTCACAGCTACTTTATTATTGAGGAAGGTGTTGCACCCCCAAAATACGTCCATTGATCTCCCGTGATGGCAGATAGCACATGTTGGCACACTGTGTGCATCCTCCAAATTTGGCTAAACATCGCTAAAAGATTTTTAAGATTGTAGCGTACAAAAAAACAAAGTCATTTTGCGGGGTTTTAAATTCGCCCCAAAACATCAATGATGTTATTATTTTTTTTAATAACATCATTGATTTTTTTCTTGAGGTTTTCCAATTCTAAATTACACCCCATGATCTCCCCGATCAGGATCTGGGCACTTTCTGATGTGAAAGGATCTCGATCCACAACATCACGATCACCTAAAAAGAGAGAAACCAAACAAAAACAGGTATCAAAAATCTGCCGGGATCCATCTCTTACCTGAGCCTGTGGTTGCAGACACTCACCTGTTGTGGTGTCAATTTCCACCACATCTTCTTCCTCCTCCTGCTCTTCTTGGGTTGGGGGTATTTCCCCTTCTTCCCGAGGTGGGGGGTCTCTGGTCTCCTCGGATGAGGGGTGTCCTCCGAGTCTTTTCTCCCCTATGTAAAACAAAAATGGTATAATTAGCACACAGATATTTGATGGCCGAAATATAAAGATGAAACATTGCTTGGAAGTGTGGTACAATTGTCTATTTGGGCAGAGTTCCAAGATGTAGCATTTTTATTGTCCGTTGTCAAGCTTCAATACTTTACCTGTTTTGTACAAGCTTCACAGATGGAGACACCCCTATAGTATACACTGGAGCACCTGTGTGGGCCCCCTAATAAAAAGGGTGTTCTTGTGTCCCACACTAGTGCTCCAGCGTCCAGATGTGAAAACAGCTGCTGAGTGTCCTCTCCTTACACAGAATCTAGTTTGCATTTCATTCTAGTAACAAACCCATCTACACAACCAAATATTTTTCATACAAGTAGGCCCTAAAAAATTTTGGCAAATGCATATGGCCTAAACAATGGTGTTTTATAGGCCGAAAGAAAAATGTTTGATACGAACGAATAATGGGCCCATGAACATTAAATTTGCTATTTTAAACTGTACAACACTTAAGAAAAGCATATGGAGCAGCACGAACGTAATAAAGACAAAAAGAATAGGAACACAGCACAACTACTTACTTTTTTGCAGCACTCACCGGATCTTTTTGTACTGCTCGGGCTCTCTTAATTTCAGGTCCGACCACCGCTTCCTGAGCTGATCTTTCGATCGACGTACCCCGAAATTCCGGTGCAGACTCTTGACCACTTTCGCCATGATCTTGGCCTTTCTGATATTGGGGTTGGGGTAAGGTCCATACTTTCCATCATAGTCGGCCTTCTTCAGGATGTCCACCATCTCCAACATCTCCCCAAAGGACATATTTGTGGCCCTAAATCGTCTCCTTCTGGATCGGGATGTTTCCGGATCCGGGCTTTCCTCCTCCTCGTTGCTATAATTAGCATGCACCTGCTCTGACTCCGCCATGTGCTCTTCACCCACTGCGCCGAACGAAAAGGGGCGGGGAATAGACTAGAAAGAACGTCAGGGGCGGGCGGAGTTACACGCATGCGCAGTGTGTATAAAGCGTAACACGCGTGCGTATTACGTACGATCTGTGAGCGGAGGAAGGAGCATTGGAGGCGCCGATCGTAATAACGAAGGTAAGAGACAAACTTGGGCCTATACTGCTTCTAGATTGGGCCTATATTGTAACAAGATTAGGAGAGTTTTGTCTGACATTAGGGTTTGTCTTCTGTTGTGTCTTGCAGTTAAAATGGATATCTTGAATGATACAGACTTCATGGCAATCTTCATTGACATGTTCAGGGAGCTGCCTTGTCTGTGGGAGATTAACCACCCACATTATAGGAACCAAACAAAGAGGAAGGCAGCGCTGGATCAATTGTTGGAAATTGTGAAGCAGGTGATCCCCACGGCAGACATCACATATTTGAAGATCCTAATTGGTGGCCTGAGGAGAACATATGTAAGGGAGCGCCAGAAAGTCCAGGATTCGCAGAGATCCGGAGCTGCAGATGACATCTATGTCCCCAGGATGTGGTACTATGACAGGCTGCATTTTCTGGCAGGCCAGACTGAACCCAGGCCATCACTCTCCAGTCTTCCTTCCACGCTTCCTTCCCCCCCAGCTGAGGCTTCTGACGCCCAACCTGGGCCTTCCAGGCAACAACATGTGGAGGAGCCCAGATTGAGCCAGGTATAGTATTCCTCTAAATATTTCAGGTTGTCCAATCAATGATGTTAACTAGATGTTAGTTTGGAGTACTAATTTATGATTGTGATTGATCATGCAAAACATTAAACCATGTCCCCTTTTCATACACAGGGAAGTCTCAGCCAGGAGGTGGCCGGGCCGAGCAGGCTGCCTGATATACCGATCCCTCCCCTACACCTGCAAAGTGAAAGTGGCAGGAAGAGGAGTACCCTAGAGGAGGCTGCCATAGGCCTCTTTTGGAAGGCTACAGAGGCCCTGGGAGCACCACACACTGTGGAGGAGGACTTTGCTGGCATAATTGCCTGTAAAATGCAGCGGATGGAGGAGGGCCAACAACTCATGTGTGAGTCATTAATTTTGGAGGGCCCAAATAACATGATACCCACCTTTGTGACCTCACACATGGTCCTCCTCCTCCTCCAGGTCCTCCTCCTCCTCCTCCTTCTCCTCCGGGTCCTACTAGTCCTCCTCCTCCTCCAGGTCCTACTCCTCCTCCTGCCACATCTCCAACAGCAGAGCCACAGCCAGGAAGGAATCGTGGAAGGAAGACCAGAAAGTGATGGCCCTGGGTTCAGTCTGGTCAGCCAAAAGATGCAGCCTCTTGTGGTACCACAGCCTGGGGACACAGATGTCATCTGCTGCTTTCCGGATCTCTGGGACTTCTGGACCAGACTGCATTCCCTTACATATGGACTCCTCAGGCCACCAATTTTGATGTTCAAGAATTGATGTCTGCCCTGGGGGTCCAAGGCTTCGCTAATTTCTCCTGTTTATCCAGTGTTGCCTCCCTCTTTGTTTGGTTCTGAGCCCTTAATAAAGGATTTTTGGTTTCAATTATACTTGCCTATGTGTGTTTTCCTTCTAAAAGGACAGTTTGTTTGTGGGGATTCAGGTACATTTCAAAAATACAATGTGAAATTAACAAGGGACACCAACAGCAAACAATCTCCTTGAGATTAAATAATACAAAATAATAATGGTGTTGTGGTAACTTGACACACAAAACACACACAAAAATATTCTGAAGTAAAACTAAAAATAAAATAACACAAAGATCAGCCTTTGAAAAAATACAAACCTAAAATAAAAAATAAATCTGCCTTTAAAAAAAATAAAATAAAAAAAACAACACAAACATATTTTTGTCAGATGTGACAAATCAAAATATATTAAGGGAATCCCGATAAATAATAAAGAAATAAGTTTGTGAGAAGTCTGTGTGAATATGAGCAGCAAAACTACTTAATTCTTCTCACATTATAAAGAAGAAGAGAGTGCGCTGTATTAAAATTTTTTTACATTGCACCGTGACGAAAGTGCTGTATCCATTGCAAACGCTAAGTTTACCAGACCGAGCTGTTCCGTGTCGGAATTTCTTCTGGGCATGCGTGGCATTTGTGCGTCGGAACAGGCCACACACGGTCGGAATTGACGCGATCGGATTTTGTTGTCGGAAAATTTTATAGCCTGCTCTCAAACTTTGTATGTCGGAAAATCCGATGGAAAATGTCTGATGGAGCCCACACACGGTCGGAATTTCTGACAACACGCTCCGATCGGACATTTTCCATCGGAAAATCCGACCGTGTGTACGGGGCATTAGTGTAAGGACAGAAGCACACAAACAACTTAGATTATTCACAATTGTTGTGCAGTTGCAAACGCGTTTCACCAAATGATTCAAAAAATATGCACATGCCTCAAAATCTCACATGTTTAATTAGTGTTTCCTGCTTTAGGAAATTTGGGGAGATATTTACAAAAGGTAAATCCACTTTGCACTACAAGTACAAACTACAAGTGCAAAGTGCACTTGAAATTGCACTTGGAAGTGCAGGCACTGTACATCTGAGGGGTAGATCTGAAATGAAGGGAAGCTCTCCTGATTTTATTATCCAATCATGTGCAAGCTAAAATGCTGTTTTTTTATTTCCCTTGCATGTCCCCCTCAGATCTACAGCGACTGCACTTCCAAGTGAACTTTCAGTGCAATTTCAAGTGCACTTTGCACTTGTAGTTTGCGCTTGTAGTGCAAAGTGGATTTGTCTTTAGTAAATAACCCCCATAGTGTGGTTACTGTGGAGCCTTTTTTGTGGTTTCTGCAAGCTGTTGCTAATTTGGTAGATCCAAATATTGTTTTGCTTACATGTGTGGCCTTCTAATAGTCTATTAGATGTTGCATTCAGTATCCATATGTTTTCTAGACAATCAATATGGCCACCAAGGTCATCCTTCGTCTTGTAATACCACTCTGCAGAGGTCAAGAAAGTGCTTCCTGCATTAAAAAGCAAAATAAATTGCTTGTACATGCTACAGTTGCAGACTAATTCAGTAGTTCTCAACCTTTGTGAGACCGGGGTCCAGTACATTTATTAATAGTAAAAATAAAAAAATAAAGGGGGGAATAACATCAGGGCTGCCATTAGAAATCATGGGTCCCTGTACAGCCTGCCTGACAGGGTCCCCCATAGTGTCTCCTCATACACTCCCCATGCACCCCCACTACCCTACACCCTCTGCATCCCTCATTACATCCCGCTCTGCCCACCCTGCCCCCATATTACCTCAACACTTTACACCCCATGCATTACCTTCACCCCCTGTATCCCCAATACCCCAACACTCTGTACTTCCTGCACCCCAATTACACTTCACTCTGCACCCTGTACAACCATTATTCCTCACTCTGCACCCCCTGCATTCCCCACTAGACAACATTATGCACCCCCCTGCATTTCCCTCTAACCCACTTTCTACACCCCCTGCATACCCCTCAACCCCACATTATGCACCTCCTGCATCCAAATTCTGCACACCCCATTACACCTCACTCTGAACCCCCTGCATCCCCCAATACCTCACAAAGTTTCCCCCATTACTACCCCCAGTCTGTATACTTTGCATTACCTGAACTCTTCAACCTCTATTAACCCACACTCTTTACCCCCTGCATTCCCATATCCCCAATACTGCTTAATTTGCACCCCATTACACTTCACTCTGCACCCCCTGCCCTGCGGTGTTGTGCATAGATCACAGCTCTAAACTTCCCGCACTGAGGGCTCTGCCCAGACACCCCTTCCCCCCCTCTGGGTGCGGGGGATTCTGGGAGTTGTAGTCAAAGAGGGATGAGAAGCGGAGAGAAGGGGTCCAGAGGATGGGAGAATGGAGGATTCTGAGCCACCCACAGGTAGCAAGCCCCACTGGAATGGCAGAGGGGCATGGTACAGGAGGGCTGCCTGTACCTCCCTATCAGCGACCTTGGTAGCATACATTTTATTAATGAAGAAAGGGGTGGAAAAAAGAAAAAAAAATAACTGAAGTGTGGTATTGAGGAAAGATGAAAACACATTTACAAAGTAAAACTCGTGCACTGGTATCCCACATACAGAGGGGGGCAATGAATCCATTTAAATCATGATTAAAAAGAGCTGTGCAGACTCTTTTTAGTGTTTATTGCAGTCTATTCATTGGTCCCCTCTGTATGCGGAATTTATATGCATGAATTTTACTTCATGTGAATTAATAAAGGTTTCATAAATGGATTAATGGGTCCCCACTGTTTTTTAATCTTCCTTCAATTCTCCCCTTTTAATCTTTCTTCCTTTATTCATTTTATTGCCTTTTCATCATTGCCTGCTGCTGTTCCATTTCTGCTTGTGTTGCCCCTGTGAGAAGAGGCTGCATTTTACTCTCATGATGCTATAGGCTCCTCTCAGCCTGGCATTTAGGCACTTTCTACTACGTGGGTCAACACATGTAAACAAACAGTGGCATGCTACTAAGACTGTGACTGGAGCAGCTGTCAAGTCATGGCTTGGCAGGAGTGAGGGTGGAAACATTTAATGTGGGCAGACAGAAAAAAGGTCCACCAGCTCTCTGAACACACTGCAATCCAGTAAAAAGAAATCTGCGACCTGACTGTGGGCCATGACCTAGTTGAGAAACACTGGACTGATCTCCTCCTCATGTTAAAATCAATGAGCTAAAAAACAGTAGACCTCATCTTCTTTGTAGTATTTGCTATTCTCACTTGATTACTTGCTTAGCTACTCTACTAAAATCAGCAATGTACTTTCTACTATTGCCTAATAAATGTTACAAATTAGGCACCTGATCATGGGATATTTTAGTCCTAGCTTACTCTAATGCCCCGTACACACGGTCGGACTTTGTTCGGACATTCCGACAACAAAATCCTAGGATTTTTTCCGACGGATGTTGGCTCAAACTTGTCTTGCATACACACGGTCACACAAAGTTGTCCGAAAATCCGATCGTTCTGAACGCGGTGACGTAAAACACGTACGTCGGGACTATAAACGGGGCAGTGGCCAATAGCTTTCATCTCTTTATTTATTCTGAGCATGCCTGGCACTTTGTCCGTCGGATTTGTGTACACACGATCGGAATTTCCGACAACGGATTTTGTTGTCGGAAAATTTTATCTCCTGCTCTCCAACTTTGTGTGTCGGAAAATCCGATGGAAAATGTCCGATGGAGCCCACACACGGTCGGAATTTCCGACAACACGCTCCGATCGGACATTTTCCATCGGAAAATCCGACCGTGTGTACGGAGCATAAGACCCCTTTCACACTGGGGCGGTTTGCAGGCGGTATTGCACTAAAAATACCGCCTGCAAACCGCCCCTAAACAGCCTCCGCTGTTTGTTCAGTGTGAAAGCCCGAGGGCTTTCACACTGAAGCGGTGCGCAGGCAGGACGGTGAAAAAAGTCCTGCAAACCGCTTTTTTGGAGCTGTGAAGGAGCGGTGTATTCACCGCTCCTTCACCGCTCCTGCCCATTGAAATCAATGGGACAGCGCGGCTATACCGCGGCAATACCGCGGCTATAGCCGCGCTGTACGAGGGATTTTAACCCTTTTTCGGCCGCCAGCGGGGTTAAAACCGCACCGCTAGCGGTCGAATACCGCTGCAAGAACGACGGTACAGCAGCGCTAAAAATAGCGCTGTTGTACCGCCGACGCCCCCACCGCCCCAGTGTGAAAGCGGCCTTACGGTGGCCATACACGATTTGATTTTATTATCAGATAAACATGCAATTTGATCAAAACAATTGAATAGACTTAACTTCCCTTCTGATTGATTTAGACTCAGTTTATATCAAATTCCATCAAAGGTATTCAATTGGCCAGGGCGGAAATTATTGATAGTTTTGTATCGGCGGCATTAAGATGCTTTGGTCATTATTTCAATTGAACAGATTACGAGAGTACATGAAAACAAAGCTGTGATTGATAACTTACGATATCTTCCAACAATGGATCGAATCTAATTTCCCATTTGTGGCATATTGATCGAATGGGTTTTACACTATAGAATGGATTATTCCTATCAGGAAAGATTGATCGGAAAAGAAAACGATAATTTATCGAAGTCTGCATGGCCACCATAATACAGATATTCCTGGAGGACCTGCCGCAGGACTTTCCCTAGCATCATCTGTAAGATGTCCCACTTTTCACTGTCTGACATCAGTATTTTTCAAACAGTGATCATGCATATACTGCCAGCAGGGATTCTAAGTTCAATCAATACTATTATTAGCTTGATATTGGTGCCTTTCTTTTTCATCATGACATAATTAAAGCTAAACGTGAGGCAGATATTAAATTAAAATAAATAAATAAAAAGAAACAAAAATAGTTATACAATTGCTAATAAAAACTTTAATTATTTTAAATCTCACTAATAAAAATGCCTAAAATAATAAATATATTACAGCCTCTCGCAATTCCTGACAATACCACGTACATTTCAAAGTGGCTTCTGTGACTTTAACAGCTTATAGCGGAGTTCCAACTATAAATTTTTGTTTGTTTGGATGAATATCATTTTTTAAATACTATTATTTATATGACTCACGGTGTAGAGATCGATTGCTGCTCGATTGCCGATTTTCGATCATACAATTTCTTATATTCTTCTCTCCCTGGCATGTTCCATCTTGCTTGTGGGCATGTGAAGTTACCAATTGTGGCCCATGTGATGGGCCACAATTTATAACACACTATGCCGTGAAGGACTGAAATCCCGCAGCTCAGGTCCCCCTGCTCAAGAAAGCACATGTACAGGCCCGTCTGAAGTTTGCTAATGAACATCTGAATGATTCAGGGGAGAACTGGGGAAAGTTTTATGGTCAGCTGAGACCAAAATCAAGCTCTTTGGCATCAACTCAATTCGCCGTGTTTGGAGGAGGAGGAATGCTGCCTATGACCCCAAGAACACCATTCCTACCGTCAAACATGAAGGTGGAAACATTATGCTTTGGGTGTGTTTTTTTGCTAAGGGGACCAGACAACTACTCCGCATCAAAGGGATTATGGACAGGGCTGTGACTGTCAAATGTTGGGTGAGAACCGCCTTCCCTCAGCCGGGGCATTAAAAATGGGTTGTGGATGGGTATTCAAGCATGACAATGACCCAAAACACATGGCCAAGGCAACAAAGGAGTGGTTCAAGAAGAAGCACATTCAGGTCCTGGAGTGGGAAGCATGTGAGGATGTGAGAGCTTGTGAGCGTAGCGTCACACGCTCTAATCTCGCAATGATTCCAGCGAGAGACGGCGGTTGCAGCTAACTTCCTTCCCGCGATGGTTGAGAGAGGAAAGGATCAGTGAGGATTGTATGCCGGGCAGACAGTGGAAGGTCCCCGGCCCCTACCCCGTAGCCTGTAGCCTGGGGGGGGGGGGACTGTGGACGAGTCTGTGGGCTATAAGCTGCCTCATAAGAAGGTGGGAAAGTGTGGAAGGCTGCAGGAGGAGAAGAGGGGAAGTGGTGAGGGGAACTGGAGACTTTCAGGAAATTTAAGGCTCCCTTGACAGTGGGTCTGGATGGCCCAAGGGAAGCCACACGCTGTTAAAGCACAGACTGTTACCCCTGCTCCACTTCAATGGCAGCAAAGACAGCAGGAAAGTCAGTAGTAAAGTCCCCCCAAGTTGGAATATCAGCAGAGACTCAGACAACAGTAGACAAAGAAGTATAGGTAGAGCTGGCTCCCTCTGGCAAGGATATTACGGCAGCTATCAAAGCATGTAGTGAGACTCTCACAATAAAAATTGATGCTCTAGCCATAGATATTAATATCATGAGGCATGAGTTTGATAAAGTCAAGCAAAAGATCTCAGAGATGGAAGTTCGGGTCTCAAAGTTAGAAGTAAAAACGGATGACAGAGAATGGCATATCCTGAGAAAACAAATTAGTGTTCTACAGGACAGAGCAATCAATACAGAAAGCCGTTTGAGGAGAAATAATATCCGGATCATAGGATTTCCAGAACGAGTGGAATGAGATAATCCAACTGAATTTTCAGAGAAATTATTGATAATTTCAAATATTGCAGCAGTTAACAAGAAACAGAAGGATAAGATACAGGTACTACAATTGCAGATAGAATTACAGAAGGAAGAGAAGAGGGGAAGTGGTGAGGGGAATGAAGAGTCTGCCTTGCAGCTGGAGACTTTCGGGAAATTTAAGGCTCCCTTTACAGTGGGTCTGGATGGCCCAAGGGAAGCCACACCCTGTTAAAGCACAGACTGTTACCCCTGCTCTTCTCCCACTTCAATGGCAGCAAAGACAGCAGGAATGTCGGTAGTAAAGTCCCCCCAGGTTGGAATAGCAGCAGAGACACAGACAACAGTAGACAAAGAGGTATAGGTAGAGCTGGCTCCCTCTGGCAAGGATATTATGGCAGCTTTCAAAGCATGGAGTGAGACTCTCACAATAAAAATTGATGCTCTAGCCATAGATATTAATATAATGAGGCATGAGTTTGATAAAGTCAAGCAAAAGATCTCAGAGATGGAAGTTCGGGTCTCAAAGTTAGAAGTAAAAACGGATGACAGAGAATGTCATATCCTGAGAAAACAAATTAGTGTTCTACAGGACAGAGCAATCAATACAGAAAGCCATTTGAGGAGAAATAATATCCGGATCATAGGATTGCCAGAACGAGTGGAAGGAGATAATCCAACTGAATTTTCAGAGAAATTATTGATAAATATACCAGGCCTTACAGATATGTCTGTAACATTTGTGGTTGAAAGAGCACACAGGATTTCTTTTCGATCACCAAAGCCAGGGGCCCCCCCCCTCGTTTGTTTCTTTTACGTCTACTGAATTATAGAGATTGAGACCATATATTGTCAGCAGCCAGGACAAGGGCAGACTTGCAATATGAAAATGTCAAATTACTTTTTTTTCCAGATTATCCCCCTGAAATACAGCAACAGAGAAGAGCCTATAAGGAAGTCTGGAAAAGATTGAGGGAAGAGGGGATATCCTATTTTATATCCTAGTAAACTACGGATGATTGAACATACACCCGCTTTTTTGAGACACCAACGGCTGCAGTAGAATGGTTGAACACTAGATAAATAGATCCCTCACAATTTTGGGAAAGGAAAATTATTAATTTATTTATTTTCTCCTTTTTCTTTTTTCCCCCTTTTTCTCCCTGCCCCCTCCCCTTCTTCCCCCCTTTTTTTTCTTTTTTTTTTCTCTCTCCCCCTTTTTTAGGGAGTGGGGAGGGAGGGATGTGGGAGGGCAAAGATTACACACACACACACACATATATATATATATATATATATATATATATATATATATATATATATATATATATATATATATATATATATATATATATATATATATATATATATAAAAATATATAGCAACATAAGTTATTAATATTTATAACAGCATTTTATAATAGCACATGTGGTGATAAAAAAGTAAAGTATAAAGTGGAAAGTATAAGCAATGGAAATTGGTGATCATCAGAGTGATGGGAATGGGAGGGAAGGATGGAACGTGTTTTCTTTTCTCCTTCTTTTCCTCCCCTCCCTCCCCCCCTTCTTCTTCTTTTTTTTTTTTCTTCTTCTTTTGGATGAGGGATGAGGGAGGTGTGATTAGGATTATGGGCGTATATGATTATGATTTAAAATAATTATTATCAATAGAAATAATACAAGATGTTTGGTGTGTAGATATAATTTCAAATGCGTCTCTTGGGTTAAATTGTCTATTAGAGAGCCCGACTAACATATTGGGTGGAAGAATTGTTGCGGTACACATTGGGGGTTGTTTTGTGTGGAGTAGTTACTGGGTATAGAACAGAACCTATAGTCAGTGAGGTCAAGGGTAGGGGAAAGGTCCTTTTTGCTCCCACCCATGGATGGATGGGGTTGTAGATTAGGGAGTCGAGTGAAAAGGAATAGGGTGGGATGGGAGGGGGGAGGAAAGGGAGGTGCAGAGGTGTGGTTTATAAGGGTTCAGGGATGGTGTGGTTTTGTTGCCCCGTTGATGTTTGCTTTAGGAGCCATATGGCTCAAGATATTGTCCCTTTGTTTCGTTGTGCAAGCATGCTGCCAGGTGATAATAATTGCTATTCTATAATATCCTGGAATGTCAGAGATCTAAATTTTGGGTTTAAAAGAGCATTGACGTTCCAATATGTAAGAAAATATAACCCCCAGTTGATTTTACTTCAAGAGACACATCTAGTGGGAGGGAAACTAGCGACCTTGAAAAAAGCATGGATTCAAAAAGCATATCACGCTACTTACTCTTCCTATGTGAGAGGGGTTTCAGTGCTAATAAATAAATCCTTTTCTGGCGTAATAGAGAAGGTATATACAGACATGCAGGGAAAATATGTTATTTTAGTATAAGTGTTGGGACAACAAAGGTATATTATAGTGGCAGTATATATTCCACCCCTTCCTATTTGGGAATATTAAATGAAATATTAGAAAATTATCCAACATTTTCCAGCAAAATTATTGTTTATTGGAGATTTTAATTCTATTTTATCCTTGGAATTTGACCGAAACCTCCCAAGCAGTATTCAGCTGATTTATATAACTGGGCCCAGACGATAGGTGTAATAGAAATTTGGAGATGGAGAAATCCAAAAAAAAAGAGCATATTCCTGTTTTTCCACTTCTTATAAAACCTCATCTTTAATAGATTTGGCTTTTGCAGATCCGACATTAGTAGCGGATATTGTAGAAACAACATATTTACCAAGCGGTCTTTCGGACTACTCTCCTTTGTTTCTTTCAATATGTACCCCTGCCCTGAAAAATGCATCAACGTGGCAATTGGCTCCCCAGTGGGTGTTACACCCAGAGATAGTGGAGAAAATGGTCATCAATGGTAGAGGAATACTGGGAAAAAAATTGTTGGATCATTTTCATTGAACACTGTCTGGGATACCTTCAAAGCATATGTGCGAGGGCAATACATTTCAAATATTGCAGCAGTTAACAAGAAACAGAAGAATAAGATACAGGTACTACAAACGCAGATAGAATTACAAAAGGAAAAGTATAGCCGAGACTCTAGTATAATTAATTTTGATATAATGATGGCCGCGCAAAGGGATCTACATTTGCATATGACGGAAATAACTAGGACCATTCAACGCGTTTCATCCTAATGGACAGCATATCAGATGATGTCCATTAGGATGAAATGCGTTGAGTGATTTTTGGCAAATCTTTGCAATCCTTTTCCCCTTTCCCTGGACATCAAGTCAAGACAATAAACAAGTAAAAAAGGCGCAATACAAAGATACCTCAGTCAACTGTTCCTATAAGTGCAGGGGCAAGGTCCACACAAATATATATAACCATATACATAGGTGGAAGGTCAGTCTCTCAAGGCAGCCACCATAAAGGACCGGAAGCCAAGTCCAATGTGCTAGGAAAAAAATAAGGAAAAAAGGGAGCACCACTGAGTATGTATCAAACACAATTTAATGATGAAAAGCAATATCCACTCACATGTAGAACTGAAATGTTGAGTTCAGGTACATCTCCAGCAGGAGAAGGAGAGGAGGACTACAGGTAGCAGCATTTTTTATGTACTGACATCACATCTCGTCCACCGGTGATGAGCTGCAGTAAGCTGACGTAGTAGTCCAAATGGCACACCAAAAAGGAGGAGGGTCACAGAGGAGCCGTCAGAAGTGGTGTGGGTTCCGGGAAGGGGAAGATGAGGGCATCAGAGCCTCAGCTGTGTAGCGGTATAGAACAGCGCCTCGTCCAGCATCCATGGTGGAGAGATGACACGGCCGTGTGATCGGAGCTGGAATGAGGCTTGAATGGCAAACACAGTGGCGCCGGACAGTGACGTCACTAATGTGCGACAAGTTTCCGAGTCAGCTCGCTATCGATGGGAAGAATAGCGGCACTCCTTTATCAAGCATGGGGGAGGGATGCTGAACAGTGACATTTATTATCAATCACAGGGCGGGGCCAAGGGGGAAAAAAAAAATTGGTGAACACACATAGGTAGGCATGATGACGCTCAAAGGAATGGTGTACTACAGACACATTGTAGAGAATGTTACTGAACCAGTGGAAATATATTATTCTATAAGCACATGGCTAAAAACAGCAACATTTCATAAATATAAAACAAAAACAAAAAAAAAATATAAAAAAAAAATTGGAAATAAAAAATAGGATAAACAGAAATTAACATAAACAATAGAATCAATAAAAACATGCTTTGGCCACAGATAAAAATGTAGGTGTAATAAATATTAAACGATGGACAAAAGTGACATAAGAAAACACATATAAAATATATTTAGGCGTAGTGAATATGGATCATGATGATGTTATATATATAGATATATCTATATATATATAGATATATCTATATATATATAGATATATATAAAAATTAGGTAGGCCATATTCACTACGTGTATTATGCCACAGCTGGGTTTTGAACACTCCCATACAACATCATATAGCATTTTAAGCACAAGTATTATCTATGTCTTCAATTTTTCAGCATTGGATAGAATCCACGAGGACCCCGAAGGGGAAATTTTGATCAGAGGGTTTTATGTAGAGAGGCAAAATGGATTTTTGACTTGAAAGCTACAGAATTACCTGTTTTGAATGATGTTTTAAGCTTTAGATATTTTCTATGAAGTCTGTATCTGCAGCTATCTGCATTTTCTACTATATTCATTTTTACTTTCTTTTTTTTTTTTTTGTTCTTTTCTTTATGTCTCTTTTCTTTCCTTTTACTGTCCTGATTTTTCTTTGTCTATTCTCCCATTTGGTTTCCCTCCCTTCCTTGCTCTGCGTAGGTCCCAATTATAGAGAATCTAGTAACAATGTAGGATCTTATAATGTATATGCGTCTCTACTGGTAGTGATAACCTCATATGTGTAGTGAGGTGAAGTAATATAATATGATCGTGTATTGGCTTGCATCCGTGTCTGTCCGTGCTGGTTAACATGTCCCTGCCTGCATTCAGCCCTACTCTGGACATTGAGTCCCACTTTCTACTTAGAGCTGGGTTGAGAAAATTAGACTTCTTTTAGGATGGCTTTTCCTTCCTTTCTAACTTGGGTTATGCGTGCTGCATTAATTGGATGGATCTACTGTATATGTTTCACATGTAATGGCTGTCTCTGTCCTGAAGGTGGCGTTGGCCTTCTATTCTTCCCTGTGATGTCCTATTTTGTGGAGAGATGTGGGTGTGGGACAGCCCTGGGTCTGGTGGGGGTGTGTCCCTCGGTCGGGGCTGTGTGCTCTTGTTCACAAGTGGTAGCCACACCCTGGTGTGACGCTATATGGGCTGCCACTTTTGTTATGATGCTTCCTGTGACGCTGGTGGTGTGTACATTGTGCAGTGCTGCGTCACTGGAGAGGGCGGATTTATGTGGCTGTCTGTAAGCCAGACGGCTGACCACGCCTCAGTATGACACTGAATGCATCATGTGATCTTGTCAGGATGCGCATACCAGGAGAGAGATCCACCTCCCTACAAGAGCTTTGAGACGCAGAAATACATGCATTCCTGTTGCCCATAGGAATCGGGCCTTGGCGCATAGAAGTGCGCATGCACGGACTGGCGCGCAAACAGGAGCCATAGTGCCAGCCGTTGCCTGGCGATAAGTGAGTCTATTTAGGCACAGCCAGTACCTAGCCCCAGTGCTGCTTCGTCTTCAGCTCTGTGCATCCTGTTTCCTGAAGACCTGTATCTTGATCCCTGTTACCTACCCGGCTTGTCTTGACCATCCCTTGATCTCCACCAGCACCGACCCCGGCTTGTCCTGTGACCATCCTCCTGTCTTCTCCTTGGCTCCTGTTTGCTGATCCAGTTTTTGACCCTGGCTTGCCTCCTGACTACGATCCTGCCTGCACCCTGCATCCGATTGTCCTAGCCATGTATGACCCAGCCTGCCTGACCTTGCTTCTTCATTGCTGCCATCCGCACCAGCTGCCTGCCTGTCGGTCTTCCTGCTGAAGTCTGCCTCTGTCTTTCCAGGACTGCTGTCCAGCTACCAGTTAAAGACTCTTGGCACTCGTGCAACTCTGTACCTTGGCGCCTTCTGTTCCCACTATCAGAGGTCCCAAGTCAGAGGTGTAAGAGAGGCCTTGCTCGTCCATTCAGGCTCTTCTACCAGGTACCTGATAGTACGAAGCAGCCATGTCCGAGTCTGAACGAGCAACCTCCCCGGTAGATCATCTGTGCCACCACCTCTCAGCACTCACCCAAACAGTCAAGAATCTGCAGGAAGGTTACAGCCAGCTTGAAGAACGGATCAATGGACTCTCTTCTCCCATGCCAGCTTCCGCCTCATCTGCTTCAATGGAACTTCCCACAGCATCTGCTGTAATAATGCAGCCATCTGAACCCCGGGTACCCACTCCAGAAAGGTTCTCAGGCGATCTCACCAAATTCAGGACTTTCCATAACGCCTGTGTATTTTACTTTTCATTACAACCCCAGACTTTTTCTCTTGAGACTACTAAAGTAAGGTATGTAATCTCCCTTCTGCAAGGTGAGCCTTAGTCCTGGGCTCATCGCCTGCTGGAACAGGGCAACCCCTGTCTGTCAAGTCTGTCTTCATTTTTTGCAACTATGGCTCGGCTTTATGAGGATCCCCTGCGAACCGCCATGGCTGAGTCTGCCCTACATGCGCTCCAGCAGGGCCGCAGGGCCGCTGAGGACTATGTAACAGACTTTAGACGCTGGAGTGCAGATGTTGAATGGAATAATGCTGCTCTCTGTTACCAATTTCAGCTAGGTTTGTCTGAACCCTGAAAGGACGAGCTTGCCCGTGTGGGAGTATCTGATTCCTTAGAGACTTTGATCAATTTAACCATCCAGATTGACAGACGTCTGATAGAACGCAGGGCCAAAAGGTCAGCAGGACAACTCCAGTCTTCAGAGATGTTGCCACAAGCACCCAGTCCATGGAATTGAGCACAGCTCGGCATGCCTCGCCCCTCTCTGTCTGCATAGGAACGCCAGCACCGCCAAGTAAATTACCTGTGTCTGTACTGAGGGAAGGGTGGCCACTATGTAAGGTCCTGTCCAGCCAAAGTTCGCAGATGACTGACCTTCTCTGCTGCCAGCTTGTCTTTACTGCCTCGCAAGTCTGCTCACCTGGCTATCCAGCTCTCACTGCAACTTCTGGAGAGAGTCATCCAGGTACCCGCTATTGTGGATTCAGGGGCCTGCAGTTGCTTTATTGACTTGACTTTTGCCCTTCAACATAAGGTCCCTTTGCAACCTAAATATCATGGACTTACAGTTCATCTTGCGGATGGATCATGTATTAAATCTGGTCATGTTACCCAAGAGACTGTGCCATTACCTGCCACCATTTCCGGTACTAACAGAGAACTGCTGCGTCTGGATGCCATAGCCCCACCTTTGTTCCCTATCATTTTGGGCATGCCTTGGCTCCAGGCGCATAATCCCTGCATTCATTGAGATTCTGGGAAGATTGAGTTCCTCTCCTGCTACTGTCTGCAACACTGCTTTGCCAAACCACCTTCTCCTCTACTGTGTATGGACTCAGATGCTGAAATTTGTTCTGCTATCCCTGGACCTTACCGAGAATTTGCTGACGTATTTAGTAAGAAAGGTGCAGAAACTCTACCGCCACACAAGCCTTATGATTGTCCCATCGAGCTCCTCCCGGGGGCTGAAATTCCATTCGGGCGAATCTTCCCTCTAGCTGAACCTGAACTTACCGTCCAGAAAGACTACATCGATGCCAGTCTAAGAAAGGGGTTTATCCGTCCCGCCACATCCCTAGCCGGGGCTGGAATTTTCTTTGTCGAGAAAAAAGATCATTCCCTTTGCCCGTGTGTGGATTACCAGGATCTCAACAAAATAACGATTAAAAATTGCTACCCCTTACCTCTGGTGCCGGAGTTGTTTCAGAGACTCCGTTCTGCCGTCATCTTCACAAAGCTGGACTTACATGGGGCATATAACTTGGTAAGCATTCATGAAGGTGACGTATGGAAAACGGCTTTCCGTACCCGATTTGGACATTTTGAATGTTTAGTGATGCCTTTCGGACTTTGCAACGCCCCAGCAACGTTCCAGCATTTTATCAACGATGTCTTCCGGGACTATTTAGACTTATTTGTCATAGTATACCTAGATGATATTTTGATTTCTTCTTCTTCCTTAGAGGCTCATCGCGGACATGTCAGAAATGTCCTGGCCCGACTCAGGTAGCACGGCCTATACGCGAAACTCGAAAAGTGTGAGTTCAAGTGCCAAAGTATCCAGTTCCTGGGCCTCATTCTATCCCTAGACAGCATCAAAATGGACCCCCAGAAGGTCTCGGCCATTCTGGACTGGCCAGCTCCCACAGACAAAAAAGGGGTGCAACGCTTTATCAGATTTGCAAATTTCTATAGGAAATTTATCAAGGCATTCTCCGCAATAATTTCCCCCATCACCCAATTGACAAGACAAGCCCAATGATTCCAATGATCTCCTGAAGTGCAATCCGCTTTTGAGACTTTGAAGGGACTTTTTACAGCTGCACCTATACTCCGGCATCCAGACCCAGCCCTACCATTCGTCTTGGAGGTGGATGCCTCGGAGATGGCAGTAAGGGCAATTCTGTCTCAACGTCAAGGGGCCAAGGCCTTACTAGATCCTGTGGCATTCTTCTCACGCAAGTTGTCCCCGACTGAGAAAAATTACGACATGGGAGACCGTGAGCTTCTTGTAATTAAGGCTGCTCTTGAAGAGTGAAGATATCTGCTGCAAGGGGCAGCCCACCCAATCTTAATATATACTGACCATCGGAATGTGGAGTACCTACGAGCCGCAAGACGTCTGAAACCACGACAGGCCAGGTGGGCGCTATTTTTCATGAGATTTGTTTTTCACATCACCTACAGGCCAGGATCAAAGAATGTAAAGCCGGATGATCTGTCTTGCATGTTTGGGGTGTTGGAAGATCCTGCTCCTCCTAACACCATCCTTTCCTCAGGGAATTTCCTCTTGTTACAAATAGATTTCATGTCTCAGATTAAGCAAGCCTCTGTTGGTATCTCGTCTTCTTCTGGGATGAGGTTACAAGCAAAGGATGGCCTATTATGGTACAACAACAAGCTCTTTGCACCAGAAAATTTGTGAGTTACTGCCTTGGGTCTCTGCCCTGACCATGCTCTTGCAGGCCACTTTGGGTTCCATAAGACGGCTGAACTGTTACAACAAACCTTTTGGTGGCCCTGCTTAAGAGAGGACTGTAAAAAGTACATTGAAACTTGTACTACCTGTGTCAGAAATAAAACCAGCAGGACTAAAGCCTGGGGTCTGCTGCGACCCTTGCCAATTCCGGATAGACCTTGGCAAATGATTTCAATGGATTTTATCGTTGAACTTCCCCCTTCCATCTTTGTGGTCGTAGACCGTTTGTCAAAGATGGCACACTTTCTGCCCATGAAGGGTACCCCTTCAGAGACAGCACAGAACTTTATTAAAGAAATTGTAAGACTGCATGGACTACCTGTCAATATCATGTCAGACCGCGGGGTCCAGTTCACATCCAGATTTTGGAGAGCCTTGTGTGAGTCCTTGAAAATTGAACTGTCCTTCTCCTCAGCGTACCACCCACAGACCAATGGTCAAACTGAGAGGACTAATCAAACACTGGAACAGTATTTACGCTGTTTTACTTCCTTCTCACAGGATGATTGGGTGGCGCTATTACCATTAGCGGAGTTTGCATACAACAAGTCGGAACAATCCCCATTCCTGGCCAACTACGGCTTCCACCCTTCATTCCTGACTACTACAGCTCCTAAATGTCCTATTCCTGCAGTTCAAGACACAATGGATTTCTTCAATTCCAACAATCAGCTGTTGCAAAGGACCATGGCCAAAGCTCAGGAAGACTATAAGAAATCTTTTGACAAAAAGAGACGGGGAGATCTGATTCTGAAACCCAGCGATCAGGTATGGCTAGCCACGACTAATCTTAAGTTAGCTTGCCCCTCTAAAAAATTGGGTCCTAAATTTTTGGGGCCATTCCAGGTAAAGAAGAGGATCAACAATGTGGCCTATGAGTTGGCACTTCCAGATTCTTTTAGAATCCACCCAGTCTTCCATATTTCTCTTCTGAAACTTGCATGTACAGATCCATTTCCTGAACAGAATAGTGGTCCTCCTGAACCTGTAATGGTGAATGGCGAAGAAGAGTATAAAGTAGAAGCGATCGTGGACTGTAGGAAGAGACGGAATCAGGTCCAGTACCTGGTCAAATGGAGGGGTTATGGACCCAAGGACAATTCGTGGGAGCCAGAGGGCAATATTCATGTCGAGAGACTTGTCCAAATCTTCTGTCAAAACCATCCAGAGAAACTTGCTCAGTTGGGCTTCCGGAGGCTGCCCATTGGAGGGGGGAAATGTCAGGATGCGCATACCAGCAGAGAGATCCGCCTCCCTACAAGAGCTTTGAAGCCCAGAAATACACGCATTCCTGTTGCCCATAGGAATCGGGCCTTGGAGCATAGAAGTGCGCATGCGCGAACTATCGCTCAAACAGAAGCCGTCGCCCACCCGTGTGCGTGTCGACACTTGCGTGCACACGTGAGCGACGCTGGCGCCAAGTGAGTCTATTTAGCCACAGGCAGTACCTAGCCCCAGTGCTGCTTCGTCTTCAGCTCTGTGCATCCTGTTTCCTGAAGACGTGTATCTTGATCCCTGTTACCTACCCAGCTTGTCTTGACCATCCCTTGATCTCCACCAGCACCGACCCCGGCTTGTCCTGTGACTATCCTCCTGTCTTCTCCCTGGCTCCTGTTTGCTGATCTGGCTCCTGGCTTGCCTCCTGACTACGATCTTGCCTGCACCCTGCATCCAATTGTCCTAGTTGTGTATGACCCAGCCTGCCTGACCTTGCTTCTTCATTGCTGCCATCCGCACCAGCTGCCTGCCTGTCGGTCTTCCTGCTGAAATCTGCCTCTGTCTTCTCCAGCCTTTCCAGGACTGCCGTCCAGCTACCAGTTAAAGACTCTTGGCACTCGTGCGGCTGAATGCATGGCCAATACCAATAGAACTGTGATATACATTTCTTGTATTCTTTGATGAAGTATGATATATGTTTATATGTAATTCTTCATATATATTTGAATGTGTTGTGAAATGATGTGTTTTTCTATTCCATGTAGTGAGATTTGTCCCTCTACCCCCCAATGTGTGTCCTAAAGAAGCGATCCAGCGAAACGCGTTGACACACAGGGGCTCACGCATGTTGTGATGTCATACTGTTGAACGTCATTTTTTTCTCATTAGGTATATGTAACGTCCTCCTTTTCTGGCCATTGCGTGGCCATTAGTGGACAATACCTTTTTACAATTTTATACTGTATATGTTTACATATCTATGTTTAATAAAATTTAACTTTTTAAAAAATATATATTGTTGTTCCAATCTGCCTCCAAAGTCCGCCCTAGTGGGTTTCTTTTTCCAATGAATTTTACGGATGTGGCATATGAGTGATTACCTAATTTTAATTTTGGACGATATTATATCACTTATATATTCTGAACCTTCTTCATTTTTTCACATATATTTAGTTTTGTATATATATATTGTTGTGTATATATATATATATTGTTGTGTATATATATATTATATATATATATATATATATATATATATATATATATATATATATATATATATATATATATTGTTGTGTATATATATATTGTATATATATATATATATATATATTGTTCATGATTTTCTGTGTTTTTTTTGCCATTACATACTGGCTTATTATTCAAAGGTTTTAAAAAGAGCACTTTGAGATAATTCACTTCATTTTCTTGGTATTGAGATCTTTTAATTATGGTCTTATTTTGTTTTCAGTTCCACATATCACTTTGAGCGCTGCACTATTGTTTATTTTATGTTTTGCACTATATGTCTAGTGAAGTGCCAGCGGCTACATACAGTCTCAGAGTGCAGTTTTTATACTTTTACCAGAGAGAGCATTGGTCTGTAACCTCAATCCTCCTCCTCCATGCAGTTCCGGTGTAGCTGCAGGTACTGGGTATAGGGGATTCTGTGTATAAACGCTTGAGGATGCAATCTAGACACATGCAACAACATATTGCCTGCTGAGGGTTTGCGGTATAGGTCTGTCTTGATATGGGAAGAGGGGGGGGAGTATAGTGGCACTTGGAGAGAGACGGATGGGTGAGAAACAAAACTTAAGGTAAAGGTGATTATGATAATAAAATCCAGTGGTTGGGGGTAGCTTGGACCCTGGAAAGTTCAGTTCAGGCTTGAATTGGGTTAAGAACAAGTTTGATGGGTTAAAGATGTATATAGCGCTCTAGAGCTGCAGCCAGCTGTGGAAGAGGAAGCAGCTCTGTTGATATATAATGTGGAGAACAGCAGCGCTCATCTGAGTGCAGTATATTAAAATGATTAATGATGAATTTATTAAGATAAAAAAATTAAAATAAGAATTAACTCACAGGGTAAGGGTTAAAATGGCTAGTCACAAGGGGATACTTGCTATGTAGAACTGATCCAGATAGCTGGCGGTGTGGGGTGCTGCTGCTGTCTCTCTAGCTGCAGGGTTTTCCAAGGCCCCGAGTCAAGCTGGCAGTTGTCTCCCCGTCGGTTGTGACGGTACTGGATGTGGGGCACAGGGCCAGTATTTGGTGCATGGGTGCTCCTTCTTCAGGCTTGATATGGCCCTCAGAGTCAATTATGATCGATAAATTAAAAAAAGGAATATTGTTACGATCATAATTGAATGTAAAATGTAAGCTGAAACTATTAACATTAAGTAATTTAATGAAACCCATCAGTGCAGCCTCAGGGCCTGTCCATATCAAGAACAAATCACCTATGAACCTGTGCTAACACAGGATGGCACATAGATTTCTTCCACAAAAATCATCCTTTCCTATCCTTCTAAATATAAATTAGCATAGGATGGGGCACAGGACATGCCCATGGCCACACTCTGGGTTTGGAGATAAGTTTTGGTCCATAAAAGTAAAATAGTTCCTCGTTAGAATAAGCCTAGGTTCACACTGACAGCGGGAATAAAGTTGTGCGAGTTCAGCTGAAGTCGCACAATTTCATTCTCACATGTCAGTCCCGACTTCAGGGGCGATTTCAGAGACATCTGTGCAGGTTTCTGCATAGATGTCTATAGAAATCACACCCTGAAGTCACCAAAAGTAGTACAGAAACTACTTTTGGGAATCGGTGCTGCGCCGCAAATGCACCAATTCGGATGGTGCCATTATCGACAACATCCGCCGATTTGGCATGCGATTTGATATGTCAAATTGCATGTCAAATTGCTGCAATGTGAACCAGAGCTAAAGTATAGTTATTTGAGAAAAAAAAAGTTCGGGGCCAGGTGCTTTGATCCTGTCTCATCAGGAAGTATTCAACCATCCGGACACCCTGCTCTTGGGGGATACTAGAATACAAAGCCTCTATGTCCATAGCCACAAGCAGGATATCCGGAGGGACTTGGATCCCCTCTATGTGTTTAAGAAGGTTGGTGGTGTCACGTATGTATGATGGGAGGCCCAGGACGTGGGGCATCAAAAATGCATCCACAAACTTCCTGGCATTCTCCCTCAGTGAACCCATACCCGGTCTGCCTGGTGGTGTGTGTGCATGTTCTTATGTGTCTTGGGGAGAGTATAAAACATAGGTGTGCGTGGGGTTTTTGACATTCAAGAAGGATAAGGTATCTTTATCAATTAAGCCCCCCAAAAGTCATGGATACATAAGGCACAAAATTCTAGAATAAACTCATGCACTAATGTCAGGGTTATTGGTTTGTACCATTTTGGATTCGCCAATAATTTCAGACACATGTGTTGGTACTGTTGATGTGTCATCAAAACGATATTGCCCCCCTATCAGAGGGTTTGATAACAAGGTCTGGATGTTGTTGTAGTCTAGTTAAGGCACAAATCTGTCCATGTGATAAATTGGAAGGTAATTTTGGCCAGTGTTGTTGTATAAGGGACTTTATAGATTGGTACAAGAAGGCCCAAATAGCTGGGCATGTCATCAAAACAGGGAAAGTACGCAACTTCAATTTGAAAGGTCTGACTGGATCCGTTGTTGCTGTTGGGGAGGGGGAAGAGGAGAGGAAAGATGGGAGGTGGTCTAATAGGTTCTCCATTTCAGAGGAAGGTGTATCCTCTGTAGCCCCTCCTCATACAGAAACATAAGGTCCCGTAGAGCTCTATACTCCTGCATAATGAAGTGTTTGGCGCGTTCCATTAACCCTTTTTTTAAATTAATTTGTTGTCATTCTTTTGTCATAAATAAATCTAAAGGTCAAATTACGGGCAAAAGGAATACAAATCCTTAATAATTTCAAAGACATTTAAGGGTTCCTTTGGGCAAAAGCCCAGACCCAAATGTTGTACGGTTTCCCCATCATGAGAAAGTGTAAAAGGAGTGAGATTCAAAATATTTATTTGGGTCATGACTGGAATTTGGTTCAATTGTGTGGATTCATAGAGGGTTTGGGGGAAGTGGTTTCACAACAAATGTGTCCAGGTTGCCCTGTTTCTTGGGATCAGGGGTGGATGGTTCTAAAAAATCAGTATTGTCAGTGACAGTTTTAGAAGTGAGTACAGTGGATTTGGTACAACAGTTCGCAGGGGGAAAAGGAGGACAAGCCCCACAGGTGTTGCTGTGGGTCCCGCCGGGTGGTGGAGCGGTTGCGGAGAGTGCAGGTATGGGGCCCAGTGTGGTCCCCCCTCCCTTTGGTTACGGTGGTCGCCCCCACCACCATGGGGCTTGTAGTATCGCCCCTGGCCCCGGTGGCTGCTGTTGCGGCGTCGGGGGAGAGGGCTGGATCGCCGCAGGATGTCCCGGGAAAGACAGATGCTGTGCGGATTGCCGACCCAGCAAAATGCGAGCTTTACATGTGCTTTGGACCATTAGGGGCACATTTAAAACAGGACATCCGGGATAAGATTTGCAAGGGTGAGTATGTAGAGATCTTCTCCTTGCTACCTCTAGAGAAATTCATCCCGGATAGCCCAATGACACGAAGAAGGAGGATGAGGAAAGGCGGTGGTACAGATTGATTCCAAGGACCTTCGCTAATTGGCTGCAGGCATTTGCCATTATGGCAAGCGTCATAGGGGAGAAGAACCCAGAGCACTGTTCAGCACTCTTTTGTTATATGGACGACATCGGCGAGGCTCACAGAGTCTATGGGGGATCAGCTTGGCTACGATACGACGAGCAGTTTTGGCAGCGTAGGGCCATCCCTCCATCCCTCCACTTAGACCATAAGGATATCAGCCTCTGGATGCAGCTCATGTCCTCGGCCCGGGCCCCGAACCAGTTTTTTTCCAGGAGGGGCGGGGGGAACAGCTTCCCCTGGACAACGGGTGGCTAAGAAATGGGGTTTCTGTTGTCAGTACAACAAGGGCTCATGTAAGTTTGGGAGCTCCTGCCATTTTAAAAATGAGTGCTCCAGCTGTGGAGGTTCTCATCCCATGTCCAGTTGCTTTAAAAAAGGCAAGGGCCATGCCAGAGAGTCTGCAAACAAGAGGGATGATGCCGGTGATGGGGGGAAAGGATGCAACCTTTCCTAAATAGATATCCGGATTAAGATGCTGCGCGGCTACTGGGGGAAGGTTTTAGGATCTCATGTTCCTTGGTTGCAATGCCGCCTATGGCGTGGAATTTGCGTTCCACTTTAAAACATCCTGGGGTGGTTTCTGACAAGCTGGCTAAGGAAGTGGCACTGGGTTACATGGGCGAGCCTTTCTTGGTTAAGCCTTTGCTGGATTTGGTGATTTTGCTTCTAGGGGTGGTACCTGAGAAGGAGCCACACAGGTTTCGCCTTATCCACCACCTCTCTTTCCCAAATGGAGGTTCGGTCAACGATGCCATTGATCCAGAGGCGTGTACAGTTTCGTACACTTCTTTTGACGCGGCAGTTGGCTGGGTTCGCTGCTAAAAGGGGCTCTGTAGGCAAAATCGGACATTGAATACGCTTTTCGTTTGCTTCCTGTCCAATCGGACAGTTTCCGCCTGCTGGGGTGCTGTTGGCAGGACAAATTTTACGTGGATCACTGCTTGCTCATGGGCTGCTCTGTTTCCTGTGCTCTGTTCGAGACGTTCAGTTCCTTTGTTGAATGGGTTGTATCGGGGTGAATTCCATCATTGATTATTTGGATGATTTCCTTTGTGTGGGGCTACCTTCTTCTAATGTGTGTGCGATACTTTTGTCTAGGTTACAGTACATTGCGCGTAGATTCTGTATTCCTTTTGACAAGACGGAGGGCCCGACTACCATGCTAAGTTTCTTGGGCATAGTTCTTGACTCGGGCACCATGGAATGTTGCTTGCCGGAGGATAAATTGTTGCCCCTCAAGACGGAGATTCGTGGGATACTGGGACTACGCAAGATCCAGCTTCGGAAGCTGCAATCCTTGTTGGGTAAATTTCATTTTGCCACATTTTATAATGTCACATTATTCCCATGGACAGGGTTTTTTGCCGATGGCTGACGGCAGCTACAGCGGGGGTTAGGTCTCCCACCCATTTTATCCGTCTCGATAAGGAACATTGTGAGGATTTGAGGGTGTGGCACACGCAACTTTGACTTGGAGCTGTTTACAGACGCAGCAGGGTCGTCAGGTTATGGGGCCTTCTATCAGGGTCATTGGAGTGCGGAACCTTGGCCGCGTTCCTGTCTAGCCGTGGGTTTTAGTAACATGGTGCTACTGGAGCTTTTTCTGGTAGTGCTGGCTATGGAAATCTGGGGCGAGTCGTTTCGAAATGTGAAAATTCGGTTGAATTGCGAAACCATGGGAGTGGTTCAAGTCATTAACCACATCTCGGCGTCATCACAACCTGTCATACGGTCGTTGCGCCACATGGTGCTACACTGCCTGCAGTTGAACATTTTTCTGTATGCTGTACACCTCGCTGGGTTTGACAATACTTTGGCTGACTCCTTGTCTCGATTTCAGTGGGACAGGTTCCCAGAGCTGGCACCAGCGGCCGAGCAACAGGGGGTTCGTTGTCCCGTTTGGCTGTGGGAGATTGTTGGATGGATCAGAAGGTCAGTGAGTGAGGCCTTGTGGGCGGCCTACACCAAGGTATGGCGGAATGGTTGGAGATGTTTCGGCAAGCTGGGAGGGTCAGGAAGATTCGGAGGTAAGGCTGATGGCCCTTTACTTTGTTTCCAGGTACCTGGAGCAGGGTGAATTGGTCTCTGCCATCAAGTGGAAACTGGCTGGCTTGGTGTTTTTCTTTAAATTGCAGGGCTGGGTGGATTTTGCAAAAGATTTTTTAGTTCGACAGGCGGTAAAAGGGTATCGGAAGTCGCATGAGCGCAAGGATGCTAGGTGGCCCGTGTCCTTTGCAAATTTACAGGCCATTTTTGTGCAGCTGGGCTCATTATGTACATCAAGGTATGAGGTTTCCTTATTCCTCACTATGGATGTCGAGTTCGATTTCCTGTGGCTCTGTACAGCCTTCCCTGATATGCTGGTCTTGTGGTCCGACATTGTGGCTCGGACGACTTGGCGCATGGCGAGGTTGGTTGCAAGCATCAACAAAACTCGTATAAAGATCAATAAAGTGGTGGGCCGATTTTTATTCGGAATGGGGGCATTGTCATCCGCCATTTGGAATTGGAGTCAGATACCAGGCTGTGCCTGAGGGGGGATGGTGTCCATTTATCTGTGGTGGGTATAGATTTATGGTCCCTGGGCTTACAGAATGGGATTCAGCGTGCACTACCGGTGTGGAGGGGCCCTCAAGGGTAAGGTGTCACCCTTGTGGGTGGTGGCGGTGGTTGGTCTTTGATGGCGTAAGAAAATACTTACGAGATGGAAGTGTTGGGGACTCATCGGTGGTATTTGCCCCTCCGGTGTGTTCCAGTAAACACGGTTTAGCTGGAATGTGGTAATGGTTGCACTGCGGGTAGTGGGTTGTCTCCGAGCTGGTGTGTTACGGCTGGAGGCCTCTCATGGTAAAGGTCCCGCAGTGTAGAAGTGGAACATGTTTTGAATTTTGGGTTCAAAGGGGATAACCCTCTGACATCAGCCGGCCAGCAGAGCAATGTCATGTGACTACTGTGAAATAAGGAATTTATGTTTTGAATTTTGGGTTGCCGTCAAAGACCAACAGGCTGGGAACTGTTAGTTTGTTTTTCAGATGTTGATGTGTAAAAGAATGTTAATTTAAATAAGTTGTTTTGTTAATAAAAGGCTGCTATGGCCATTTGTACTCCATTTCAGTGTGGTCTCGTTAATTTAGATAATGTTAAGGGGTGGGGTAAATACGAATGGTCGGGCAGACATCAAAGAAGGTTGGGGACATCTGATCTACACTGGTCAAGGTAGCAGGACCAGACAGGGTGTCAGGCTGTATACTGAGGGGATGTGCCGACCAGTTAGCAGGTGTTTTTACTGATATATTTAATCTGTCACTGAAGTAGGCCGCAGTACCTTCTTGTTTAAAATCTACTTCTATTGTCCCAATACCTAAAAAATCTGCAGTAATATGCTTAAATGATTATCGCCCAGGTGCCCTAACTCCTATCATCATGAAAAATTTTGAGAGGTTCGTATTATCACATCTTAAGGCAAGCATCCCTGTTGATCTGGAAAGGTATCAGTTAGCCTATCGTGCAAATAGATGCACAGATGATTCAATTGCTATTGCATTGCATGCTACCTTGACACATCTTGAGCACTCAAACACATATGTTAGGATGTTATTCATTATTTTGGCTCAGCATTTAACACAATAGTCCCTGACAAATTCGTGAAAAAGTTAAAAGCTTTGGGCCTATGCCCATTGCTGCGCTCATGGGTTATGGATATCCTAACAAACAGGCCACACATCGTGAGAATAGGAGATCAGGTGTTTAACACTATTATTTTGAATACAGGGGTACCACAGGGATGTGTGTTAAAGTGGTTGTAAAGTCAGGATGATAAACCACTGCCATCCCCTCTGTTTTATCAAGAGCTATAGCACCATGTGTCCGTTTTTTAAAAATTCTAATTGTATGTACCTTATCTCACAACAATAACTTGTTGTCAGTGTTTTTCCTTTGCTTGGTCTTTCCGATGTAAGGAATGCAAAAGGAGGGGCTGGGATAACCCTCTGACATCAGCCGGCCAGCAGAGCAATGTCATGTGACTACTGTGAAATAAGGAATTTATGATTAGAGTTTTAAAAGAATGGACATCTAGTAGTAAAGATCTTGATAAAACAGAGGGGATGCAAGTTATTTTTCAAAGGTATTTCAAGTGATAGGGAAGAGCAGTAGGGGGGAGGGGCTGGAGGAGATCACTCTCACACACAGGCATTGGAACTGACAGGCAGGAAGGGAGGGAGAGATCAGAAAGGAGAAAGCAGACAGCGTAATGACAGAGGCACGTAATCTGACCACGGTATCATGAAACCGGAGGCATGATTATCGTGGTCAACAGAGACAGGGGGACACAGGAACAGGCAGGATCAGCCAGGTATTTCACATCATACAAAGGGACAAATTACATGGCACAAGCACTGTGCTATTTAACATGCTTTAAAGGAACAGTATATATATATGTATATTTTTGGGAGTTTACAAACACTTTAAGTACGGCCCTGTTTACATTGTTTACGCACGACTGTACTCCCATACATGCGTCTAACACTATAGTGAAGTTTGCTGATGACACCACCTTAGTGGGACTCATACGGGATAATGATGAGACATGTTATAGGCAGGAAATTCAACATTTGCTTGAGTGGTATAGAGAAAAATGATTTAATACTCAATACTGCAAAAACTAAAGAAATAATAGTGAATAATAGGAGATCAAGAAAGATCAATCATTGCCCGGTATATATAGGTGGTGAGGAGGTGGAAAGGGTGGAGACTATTATATTTTTGGGAGTGCATGTTACAAGAGAGTTGTCATGGTCTCAAAATATTTTTTTTCAGTGAAAGAAGCGCAGCAGATTTTTTTCTTTGAAGGCTCAAGCAGGCTGGATTGCCCTTAAGGCTTCTGGTCAATTTCTATCATTGTACCATTGAGAGTATTCTTCTCCACTGCGCTGTGGTGTGGTATGCCAGCTGCAGGGCGGAGGATAAGAAGTGCCTGTCTCATGAGGTAAAAACAGCCCAGGAACAGAGCACATTTGGACACAGCATATGCCAGACGATTAAAAAAGTGGGCAAAAGCTATTAGTATTGAGCCAACCCACCCAGGTTACAGTGTGTTTGTTCCATTGCCATTCAGGGAAAAGATATAGGACACTTTAAAAGATATAGGACACTTAAAACACACACTAATCGCTTAAAGTATAGTTTTTTCCCTAGGGCTGTATTGTCTATAACTCCATCAGGTACAGTGTTTTAGGAATTTTTTAAAAATAACATTTTATATTATGTTATATTTAAATAGATATGTGGGCGTGTGCTAGGAGTATGCATGTGTGGTTTTGTTGAGAAGTGTTTTATTGCTGCTGTAAAGAGTATCCTGATAAATTTTGTTATATGTATACAATGACAATAAAGTATATCTACTGTATCTACCTAAGTATGTTTCTACGTTTATTCATAAAACATCTTTTTTATGTTGATCACAACGGGATTGAAGTGTCGCCTTCAAATCCATCTCTGTGGTCTTTTCATCATTTCAGTTAAGTGCATTTTCTTTTACTCTAATCTTTGTTTTTCAGAGGTGGTATACTACCTGACTATACACCTGACTTATGCCGCGTACACACGACCGGACTTTATGGCATACTTTGCCCGGCAGACTTTTCGACGGACTTTACGACGGACTTTCCGAATGAACGGACTTGCCTACACACGATCAACCAAAGTCCGACGGATTCGTACGTGATGACGTACGACCGGACTAAAACAAGGAAGTTCATAGCCAGTAGCCAATAGCTGCCCTAGCGTCGGTTTTTGTCCGTCGGACTAGCATACAGACGAGCGGACTTTTCGACCAGACTCGAGTCCGTCGGATAGATTTGAAACATGTTTCAAATCTAAGTCCGTCAAACTTTTGAGAAAACAAAGTCCGCTGGAGGCCACACACGATCTAATTGTCCGACGAAATCTGGTACGCCGGACCAAGTATGCCGTAAAGTCCGATCGTGTGTACGCAGCATAAGTCTTGTCTTCAGTATTACATGTCTGCATTACCTGTTATCAGGTGTTACCAGGTTTCATTTTTATTTTTGCTATGTTGTCCCACACATACACTAAACGTTAGGTATTTCAACATTATGTAATATTGACAATTATACAGTAGTTGACAATCATATGTCATCTGTTTCACGTCACTTCGTTACACTCTTCACGTTCTTAGGTGGCCTTATTAACAGGTCTTCATGTATATACTGCCAATTGCATGTACACTGCTCTGATTTTTAGTCCTCACTTCACAAATTGTTTGTTGTCCTGCGGTTGTTTTCTGTTACTTCTGCTGCTTTTATTACCACTGCTAGAATTTTGATCCTTACTGTTGATTTTGCAGGAACAAGCATGTCTCATGTATCTGACAGTTAGGATTTCTTTTCGCTCCCTGCCACGCCGGTTAGGGGTTCTGAAAATGCAACTGCTCTTTCCACCAGAACTTGGACAATCCCAAAGTTAATAGCGGAACTTCAGCGCAAACACATTCCTTTTTCAGCTACGGCCAGAAAGGCTGAATTATTGAAACTATTGTTCCACCCCAGTGCTGCTTCCACCAGTACGGAGCAGGTTTCCCTACACACACTGGCTACATCACTCACCCTAATACAAAAGACATTAACCACCATTACCACATCTCTTCATGATTTACATCATCGCACTGAAGCGTTAGAGAATAAGGCCGCGGCTACTCCAGCTAGTCCCTCACTGAACGTATCTATTCCACCTAGGGTTCTTCCAGGCACTTCTAGTACCCCTGCACTGTCTGTACCAGGTATAGAGTCCTATTCTCCCACGATTACACCTGCACATTTTGTACCTGCTACCCTTTGAAAGGATATTCTTGAGGAGAAAGAAGTTAATTTATCCTCTCTCCCGATTGCAGCAAATGACGTTGCTGAAAATAAGTTTTATGCTTGCAGCGATGTCTCGGTCATCCTCAAAGCCAAGGATTCTTGGTTAAATCGTAAACTCACCACGGCCGAGTTCGTGTTGGTTTTTGGTACATACAGAGATGTCATTTTCTCAGTCAGCCCTAATAGGAGAGAGGAACTGGATACCTATTTACATATAGTGGTACGGTGGCACGGCATTTTATGATTATCACAAAGCCTTTGCGGCTAATTTGTGCGGTAAATTTCACAATTTCAGTTTCAGAGTAACTGGGGTAGGCTGGTTATGAAACTGTTCTTTAGACAGTTTGCAGGTTTTAAGTCTCCAGTCTGTTCGTTTTGTCAGTCCACAGCTCACAGCTCACACTTCAAGTTGGTGCCTTAACGCAGTTATTGATGAGCCTACTGCTTCCCTCAAACTGACTGCCAGTAGTTCAGCTGTTCCCACTACTACAGGAAAAGGTGGATAAGTTCGGCAGGCCGATTCCATATCTAGGCAAGGGTCAGATCTGCAATAATTATAACTTTAGGGCATGTAATTATGGTCAATGCAGACTGCTAGATATTTGCGCTGTATGTTTCAGGCTCACCCTAAAACATCTTGTACACTGAAGCCATCTAACCCGCTATGACTAGGTCAGGTCAATATCAACTCTTTGACATGCTTGCTGACAGCACACCCTGTCCCTTCCCTCACAAAATTTCTGGTGGATGGGTTTACCAAAGGTTTTCATACTAGGTTAGTAGCATTACCACAATCCTCTTTTGAGTGCCCTAATTTAAGATCAGCCATGTCTGACCCACTGACAATTGATGATTTGAATAAAATGGAATTGGATAAAGTCCACAGCCCCCATAGAAATGCATGGTGCAATGCACCCTTAATGACTACTCATAATCCTTAGCAGCTGCATAGCAAGTCCTCTCCATTGTTCCTATTGGCTCTGACTCCCCTGCCCTCTGATTGGATCAAATTTGCACTGCTAGGAAGGAAGAAAGGAAGGGGGAGAGCAGGAGTGGGGCATTTTACACTGTCCACTCTTACAGCAGAAAAAACAGCAGCAGGAGTAAGCAGGGGGGAAAAGTCCACACAAACTCATTTTGTCTACCGAGCCTTGCGCTCACATTGCTTTCAATGGTGGGGTGGGGATGGGACTAAAGAGCTGACTCAGGCATCCGCCGCCCCTTCTGTCACACACATAGCTGGTGACAATGGGCAACACACTGCTCCACCAAAGAACCTTTGGTCCTCCAAAGGAGTGTTGTGCATTTGCATCAGGAATTGCCTGAACGATAATTATAACTAGAAAATGTATTGCCTGGAGAAAATGTGTGGGAATGCTGAATAGCTGAATTGCTAAAGCTAACTGGATGAATAGCTTAAATCCGTAGGAAACAGTTGAAGAAGTGAGAATAGTTGGAAAAGTAGGAATGGTTATTGCTTATTTTAATGAGTACTTTTCAGGCTGGAAACCTATTAACTTATTCATTATCAAAGTGTCCTTTGTGATTGGTATTAAAAAAAAAAAGTGTGTGTTGTGGGGATGTGTGTGTCTCTCTGTGTCTGTCTACGTCTGTGTGTGCGTGTGTGTCTGTGGGTGTGTGGTGACTGAGTGTCTCTGTGTGTGGCTTTTTTTTAAACAAAAAAACTGCCCCATCATATTGCCACCATCAAAACTGCCCCATCAGAATTGCCCAATCAAAACTGCCCATCATATTGCCACCATCAAAACGGCCCCCATCATATTGCCCCATCAAAATGGCCCCCATCAAAACTGCCCCATCAAAATTGTCCCCATCAAAATTGCCCCATCATATTGCCACCATCAAAACTACCCCATCATATTGCCCCCATCAAAACGGCCCCCATCAAACTGCCCCCATCAAAATTTCCCCATCATATTGCCACCATCGAAACTGCCCCATCATATTGCCACCATCAAAACTGCCCCATCATATTGCCTCCATCAAAACTACCCCATCATATTGCCCCCATCAAAACTGCCCCATCAAAACTGCCCCATCATATTGGCACCATCAAAACTGCCCCCATCAGAATTGCCCCATAAAAACTGCCCCCATCAAAACTGCCCCATCATATTGCCACCATCAAAACTGCCCCATCAGAATTGCCCCATCAAAACTGCCCCATCATATTGCCACCATCAAAACTGCCTCATCAGAATTGCCCCATCAAAACTGCCCCATCATATTCCTCTATTATAAATCAGTACATGGTGTGTCTGTGCTATCCCTCAGGCTCTGTAATCAGAGCTGAGATGCTCCAGCCGCCTCCCCCAACGCCCATCACTGTGTATAAGAAGCTTTGGTAACCAATGCAACAAAAGCCTGGTTGCCCTAATTTAAAATGGCGCTGGCCACCATGCACAAAATGATCACTAAACTTAAACAGCTTTTTCACAAAAACTGTAAAATATATCAAACTGCAAATATAGCCAGATAGCTGAATATTGTGTGAACATTTTAAAGTTTGTTTGGGGTCTGTAGGTGAAAGTATGAAGGAGCTGAAACTTTTGGAAGCAAAAGAAGATTTCAAGGATTTGAAGCATGCTCTCATGCACTTCAATGTTAAAAAAAAGTGCTAAAAAGCTTAATATTTTAAAAAGTATAAATAGTAGAAAAAAACATTGAAGAAGTCCCATCATTAGCTGAAAGAGCTGAACATTTTCAAAGTTGAATGGTTTTAATAGCTGAAAGTATGCAGAAGTTACGCAGAGCCAAAAAACGTACAGAATAAAATTAAAATTAAAAATAAATAAAAAAAGGTATAACAATAGTGGGACTGCTGAAGCATTCCCACTAATGAGTAGTTTTACCAATCAAATTTCTTTTTAAAAAAACACACATTAAACGATATGAATACAGACTAAATATGGCATTTTTCTTTACCAGACATGTATTCACAATAAATAGTTAGATTATGGATGACATAAATAAAATCTTATATAAAATACAAAATTATTTGCAATACTCGCTAATGGGTTTTGCTATACAATATGAATGGAATGAAAAGATCAATTTCTTCCCGTGGACACAATAACCATGTATGTATAATTAACTATCAGACAATAGCCTATGATTTACGCAGCCAAACAGTTACTCTCCTGCAGGAAGAGTAGGAGTTAAACTATGTAAAATAAAACAAATGGTACGCTGCTTCCTGCAGGAAGAGTAGGAGTTAAACTATGTAAAATAAAACAAATGGTACACTAGATAATAAAAACTGGAAAAACAAAAATAAAGTTAAAGAAAAATCTAAAATGGTTATTAAATCTGGGGTATAATAATCTAAATATCACGAAAAATCAATAATCAGTATTCTCAAATAATCAATGAATCAGGAAAGATCAATGTAACATATTTACCCTTCCAAAATGGCGGCTGGTTTACAATGGTTGTTACCAGAGTCCCCTAAGATGACTGTCTTTCCCAAAATGGTGTCTCGGCAAGGTGGAGCTGCGTCTTGGCATCCCCAAAGTGTCAAATGATGAGACATCATGATAAGTGTATGAGGTGCGTATGAATTGTGAGGTTGGAGGTTGTCCTGAAGTGTAGTATCTTCCAAGGGTATAGTGAAGTGTATGAGTTGTGTGTTCTGAAGTGAAGTGTCCTAATGGCTTCCTCTCCTGGTCCTATATATTGTTCTGGACAATAAGCTCGTAAAAATTTGAATAAGCCTAGCCCAGAAGGTGGAACTTCTTATCATTGGTACATGTGTCTAAATATTAATTCTGTTATTTGTTTAGGCATTATTTCTCTTAGCCACCAAATGTCATTCTGCGACAAGTTATATATTGTTCTAAATAAATTGTTGTAGGACTATGCACTTTATCATGATAGAAGTGTGGCCATGTGATGTTGCTAATATATATCTAATATATGTCTGTATATATATATATATATATATATATATATATATATATATATATATACATACATATAGTTATAGTTATAGTATATATCTCTAAACACAACAATTTGTATCTTTTTTAAATACCTCTACATATGGGATATTTCTAATCAGATTAATGCATATGACATAGCGCGACTATTACTATGCCAACAGACAATACAATCATGACTTGAATCTATTTCATGGGATATAATACATGAGTTTATAGTCTTATATTCATACACTTTTAGATATATGCAGATATGGTGCGATTCTCAGTGGAATATTATCCTAAATACATAAACAAAAATTCCCTAGTTCTCTTTTGGCATTTTATGGGCCATGGAGGTTGTACATCAATATTTATGTCAATATCCCCAGATATTTTAAATAATGTCTGAGCTGTATTCCTAAATGACGAGGATTTTGAGGTGGTAATTCCAGGTTTTGACTAGCTTTGGTCTGTTTAGAAGTGTTCAGCTTGGCAAACAATCCCCCAAGGCTTTCTTGTTAGACCGTGTTTTAAGATGGTGTATTCTCACCTTGGACAAAGCAGTTGAGTTTGCTGTGTTTCATAGTTTTATCACTGGTTCAAGGCTCTTCAAGAACATTCTATTTAGCAACCACAGAATATGGTTATCCTTGGCTTTTATATCCCCAGTTCCTCAAACAGCCTGTTTACTAGGGATGAGCTGAACACCCCCCGGTTCGGTTCACAGCGGAACATGCGAACAGGCAAAAAATTAGTTTGAACACGCAAACACCGTTAAAGTATATGAGACATGAAAAACGTGAAAAATCAAAAGTGCTAATTTTAAAGGCTTATATGCAAGTTATTGCCATAAAAAGTATTTGGGGACCGGTTCCTGCCCCAGGGGACATGTATCAATCCAAAAAAAGTTTTTAAAAATGTCCGTCTTTTGGGAGCAGTGATTTTAATGATGCTTAAAGTGAAACCATAAAAAATGAAATATTCCTTTAAATATCGTGCCTGGCGGGTGTCCTTAGTATGCTTGTAAAGTAGCAAATTTTTCCTGTGTTTAGAACAATATCACAGCAAAATGACATTTCTAAAGGAAAAAATGCCATTTAAAACTACTCGTGGCTGTAATGTATTGTCGGATCGAGGCAATATAGATGAAAATCATTGAAAAAAATTGCATGGGTCCCCCCCAGTCCATTACCAGGCCCTTTGGGTCTGGTATGGATAATAAGGGGAACCCCACACCCGAATTAAAAAAAAAAGGCGTGGGCATCCCCCAGGCCCCCAGGCACTATATACTCTGAACAGCAGTATATATACTATACGGCCTGCCCTATATACTCTGCAGAAAATTGGGCCTTAGGTGTTGGTGGTGCCACAACACTGTAAGCCCTCACAGTTACTCTTGGTGGGTGCAGGAACGGCCCTGCTGTGAAATAGTATATAAAGAATTGTAATTACATGCCCCTGTTAAAAAGGTGCAGAAAAATTGGGCCCTTGGTGATGGTGGTGGTGCTGCCACAACACTGTAAGCCCTCACAGTTACTCTTTTTTGGGCACAGGAATGGGCCCTGCTGTGAAATATTATATCAAGAATTGTAATGACATGCCCCTGTTAAACAGGGGCAGAAAAATTGGGCCTTGGGTGGTGGCGCCACAACACTGTAACCCCTCATAGATACTCTTGTTTGGCGCAGGAACTTGCCCTGCATTGAAATATTATATCAAAAATTGTAATTACATGCCCCTGTTAAACAGAGGCAGAAAAATTGGGCCTTGGGTGGTGGTTGTGCCACAACACTATAACCCCTCACAAATGCTCTTTTTGGGTGCAGGAATGGGCCCTGCTGTGAAATATTAGATCAAAAATTGTAATTACATGCCCCTGTTAACAGGGGCAGAAAAACTGGGCCTTGGGTGGTGGTGCCCTAAACCAAAAATATTGTCGGAAGCTAGCATTATCAAGATTGAGGAGGAATAGGATAGTCAGCATAGGCAGTCTTCAGGGGATCCCACATCCGTAGAAAATTCAGTTACATCAGCATCAGGTGCTTGATAGCTGCTGATCCAAGACTGATTCATTTTTATGAATGTGAGCCTATCAACGGAATCTGTCGACAGGCGCACTCTATGATCCGTTACAAACCCTCCAGCAGCACTGAATGTGCGTTCAGAAAGAAAGCTGGATGCAGGACAGGCCAGTAGCTTAATTGCATATTGAGCAAGTTCTGGCCAGTGGTCCATCCTCAAGACCCAGTAACCCAGTGGATGTTCTGTTGGAAAGGTCTCCAAGTCTGCTCTTGTCCCTAGATATTCCTGCACCATGTAATGCAGACACTGGCAATGGTTGCTTGAACCAATCAGACCTTGGCGCTGAGAACTGAAAAATTGTTTACAGGAATCAGTCAGCCGGCCACCTTCTCCAACGCTCTTCCTCTGGCTGAACGAAGCCTCAGCAACACGTTGTCCAGCACCAGGAATTTGTAACCTCCCAGGGTCTGGAAATGCATTGCACAAACATTTCTTCAAGGCCACCTGAAGATGTTTCATCCTCTGCTCCCTCTGCGAAGGCAGGATGAGTTCTGCAACCTTACCCTTGTAAAGTGGATCAAGAAGGGTTGCCAGCCAGTAATGATCCCTCTCCTTGATACCACGAGTTCTTTCGCAGGCTTTGCAGAATCAGGGAGGCCATGCAGTGTAAGTTTGCAGAGGCATTCGACTCTGAGTCCTCTGGGTCACTAATGATCACATGATCCGTAACTACCTCCTCCCAGCCACGTACAACTCCTTGGGTTTCTGGGAACTGAAAACCATCCCTTGAAGACTGCTGCTGAGTGTTATCCTCTACATCCATGCTGACACAATCCTCCTCCTCTTCTTCCTGTGTGTTTGGAGGGCCCACAGGAATGCTATCTGAATAAAGGGGGCCTTGAGAGGTAAGGAAGTCTTCTTCTTCCACCTGCTGTTCTGCCTCAAGTGCCCTGTGCATTATTCCACAAAGTGCATGCTTCAACAGGTAGACTAGAGAGACAGTGTCACTGATGCATGCATTGTCACTGCTCACCATCCTTGTGGCCTCCTCAAATGGTGACAGGACAGTACATGCATCCTTGATCAGTAGCCACTGGCGTGACGAAAAGAAGCCAAGCTCCCCTGACCCTGTCCTGGTGCCAGACTCGCACAGGTACTCATTGATGGCATGTGCAGCCGCTTCAGCATTGCCAATGTTGATTTCCACGTGGTGGGCATGTCACAAATGAGGTGGGCAGGTTGCATTCCCTTTGAATGTCAGCCAGCAGAGCACTGGCATTGTATGACCGGCGGAAATAACCACAGACTTTTCTGGCCTGCCGAAGATCCTGTAAGCCTGGGTAACTGCTCAAGACCCGCTGCACCACCAAATTCAGGACGTGTGCCAAACTTGGATCATGGGTCAAGTGTCCCTGTCGGAGGGCGGAGAGAAGGTTGGTGCCATTGTCGCATAAATCATTCCTGGCTGAGGCTGGTGTGGCGTCAACCACCTCTGGGCCTGCCCCTGCAGAGCTGACAGAATCTCTGGCCCAGTGTGGCTCCTGTCCCCTAAGCAGACCAACTCAAGCACCGCATACGGAGCACCACTGGTTAAGAGGACAAATCTACAGAAGAGGCCATAGAGGAAGAAGAAGAGGAGGGGGTGGAGGAGAGAGCTGTGGCAGAATCACCACTAGCTTTTTGGAGGCATGGTGGCGGAACAAGCTCCAACAATACTGAACCCTGTCCTGCATCCTTCCCAGCTGCCAGCAGAGTTACCCAGTGCGCCGTGAAGGAAAGGTAACATCCCCGCCCATGCCTGCTGGACCATGAGTCAGCGGTAATATGCACCTTACTGCTGACCGCCCTGTCCAACGAGGCTAAAACATTGCCTTCCATATGCAGGCAGAGAACCGGAATGGCTTTCTGTGAAAAGAAATGGCATTTTGGAACCTGCTACTGAGGTACAGCACATTCCACAAATTCACGAAAGGGGGGCATAGTCTACCAGCTGAAAAGGCAACAGTTGCAGTGCTAGAAATTTGGCCAGATTAGAATTTAGATGCTGAGCATGTGGATGGCTGGGACCGAATTTCTTTTTACGGTTCAGCAACTGGGGTAGGGAAATTTGCCTGCTAAAATCAGATGGTGGTGTACTGCTAGCAGATTGGCTGCAAGTACTTGGGACACCTATTGCTATACCTTCATTCCTCTCAGTGCAGGTTTTTGAGAGGACTGGAGGTATAGTGGGGTTGGCGATCCCAGATGAGGAGCAAGGAGAAGTCCGCCTTTTTCTTTGAAGTGGGTCTTTCAAGTGCTGTTGCCAACAGACTGCATGGCAGGTCGTCATATGTCTGGTCAAGCATGTGGTGCCCAAGCGGCTGCTGTTCTGGCCACACCTGATCCACTTCAGACATAGGTTGCTGTGACAGACCTAGCCGGGACAGAGGCTTTTGGAGGGGACTGAATGCTAGCCTCTTGCCGACTGATTATGGGCCCTGGCATTTGGGGGAACGGTGCTCTTTGTGAGCTGTATGCCTGGGGACCCTTGAGGTGGTGTTACTTTAGATTCAGGTCCATGTCCCCCAAGACACACAGACTCTGGGGACCCGGGATATGCCATTGTGATGGGAGTCACTAATAGGGGTAAAGGGTGAATGAGAACCCCACTATGATCTGTGCTAGTCAGACTCAATGCTCTATATATGTATATATATATATATATATATATATATATATATATATATATATATATATATATATATATATATATATATATATATATATATATATATATATATATATATATATAATGTGTGCTGTCTCATTGTGTTGTGTACTATTAGCTGTGCTAGTTTGGGGTGTGGCTGTATTCCAATGTTCTATTGTGTCTGTCTGCCTTGGATTATGTGATGTTTATCTCCATGGAGGGAGGGGGGATTTCTCCAGCAGCCCCCTGCTGAGACTGTTTACTGATGAGAAGTTAAACAAACCTGACCTGTGTGTCCATTGTCATTGGACAGTTTAACCCGCCCTGTTTTTCAAGGGTGGGGGGGAGTGTTTTGAAGTGGTATCTGTATAACATGTGTTTGAATTTTTCCTGCTTGAACCTCAAGACAGAGCTTTTTCTCGTACTTGGGGGAAAATTATTTGTATGGGTTCTTTGTTCGGCTGATGGAAGGGTTCGGTAGCTGCCTTTGTGTTTGGGTATGGAATGTCCTAAACGACTTTAACCCCTTTCATACTCTGGGTGTCGTTACAACTGGTGGCAAGCAGCGGGATCATTCCCGCAGCCCAGAAGGACAGTTACAAGAGGACACGGGACAATGGAAGCACAGTATGAACGGCTAAAGCTCACTTCCCTCAAGGACTTACTGGAGAACGGGGGCCGACTGGCCAACAACCATAAGAAGAGGGACATTATCGCAGAACTAGTCGAAATGGATAGGGCCAGAAGAACCAACATAACCGACAGGCCCAGCATAACAGACAGGACACCCGAAGAAACATGGTTTGATTGGGCTGTTAAAATAAGACTGGCACATTATGGTCCTAACCCTACAGTAGAGATTATAGACCTAATTATAGCAGCTGTGGATGCAAATTGGCTACAGCAAAGAGGTGCTGCAGCAGCAGAAGTCACAGCAGCACCAACTGAAAGGAGGGGAGAGGTACAGATACCAGCCAACATGGAAGAGGAATTCCGAAGGCGGTTGCGAGAGATGCAGATACAGCATAGAGGACCAGTATCAGAGCAGGTCCTGCTGGGATGGTCTGATTCTATCCGCTGCGAACTCTGGAAGAAAGTGCTAGCTCTCGAGCAGCAGCACCAGGGAAAAGTTCTCCCCTCCATCCATGTAAGGTACTGGTCGCAGTATGAGGTACGAATGCTGTTATTGGGGGAACAACCAAAGCAGGAGTGGACAGCTGAGTTAAGCAGGCTGATCCGGGCAGAGATGCGGTTGGACAAGAGCTACAGAGCCCTCCGGTGGTATGTAGCCCAAGACTGCACGTGGTCAGTGGAAGATAGCCCCACGGAAGGCTTTGACTATGATGGCCTGGGATTGTTGTATTGGAGGCTGCCCAGGGACCCTAACTTTGGGAGTGATCAGGAGTGGCGTTTGCAGGAAATAATGGAGCACAGAGAGCGAAGACTGAATGTCTCGGAAGGGCACTGGGCACAGGAAGATTTGGAGTTTCTGGCCGTTCAGGAATGGGAGCTGGAGATTGCCTAAAGACAGCTGCTAGACGCTGCTCAGTAGCAGGGTTGGGCTCCCTTTGCCTGGGACTATCAAGAAATACCAGTTACCAGTTGACAACTCCAAAATCCTGGCTGAAGAATCGGCAGTGGAAAATCTGGAGATTGCCATCCCCAAAGCTGAAGTGCTGACAACAGGGCAGAGTTCTGCTAACTTTTGCCCAGCACTGTTTGCATCTTCTGGGTTCCACGGACAGGAGATGGCGAACCTTTATCCCCAGGCACCAGTTGCAGAGACAGGGGATTTGATAGACTTTTCTGCTGAGGAAGAACATCCTGATGAGCCTCCAGCAGAAGAGCTGATATCAGGGCCAAACTTCAGTGTGCTCTGCCCAGCACCAACAGCAGTATCTGTGGAGTTGCAAGGAACTTCCCCAGCTGAGGCGCTGGTCACCGGACAGAGGGTCCAAAACCTCTGCCCAACACCTGTGGCAGTTCCGGAGGCTCAGGGTGAGAAGGTGGCAATCACTTCCCAGCAGCCAGATGAATGAATGGAAAAGGAAGCAGCCAGCTCACCTCCCCAATGGCAGCTGCACAGTTTGGAAGGGGAGGAATTCAGCATCCTGCCCCAATGGTTAGCTGAAGCTGATGATGTGGAGTCCCCAGCAGAAGTGCTGACAACAGGGCAGAGTGCTAACAAACTCTGCCCAGCAATGGCAACAACTGTGGAGTTCCAGGGAGCTGGGGCAGTCGGCTCATCTCTCCAGCCACAGATTACAGAATGTATGGACTTAATGGACTGTTCAGAGGATGTTATAGATTATGCATCACCTGCTCAAGTACTGGCAGCAGGATAGAGTACTGCAGACCCCTGCTTTACACCCGTGGCAGTTTCGGAGGCCCAAGGTGAGAAGGTTGGCGAATACACCTGTCTTGAAGAGCTGTGAGTCTGCTTGAGGCTGCTAGATTCAAGCTTTATTATAAGCTTACCTGCAGGGTCCTCCTACTGTGTGGATTGAGCTAAACACATCGTAAGATCCTGCCCACCCCCTTCCTTGGTTGGAGACCTGAGGAGCTGATCTTCCCCGTGGAGAGGTTAATACTAAGCTGATTCACAGCTTACCTCTGGTAAGCGGACATCTTATTAGGTGGAGGATTTTTCACTGGGTGTTTTACGTCTATGTACACTGAATACATCTACCTTGGCTCCAAGGATTGCGTTACATGTCCAAGATCATTGTTTGCATTTTGCCTTGGCTCCAGGGACTGTGTGTTTTTGTGACACTAGTCACTTTTTCTTACCTTCATTTGGGACTTTTTATATCTTTATTTGGTTATTATATATTTTCAGTCACTTTTTTAAGAAAGCTCTGGTGTTTTTTATTCATAAATATTAATTTTGAAAAACTCAATTTTAAACATATTCATATGTTCTGATTAGTCATATCACATGATTGTTGCCTTTTGTCTTAGCGCAGTCTTTTTTTTTTTTGATTTTTTCTTCTTATGTTTGTGTGCACGCCTCACGATAAGATTGCAGCTTAATATTTATTTCACTCTGCTAATCATTAGTAGAACAACCTTTATGTTAGCGCGGTATTGTTTATGGTTTATCAAGGTGAGAAGGTGATGGTTCCTCTCTCCCAGAGGATTTCAGAGATGCAGGGAGGAGAAGCAGCCATTTTCCCTCCCCAACAAGGGTTTGTGCACCTGGGAGACAATACCAGTGAAAGGGAGTGCCAACAGCAGATGGCGCCCCAGAATGATGACACCAAACCAGCTGAAGCGCTGGCAACCGGGCAGAGTGCTACCAACCTCTGTCCAGCACCGGCAACAACTACAGCATTTCAGGGATCCGGGGCAGTCGGCCTCCCTCCCCAACAGTTAGCCAGAGCAGATGATGTGAGGTTTCCAGCAGAAGGGCTGGTAACAGGGCAGAGTGCTGCTGGCCTCTACCCTCAACTAACAGAGGACAAATTTCCTGTAAAGGTGGATGGGGCTTCAGTCCCCACCTGTATAGCCCAGGGATGCTGGGCAGTCGGCCCAGATCCCCAACAGTATGACGGAGTGAGCCCAGTCACCCTGTCTTCTCTCCAGTGGCTGAAAGGACTCCAGGGAGAAGGGCCAGTGCAGGTCGCTCCCCAGCGCAGGCATGTTCTCTGAGAAAGGCAGAGGTTGGCTGGGTGAATAATACTTTGTTTGGAACAATTTGTTTGGGGTACTGTGTGGATACCAGCATTAAATTACTGGAACTACTGACTAACTTCGGAGTCAACCCGTCTGGGGTCCCCTCCTGTGTTAGTCTCCTGCCGAAAGGGGAGAAATGTGACAGACCTAGCCGGGACAGAGGCTTTTGGAGGGGACTGAATGCTAGCCTCTTGCCGACTGATTATGGGCCCTGGCATTTGGGGGAACGGTGCTCTTTGTGAGCTGTATGTATGGCATTTGGGGGAACGGTGCTCTTTAGATTCAGGTCCATGTCCCTCAAGACACACAGACTCTGGGGACCCGGGATATGCCATTGTGACGGGAGTCACTAATAGGGGCACAGGGTGAATGAGAACCCCACTATGATCTGTGCTAGTCAGACTCAGTGCTGAATATATGTATAGGTAATGTGTGCTGTCTCATTGTGTTGTGTACTATTTGCTGTGCTAGTTTGGGGCGTGGCTGTATTCCAATGTTCTATTGTGTCTGTCTGCCTTGGATTATGGGATGTTTATCTCTATGGAGGGAGGGGGGATTCCTCCAGCAGCCCCCCTGCTAAGACTGTTTACTGATGAGAAGTTAAACACACCTGACCTGTGTGTCCATTGTCATTGGACAGTTTATGGAATGTCCTAAACGACTTTAACCCCTTTCATACTCGGGGTGTCATTACAGTTGCAAACAGCAACCGTGCGATCTGCTGCACAAGTGTCGAAAAATAGGATTTTTTTAACAGCTTACCTGTAAAATCCTTTTCTTGGAGTACATCACGGGACACAGAGCCACAGTGCCACAGTAATTACTGTATGGGTTATATAGGCACCTTTAGGTGATGGACACTGGCACACCCTAGACAGAAAGTTTAGCTCCCTATATAACCCCTCCCCTTACTGGGAGTACCCAGTTTTGTAGCATAGCAATACACGTGTAATCAGAAAGAGGGGAGGGGCCTCTGCCTTCCGTGATGTACTCCAAGAAAATGATTTTACAGGTAAGCTGTTATTAAAAGCCTATTTTCTTTATCGTACATCATGGGACGCAGTGCCACAGTAATTACTGTATGGGATGTCCCAGAGCAATGCTATCTGAGGGGAGGGAGACACAAACAAAAGTAGGGTACAATCAACCTGAGGACCTATACTGCTGCCTGCAGCACACTGAGCCCAAAGGTGATATCCTCATGTTTTCTTACATCCACCTGATAGGATTTGGTGAATGTATGGAATGAAGACCAAGTTGCCGCCTTGCAGATTTGAGCCATGGAGGCTTGGTGATGCACTGCCCATGAAGCACTAACAGCCCTGGTGGAGTGCGCGTTGATTTGAAACAGTGGAACTTTCCTCTTCAAACCATAGGCTTGAATAATTATTTGCTGAATCCACTTAGCAATAGTAGATTTTAATGCTGCCTGTCCTTTCCTAGGACCTTCAGGCAACACAAACAAAGCATCAGTTTCCCGAATCTGAGCAGTGGCTTCCAAACAGATTTTGACTGCTCTCACTACATCCAGAGAATGTAGTGACTTTTGTTCCGTAGAACAGGGTTCTGGAAAAAATGAAGGTAGAACAATATTCTGGTTTAGATGAAAACCTGAAACCATCTTCGGCAAAAAAATATGATGAGGACGCAACATAGAAAGAGCAGCCAATTCTGATACCCTTCTTGCAGAAGATATGGCTACCAGAAAAACTAGTTTCCTTATCAACAGGACCAAGGGAATGTGTTGTATCAGCTCAAAAGGCTGTTTTTATAACGCCAACAGAACTAAATTCAAGTCCCAAGGGTTCAGGGGTGCTCTAACCGGTGGATTAGGCGGTGTTACCCCCTGTATAAAGCTTCGGATCAAAGAATGCAAAGCAAGTGGTCGTTGAAACAAAATCGCTAAGGCCGAGACCTGGCCTTTGATGGTACTATATGGGGTCCATGGGGCCCCTACTGCCATTTTTATGATCTCTGCATACCAAGATCTTCTGGGCCACACTGGGGCGAAAAGAAATACCGACTTCCTTTCCTGCTTGATCCTGCGAAGAAGGATAGGAGGGAATGCATAAATCAGAGAGAACTGATCCCACGGAGTCACCAACGCATCTGTTGCATAGGCGAGTGGATCCCTTGTTCTTGACACAAAGTTGTCGACTTTGTTGTTGAACCTGGACGCAAACAGATCTACATCCGGAATCCCCCATCTTTGGCATATAGCCCAGATATGTGTCGGGGTGAAGAAACCATTCCCTTGGAAACAACTGCTGGTGTCTTAAGAAGTCTGCCTGCCAATTCTCTACCCCTGGAATGAAGATTGCCGATATGTACAGCACATGTTTTTTTCTGCCCAGGTTAGGATATGGTTTACCTCTCCCTGTGCTGCATGACTTCTTGTGCCCCCTTGGTGATTGATATAAGCCACTGCTGTGGCATTGTCAGATTGGATCCTGACAGGACAATTCCGCAATCTGAATGTCCAGGCCTTTAGAGCTAGGTACGCTGCCCGAGTCTGTAGAATGTTGATGGGCAAGGTCCTTTTGGTTCTGGACCATTTCCCTTGGAAAGTTGTCTCTTCCAGGACTGCTCCCCAACCAGAAAGGCTGGCATCTGTTGTTACCACCTTCCAGGTAACTGGTAAGAAGGATTTCCCCCTCCGGAGATTCTCGGGTATCAACCACCAACTGAGGCTCTGGCGCACTTTTGGCGACAAACGCATTGGAAAATCTAGTGCCTGAACCTTCTTGTTGAATAAAACTGAGCATAGGGAACCACTCCGAAAGAAGCCACCATCTTTCCCAACAATCTCATGCAAAGGCAAATAGAAGGACCCTTCTTCGCCCTGACCACCTGAACCAGCTCCTTTATGGCGCTGATCTTTGCCTGGGGTAAAAACAGCCTCTTCTGGGTTGTATCTGTAACCAGACCCAAGTACTCTAGCCTTCTTACTTGCTTTAAAGAAGATTTCTCTAGGTTGAGGACCCAACCTAGGTATTCCAAGTAGTTGACTGTGGTGATCATGCTTTGGTCTAAGCGGGCTACCGACCGATCTATCAAGAGCAGGTCGTCTAGGTAAGCTATAATCGTTATACCTTGGGCCCTTAGGAGGAGCCAGAGGAGGAGCCTGGCCAGAGCCAGAGGAGGAGCCTGGCCAGGGGAGGAGCCAGGACCTTTGTAAACACCCGAGGTGTAGTAGCTAGACAGAAAGGCAGAGCTACAAACTGAAAATGAAAGTTTTCCACTTTGAAAAGCAGATATTTCTGATGAGCGGGGAAGATAGGTACATGCAGGTATGCATCATTGATGTCGATTGATGCCAGAATTTCTCTTTGTAGGATGGAGACTACTGATCGGATTGATTCCATATGAAAAGAGCGAATTTCCAGGAATCAATTTAGATCTTTGAGATCTAGAATGGGTCTGACATCTCCATTTGGTTTTGGAACCGTGAATGAATAAAACCCCAACCCCTGCTCTTCCCTGGGGACCACCATGATCACTTTTTGTGACAAAAGTCGGTATAACGCTTGAAGGAGAGACTTCTTTTTCTGGATCTTTGGGAACATTTGACCTGAGGAAATGAGGAGACGGGAATTCTCGGGACTCTAGTTTGTAACCTAGAGCTATTGTGGAGACCACCCATCTGTCTTGAAAATCCTCCTGCCAGACCCTTGAGAACTGAAGCAGTATTCCCCCCACTTGAGCGAGTGGGGGCGCCCCTTCATAAAGAGGCTTTAGCGTTCTGTCTTGTAGGTTTCCTCCCCCAGGACTTCTTTTGTCCTTGGGGTTGACTCTGAGGTTTACCTCCTGAACCTGATGGTGGAGGTCGTCGTGACTGCCTGGAGGCTGATGCCCCTGGCATGGGAGAAAGAGCCCTTTAAATGAGGGACGTTTACTCCTTTTCTTAACTGGCAAAAGAGTACTTTTCCTGCTTGATATCTTTTGGATATATTTGTCCAAATCATCCCCAAACAGCCTTTCACCGTGGAAAGAAAACCCAGCCAGAAGCTTTTTGCATGGCGCTTCGGCTGACAAATTTTTCAACCATAAGATTTTACGCATATGCACCAACCCAAGCTTAGGGCGAGAGGACTGACAAATAGAATCTCTGATTGAGTCAATTGCAAAACACAAAGTCGCTGGCAGCTCGGCTAAATCCTGGGCCTGCTGTTCAGGGAAAACCTTGAGCACCTGTTTCCAGTGGTCTCAAGGATTGACACACCCCAATTGCTTCCACTGCAGGTTGAGCTACTGAACCTGCCAAAGAAAAAATGTTTTTTAACAGGAATTCCACTTTTTATCGTTTGGATCCCTAAGCATCTGAGCATTGTCGACAGGACAAGTCAAACTTTTATTTACAGAGGATATAGCAGCGTAAATTGCTGTTATACCCTACATCTTTGTAAATTTTTCCTGCATAGGATAAAGTGTTGAAAACTTTTTAGGAGGGAAAAAGTGCTTATCTGGGTGATCCCACTCAGAATACATAAGCTTTTCCATCAATGAATGGACAGGAAAGGCACGCAAAGCTTGAAGTGGGCTTTTCAACCGATTCAGTTAAGGGTAGCTTAAGCGGGCCATTTCAGTAAGAGATTGCACCAGCAATTTCTCAGCCTGTGAAGCTGAAGAAGGTCCTTCCCCACTTGATCCCTCGGAAGTGGAGTCATCAGCCTCTTCACAGTCCCCTGAGGGAGAATCAGCTTCCCTCTCCCACTGTTCCTCTGTTTGAGGGTCCTGGGTGGTAGAAGGGGACCTAATGTGCTTTCTTCCACTCTGTGAAGATGCGATTAAAGCCGCTAATCTTTCCTCCAATCCAATCATGGCTGAGGAGAAAACCTCCTCAGTAATATATACAGGGGCTGAAATGCCGGAAGCCGTTACAACCCCTGACAACCCCTATGGCTTGCTCTGACCAGCCTCCCTAGGCCTTTCTGGGGAGGATGGCATTGCAGAGGGAGGGTCCTCAGAGCCTGAGGGAGATCCCTTTGAGCCCCTATTTTTTGGGTTATTTGTACCTCCCCTTCTGCCCATAGTGCTAAGCACAAATGCAGAGGTACTACCAGAAAATGCACCAACTGCTGAGCAAATAGTCCAGCAACTGCCGCTGCTATCAAGGCTCAGGCTGATGCTTAAGTAAACGTGTCCTGGGAATACCTGTGCCACCAAAACTCACATGCCCCAGTCTGCTCTGTGTCCCTCCACCTGCACCTGCAAAAGGTGCATTTATAGCCTGCACAGCCCCGGCGTCTGTGAACGTTGAAGCACGTCAGTGCCATGTTAAGCCCTGCCCCCCCTCTCCCTCTGACTTCCCACCGTGCCCCCCCCTCACATTTTTTCAAAAGGAACTGCTTTCCTGTGCAAGCGGGGCTCCTATCCGACTGGATCGGCATGCAGGGGTGGGGGGGGCTGGGGTGGAGGAGAGGAGGAGAGCTGCTGGAGAAAACCGCCGTGGTATGGAGGTGGAGGCGGGAGCGGCGTGGCATACCACTGACTGACCCATGCTTCCTTGGCCTCCTGTAGAGAAGACAAACTAGTCCAGGTGGGGGATTCTAAAAGAAAAAGCCCTCCTTCCAACATCTTACCTGGGGCTAGGGCTGGAGGAAGCGAGCAGCTTGTAATGACACAGAGCGAGACTGACAAGCATGGAATTAGGTACGTGCTCTTGGCAGCCCCTGGTGGTGACTTTAGGTACAACAACATTTTACTTAAAGGAGAAAACCCATAAGAATTCGAAAATTCCTTAGGAAACTCCATTTACCTTATCCAGCTGCAGGGTTCTGTGGTAAACCAGACAGACCCAATCTTCACCACTCACGGTGGGCTCCTTTTAAAAAACCTTCAGACCAGGGCCCCTTTTTATCAGGGATGCACACCCCTGGACCCATAAAGCACCCCGCCAGGAAATTTGGCTGAAAAAAACAAGCACTGGATCCCGGGTTCCAGCACAGCACATCTTTGCTCGTGGCCAACACCTAAGACACTGGTGAAAAAACTGAGGTACTCCCAGTAAGGGGAGGGGTTATATAGGGAGCTAAACTTCCTGTCTATGGTGTGCCAGTGTCCATCATCTAAAGGTGCCTATATAACCCATACAGTAATTACTGTGGCTCTGTGTCCCATGATGTACAATAAAGAAAAGGCCCACACCAAGGAACTTTTAAAAGCGAGCGAGGATTCAGCAACACCCTGCACCTGCGGAGCTCTGCGGTGTGATGCAATAGGGTGATTGCCCTTAAGCTGCTCCCTAGAGGACAACCTGCCTTGTTGGAGTTGTGCCTCCTTCTCCTTCTCTCTTCTCTCAGGCACCCAAGTACAGTCAGTGACCTCCTCAACCCCTCCCTCCTCGTCACTGGAGCAAACTTGGCAGTATGCTGCAGCTGGGGGAACATGACTGCCAGTTTCTTGTCCTTCTTGGGCACCCCCTCTGTCTAGGCTCACGTTACTCCCTTCCTCAACCTGGGAACCAACATCAGAGCTTTCAAATAGCTGCGCATCCTCCAGCAGCATGTACCCGACACTGTGGTCGAATAATTCTGAGGACTCCTCCGTGCATGATAGTGGGGCTACAGAAGGAGTAACTGTGGACAAGGAGCCGGTGGAATAGGCTGCTTTGGCAGCTGCGTTGGAAGGCAAGCTACTCTGAGCCTGGGTGACAGAGGATGAGGAGGATGAGGACAGTTTTGTTATCCACTCCACCAACTCTTCTGCATGTTCTGGCTCAATAACATGGCCAGCAGCAGAAAAAAAGGATAAGCGTGGACCACGGCCACCTGCAGAGGATGCACCATGTCCATGACCAGCACTGTTGACTGTAGACACAAAGGCCGCTTGCCCTCTTTTAGTGGCCTGTGAGCGTCTGCCTCTCCTTGGTGGCCTATATTTTGTTTTGCAGCACCACACTACATTGTATTAGATACTGTGTACACCACCAGAAGTGTAGTAGAAACTGTACGCACTGTACTAGATACTGTGCACACCGCCTACACTGTATTAGCAACTGTACTATGGCTGCGCTGTATTTTATACTGTGTACACCACCAGAAGTGTAGTAGACACTGTACACACTGTATTAGATACTGTGTACGCCACCTGAAGTGTATTAGAAACAGTACACCACAGAATGCACTGTAGATATAGGTTACACTGGATGCAGAATATATATATCTATATATATATATATCTATATATATAGATATATATATCTATATATATAGATATATATATCTATATATATAGATATATATATCTATATATATAGATATATATATAGATATATATATATGTGTGTATATATATATATATATATATATATATATATATATATATAGTCAGGTCCATAAATATTGGTACATCGACACAATTCTAATCTGGGTTTGAAATGAAACGAACAAGATGTGCTTTAACTGCAGACTTTCAGCTTTAATTTGAGGGTATTTACATCCAAATCAGGTGAATGGTGTAGGAATTACAACAGTTTGTATATGTGCCTCCCACTTTTTAAGGGACCAAAAGTAATGGGACAATTGGCTGCTCAGCTGTTCCATGGCCAGGTGTGTGTTATTCTCTCATTATCCCATTTACAAGGAGCAGATAAAAGGTCCAGAGTTCATTTCAAGTGTTTTATTTGCATTTGGAATCTGTTTCTGTCAACTCTCAATATGAGATCCAAAGAGCTGTTACTATCAGTGAAGCAAGCCATCATTAGGCTGAAAAAAAACAAAACAAACCCATCAGAGAGATAGCAAAAACATTAGGTGTGGCCAAATCAACTGTTTGGAACATCCTTAAAAAGAAAAAACGCATCGGTGCGCTCAGCAACACCAAAAGACCCGGAAGACCATGGAAAACAACTGTGGTGGATGACCGAAGAATTCTTTCCCTGGTGAAGAAAACACCCTTCACAACAGTTGGCCAGATCAAGAACACTCTCCAGGAGGTAGGTGTATGTGTGTCAAAGTCAACAATCAAGAGAAGACTTCACCAAAGTGAATACAGAGGGTTCACCACAAGATGTAAACCATTGGTGAGCCTCAAAAACAGGTTGGCCAGATTAGAGCTTGCCAAACAACATCTAAAAAAGCCTTCACAGTTCTGAAACAACATCCTATGGACAGATGAGACCAAGATCAACTTGTACCAGAGTGATGGGAAGAGAAGAGTATGGAGAAGGAAAGGAACTGCTCATGATCCAAAGCATACCATCTCATTAGTGAAGCATGGTGGTGGTAGAGTCATGGCGTGGGCATGTATGGCTGCTAGGGATGAGCCGAACACCCCCCCTGGTTCGGTTCTCACCAGAACCTGCGAACGGACCGAAAATTCGCACGAACGTTAGAACCCCATTGAAGTCTATGGGACTCGAACGTTCAAAATCAAAAGTGCTAATTTTAAAGGCTAATTTGCATGGTATTGTCCTAAAAAGGGTTTGGGGACCCGGGTCCTGCCCCAGGGGACATGTATCAATGCAAAAAAAAGTTTTAGAAACGGACGTTTTTTCGAGAGCAGTGATTTTAATGATGCTTAAAGTGAAAAAAAAAGTGAAAGATTCCTTTAAATATCGTACCTGGGGGGTGTCTATAGTATGCCTGTAAAGTGGCGCGTGTTTCCCGTGCTTAGAACAGTCCCTGCACAAAATGACATTTTTAAAGGAATAAAAGTAATTTAAAACTGCTTACGGCTTTAATGTAATGTCCGGTCCCGGTAATATGGATGAAAATCAGTGAGACAAACGGCATGGGTACTCCCCCCCCCCCCCAGTCCATTACCAGGCCCTTTGGGTCTTGTATGGATATTAAGGGGAACCCCGCACCCAAAATTAAAAAAAGGAAAGGCGTGGGGCCCCAGGCCCTCTGAACAGCAGTATACAAGCGGTGCAAACAAGACAGGGACTGTAGGTTTGTTGTTAAGTAGAATCTGTTTGTAATTTTGAACTGGTACATTTTTAAAGTGTAGCTCCAGCCAAAAAATCTATTTTTAAGCTTTTTGGAAAACATAGGGAAGGGTTATCACCCCTGTGACATTTGCTTTGCTGTCTATGCACCTCTTCAGAAGATTTTACCTCACTTTCTGTCCCAATGACAAATGTTTTTTGACAATTTGGGGTTTTTAGTTCAACAAGGATTGGTGATAAAGCATCAGTGGAAAGGAGACACGTTTTTCCCATATTAACAGGAGAGAATTTCCCTTCTTAGGGGTAGATTTCATCTCACTTCCTGTTGTCTCCTTCTGTTTGCAAGTAGAAGTCGTTTGTAAGTTGGATGTTATAAATTAGGGGCCTGCCCTATATACTCTTTAGAAATTGTGTCCTTAGGTGTTGGTGTTGCCACAACACTGTAAGCCCTCACAGGGCCCTGCTGTGAAATATTAGATCAAGAATTGTAATTACATGTACCCTGTTGAACAGGGGCAGAAAAATTGGGCCTTTGGTGATGGTGGTGGTGCTGGTGCCACAACACTGTAAGTCCTCACAGTTACTCTTGGTGGGCGCTGGAATGGGCCCTGCTGTGAAATATTAGCTCAAGAATTGTAATTACATGATCCTGTTGAACAGAGGCAGAAAAATTGGGCCTTTTGTGGTGGTGGTACTGGTGCCACAACACTGTAATGCCCCGTACACACGGTTGGACATTGATCGGACATTCCGACAACAAAATCCATGGATTTTTTCCGACGGATGTTGGCTCAAACGTGTTTTGCGTACACATGGTCGCACAAAGTTGTCGGAATTTCCGATCGCCAAGAACGCGATGACGTACACCACGTACGACAAGACTAGAAAAGGCCAGTTCAGAACTAAGCGCGGCACTCTTTGGGCTCCTTTTGCTAATCTCGTGTTAGTAAAAGTTTGGTGAGAGACGATTTGCGCTTTTTCAGACTCGTGGTTTTCAGATCGTTTTCTGCTGTTCAGTTTGTGCTTGTGGGTTTGTATCTGCTCTTCAGTGCGTGCAGCAAGTGATGCGTGACTCTTGTCATTCTGTTCTTGTTCGTTCGTTACTGTTTTTCAGGTCACTCTTCACAGGCCTTGCTGTTCTTCAGTGCGTTCTGTTACTTCATTCTGAGCAGCCAACCGTTTTCTAGCCATGTTGCGCATATGTACTCCTCATAGAGTTCGTGCTGTGTGGGGGCTTGGTGTTGGGGTCCTTACCTTGACACAAGTCCAGTCCATGAACAGGGTGGGGAGGAGTTCATGGACCAAGAATTAGTTGCTTCAGCGTGACCAGTTCTGTCATATGCCTTTGCTCCGTGAGATCCGTGAGAATAATTCTGATGATTTCAGGAACTTTCTCCGGATGACGGACCCCGTATTTCACCGTTTGTTGGCTTCGCTGACCCCCTATATCAGCAGGCAGGATACCTGCATGAGGCAAGCCATCACTCCGGAGCAGAGGCTCATCGCCATCCTGCGGTACTTGGCGACGGGGAGAAGTCTGCAGAACTTGAAGTTCTCGACAGGCATCTCCCCCCAGGCTCTGGGGATCATTATCCCAGAGACCTGTTCTGCCATCATTCAGGTCCTGCAGAAGGAGTATATTAAGGTAAGATTTTTATCCTTTAATATCACATTTTATTGTATTTAATGTTTGATAATATATTGTATTTCTTTCCTCATTCCCTAATTACCATGATAGTAATATGCTGTGAATGTCCCCTTTGTCCTCATGCATGCTGGATTTTTCTTAAATTTTTTTGTTTGTCCTTCATACATATTTGCCTTCACTAACCTCCCCAGCATGGTCTCCTGGCCCTATATTCACCTCATGTATTCACTTAACAATGTATTTTATCAGCTCCATAGTAGTGCTTTACCCCAAACACCCCCTAAAATGTTTTTAAATGTGATTTGTGCTTTAAATTCAGGCAGAGTGCCAGAGGCTTTTTTTGGGGGGTCCCCAAATCATTTGGAACCCTCCCTCCCCCCAACTGCTAAGTCAGCTGATAACAATTCTCTATCTATCCTCAATCATCTATCTGCTGACTTTGCCAAACCCATACACACTATACCCATCTCTTTCGTGGTCATATTTATGGATGAATTCCCCAAAGAATGTAGTGCAAGGGCCTGCATGAATACTTTCAAATGGTACTGTTAAAAGTTTTTGTATACTATTATTATCTTGATAGGTAATAGCAGAATGTCCAAATGGGCTCAAATGTGTACAGTGTGTATTTATATCTTTGTATTATGACACTTCTTACCTGTCCAGTGGTCTGCCAATAGTGTAACTAAGGAGGGGCTGGCCAAAGTAATACCCATTATTTAGGCATTCATCTCTCAATGAAGTGGAGAGGGTTACCTGTCCAAGAGTCCCCCCCCCACTATAATGTTAGAAATGGCCCATGAGAGGGGGTGGGGGAGGGGGAATCTGATAGGTGTACCTTATACTTTGGTCTTTAAAAACACCCTCAAATAAATGTTATCTTGATGTTGGCCAAGAATGTTTGTGTCTAATCTGCTTTCCCTGTTTATGTGCAAAAGAACTAATTTTTTTTTCTTGTTTGACTCCACAGTTTCCTTCCACGCCACAGGAATGGCAGACTGTGGCCTCCCACTTTGCCCAGCGGTGGGACTTTCCTAACTGTGGAGGGGCAATTGATGGGAAACACGTCCACATCGTCCCACCACCCAACTCGGGGTCATACTATTTCAACTATAAGGGGTTCAATAGTATTGTGATGTTGGCGGTGGTGTCGGCTACTTACGAGTTCCTGTATGTGGACGTGGGGAAGAATGGCCGGATGTCCGATGGTGGAGTCATCGCCCAGATGGAGTTCTACAGGCGTCTTCAGAATGGCAGCTTGGACTTGCCACCTCCAGAAGACAATGTGGAAGGACTCCCATTCGTCTTCGTTGCAGATGAAGCGTTTGCGCTGGGGGACCATCTTATGCGGCCATTCCCGATGAGGACCCTCACCCTGGACCAGAGGGTTTTTAATTACCGGCTGGCCAGAGCCAGAAGAGTGGTGGAAAACACGTTTGGAATCATGGCCAGCCGGTTCAGCCTATTTCTTACACCCATACACATGGCGGAGTACAAACTGAATCATATCATCCTGGCATGCTGTGTTCTACACAACTTTTTAAGGCAACATTCTGCCAACTATGCTTTCTCAGTTGGGCCTGAGGCTGGAATTCAAAATGAACCAACCCTGACGGCGCTTGAAAGTGGCCGTCCTGGCTTGCCCCCCCTGAGTGCCCGTGATGTCCGTCTAAGATACCTTAAATACTTTGCGGGTAGGGTGGCTATCAATATGCCAGACAATGTCTGAAACCTTTTTCAAATAAAAAAAATACCTACTAAAATCTTTGGTGACATTTACTGCTTGGGTTTCTTTTAGCTGACCCTGACAGAAATGTGGTGAGCCCTGAAAATTGCGTGATTGTGTAACATTACAAAGCATTGTTGGGTGTTATTTACTAAAGGCAAAGACACTTTGCACTACAAGTGCACTTGAAACTGCACTTGTAGTGCAAAGTGGATTTTCCCTTAGGAAATAACCCCTATTGTCACTGAAAACACCAATTAGAGCACAACAAAAGTTTTGGAGCGTTGACACAATAATCCACACTTTCTTGATTAACAATCTTTTTAATACCAGCACAATCACAATGTGCATTTAGAAAAGGTTTTTAAAACAAACCAACATGTTTGTTGTATATAAATTTTTGGGGTCACATTAGAAAAAGTAGAAATGTCCATTTAAGATAAAACAGGCCTGTTTAAAACAAACAAGAAAGACACAAATCTTGAACTTACAAAGTTGACATTTGGTAGAACTTGAAGGCAATATCAGACATGAGTATTTACAAACTGTGTTTGATATTGCGTTCAGATGGGTTGAAGTCACCCCTAGAAAAGCCAAATTTTGAAGATGCACACCAATTGCCGAATGTCAACATGTGCTAGCTGCCATCATGGGGGATCAAGGGACGTGTTTTGTGGGTGCAACCCCCTCCTCACAGCTACTTTATTATTGAGGAAGGGGTTGCACCCCCAAAACGCGTCCATTGATCTCCCGTGATGGCAGATAGCCCATGTTGACACACTGTGTGCCTCTTCAAAATTTGGCTTTTCGCAAATATGTCAAAAAATTGTAAACATTTTTAGGTCACAAAAAAGCGCAAAAAAAAAAAAAAAAGGGATTTTGAGGGGTTTTAAACTCTCCCTAAAACATCAATGATGTTCTTCAATTTTTTTTTTGAACATCATTGATGCTTTTCTGGATGTTTTCCAAGTCTCTATTACACCCCATGATCTCCCCGATCAGGATCTGTGCACTTTCCAAGGTGAAATGCCCTGGATCCACAACATCACGATCATCTAAAAAGATAGAAACAAAAACACACCATGTATTATAAATATGCCGGCATCCATCTCTTACCTGAGCCTGTGGTCGCAGACACTCACCTGTTGTGGTGTCAATTTCCACCACGTCTTCCTCCTCCTGCTCTGCTTGGCTTGGGTGGATTTCCCCTTCTTCCAGAGGTGGGGGGTTTGTGGTCGATGAGGGGTGTCCTCCGAGTCTTTTATCCCCTATGTAAAAAAAATAGGTATACTTAGCACACAGATATTTCATGGCAGAAATAGGAATATGAAACATTACTTGGAAGTGGGGTACAATTGTCTATTTTGGCAGAGTTCCAGATGTAGAATTTTTAGTGTCCTTTGTCAAGCTTCAATACTTTACCTGTTTTGTCCAAGCTTCACAGATGGAGACACCCCTATAGTATATACTGGAGCGCCTGTAGGGGCCCCTTAATAAAAAGGGTGTTTTTTTGTCCCACACTAGAGCTCCTGCGTCCAGATGTGTAAACAGCTACTGAGTGTCCTCTCCTTACACAGAATCTAGTTTGCATTTAATTCTAATTACAAACCCATCTACACAACCAAATTATTTGCAGACAAGTAGGCCATAAAAAATGTGGGCAAATGCATATGGCCAAAACAATGGTGTTTTCTAGGCCGAACGAACAATGTTTTATACGAGCGAATAATGTGCCCATGAACATGAAAGTTGCCATTTTAAACTGGATAACAGTTAAGAAAAGCACATGGAGCAGCACGAACGTAATAAACATAAAGAATAGGAACACAGCACAACTACTTACTTTTTTGCAGCACTCTCCGGATCTTTCTGTACTGCTCGTACTCTCTTAATTTGAGGTCCGACCACCGCTTCCTGAGCTGATCTTTTGATCGTCATACCCCAAAATTCCGGTGCAGACTCTTGACCACTTTCGCCATGATCTTGGCCTTTCTGACATTGGGGTTGGGGTAAGGTCCATACTTCCCGTCATAGTCTGCCCTCTTCAGGATGTCGACCATCTCCACCATCTCCACAAAGGACATATTTGAGGCCTTAAATCGTCTCCTTCTGAATCGGGATGTTTCTGCCTCCGGGCTTTCCTCCTCCTTCTCCTCGTTGGTGTAATTATCAGACACCTGCTCTGACTCTACCATGTGCTCTTCCCCCACTGCGCCGAATGAGAAGGGGCGGGGAATAGACTAGAAAGAATGTCAGGGGCGTGCGGAGTTTCACACATGCGCAGTGTCTATTAAGCGTAACACGCGTGCGTAGTACATACGATCTGTGAGCGGAGGAAGGAGTAACGGAGGCACTGATCGTGATTGCGAAGGTAAGATTTAATATTGGGCCTATACTGCTTCTAGATTGAGGCCTGTATTTGCACAAGTTTAGAAGACTTTAGGCTGACATTAGGGTTTGTCTTGTGTTGTGTCTTGCAGTGAAAATGGATATCTTGAAAGATAAGGACTTTATGCCAATCTTCATTGATATGTTCAGGGAGCTGCCCTGTCTATGGCAGATAAACCACCCTGATTATAAGAACCAAACAAAGAGGAAGGCAGCGCTGGATAATTTGTTGGATTTTGTGAAGACAGTGATCCCCACGGCAGACATCACCTATTTGAATTGATGGCCTGAGGAGCACTTATCTAAGGGAGAAAGGGTAACAAATAATTCTGCGCTGCCAAAAAAGAGGAACAAGCAGTTAACACAACCAATATGATATAGGCATATAATAGTAAAACAGAAAAAATGTGTAGCATTAAAAGTTCAACATAAAAACAATGTCCAACCAATGTTGAAAGGTATCGGAAAAAAAAATTAGAAGAAAAAATCCTTCATGCATATAAGACTCATAAAATGGTCGATGAAATTTCAGTGACTTCGTGTAAGGAACATATCAAATATGTGACATCTGGGGTGAACACAGAAGAAAACGCACCACCACCAACAATAGGGAGGCTTACCAGATCACGTAGACCCAAGAGGGCGTACGCCCAACTGGGTCAAATCAGACTTGGGTGGTGGGTGATGGTAGATGTTCCAGAAGAGTAGTAGGGATGAAAGTCCAAGGACAAATCGGATGCTAGTGGGTATGGCAAGCAAGCAGATGGCAATGTTGTATAGTAGGAAGGAAAAAGGCCACATAGTGTGATTCCGTAAAACAAGTACCAAATTTATTAAAAAAGAGATACACTCACATGAATAGGTAAAAATCAGCATTGTAAAAGTATGGCAGCAGTGGGGTCCTACCCATAGGACCCCACTGCTGCCAAACTTTTACAGCGCTAGGTCTACGTGATCTGGTAAGCCTCCCTATTGTTGGTGGTGGTGTGTTTTCTTCTGTGTTCACCCCAGATGTCACATATTTGATATGTTCCTTACACGAAGTCACTGAAATTTCATTGACCATTTTATGAGTCTTATATGCATGAAGGATTTTTTCTTCTAATTTTTTTTTCCGATACCTTTCAACATTGGTTGGACATTGTTTTTATGTTGAACTTTTAGCGCTACTTATCTAAGGGAGCACAAGAAGGTCCAGGATTCCCAGTGATCAGGAGCTGCAGATGACATTTATGTCCCCAGGCTGTGGTACTATGACAGGCTGCATTTTCTGGCAGGTCAGACTGAACCCAGGCCAGCACTCTCCACTCTTCCTTCCATGCTTCCCCCCCCCCCCCCCAGCTTAGGCTTCTGACGCCCAACCTGGGCCCTCCAGGCAGCAACATTTGGAGGAGCCCAGATTGAGCCAGGTATAGCATTCTTCTAAATATTGCTGGTTGTCCAATTAATAATGTTAAATAGATGTTAGTTTGGATTACTAATTTATGATTGTGATTGATGAAGCAAAAACTAAAACCATGTCCCTTTTTCATACCCAGGGAAGTCTCAGCAAGGAGGTGGCTGGGCCAAGCAGGCTGCCTGATACCCAGGTCCCTCCCCTACACCTTCAAAGAAAAAGTGTCAGGAAGAGGAGTAACCTGGAGGAGGCTGCCATAGGCCTCTTTTGGAAGGCTACAGAGGCCCTGAGAACCCCCCACACTGTGGAGGAGGACTTTTCTGGCATAACTGCCTGCAAAATGATGCAGATGGAGGAGGGCCAATGACTCCTGTGTGAATTCTTAATTTTGGAAGCTCTCAATAAGGGGTTGAGGGGCCAAATAACATGTGCTACCCACATTTGTGACCTCACACATAGTCCTCCTCCTCCTCCAGGTCCTACTCCTCCTCCTCCTCCTCCAGGTCCTCCTCCTCCTCCTCCTCCTCCAGGTCCTACTCCTCCTCCTGCCACATCTCCAACACCAGAGCCACAGCCGGGAAGGAAGCATGGAAGGAACCATTTTTTACATTGCAGCGTGACGAAAGTGCTCTATCCATTCCGAACGCTAATTTTACCAGACTGAGCTGTTCCCTCTCGGAATTTCTTCTGAGCATGCGTGGCACTTTGTGCGTCGGAATTGTCCACCCACAGTCGGAATTGACGCGATCGGATTTTGTTGTCGGAAATTTTATAGCCTGCTCTCAAACTTTGTGTGTCGGAAAATCCAATGGAAAATGTCCGATGGAGTCCAGACAAGGTCGGAATTTCCGACAACACGCTCCGATCGCACATTTTTCGTCGGAAAATCCGACCGTGTGTATGGGACATAAGTCCTCACAGTTACTCTTGGTGGGAGCTGGAATGGGCCCTGCTGTGAAATATTAGAGCAAGAATTGTAATTACATGCACCTGTTGAACAGGGGCAGAAAAATTGGGCCTTTTGTGGTGGTGGTACTGGTGCCACAACACTGTAATGCCCCGTACACACGGTTGGACATTGATCGGACATTCCAACAACAAAATCCATGGATTTTTTCAGACGGATGTTGGCTCAAACGTGTTTTGCGTACACATGGTTGCACAAAGTTGTCGGAATTTCCGATCGCCAAGAACGCGGTGACGTACACCACGTACGACAAGACTAGAAAAGGCCAGTTCAGAACCAAGCGCGGCACCCTTTGGGCTCCTTTTGCTAATCTCGTGTTAGTTTGTGTCCTTAGGTGTTGGTGTTGCCACAACACTGTAAGCCCTCACAGGGCCCTGCTGTGAAATATTAGATCAAGAATTGTAATTACATGCCTCTGTTGAACAGGGGCAGAAAAATTGGGCCTTTGGTGATGGTGGTGGTGCTGGTGCCACAACACTGTAAGTCCTCACAGTTACTCTTGGTGGGTGCAGAAATGGGCCCTGCTGTGAGATATTAGATCAAGAATTGTAATTACATATCCCTGTTGAACAGGGGCTGAAAAATTGGGCCTTAGGCACTGGTGCTGGTGCCATAACACTGCAACCCCTCACAGATACTCTAGTTGGAGCGCAGGAACAAGCCCTGCTGCAAAGTATTGCATCAAAAGTTGTAATTACACGCCCCTGTTAAACAGGGGCTGAAAAATTGGGCCTTAGGCACTAGTGCTGGTGCTACAACACTGCAACCCCTCACAAATACTCTAGTTGAGTGCAGCAACGAACCCTCCTTGCAAAATATTGCATCAAAAATTGTAATTACACGCCCCTGTTAAACTGGGGCTGAAAAAGTGGGCCTTCGCCACTGGTGGCGGCGTCCAGAACCAAAAATATTCTTACAAGCTATCAGCATAATCATTGAGGGGGAAGAGGATAGTCATCCAGCATAACAGGATAGTCACTCAGCATCGGCATAGGCAGTCTTGAAGGGATCTGACAGTTCAAAAAAAATTATTCGGTTACATCAGCATCAGGTGCTTGGTAGCTGGTGGTGATCCAGGACTGATTTATTTTTATGAAGGTCAGTCGATCGACCGAGTCGGTGGACAGGCGCACCCTGTGATCGGTTACAAAACCTCCAGCAGCACTGAATGTGCGTTCCGAAAGAACGCTGGATGCAGGACAGGCCAGTAGCTCAATTGCATACTGTGCAAGCTCTGGCCAGTGATCCATCCTCAAGACCCAGTAACCCAGAGGATTTTCGGGGGGGGGGGGGGAAGGTGTCCAAGTCAGATCTTGCCCCTAGGTATTCCTGCACCATGTAAAACAGACGCTGGCGATGGTTGCTGGAACCAATCATACCTTGGGGCTGCAGACTAAAAAATTGTCTGAACGCATCGGTCAGATGGACACCTTCTCCACCGCTCCTTTTTTGACTGACCGAAGCCTCAGCAACACGTTGTCCAGGAACAGGAGTTTGTAACCTCCCAGTCTCTGGGAACACGTTGCACAGACCTTTCTGCAAGGCCTCCGGAAGATATTTCATCCTCTGCTCCCTCTGCGATGGCAAGATAAGGTCCGCAACCTTACCCTTGTAACGTGGATCAAGGAGGGTTGCCAGCCAGTATTGATCCCTCTCCTTGATACCACGAATATGAGGATACTTCTACAGGCTTTGCAGGATCAGGGAGGCCATGCAGCGTAGGTTTGCTGAGGCATTCGGTCCGGAGTACTCTGGGTCACTAAGGATGACATTATCCGCAGCCACCTCCTCCCAGCCACGTACAAGTCCATGGGTTTCTTGGCACTGTAAATGATCCCTTAAAGTCTGCTGCTGATGCTGAGTGCCAGGCTCCACCTCCATGCTGACACAATCCTCCTCTTCCTCCTCCTCCTCCTCCTCCTCGTCCTCTTCCTGTGTGATCGGTGGGCACGCAGGAACACTGTCTGGATAAAGGGGGCCTTGAGAGCTAAGGAAGTCCTCCTCTTCCTGCCTCTGTTATGCCTCAAGTGCCCTGTCCATTATTCCATGCAGCGTGTGCTCCAACAGGTGGACAAGGGGGACTGTGTCACTGATGCATGCATTGTCACTGCTCACCATCCTCGTGGCCTCCTCAAATGGTGACAGGACAGTGCATACATCCCTGATCATGGCCCACTGGTGTTGGGAAAAAAAAACAAGCTCCCCTGACCCTGTCCTGGTGCCATAGTCGCACAGGTACTCATTGATGGCCCTCTGCTGCATGTGCAGCCGCTGCAGCATGGCCAACGCTGAGTTCCACCTGGTGGGCATGTCACAGATTAGGCGGTTCTTGGGCAGGTTAAATTCCTTTTGGAGGTCAGATAGCCGAGCACTGGCATTATATGACCTGCGGAAATGCACACAGACTTTCCTGGCCTTCCTCAGGACGTCCTCTAAGCCCGGGTACCTGCCCAAGAACCGCTGCACCACCAAGTTAAGGACGTGAGCCAAACAGGGAACATGGGTCAGTTGTCCCTGTCAGAGGGCGGAGAGGAGGTTGGTGCCATTGTCGCAAACCACCATACCTGCCTTAAGCTGGCGTGGCATCAACCTCTGAACCTGCCCCTGCAGAGCTGACAGAATCTCTGCCCCAGTGTGGCTCCTGTCCCCCAAGCACACCAGCTCAAGCACCGCATGGCATCTTTTGGCCTGCGTGCTTGCGTAGCCAGTTGAACGCTTACTGAACACAGCTGGTTCCAAAGTCAAATCAGCACAGGAAGAGGCCATGGAGGAAGAAGAATAGGAGGGGGTAGAGGAGAGAGGTGTGGCAGAATCAGCACTAGTAGTATTTTGGAGGCATGGTGGCAGAACAACCTCCAACACTACTGCACCCTGTCCTGCATCCTTCCCAGCTGCCAGAAGAGTCACCCAGTGCACGGTAACGTCCCTGTCCATGCCTGCTGGACCATTAGTCAGCGGTAATATGCACCTTACCACCGACCGCCCTGTCCAGCAAGGCCAAGACATTGCCTTCCACATGCCGGTAGAGAGCCGGAATTGCCTTCCGTGAGAAAAAGTGGCGTTTGGGAACCTGCCACTGAGGAACCGCACATTCCACAAACTCAAGGAAGGGGGCAGAGTCTACCTACTGAAGAGGCAGCAGTTAAAGTGCTAGCAATTTAGCCAAACTAGAATTCAACTGCTGGGCATGTGGATGGCTGGGAGCAAACTTCTTTCGGCGGTGCAGCAGCTGGGGCAGGGAAATTTGCCTGGTACAATCTGACGTCGGTGTACCGATAGCAGATTGCCCCCAAGTACTTGGCTGTGACACACCTAATTCTACACCTTCATTCCTCTCAGTGCAGGTCTCAGAGAGGACTGAAGGTATAGTGGGGTTGGAGATACCAGCTGATGAGGAGCAAGGAGGGGTCCTCTTTGTTCTTTGGTGTGGGTCTTTTAGGTATGCTTGCCAACGAACTGCATGGCAGGTCAACATATGTCTGGTCAAGCATGTGGTGCCCAAGCGGGAGATGTTTTGGCCACGAGAGATACGCTTGAGACATATGTTGCAAATAGCAGCAGTGGGATCTGATGCACTCGTCTCAAAAAAGGCCCACACCAAAGAACTTTTGGAATAACGCGCAGAGACAGCAGCGCCCTGCACATGCGGAGCTCTGCAGTGTGATGCAGTGGGCGTGCTGCCCTTAAAGCGGAGTTCCACACAAAAATGGAACTTCCACTTTTCGGAACCCTCCCCCCCTCCGGTGTCTCATTTGGCACCTTTCAGGGGGGAGGGGGGTGCAGATACCTGTTTAAGACAAGTATTTGCACCCACTTCCGGAATAGACTCCCATGGGAGTCTATGCCTCTTCCTGTCCCCCCGCACTGTCTCCTGGGAAACACACAGCTCCCAGGAGAGAGCGGGGACCACTTGGAACGCGTAGCGCGGCTCGCGCATGCGCAGTAGGGAACCGGGAAGTGAAGCCGCAACGCTTCACTTCCTGATTCCCTCACCTAGGATGGCGGCGGCAGCTGCCGAGAACCGAGCGGGTTCTCGGCGTCACCTGCCGACATCGCTGGACCCTGGGACAGGTAAGTGGCCATGTATTAAAAGTCAGCAGCTGCAGTATTTGTAGCTGCTGGCTTTTAATATTTTTTTTTTAGACTGATGTAGGTGGACCCCCGCTTTAAGCTGGCCCCTGGAGGGCATCCTGCCTTGTTGGTGATGTGCCTCCTCCTCCTCCTCTCTCCTATCAGGCACCCACGTGGAGTCAGTGACCTTATCATCCCCTCCCTCCTCATCACTGGAGCAAAGCTGGCAATATGCTGCAGCTGGGGGAACATGACTGCCAGATTGCTGTCCTTCTTGGGCACCCCCTCTGGGCTCACGTTACTTCCTTCTTCCTCTAACTGGGTACCATCATCGGAGCCTTCAAAACGCTGGGCATCCTCCTGGAGCATGTACTCAACACTGTGGTCAAACAGTTCGGGGACTCCTCAGGAGAACATGGTGGGGTATGGTTGGAGTGACTGATGCCATTGAGCCAAGGGAAGAGGCCGCGTTGGCAGCTGCTTTGCCAGACAAAGTACCCTGAGCCTGGGTGAGAGAGGATGAGGAGGATGAGGACGGCTTGGTCATCCACTCCCACGGCCACATGCTCATGAGGATGCACCGTCTCCACGACCAGCACTGTTGCCTCTAGACACAGAGCCTGCTTGCCCTCTTTTATTGGCTTGTGACTGTCTGCCTGTCCTTGTTGGCCTTCCAGACATACTAATGGCCTGCAGTGAGATGTAGCTGCACAAAGCTGGGATGTATATATATACTGATACTGCAGCTAGCAGAATCAAATGCCTGCCTGTAGTATTATTAGTATGAGAACACCATAAATTGTCTTCAGGTAGCTTTAGGTGCACACTGTGCAGAGGACGCACTACACTAACTGTAAATACTGTAGCTGCCTGCCTGTGGTATTAATAGGATCAGAAGAACACCACTAATTTTCTTCAGGTAGCTTTAGGTGCACACTGTGCAGAGGACAAAGTGCACTAACTGTAAATACTGTAGCTGCCTGCCTGTGGTATTAACCACTTGACCACTGGGAACTTAAACCCCCTTAATAACCAGACCAATTTTCAGCTTTTGGTGCTCTCACATTTTGAATGACAATTACTCAGTCATGCAACACTGTATCTATATGAAATTGTCCTTTTTTTTCACACAAATATAGCTTTCTTTTGGTGGTATTTAATCACCGCTGGGTTCTTTAATTTTTGCTCTATAAAAGAAAAAAAACCGAAAAATCTGTAAAAAAATGCATTTTTCTTCATTTCTGTTATAAAATTTTGCAAATTAGTAATTTTTCTTCATATATTTTGGGCAAAATTTATACCGCTACATATCTTTGGTAAAAATAACCCAAATTGGTGGATATTATTTGGTCTTTGTGAAAGTTATAGAGTCCAAAAGCTATGGTGCGAATATCTGAAAATTGATCACACCTGAAGTACTGACGGCCTATCTAATTTCTTGAGACCCTAACATGCCAGAAAAATACAAATACCCCCCAAATGACCCCTTTTTGGAAAGAAGACATTCCAAGGTATTTAGAAAGATGCATGGTGAGTTTTTTGAAGTTGTCATTTTTTCCCACAATTCTTTGCAAAATCAAGTTATTTTTTTTACTTTTCACAAAATTGTCATATTAGCAGGTTATTTCTCACACACGGCATATGCATACCACAAATTACACCCCAAAACACATTCTGCTATTACTTCCGAGTATGGCGATACCACATGTGTGAAAATATTTCACAGCTTGGCCACATACAGAGGCCCAACATGCAGGGGAGCACCTTCAGGCGTTCTGGAGTGCCCAGGCCAATTCTGACATTTCTCTCCTACATGTAAAAATCATCATTTATTAGCTAGAAAATTACATAGAACCCCAAAACATTATATATGTTTTTTTAGCAAAGACCCTAGAGAATACAATGGTGGTCATTGTAACTTTTTATCTCGTACGGTATTTGCACAGCAATTTTTTTAACGCCTTTTTTTTGGAAAAAAAAACAGTTTTGTGCTTTAAAAAAAAACAAAACAGTAAAGTTAGCCAAATGTTTTTGCATAATGTGAAAGATGAAGTTCCGCCGAGTAAATAGATACCCAACATGCCACCTTTCAAAATTGCACGCGTTTGTGGAATGGCGCCAAACTTTTGCTACTCAAAAATCCCCATAGGCGACGCTTTAAAATTTTTTACTGGTTACATGTTTTGAGTTACAGAGGAGGTCTAGGGCCAAAATCATTGCTCTCGCTCTTCCGATCGCAGCGATACCTCACATGGGTGGTTTGAAAACCGTTTTCATATGTGGGCGGGACTTACATATGCATTCGCTACTGCATGTGACCACACAGGGACAGGGGCGCTTTAAAATTTTTTTTTTTTTTTTTATTGTTCATTTTACTTTATTTATTTTAGTTTGATGCTTTTTTCCAAAAAAAAAAAATTTTTGACCACTTTTATTCCTATTACATGTAAACATCCCTTGTAATAGGAATATGGCATGACAGGTCCTCTTTACAGTGAGATATGGGGTCAATAAGACCCCACATCTCACCTCTAGGCTGGGAAGCCTGAAATAAAAAAAAAGAAAAGAAAAGATCCTGGCTTCGATCGTAGCGGTGAGTCGGTAGAAACACCGGAGGGCGGCGGGAGGGGGGAACATCCCCTCTCGCCTCTCGTAAGAATGATCAAGCAGTGGAACAGCCGCTATGATTGTTTTTATGGTGTAGGGAATCGCCGGCTGAAAAAGCTGATATCTGAATGATGCCTGTAGCTGCAGGCATCATTCAGATATCCCTGCACAAAGTCAAGGACGTTGTATGACAGCCGGCGGGCGGGAAGTGGTTAAAACACATTTTTTTTTTTAACACAAAGTTGTCCATTTATACAATATTTCTAACACATAGCATGTACATACCAAAAATGACACCCCAAAATAGATTCTCCTACTCCTCCTGAGTACGGCGATACCACATGTGTGAGACTTCCACAGCCTGGCCACATACAGAGGCCGAGTACAGCCAAGTATGGCTGAGCATGGCGGAGTATGGCTGAGCATGGCAGGGTATGGCTGGGTATGGCTGAGTATTGCAGGGTATGGCGGGGTATTGCAGAGTATGGCGGGGTATTGCAGAGTATGGGGGGTATTGCAGAGTATGGCAGGGTATTGCAGGGTATCGCAGAGTATGACTGCGTATGGCTGGGTATCACCGAATATTGCAGAGTATGGCTGGGTATGGCAGCGTATTGCGGGGTATTGCAGAGTACTGCGGGGTATTTCAGAGTACTGCGGGGTATTGCATGGTATTGCGGGGTATTTCAGAGTACTGTGGGGTATTGCATGGTATTGCGGGGTATTACAGGGTATTGCAGTGTACTGCGGGGTATTGCAGAGTATTGCGGGGTATTGCAGAGTACTGCGGGGTATTGCAGAGTATTGTGGGGTATTGCAGAGTACTGCAGGGTATTGCAGAGTACTGCGGGGTATTGCAGAGTACTGCAGGGTATTGCAGAGTATTGTGGGGTATTGCAGAGTACTGCAGGGTATTGCAGAGTATTGTGGGGTATTGCAGAGTATTGCGGGGTATTGCAGAGTATTGGGGTATTACAGAGTATTGTGGGGGTATTGCAGAGTATTGTGGGGGTATTGCAAAGTATTGCAGAGTATTGTGGGGCATTGCAGAGTATTGCAGGGAATTGCAGAGCATTAGGGATGGCTGAGCATGGATGGATGGATGGCTGGATGTCACTGAGCAGTGCTGTGGGCACTACACATCTAGCCCACAGTGCTGCAGCCATCCATCCATCCCCCTCTCCGCTCACAGTGTACCGATCGGTACACAGGAGGGGAGGAGAGCAACCGGCGTCATGAGCTCCGTCATTTGATGTAGCGATCGCATGGTAAACGGCCGCGATCAGCGGCCATTTACCGGGATCCGTGATGCGCCGGGTCCTCTGGACCCGGCGGTCACGGATGTGTTCGGGTGCACGCCGCAGGGGGCGCGCGAGAGGGGAATTCTGATAGGACGTCATAGTACGCCCTCCCAGAGTTAAGCAACCGCCCTGCAAACGTCATTCGGCTATGGGCCGGTTGTTAAGTGGTTAATAGGAGCAGAACAACAGCAATTGTCTCCAGGCAGCTTTAGGTGCACACTGTGCAGAGGATGCACTACACTAACTGTAAATACTGTAGCTGCCTGACTGTGGTATTAATAGGATCAGAAGAACACCACTAATTTTCTTCAGGTAGCTTTAGGTACACACTGTGCAGAGGACGCACTACACTAACTTGTAAATACTACAGCTGCCTGTGGTACTGTACTAATAGGATCAGAAGAACACCACTAATTTTCTTCAGGTAGCTTTAGGTGTACACTGTGCAGAGGACGCACTACACTAACTTGTAAATACTGCAGCTGCCTGCGGTACTGTACTAATAGGACCAGAAGAACACCACTAATTTTGTTTAGGTAGCTTTAGGTGCACACAGTGCAGAGGACACACTAAACTAACTTGTAAATACTGCAGCTGCCTGCGGTACTGTACTAATAGGATCAGAAGAACACCACTAATTTTCTTCAGGTAGCTTTAGGTGCACACTGTGCAGAGGACGCACTACACTAAGTTGTAAATACTGTAGCTGCCTGCGGTACTGTACTAATAGAATCAGAAGAACACTAATTTTCTTCAGGTAGCTTTAGGGTCACACTGTGCAGAGGACGCACTACACTAACTGTAAATACTGTAGCTAATAGGACTAATAGGATCAGAAGAACACCAGCAATTTTCTTCAGGTAGCTGTAAATACTGTAAAAACACCTGCCTGCCTGTCAGTAGTAGGAAGAGAATAACTGGAACGGATCTAGGTAAACTGAATACAGTATATATATATATATATATATATATATATATATATATATATATATATACACACACAACACCTAGGATGTATATATATACACAATACACTGTAAGTGCAGCTAACTAACTCGCCTGCCTACTCTATCTAACTTAAATCAAATGACACTGTCTCTCTGTCTAACTATCTCACTCTCAACGCCGGAACACACTACACAGGGCTGCCGTGCAGGCGGCCTTATATAGTGTGGGGCATGTACTAAACCCCCTGAGCCATAATTGGCCAAAGCCACCCTGGCTTTGGCCAATTACGGCTCTCTGTACAGATGGCGCTGTGATTTGCCAAGCATGCGAGTCATAGTGCATGCTTGGCCAATCATCAGCCAGCAATGCACTGCAATGCCACAGTGAATTATGGGCCGTGGCGTGCCACTGGAATTTGGCGCAAACTGCCCATATCGTTCGTAATTCGGCGAACGGCCGAACACACGATGTTCAAGTCGAACATGGGTTTGACTCGAACACGAAGCTCATCCCTAATGGTTGCCAATGGAACTGGTTCTCTTGTATTTATTGATGATGTGTCTGCTGACAAAAGCAGCAGGATGAATTCTGAAGTGTTTCGGGCAATATTATCTGCTCATATTCAGCAAAATGCTTCAGAACTCATTGGACGGCGCTTCACAGTGCAGATGGACAATGACCCGAAGCATACTGCGAAAGCAACCAAAGAGTTTTTTAACGGAAAGAAGTGGAATGTTATGCAATGCCCAAGTCAATCACCTGACCTGAATCCGATTGAGCATGCATTTCACTTGCTGAAGACAAAACTGAAGGGAAAATGCACCAAGAACAAGCAGGAACTGAAGACAGTTGCAGTACAGGCCTGGCAGAGCATCACCAGAGATGAAACCCAGCATCTGGTGATGTCTATGCATTCCAGACTTCAGGCTGTAATTGACTGCAAAGGGTTTGCAACCAAGTATTAAAAAGTGAAAGTTTGATGGATGATTGTTAATCTGTCCCATTACTTTTGGTCCCTTAAAAAGTGGGATGCACATATACAAACTGTTGTAATTCCTACACCGTTCACCTGATTTGGATGTAAACACCCTCAAATTAAAGCTGAAAGTCTGCAGTTAAAGCACATCTTGTTTGTTTCATTTCAAATTTATTGTGGTGGTGTATAGAGCCAAAAAGATTAGAATTGTGTCGATGTCCCAATATTTATGGACCTGACGGTATATATATATATATATATATGAGACTGTGTATATATATATATATATATATATATATATATATATATATACAAGACTATATATGTGTATATATACATATATATATTAATATACTGCCTGAAGTGTATTATAAGCAATACACCACGGAATGCACTGATGCACTGTAGATATAGGCTACACTGGTTGCAGAGTATATATATATGTATGGTTGCAGAGTATATCATATATATATATATATATATATATATATATATATATATATATATATATATATATACATACATATATATTACCCTCATTAAAAACTTATCATCCCATCCCCGTCAACTCTTCTCTACCTTCAACTCTCTACTTTCGCCCTCCACTGCCTCCACCCACTAACTCTCTCACTGCTCAGGAGATCGCCAATCACTTCAAACAGAAGATTGATACGATTTGCTACTGTTCAGACACCCTCCATGCCTTACACCTCATGTCCACAGGTACAATCATTACTTCCCTCTTTCAACCCCACCACTATAGAAGAGGTTGCTAAATTACTTGCTAACGTCCATCTTACCACCTGCCCTCTGGATCCTGTTTCCTGGCAAATGCTGCAGTCACCCTCTAGCTCTATTCTACACTCTCTAACCCACATCTTCAATCTCTTTCTCTCTTCTGGCATCTTTCCCAATTCCTTAAAACATGCACTTGTCCGCCCCATACTTAAAAAGCCCTCTCTGGACCCATCCAATCCCATTTAACCTACGCCCCATCTCCTTGCTCACCTTTTTATCCAAACTCCTTGAACAACTAGTCTACAACCGACTGAGCATCTATCTTGCTGGACAACAAAGCTCTTAATCCACTCCCTGGTCATCTCTCGCCTCGATTACTGCAACTCCCTCCTCATTGGCCTACCTCTGCATATTCTATCCCCCCTTCAGTCCATCATGAATGCTGCTGCCAGACTCAGCCACCTTACCAACTGCTCTGTCTCTGCTACTCATCTCTGTCAATCCCTCCACTGGCTTCCGCTCACCCAATGAATTAAATTCAAAATACTAACAACTACCTACAAAGCAATCAACAACTCTGCCCCCAGCTACATCACTGACCTAGTCTCAAAATACCAACCTATTCGTTCTCTTCATTCTTCTCAAAACCTCCTGCTCTCTAGCTCTCTCATCACCTCCTCCCATGCTCGTCTTCAGGACTTTTGCAGAGCCTCTCCAAGCCTATGGAACTCCTTACCCCAATCTGCCCGTCTATCTCCTACTCTATTAGCTTTTAGACGATCCCTGAAAACCTCCTCTTCAGAGAAGCCTATCCTACCCTCACCTAACAGCTGTATTTTAATTTTGTCCATCTGATCATCCCCCACAGCTACTCCCCTTTGTTCCACTTGACCCTCCCTTTTAGATTGTAAGCTCTAACGAGCAGGGCCCTCTGATCCCTCCTGTATTGAATTGTATTGTAATTGTACTGTCTTCCCAGATGTTGTAAAGCGCTGAGCAAACTGTTGGCGCTATATAAATCCTGTGTAATAATAATAATAATATATATATATTATTAGATAGATAGATAGATAGATAGATAGATAGATAGATAGATAGATAGATAGATAGATAGATAGATAGATAGATAGATGAGACTGTATATAAATATATATATATATATATATATATATATATATATATATATATATATTATATATATATATATTAGGACACCGCCTGAAGTTTATTAGAAATGGTACACCACAGAATGTACTGTAGATATAGGCTACACTGGATGCAGAGTATATATATATATATATATATATACACACAAGACTGTGTATATATATATTAATGCACTGACTGCATATAGAGTAAACACTGAATTCATAGGCTATGCTAAATGCAGAGTATATATATATATATATATATATATATATATATATATATATATATATATACTAGACTGACTGTATATATAACTCCATGCGGGCTTTCATGTGTCTTGCACTGAGGAGAGGCTTCCGTCGGGCCACTCTGCCATAAAGCCCCGACTGGTGGAGGGCTGCAGTGATGGTTGACTTTCTACAACTTTCTCCCATCTCCCAACTACATCTCTGGAGCTCAGCCACAGTGATCTTTGGGTTCTTCTTACCTCTCTCACCAAGGCTTTTCTCCCCGATAGCGCAGTTTGGCCGGACGGCCAGCTCTAGGAAGGGTTCTGGTCGTCCCAAACGTTTTCCATTTAAGGATTATGGAGGCCACTGTGCTCTTAGGAACCTTAAGTGCAGCAGAAATTTTTTTGTAACCTTGGCCAGATCTGTGCCTTGCCACAATTATGTCTCTGAGCTCTTCAGGCAGTTCCTTTGACCTCATAATTCTCATTTGCTCTGACATGCATTGTGAGCTGTAAGGTCTTATATAGACAGTTGTGTGGCTTTCCTAATCAAGTCCAATCAGTATAATCAAACACAGCTGGACTCAAATGAAGGTGTAGAACCATCTCAAAGGATGATCAGAAGAAATGGACAGCACCTGAGTTAAATATATGAGTGCCACAGCAAAGGGTCTGAATACTTAGGACCATGTAATATTTCAGTTTTTCTTTTTTAATAAATCTGCAAAAATGTCAACAATTCTGTGTTTTTCTGTCAATATGGGGTGCTGCCTGCTTAATCTAACTCAAGTTATCTCTCTGTCCACGCCAGCAACACTACACAGGGCCGCCGTGTAAGCTGCCTTATATAGTGTGGGGCGTGGACTTAGTCCCCCTGAGCCATGATTGGCCAAAGGCACACTGCCTTTGGTCAATTATGGCTCTCTTAGCAGAGGAACTGTGATTGGCCAAAGCATGCAGGTCAGGTGCATTCCTTTGCCAATCATCACACGGCAATGCACTACGAACTCGCAGTGTATTATGGGGCATTCCGTGGTGCTCTAATTTGCTGCGAACGCCCCATAATCTTCGCTGTTCTGCAAACGGGCGAACACCCGATGTTTGAGTCGAACTTATGTTAGACCCAAACATCAAGCTCATCCCTACTGTTTACATACCTCCAACAGTGTGAGAAAAACACAGGATGTCTCTGGTTAAAAACTCAGGTAACATGTCCTGAATCTGACTTTTGTTCTGGGCTTTGGGCTTATTCAATCTTAAAGCGGGGTTCCACCCAGATTTTGAACAATATCTGTATGTATTCTCTTCCTTGCCTAGATGCTGACATGCCGTTTAAAAAAATTTAAATCGCCGTAATTACCTTTTATTTTTCTATTCTTGTTTGCACTTCCTGGTTCTCCTCCCGTGGGAGTAGGCGTGTTTCTAGCCTCTCCCAGACTCCTGGGAGCTAGTCTCAGGCTTCCCAGGATGCCACTGAGCATGTGCGGGAACGAGCGGTGAATGCTGGGAGCACAGCATTCACCACATCCAGGAAATAAATGCTTGTGGGCTTCAAATGCCCACAATGAAGATGGAAACCACCTGCAGTGAATAATATAAGTTATTCTTTCCGACGAAATCTGACACAGGCGGACATATTACATGTAATGCTGAGAAGAAAAGTTTGTGAATGAACTAAAAAAAAAAAAAAACGATAGATAGGTGGACCCCCGCTTTAAACCTCCATATGAAATTCATGAAAATATATTTATTTCTTCACAATAGTTCTGACAGGAGGGACTGAGTCCAGTACCATATACAGTATATAAAAAAAAGTCCATAACCTGGTACATAGCTTTGACTATACAAAGGGAGGCTAAGTCAGGTTAGTAAGCATGTAAACTCAATAGTCAACATTTACACCAGAGCTTGGTAAGAGAACCTCCCACCATCGGTATGGTCCATAAAAGTATGTCTGGGGGGTGATCCAGTGTCTCCACAAAAAACTGGTGTAGTGAGGGTTGGCATGATGTGTGCCCTTTGGGTGGTGAGTGTGGCCACTTTAGAACTCTCACCTAAAATGTCATATGTCAGTCTTAGGTGGGCAGATGACCATCTTTGTCCTCTGTTCCTTGGGCTTTGATGGCCCCTCTCCAGCGGAATCTTCGCCATGTTCTGGGGATGATAGGACAGTCTCTATATCTGAGACATTTGGTGAAATAGAGGAGTCTTCACAATCTTCTGAATGATAACCCTGAGGCACAAACTCTGGCCCTCAGGTCTGAGAGCGTTTGTGTCTGTCTCTCCAAGAGGAGGGGGTGAATTGACATCTCTAGATGTAGATGGCCACTGGAACTCATCTGGAAGAAAACAGATTGAGCAGTAGAGGCAGTAGATAATTCTGATGCCAAGTCTTCAGAGACCCTATTTTCCTATTAGGAAAGATTTGGTACACAGGAAGGCCAGCCAAAAATTTTCAGATGACATATTGCTGAGAACTCCATCTGTCATCTATCTTATGCTTCCCAGAGGGCCCCAGGTTTCTCAGCAGTACTTTATCTCCTCGCTGAAGATCATAAATCCATTATCTCAGGTTATAAGTCTTCTTGTTCCGCTGGCCTCTGACATCAAAAGCTTCTCAAGCTTTCTCGTAGGCCAGTCTTAGATTCTTCAGGAGCTTTTCTACATAACCTCTATGAACTGCAGCTGACATGCCATCTAAGGAGGTGCCAAAGTTGCATAATTTTCTGTGCTATTGTAGGCATGCACCACAACAGAGATGTGCCTGCTCTAATGTTGCTTTCTTTTTTCGGAGGGAGTCCCCAGCATGTCAAGAAGGGCTCTATTAAACTTCTCTGGCTGTGTTTCCCCTTGAAGTTGTTTAACGAGTCTGCTTTCAAAGTCTTTATCTTGATCGTAATGGATTCTTTGAGGCTGTCCGTAGGGAACAAAGGGCTTTTTCCACTAAGACCTTGGCTAAAGTGGATGCTCGTTGGTCTTTTGTTGGGAACACCTGGGCCCACTTCATGGCAAGGAACTCTAGCTTAGAAGTGGGATAGTTCTTCTTAGAAGGGGTGAAGCTTCAGCTCACATAGGCAACAGGTCTTAGCTGTCCAACATGCTCTTGGTATAACACCAAGGTTAGTGTCGACATGCAATTTCTAAGGCTTGGTTTGATTGGTATAGGCCAGAACAAGGACATTCAATAAACTCCTCACTTTTCAACAGCTCATTGAGGTGCCGGGCTATCTTAGCAAATCCCTCAACAAATCTTTGATAGTATGAGCAGAAACCCTGGAGCGACCTCAGCTCAGTCACATTGGTGGGTCTTAGCCAGGAGGTAATGGCTTCAAACTTCTTGGAGTCCGTGGCCACCCCTTCAGCAGAGACAATGTGTCTGAGGTAGGTGACAGAAGGCTGGTAGAACTGACACTTCTCAAAAGACAACTTCAGCCCCTCATCATGGAGTCTCCAGATGCTCTCCATGCTCTTCCAGGGTCCTGCTGAAGATGATGATATCGTCTAGGTACACCAGCACCTCATTCAGGTTCATGTCCCCTACTGTCTTCTTCATCAATTGCTGGAAGGTTGCTGGAGTCTCCGACAGACCTGCAAAATTCGAGAACCCTAGTTTGGTGAAAAAGCCGTATTCTCTCTATCATTGGGGTGCACGGTGATCTGATGGTATCAACTTTTTAGGTCCACCACACTGAACCACGTCACCTCTGACAGGCTCTGTAAGGCATCTTCTATCCTTGGAGTACTGATCAGGCATAAATCCCGTTTAGCAACTGGTAGTCAATACACAACCTCAGAGAATCATTCCACTATGGGGGAGGCATAAGGGCAATGTGACTCTTGAATGATGCCTGCTCTTTTAAGTTCCGCAAGTTGCTCATAGAGGTCTTCCAGATGACCCAGTGGGATTTGTTGGGCTCTTTACCACCTGGGTGAGAGCAGGGCATTCTGTAGGTAGAACTTCTCTATAAGAATCTCGCCTTCATCTCCCCCCACCAAATCAGAGCGTTAAACCAGGTTAGCCAGATTCACTTGTCCTAGTAGCATTCAGGTCTGTAACTTCACTGGTGAATCAGTGGGGTTGTGAACACTGACTGGAATCTTCGCATGACTTTGTTATAAGGCTCTGGATGAAACTACTTTGTCCTCAATCTCTCAGTTTGCCCAGGAAAAATGATCAAACTCTCCTCCTATCACTGCAGGGGTTTGTGGGCAATAAAATCCACAGCCTATCAGTCTCCATAGAAATGTATGGTGCAGCGCTGACTTAAAGACTACATATCCCTTAGCAGTTGCATAGCAACTCTTTTGTTTCTATCAGCGTTGTTTCCATTAGCTGAGTTGATCCAATCTGCACTTCTAGGATGGAGGGGGCAGAAGAGCAGATGAAACACTCTCACAGCAGAAGAGACAGCAGCGGGACTTGGGGCAGGCAAGTGGGGGAAAAGTCCACACACAGACCTGTGATGTCTGCAGAGCTTGGCATTCACACAGCTTTCTCTGACATGAGGGGGAGTGGTTGAAGAGCCGACACAGGCACCCACAGCCCACTCACACAGATAGCCAGTGGCTTCCGGCTACTGTAAATTAAAAAGAAAGGTAAGATAAGACCACTATATGTGAATTTCACTAATGATAGAGACATCCTAATAGATGTTCCAGGAAAATCTCACCTCATCCAAGTATATAAGGTAGAAGAAATGAAGCATTGCCTGTACTAATAATCTTAAAATGCCAGCTCATGCACCTAAGTTGAGGGCCATCGAGGACACAGTGTCAAAGAGGATTTACATCCTCACACCATCACTGGAGTCAGGCTAGCCAGCAAATCCTCCTCCACCAGGAGGGTCATACTAAAATAAGCTGTATGTGTGCAGACAGACACACAGGGAGCTTGTGTTAAGGTCTTACAGACAGGCACTTTAACCAGGCTGTTGTCTGATGAGAAATAACCGGGTTACTGTTGTGCACAGTGAGAGTCAGTGTTTGAACAGGTAGGGAACTTTATAGCTCAAGCTGGCTTAGGGTATGTTCACACCAGATGCAGTGGGACTGCATTGGGCAGATATTCCAGTGTAGTCCCACCACATGAAAAGGCAAAATGCCTTGCCTCTTTATGTGCCTGGTTCACACCATGGCGTTGTGGTGGTGTGTAGGCAGTGTGCAGTGAAAGAAAGTACTGTGCTCAGTATTTTTTTTCAGTGCAGCGTAGTGTGAAGTAATCCACTGCCTTGCACCATGGGGTAGCCTATTGAACTTTATGAGATATTGTGTGACATTTCAATAAAATTTGTTAAAAAAAAAAAGAAAAAAGAAGAGCATTGCAATACTCAGAGGTCGGAGCATCGGCACTGCACTAATCCGGCCAGACTGCTGGTGTAAATGCACCTTTAGGCTTCATGCACAGTAGACGTTTTTACAGCAGCTCCTAGGGGCGTCTGAAGTTTTTTTTCCTCCCTCTAAATGCCCCCCCATGTTAGCCTATGTGGCCATGCACACATAAGCTTTTAGCAGTGTTTAGTGGCAGGAGCTTTTAGAAGCAGGGAAAAAAAACCCACTGCCAGTGCGTCCAGGAGCAGCAGAGTTTGGGGAGAAAAACGCTAATAGAAGCTAACAGCATCTACAGCATCTACATGTTAGTGCTTAACCGATTCAGCCCTGGAGGATTTTACCTCCTTCCTGACCAGAGCACTTTTTGCGATTCGGCACTGTGTCGCTTTAACTGACAATTGAGCGGTCGTGCAACGTTGTACCCAAACAAAATTGACGTCCTTTTTTTCCCACAAATAGAGCTTTCTTTTGGTGGTATTTGATCGCCTCTGCTGTTTATATTTTTTGCGCTATAAACAAAAAAAGAGCGACAATTTTGAAAAAAAACACAATATTTTTTACTATATGCTATAATAAATATCCCCCAAAAATATATAAAAAAAATATTTTTTTCTTCAGTTTAGGCCAATATGTAATCTTCTACATATTTTTGGTAAAAAAAAAAAATCGCAATAAGCGTATATTTATTGGTTTGCACAAAATTTATAGCATCTACAAAATAGGGGATAGTTTTATGCCATTTTTATTTTTAATATTTTTTTAGTAATGGCGGCGATCTGCAATTTTTAACGGGACTGCGACATTATGGCAGACACATCGGACATTTTTGACACTATTTTGGGACCATTGTCATTTATACAGCGATCGATGCTATAAAAATGCCTTGATTACTGTGTAAATGGCACTGGCAGTGAAGGGGTTAACCACTATCAGGCAGTGAAGGGGTTAAGTGTGTCCTAGGGAGTGATTCTAACTGTTAGGGGGCTGGGCTTCAACACACAGGACAGTGATCACTGCTCTCTATGACAGAGAGCAGTGATCTCTGTCCTGTCAGTAGGCAAAAGCATTTCCCCGTTCTTCCTCTCCATGACGCGATCGCGGGCACCCGGCGGACGTCGCGCCTGCGACACTGCTTCTTAAAGGGGACATACCTGTACGCCCTTTTGCCTACCAGCGCCATTCTGCCGATGTAAATCGGCATGCGCTGGTCAGCAAGTGGTTAAGCATGAATTCATTTCAATGACTAGAATAAATTATTTACAAGAGCCTGATGCCTGTAATAGCTCCTAAAAGCTTTAGACACTTTTACAAGCGTCAGGCTTTTTTTCTGCAGAAACGCTGATGGCTTCCAGGAGGCTTAAATAAACGTCCTGCGTGCACGAGGCCTTATTGTCTGTGCAGAGACAGAATGTTGGCCTAAGTGGATCAAAATAGCCAAAAACCTGAAAGGCAGGCAAAACTATTTTTTTTTGTTCTATGCAGGGGCGTACATACAGGGGTTGCAGGGGTCGTGCAGCCCCCTGTACATCTGGATGGGAGGGGCGGCAGCGGCATGTAGAGGAACCAATCCCTCCATGCAGCCGCCGAATACCTGCTTCTCCTCCTCTTCTTCTTGCAGACATTCAGCGGCTACAGGAAGGAAATGGAGGGTATCCGTTAGGGTTGCCACCCTTTCTTCAAGTCAAACCCGAACACTTTAGCAATTTTTATAGTATAAACTATACATATATTTTGCTATTAACCACTTGCCGACCGCCTCACGCATATATACGTGAACAGAGCGGCACGGGCAGGCAAAATCACGTACCTGGTACGTGATTGCCTTCCCGCAGGGGGGGGGGGGTCCGATCGGACCCCCCCCGGTGCCAGCGGCGGTCGGCTTTTGTCTGGCAGCGATCAGAGATGAGGGGGAGGCCATCCGATCGTGGCCCCCCCCCTCGCGATCGCTCCCAGCCAATGAGAAACATCCTCTGCCTCTGTATTGTACACAGAGGCAGAGGATGTGATGTCATCTCTCCTCGGCTCGGCAGGTTCCGTTCCGGCACAGAGGAGAGAAGACATGTGAGTGCACAACACACACACACAGTAGAACATGCCAGGCATACTTTACACCCCCGATCCCCCCCCGATCGCCCCCCCGATCCCCCCCAATCACCCCTCCCCCCCCGTCAAACTGACACCAAGCAGTGTTTTTTTTTTTTTTTTTTCTGATTACTGCATGGTGTCAGTTTGTGACAGTTAGAAGTGTTAGGACAGTTAGGGTTAGCCCCCTGTAGGTCTAGGATACCCCCCTAACCCCCCCTAATAAAGTTTTAACCCCTTGATCACCCCCCGTCACCAGTGTCGCTAAGCGATCATTTTTCTGATCGCTGTATTAGTGTCACTGGTGACGCTAGTTAGGATTGTAAATATTTAGGTTCGCCATCAGCGTTTTATAGCGACAGGGACCCCCATATACTATCTAATAAAGGTTTTAACCCCTTGATTGCCCCTAGTTAACCCTTTCACCACTGATCACCATATAACTGTTAAGGTTGACGCTGGTTAGTTTGTTTATTTTTTATAGTGTCAGGGCACCCGCCGTTTATTACCGAATAAAGGTTTAGCCCCCTGATCGCCCGGCGGTGATATGCGTCGCCCCAGGCAGCGTCAGATTAGCGCCAGTACTGCTAACACCCACGCACGCAGCATACGCCTCCCTTAGTGGTATAGTATCTGAACGGATCAATATCTGATGAGATCAGATCTATACTAGCATCCCCAGCAGTTTAGGGTTCCCAAAAACGCAGTGTTAGCGGGATCAGCCCAGATACCTGCTAGCACCTGCGTTTTGCCCCTCCGCCCGGCCCAGCCCTGCCCACCCAAGTGCAGTATCGATCGATCACTGTCACTTACAAAACACTAAATGCATAACTGCAGCGTTCGCAGAGTCAGGCCTGATCCCTGCGATCGCTAACAGTTTTTTTGGTAGCGTTTTGATGAACTGGCAAGCACCAGCCCCAGGCAGCGTCAGGTTAGCGCCAGTACTGCTAACACCCACGTACGCAGCATACGCCTCCCTTAGTGGTATAGTATCTGAACGGATCAATATCTGATCCGATCAGATCTATAATGGCGTCCCCAGCAGTTTAGGGTTCCCAAAAACGCAGTGTTAGCGGGATCAGCCCAGATACCTGCTAGCACCTGCGTTTTGCCCCTCCGCCCGGCCCAGCCCAGCCCACCCAAGTGCAGTATTGATCGATCACTGTCACTTACAAAACACTAAACGCATAACTGCAGCGTTCGCAGAGTCAGGCCTGATCCCTGCGATCGCTAACAGATTTTTTGGTAGCGTTTTGGTGAACTGGCAAGCACCAGCGGCCTAGTACACCCCGGTCATAGTCAAACCAGCACTGCAGTAACACTTGGTGACGTGGCGAGTCCCATAAGTGCAGTTCAAGCTGGTGAGGTGGTAAGCACAAGTAGTGTCCCGCTGCCACCAAGAAGACAAACACAGGCCCGTCGTGCCCATAGTGCCCTTCCTGCTGCATTCGCCAATCCTAATTGGGAACCCACCACTTCTGCAGCGCCCGTACTTCCCCCATTCACATCCCCAACCAAATGCAGTCAGCTGCATGAGAGGCATTTTCTTTATGTCCTCCCGAGTACCCCTACCCAATGAACCCCCCCAAAAAAGATGTTGTGTCTGCAGCAAGCGTGGATATAGGCGTGACACCCGCTATTATTTTCCCTCCTGTCCTGACAATCCTGGTCTTTGCATTGGTGAATGTTTTGAACGCTACCATTCACTAGTTGAGTACTAGCGTAGGGTACAGCACTGCACGGACTAGGCACACTTTCACAGGGTCTCCCAAGATGCCATCGCATTTTGAGAGACCCGAACCTGGAACCGGTTACAGTTACAAAAAAAAGTGTAAAAAAAAAAAAAAAAACCACAAACAAAAATAAAAAAAAATAGTTGTCGTTTTATTGTTCTCTCTCTCTCTATTCTCTCTATTGTTCTGCTCTTTTTTACTGTATTCTATTCTGCAATGTTTTATTGTTATTATGTTTTATCATGTTTGCTTTTCAGGTATGCAATTTTTTATACTTTACCGTTTACTGTGCTTTATTGTTAACCATTTTTTGGTCTTCAGGTACACCATTCACGACTTTGAGTGGTTATACCAGAATGATGCCTGCAGGTTTAGGTATCATCTTGGTATCATTCTTTTCAGCCAGCGGTCGGCTTTCATGTAAAAGCAATCCTAGCGGCTAATTAGCCTCTAGACGGCTTTTACAAGCAGTGGGAGGGAATGCCCCCCCCCACCGTCTTCCGTGTTTTTCTCTGGCTCTCCTGTCTCAACAGGGAACCTGAGAATGCAGCCGGTGATTCAGCCAGCTGACCATAGAGCTGATCAGAGACCAGAGTGGCTCCAAACATCTCTATGGCCTAAGAAACCGGAAGCTACGAGCATTTTATGACTTAGATTTCGCCGGATGTAAACAGCGCCATTGGGAAATTGGGAAAGCATTTTATCACATCGATCTTGGTGTGGTCAGATGCTTTGAGGGCAGAGGAGAAATCTAATAGACCCCAATTTTTTCAAAAAAGAGTACCTGTCACTACCTATTGCTATCATAGGGGATATTTACATTCCCTGAGATAACAATAAAAATGATTTTTTTTTTAAAAAATGAAAGGAACAGTTTAAAAATAAGATAAAAAAGCAAAAAAATAATAAAGAAAAAAAAAAAAAAAAAAAAAAGCACCCCTGTCCCCCCTGCTCTCGCACTAAGGCGAACGCAAGTGTCGGTCTGGCGTCAAATGTAAACAGCAATTGCACCATGCGTGTGAGGTATCACCGCGAAGGTCAGATCGAGGGCAGTAACTTTAGCAGTAGACCTCCTCTGTAAATCTAAAGTGGTAACCTGTAAAGGCTTTTAAAGGCTTTTAAAAATGTATTTAGTTTGTCGCTACTGCACGTTTGTGCGCAATTTTAAAGCATGTCATGTTTGGTATCCATGTACTCGGCCTACGATCATCTTTTTTATTTCATCAAACATTTGGGCAATATAGTGTGTTTTAGTGCATTAAAATTTAAAAAAGTGTGTTTTTTCCCCAAAAAATGCGTTTGAAAAATTGCTGCGCAAATACTGTGTGAAAAAAAAATGAAACACCCACCATTTAAATCTGTAGGGCATTTGCTTTAAAAAAATATATAATGTTTGGGGGTTCAAAGTAATTTTCTTGCAAAAAAAAATTATTTTTTTATGTAATCAAAAAGTGTCAGAAAGGGCTTTGTCTTCAAGTGGTTAGAAGAGTGGGTGATGTGTGACATAAGCTTCTAAATGTGCATAAAATGCCAGGTCAGTTCAAAACCCCCCCAAATGACCCCATTTTGGAAAGTAGACACCCCAAGCTATTTGCTGAGAGGCATGTCGAGTCCATGGAATATTTTATATTGTGACACAAGTTGCGGGAAAGAGACAATTTCTTTTTTTTTTTTTTTTTTTGCACAAAGTTGTCACTAAATGATATATTGCTCAAACATGCCATGGGAATATGTGAAATTACACCCCGAAATACATTTTGTTGCTTCTCCTGAGTACGGGGATACCACATGTGTGAGACTTTTTGGGAGCCTAGCCGCGCACGGGACCCCGAAAACCAAGCACCGCCTTCAGGCTTTCTAAGGGGGTAAATTTTTGATTTCACTCTTCACTGCCTATCACAGTTTCGGAGGTCATGGAATGCCCAGGTGGCAAAAAACCCCCCCAAATGACCCCATTTTGGAAAGTAGACACCCCAAGCTATTTGCTGAGAGGTATAGTGAGTACTTTGCAGACCTCACTTTTTGTCACAAAGTTTTGAAATTTGAAAAAAGAAAAAAAAAAATTTTTTCTTGTCTTTCTTCATTTTCAAAAACAAATGAGAGCTGCAAAATACTCACCATGCCTCTCAGCAAATAGCTTGGGGTGTCTACTTTACAAAATGGGGTCATTTGGGGGGGGGTTTGTGCCACCTGGGCATTCCATGGCCTCCGAAACTGTGATAGGCAGTGAAGAGTGAAATCAAAAATTTACACCCTTAGAAATCCTGAAGGCGGTGATTGGTTTTCGGGGCCCCGTACGCGGCTAGGCTCCTAAAAAGTCCCACACATGTGGTATCCCCATACTCAGGAGAAGCAGCTAAATGTATTTTGGGGTGCAATTCCACATATGCCCTTGGCCTGTGTGAGCAATATATCATTTAGTGACAACTTTGTGCAAAAAAAAATAAAAAATTTGTCACTTTCCCGCAACTTGTGTCAAAATATAAAATATTCCATGGACTTAACATGCCTCAAAGCAAATAGCTTGGGGTGTCTACTTTCCAAAATGGGGTCATTTGGGGGGGTTTTATGCCATCTGGGCATTTTATGGCCTTCAAAACTGTGATAGGTAGTGAGGAGTGAAATCAAAAATTTACGCCCTTAGAAATCCTGAAGGCAGTGATTGGTTTTCGGGGCCCCGTACGTGGCTAGGCTCCCAAAAAGTCCCACACATGTGGTATCCCCATACTCAGGAGAAGCAGCTAAATGTATTTTGGGGTGCAATTCCACATAGGCCCATGGCCTGTGTGAGCAATATATCATTTAGTGACAACTTTTTGTAATTTTTTTTTTTTTTGTCATTATTCAATCACTTGGGACAAAAAAAATGAATATTCAATGGGCTCAACATGCCTCTCAGCAATTTCCTTGGGGTGTCTACTTTCCAAAATGGGGTCACTTGTGGGGGTTTTGTACTGCCCTGCCATTTTAGCACCTCAAGAAACGACATAGGCAGTCATAAATTAAAGGCTGTGTAAATTCCAGAAAATGTACCCTAGTTTGTAGGCGCTATAACTTTTGCGCAAACCAATAAATATACACTTATTGACATTTTTTTTACCAAAGACATGTGGCCGAATACATTTTGGCCTAAATGTATGACTAAAATTGAGTTTATTGGATTTTTTTTAGAACAAAAAGTAGAAAATATCATTTTTTTTCAAAATTTTCTGTCTTTTTCCGTGTATAGCGCAAAAAATAAAAACGGCAGAGGTGATCAAATACCATCAAAAGAAAGCTCTATTTGTGGGAAGAAAAGGACGCAAATTTCATTTGGGTACTGCATTGCATGACCGCGCAATTAGCAGTTAAAGCGACGCAGTGCCAAATTGTAAAAAGTGCTCTGGTCAGGAATGAGGTAAATCCTTCCGGGGCTGAAGTGGTTAAACAACATTTCTTATCATATAAAGTTAACAACAAGAGTCCCCCTTTACATCAGAGTCCATAGCGTTCCCCTTATACATTTGAACTCGCAGAGTTCCCTTTCACTGTAAGGGGGAACTCTGCAGACTCTGATGTAATGGAGAACTCTGGGGCCTCTAACATAAGGGGTACTATGGGAACCCTGATTTAAATTTACGGCCCCAACTTTCCTTTTCTGAGGCTCAGTGCCGGGGATTGGAGTGTGGACAGACACAGAGGGGTAGGGGTGTTTTGGGGGGGGGGGGGTTGTTAGTGCTGGCTTTGGGCAGTGTGAAAAAGTATAACAGACACTCTCAGCTCAGACAACTGCAGCCAGCAACCCTGCTGGGAAGCCATAGTCCAGTCTAAATAATTTGTCCGTGTTTCAGGAAGTCTGAAACCCGGACGCATGATTCCAATCCCCAACTGTCCAGGTGAATCCTGGACAGGTGGCAACCCTAGTATTGGTTGCTCTACATGCTGCCTCTGCCGCCTCCCTATCCTTGTCCTGCTGTCCCAGGCCCTTGTGTGCTTCCCTAGCTGAGGCCCAAACTGTAGTCTCTTGTCCCAGTGATTCTGCTTCCATGGGCAGCAAGATTATGGGAACCCTCCTTAAAAAGGAAAGAACAATCTGCTCAGGCCTCCTGCCTATTTTTCACATACCCAGCCACGATCTGGATGCCCCTTTTCAGGGATTCGCCAGGGCATGATAAATAATCAACCGATCATTTGAATCTCCCTCCCTATGCTCTGCAAGCTTCTTCCAGAGGCAGGGGGAAGCAATAAAACTTTAAGCTCAGGAAGCCTGATCAGACCAAACCAATCAACAACCGATCCACTCACTACAGTTGAGCTAAAAACTAAATTTCCTATCAACCTAAGTAGGAGGGCACTACACACATATATATATACTATAAATGTCAATGGGTGAAGGAGGATATAGAGTGCACAAAGCAACAGGAGTGTATCCAACTCTAAAGCCTAGTACACACAATGAGATTATGGGACGATGATCATCCGCTTTTTTTTTTTTTTTTGCATGCTAGTCGCCAAATCAAAAATGAAGAGGTTACTAAAGTATGAAAACTCTCGTATGACAGAATAAAAATTCGGAAGTGATGTCATGTGTTGTGTCTTTGTATTGTATTTTTGGATGTAAACTGTACCAATTATACAAAAATTGCATGATCTGGTATTGTATGAGAAAAATTTTCGTGTTTGTCCCTTCGGAAAATTTCAGACGAAAGCTGTGTACTAATGATTAGATTACCGTACGATCGATTTGAAAGTGGTATTTTTTGTACAATTGTCTGATCGCGTGTATGGGCCTTTACCCTTCAAATAGGCAGAAGTCCAGGCAAAGGGTTGCAGTACAATTCAAAAGTTTTATTCAAAAGGATTTATCATGATCACCACCAATATATAGGGGCACTACACTGACTACCAATGTGGGGGAACACTACTCTGAGCACCAATTTAAAGGAGCACTACATTGACCATCAATGTAATAGGACACTTCTCTTACAACCAATGTAAGTGGACCACCAGTGTAAGGGGTCATTACTCTGATCACTCTGATCACCAATGTAAGGAGACATGACACTGACCACCAAAGCAAAGAGACACTACAATATTTACTGTCTGCATTTCTTTTCTGGTCATTATTATTATTTGTTTCCTTCATTTTTTTATATACAAGAGGTGTTAAAATGTATCTCCTTGGTGTCAAGATATGACATTGCTTATTCTTATATTTTTTAAAACTTGCTGATCACACTAATAAACAATAAGCTATAGATCTAAGAGGGTCAAATTTAAACACTTAAAAAGAGGCTGTTCACCTATCAAAGTAAATGTACACATTGAAAATATGCTCACTTTGCAAAATAAATGTTAATTAACAGCTTGCCGACCGCCCTATAGCACAGTTACCGCTACAGGGCGACGGCGCTGTGCAGAATCACGTATATATAGATATATATATATCTAGATATATCTAGATATATATATCTAGATATATCTAGATATATATATCTAGATATATCTAGATATATATATCTATATATATATCTATATATCTATCGGATGCGAGTGCCTCCCACTCCCGCTGTGATTTTACATAGCGGGAGCTGATCAGCAGGTCCTGCGGACCCAATGTCTGCTGGCAACCAAGCTTTCATGTAGAGGACAGAGGCTCGGTACCACGTAGCATGTATAAAATGAAGAAAGCTTGCATAGCGTGATGCCATTTAAAAGTAGCGTTTAATAGACAGCTTTAAAAATGAACACACAATTAGATTGAAAATACATGAAAGCTTGGTTTACACCCTCTACATTCTATTGATGTTTCGGCCCATTGATGCAGATTAATTGTTCTGGACCTAGGACTAGCTGCACCTATCGGGTTCACCGATTAATAAGCCTGTGTGACTTGGGTGGTATAAGCCTCCTCAAGTCAGCGATTTCTGGTAAGCCTCCTCCTATCTCTGGTGGTGGTATTTCTGTCTATCCCTTTAAATTAAGGGTCACATCAGTGGTTACACTTTCCTGCTTCAAGTTTTGTGGACTACACTTTTTACCATATAATATTTTGGACTTTTCTATTTATTTGGTTTCTCTCACGATTGTTATTCGGCGGGATCAGCGACTGGTTTTTCATTTGTTAATGTCGGCCATTTATTTGTAGTCCAGATTTCATCCACCATGTTGTCATGGTCCAAGTCACCCCCAATCATTTTCAGCAGGGGTCTCCTGGTGCATAAAATTGATTTCAAGGTAAAAGTGTTGAGTAAGGACACTTTAATCAATGCTGTTTTAGATATACCTGGAGGAGAGGTTCAGCTACTACAAATATGAAATGATATATGAAAACACTATGAATTCCAAAGAAAAGAAACAACAAATACACTGTTACACATAAAATATTTGAAACATTCTTTAATTCAATTCCATATACACACAATAACCTCCCCGAGCTCCAGGAAGATCCTTATTATAGATTAAATTCACTAATTAAGACATTGCTTTTGTCATAAATGTGCACTGTGAAGCTGTTTACTATAAAGTAGTGCATTAGTCAGACTCATTATTTAAGGAAATGTGCTAAATAGCAGCTAATGAATATGTTTAACGTTATGCCTCCATTGAATAAACCGGCTGTTTTTATTACTTGTCATAGTGGAAGTTGTGTTTGTAATACAAAACAAAAGAGCAGAAGGATTGGAAACCACCGTACAGCTATTTTTGTATCAATAAAGCGGTATTAATCCCAAAAGCAAACATTTACTATACTGTAGCTCACCAATTTTTAGATACAGTGGCTGAATTAGTTTTATTTTTCAGGCTTTCTTTCCGTTATTTTCATCAGGTGATCTGGCCAGCTAGTCTGTTGTTTTTCAATAGAACAAGCCATCTTGCAGATGTAGCAGTTAGAGCAGGGGTCCTCAAACTTTTTAGACAGGGGGCCAGTTCACGGTCCCTCAGACTGTTGGGGGGCCGCACTATAGTTTAAAAAAAATATGAACTAATTCCTAAATTCCTATGCACACATCTTTTTTGTAGTGCAAAAGAATAAAAGAATGAATAATAAATAATAATATATATAGGGGATGGACAGGGGGACAGAGGGATGGACAGGGGGACAGTGGGATGGACAGAGGGGGGGACAGGGGGACAGAGGGACAGAGGGGTGGACAGGGGGACAGTGGGGTGGACAGGGGGACAGAGGGATGGACAGGGGGACAGAGGGGGGGACAGGGGGACAGAGGAGTGGACAGGGGGTGGACAGGGGGACAGTGGGGTGGACAGAGGGACAGAGGGGGGGCAGTGGGGTGGACAGGGGGACAGTGGGGTGGACAGGGGGACAGTGGGGTGGACAGAGGGGTGGACAGGGGGACAGTGGGATGGACAGGGGGACAGAGGGATGGACAGAGGGATGGACAGGGGGACAGAGGGATGGACAGGGGGACAGAGGGATGGACAGGGGGACAGAGGGGTGGACAGGGGGACAGAAGGGTGGACAGGGGGACAGAGGGGGGGGCAGTGGGGTGGACAGGGGGACAGAGGGATGGACAGGGGGACAGTGGGATGGACAGGGGGACAGTGGGATGGACAGGGGGACAGAGGGGTGGACAGGGGGACAGTGGGGTGGACAGGGGGACAGTGGGGTGGACAGGGGGACAGAGGGATGGACAGGGGGACAGTGGGATGGACAGGGGGACAGTGGGATGGACAGGGGGACAGAGGGGTGGACAGGGGGACAGAGGGGGGGACAGAGGGGTGGACAGGGGGACAGAGGGGTGGACAGAGGGGGGACAGGGGGACAGGGGGACAGTGGGGTGGACAGGGGGACAGAGGGGTGGACAGAGGGGGGGACAGAGGGGTGGACAGGGGGACAGAGGGGTGGACAGAGGGGGGACAGGGGGACAGAGGGGGGACAGTGAGGTGGACAGGGGGACAGTGGGGTGGACAGAGGGGGGGACAGGGGGACAGAGGGGTGGACAGGGGGACAGAGGGGTGGACAGGGGGACAGAGGGGTGGACAGAGGGGGGACAGGGGGACAGAGGGGTGGACAGGGGGACAGAGGGGTGGACAGGGGGACAGAGGGGTGGACAGGGGGACAGTGGGGTGGACAGAGGGGGGGACAGGGGGACAGAGGGGTGGACAGAGGGGTGGACAGTGGGGTGGACAGGGGGACAGAGGGGTGGACAGGGGGACAGTGGAGTGGACAGGGGGACAGTGGGGTGGACAGGGGGACAGAGGGGTGGACAGGGGGACAGTGGGGTGGACAGGGGGACAGAGGGGTGGACAGGGGGACAGTGGGGTCCTCACTTGTTCGTAGGCTGTTGCTTGAAGCCTCTGCTCTCTTGGTCACTCTTCACGCCTCCTGTCTCCGTGCGTGACTTTGCTGGGAACTACACTTCCCAGCATGCAGCGCGGCACACGGAGCCCTCCATTACTGGTGTGGGGGAGGCGGCTTGAGCGGAGCGGATATGCTCCCTGCCGAAGCCGAGCCGACCTGGCCCCGGCCCGAGCCTCTATTGTCGGGAATCCGGCCCTGGGTGGATTGGGCGGGATAAATGTCCTCGGCGGGCTGCATGTGGCCCGCGGGCCGTAGTTTGAGGACCCCTGAGTTAGAGGGTCGAGACAAACCATTTACCACTGACAGGGCTGCTTACAATGATCAGCTTTTATTTAGCTTGGTAAACCGCAATCTATTTCATTTTTGGTTTTAAAGGCTTTAATGCTCAACTCCAGACAAAATTTCCAACGTATCAAAAATTATTTTTGTTAGTTTTGAATAGAGTGGAGAAGGGTTAGAATATCTCTCATGTTTTTATTGCTGTCTGATCTTAGTGGGAACTGAGGAGATTTACCTTACGTTTCATGACCCTGTTGCACCAGGACAGGAAATTAGAATAAACATGAATTTACAAACACCAATACAAAACCTGGTAGAGATTCTAACCAAGGGATTGACAAGTTGTGGCACATGTGCCAAGCCTGGCGCATGTACTGCTGTCAGTTCACTGCCACCAATCCTGGGGGTAATAATTCTGCACTGATATCAGTCCTGAGGGTAATATTCCTGCATTAATGCCAATCATGGGGGTAATAATACTGCATTGACACCAATTCTAGAGGTACTATTAATGCACTGATATCAATCCTGGGGGTAGTATTACTGCATTGACACCCACCCTGGAGGTAATATTACTGCACTGATATCAGTTCCGAAGGCAACACTACTGCATTCATGCCAATCCTGGGGTTAATAATACTGCATTGAGACTGATTCTAGGGGTAATATTACTGCACTGATACCAATCCTGGGGGTAATATTACTACACTGACACCAATCCTGGGGGTAATAATTCTGCACTGACACCAATCCTGGGGGTAATATTACTGCACTGACACCAATCCTGGAGGTAATATTACTGCATTGATATCAGTCCTGAGGGTAATACTAATGCATTAATGCCAATCCTGGGGGTAATAATACTGCATTGACACTGATTCTAGGGGTAATATTACTGCACAGATACCAAGCTTGGGGGTAATATTACTACACCTATACCAATCCTAGGGGTAATATTACTTCACTGACACCAATCATTGGGGTAATACTAGTGCACTGACACTAGGGATGAGCCGAACACCCCACGGTTCGATTCGCACCAGAACCTGCGAACGGACCGAAAGTTTGAGCGAACTTTAGAACCCCATTAAAGTCTATGGGACTCGAATGTTCGAAATCAAAAGTGCTAATTTTAAAGGCTAATATGCAAATCTTTGTCCTAAAAAGGGTTTGGGGACCCGGGTCCTGCCCCAGGGGACATGCATCAATGCAAAAAAAAGTTTTAAAAATGGCAGTTTTTTCGGGAGCAGTGATTTTAATGATGCGTAAAGTTAAAAAAAAAAGTGAAATTCCTTTAAATATCGTACCTGGGGGGTGTCTATAGTTTTCCTGTAAAGTGCTTAGAACAGTCCCTGCACAAAATGACATTCTTAAAGGAATAACAGTCATTTAAAACTGCTTGCGGCTTTAATGTAATGTTGGGGCAATATGGATGAAAATCAGTGAGACAAACAGCATGGGTACCTCCCACCCCCCAGTCCATTACCAGGCCCTTTGGGTCTTGTATGGATATTAAGGGGAACCCCGCACCCAAATTAAAAAAAGGAAAGGCGTGGGGCCCCCAGGCCCTATATACTCTGAACAGCAGTATACAGGTGGTGCAAACAAGACAGGGACTGTAGGTTTGTTGTTAAGTAGAATCTGTTTGTAATTTTGACTGGTACATTTTTAAAGTGTAGCTCCAGCCAAAAAATCTTTTTTTAAGCTTTTTGGAAAACATAGGGAAGGGTTATCACCCCTGTAACATTTGTTTTGCTGTCTGTGCACCTCTTCAGAAGATTTCACCTCACTTTCTGTCCCAATGACAAATGTTTTTTGAAAATTTGGGGTTTTTAGTGAAACAAGGATTGGTGATAAAGCGTCAGTGAAGAGGAGACACGTTTTTCCCATATTAACTCTTAAAGGAGAAATCTCACTTCCTGTTATCTCCTTCCGTTTGCAAGTAGGAGTCATTTGTAAGTTGGATATTTGAAAGTAGGGGCCTGCCCTATATACTCAGGAGAAATTGGGGCCTTAGGTGTTGGTGTTGCCACAACACTGTAAGCCCTCACAGTTACTCTTGGTGGGTTCTGGAACGGGCCCTGCTGTGAAATATTATATCAAGAATTGTAATTACATGCACCTGTTGAACAGTGGCAGAAAAATTGGGCCTTTGGTGGTGGTGGTGGTGTTGCCACAACACTGTAAGCCCTCACAGTTACTCTTGGTGGGCGCAGGAATGGGCCCTGCTGTGAAATATTAGATCAAGAAATTTAATTACATGTCCCTGTTGAACAGGGGCAGAAAAATTGGGCCTTAGGCACTGGTGCCACAACACTGCAACCCCTCACAGATGCTATAGTTGGAGCGCAGGAATGAGCCCTGCTGCAAAGTATTGCATCAAAATTTGTAATCATACGCCCCTGTTAAACAGGGGCTAAACATTTGGGCCTTGGGCACTGGTTCTGGTGCCACAACACTGCAACCCCTCACAGATACTCTAGTTGGAGTGCAAAAATTGGGCCTTGGCCACTGGTGGCGGTGCCCAGAACCAAAAATGTTCTTACAAGCTATCAGCATGAAAATTGAGGAAGAAGAGGTTTGTGACTCAGCATAACAGGATAATCACTCAGCATCAGCATAGGCAGTCTTGAAGGGATCTCACCTTAAAAAATAAATACATCGGTTACATCAGCATCAGGTGCTTGGTAGCTGGTGATCCAAGACTGATTCTTATGAACTGATTTTTATGAAGGTCAGCCGATCAACCGATTCGGTGGGCAGGCGCACCCTGTGATCGATTACAAAGCCTCCAGCAGCACTGAATGTGCGTTCCGAAAGAACACTGGATGCAGGACAGGCCAGTAGCTCAGTTGCATACTGTGCAAGCTCTGGCCAGTGATCCATCCTCAAGACCCAGTAACCCAGAGGATTTTCGGTGGGAAAGGTGTCCAAGTCTGATCTTGCCCCTAGGTAATCCTGCACCATGTGAATCAGACGCTGGCGATGGTTGCTGGAACCGATCAGACCTTGCGGCTGCGGACTAAAAAATTGTCTGAACGCATCGGTCAGACGGCCACCTTCTCCACTGCTTCTTCTGTGACTGACCGAAGCCTCAGTAACACATTGTCTAGGAGGACCAGGAAATTGTAACCTCCCAGGCTCTGGAAACGCGTTACACAAACATTTCTGCAAGGCCTCCCGAAGATGTTTCATCCTCTGCTCCCTCTGCGACGGCAAGATAAGGTCCGCAACCTTACCCTTGTAACATGGATCAAGGAGGGTTGCCAGCCAGTAATCATGAAAGAGGTGGGGTTCCGGCGCTCCTATTATTATGATGCCTTAAATGGAATGGTGCAGTAATAATATAAACAGCACATTAAAAATAGCACAAAAAAAAAAAAAAAGCACATTTAAAAATAGCGGGGGAGGAGAGAGAGGAGGCAGCCATCCTCAGAGGGTGTCCATAACCTCTGTAAGCACACAATGAATAGGGAGGGGGGGTTTCTGGAGGCACCAACTCTAGTAGCACTTGCACATGATGTTAGTGTAAAGCATACACTTACTGGTTCATAGGTTCAGATGGGGTGGCGATGTCCTGGGGTGTGCTGGTGTTCAGGTGCAGGCTCCGGTGATGATCCTTTGGCTTGGGAGATGTAAAATCCTGGTTGGAGGAAAGGTAGTACAGCGGTGTCCAGTGGAAGCTCCACGCTAACCACCCTGGAACACGGAAGCAGAAGTGATGTAAGCGGTGCACTGAGAGCATCCAGACACAGATGGGGGATAGTACAGGCTACGCACTCGGGGCCTACAGCTCCTACTACTGGCCTGTTTGCTCTCTGGAGGAGAGCAGCTAAATAAGGTACAAGACATCTGGCTAAAAGGAAGTGGGCAGGGCTTCCGCGGCTGTGGAACCATAACAGCCAGCGCACCCGCATTGTACAAAAAAGTAAAATATAAAAGTTGGAAATGGGGAAGAGGTTTGAGAGTCAACTATTTAATATGACAAAAAGTCATTCATTTAATATAAAAAACAATTATTATATACACCTTCTTTTTTATTGATTTTGTATATAATTGTTTTTTATATTAAATGAATGACTTTTTGTCATATTAAATAATTGACTCTCAAACCTCTTCCCCATTTCCAACTTTTATTTTTTACTTTTTTGTACAATGCGGGTCCGCTGGCTGTTATGGTTCCACAGCTGCGGAAGCCCCGCCCACTTCCTTTTAGCCAGATGTCTTGTACCTTATTTAGCTGCTCTCCTCCAGAGAGCTAACAGGCCAGTAGAAGGAGCTGTGAGCCCAGAGCGCATAGCCTGTACTATCCCCCATCTGTGTCTGGATGCTCTCCGTGCACCGCTGACATCACTTCCGCTTCCGTGTTCCAGGGTGGTTAGCATGGAGCTTCCACTGGACGCTGCTGTACTACCTTTCCTCCAACCAGGATTTTACATCTCCCAAGCCGAAGGATCATCACCGGAGCCTGCACCTGAACACCAGCACACCCCAGGACATCGCCACCCCATCTGAACCTACAAACCAGTAAGTGTATGCTTTACACTAACATCATGTGACAGTGTTACTAGAGTTGGTGCCTCCAAAACCCCCCTCCCTATTCATTGCAGCCAGTAATCATCCCTCCCCTTGATACCACGAATACGAGGATCCTTCCACGGGCTTTGCAGGATCAGGGTGGCCATGCAGCGTAGGTTTGCAGAGGCATTCAGTCCAGAGTCCTCTGGGTCACTAAGGACGACATGATCCGCAGCCACCTCCTCCCAGCCACGTACAAATCCATGGATTTCTTTGGACTGTAAATGATCCCTTGAAGATTTCTGCTGATGCTGAATGCCAGGCTCCACCTCCATGCTGACACAATCCTCCTCGTTCTCTTCCTGTGTGATCGGCGGGCATGCAGGAACACTGTCTGGATAAAGGGGGCCTTGAGAGGTAAGGAAGTCCTCCTTGTCACGGAACGTCCCACGCTCCGCTTGAGTGCTTCCATCAGTATACCGCTTCCTAAGTTCTGGAACACGAGTCCAATGGATCTGGCTATAGGAACCCCCAAGAACTAGACAACACCAGTCTTGGAGTACATCAGGACTAACTCTTTATTTGAGATCTCACACAAATTTATTCAGCAGGATGACTCAAAGCTAACCTAATTAACATGAGTTAATTTACTAAAAAATTTACCCAGACCAGATGACTCAGAGACATGACCTGTAGGACACAGACTTGTGGGCACCGAGCTTCACACAGTCGTATAAACACAATAGCAGGAGCTAATTACAATTAACAATACAAACGACAATCTCCCCCCCTCCTCAGCCTAGTCATCAACAGTTCGTCTCCTAGCCAGTCCTGGAGGCTAATGTGATCAGCTCACTCAATTAACAGGTTGAGTTCAGAATCAAACAAACCAATAATAGTCTCTACATACATCCTGGGAGATATTGTGGACAAATATTATTGTCCCATTTTAAGTAGTCCAAGATATATTTTCTCACTCACCCTGTGCCAGGATAGCACAGGGTGACTTAGACATAAGAGGTATATGGGGAGCTGAAACAAGGGCATCCCCTACTTTCCAAGGGATTCTGAGTTCCACGGGCCCTCCCGTCACATCTCTCCCCTTTTGGCAGAAGACTAACACAGGAGCAGACCCCCGACAAAGGTTGACTCCGAAGTTAGTAAGTAGTTCCAGTCCTCTAATGCCTGTAACCACACAGTACCCCAAATAAATTGTTCCAAACAAAGCATTACTCACCCAGCCAACCTCTGCCTCTCTCAGAGAACATATCTGCCGCTCGGGAGAGGCCTGGACTGGCTCTTCTCCCTGAAGTCCTTTCTGCCGCTGGAGAGAAGACAGGGTGTCTGGGCTCACTTTGTCATGCTGTTGGGGATCTGGGCCAACTGCCCAGCATCCCTGGGGTATACAGATGGAGACTGAAGTCCCATCCACCTTCACAGGAAATCCATCCTCTGTTAGTTGAGGGCAGAGTCCAGCAGTCCTCGGCCCTGTTGCCAGCCCTTCTGCTGGAAACCCCACACCATCTGCTCCGGCTAACTGTTGGGGAGGGAGGCCGACTGCCCCTCCTCCCTGGAACTCTGTAGTTGTTGCCGGTGCTGGGCAGAGGTTGGTAACACTCTGCCCTGTTACCAGCACTTCTGCTGGGGACTCCGCATCCTCCGCTCCGGCTAACCGTTGGGGCAGGAGGCTGGCTTCCTCCACTCCCAAACTGTGTAGCTGCCATTGGGGAGGTGAGCCGGCTGCTTCCTTTTCCATTCCCTCATCTGGTTGCTTGGACGACATGTCTATGGTACTGTCTCCCAGGTGCACTGATCTTTGCTGGGGAGGGAAGGCCGCTTCCTCCACCCTGGCCAACTGTTGGGGAGGGACAACACACACCTCCTCTCCCTTCTCCCCCTGTATCTGCTGCTGGGAAGTGATTGCCACCTTCTCACCCTGGGCCTCCGAAACTGCCACAGGTGTGGGGCAGAGGTCTTGGACCCTCTGTCCGGTTGCCAGCACTTCTGATGGGGGTTTGCTAGGTGGTTCCTCCTCTACAGAAACGTCTATTAAATCTCCAGTCTCTGGAATTGCTAAAAGTGTGGGGCAGAGTTCTTGGACCCTCTGTTCAGTTACCAGATCTTCTGCTGGAGAAGTTTGTTGTAACTCCAGAGATACTGCTGTTGGTGCTGGGCAGAGCACAGTGAAGTTTGGCCCTAATACCAGCTCTTCTGCTGGAGGCTCATCAGGTTGTTCTTCCTCAGCAGAAAAGTCTATTAAATCCCCTATCTCTATAACTGGTGTCTGGGGATAGAGGTTCACCATCTCCTGTCCATGGAACCCAGAAGATGTTATCAGTGCTGGACAGAGGTTAGCAGAGCTCTGCCCTGTGGTCAGCACTTCAGGTTTGGGGACGGTAATCTTCAGATTTTCCACTGCTGATTCTCTGGCATGCTGCTGAACGTGCAGTATCCTGTATGCCCTTTCCAGATGCTGTTCCTTCCTTAGCAAATGGTCCAGATCAGGTTTGAGCTCTGAGACCCCTGCAAGACCGAGCATAGCCTCTCTATATTCTCCCAGGTCCTCAAGGTCAGGCTCTCCTTCATTGCCAAACATAAAATGATCTGTAAGGCTCTCCCACAGCAATCCAGGGCCTCCAAAGTCATATCCCTCCGGAGAGCATTCTGTTGTCTGCCCTAAATATCCCTCCTCTGTGTGCCATTGCAGAGCCCAATAATGATTGTCCAGCTCTATCTCCTGCTGGACCAGCCTGTCCAACTCAGTCACCCATTGCTCCTGGGGCCGCGCTCCCAGGAATGTCATCCGCAAGGCCCGTTGGTCACTGGCCCGTTGCTGTTGGGTTGGAAAGCACTTGCCCTGTTTTATACCAGCAAGCTGGAGGGCTCCAATCCAGAGCTCCACCCGAATCTGCTGCCTGAGCTCCAGGTATTCATCCTCAGACACAGTCCTGGTGTATGTTGAAAGGATGATCCGCAGCAGCCCCGGGAACTCTGATGCCAGGTCCATATCTCCGCTGGGGTGACTGAAGTCTGTTATCCTGATCTTGGATCCAGGTAGAGGTTTAGATTTCCAAGACTGCTGGAAGCTTCCCGCTGCTTGCCACCAATGTCACGGAACGTCCCACACTCCGCTTGAGTGCTTCCGTCAGTATACCGCTTCCTAAGTTCTGGAACACGAGTCCAATGGATCTGGCTATAGGAACCCCCAAGAACTAGACAACACCAGTCTTGGAGTACATCAGGACTAACTCTTTATTTGAGATCTCACACAAATTTATTCAGCAGGATGACTCAAAGCTACCCTAATTAACATGAGCTAATTTACTAAAAAATTTACCCAGACCAGATGACTCAGAGACATGACCTGTAGGACACAGACTTGTGGGCACCGAGCTTCACACAGTAGTATAAACACAATAGCAGGAGCTAATTACAATTAACAATACAAACAACAATCTCCCCCCTCTCCTCAGCCTAGTCATCAACAGATCATCTCCTAGCCAGTCCTGGAGGCTAATGTGATCATCTCACTCAATTAACAGGTTGAGTTCAGAATCAAACAAACCAATAATAGTCTCTACATACATCCTGGGAGATATTGTGGACAAATATTATTGTCCCATTTTAAGTAGTCCAAGATATATTTTCTCACTCACCCTGTGCCAGGATAGCACAGGGTGACTTAGACATAAGAGGTATATGGGGAGCTGAAACAAGGACACCCCCTACTTTCCAAGGGATTCTGAGTTCCACGGGCCCTCCCGTCACACTCCTCTTCCTCCCTCTGTTCTGCCTCAAGTGCCCTGTCCATTATTCCATGCAGCGTGTGCTCCAACAGGTGGACAAGAGGGACAGTGTCACTCATGCATGCACTGTCACTGCTCACCATCCTCATGGCCTCCTCTAATGGTAACAGGGCAGTGCATGCATCCCTGATCATAGCCCACATAGGCATGGGGAAAAAAAACAAGCTCCCCTGACCCTGTCCTGGTGCCATAGTCGCATAGGTACTCATTGATGGCCCTCTGCTGCGTGTGCAGCCGCTGCAGCATGGCCAACGTTGATCTGTGACATGACCTGGTGGGCATGTCACAGATTAGGTGGTTCTTGGGCAGGTTAAATTCCTTTTGTAGGTCAGCCATCCGAGCACTGGCATTATATGACCTGCGGAAACGCACACAGACCTTCCTGGCCTGCCTCAGGACATCCTGTAAGCCCAGGTATCTGCCCAAGAACCGCTGCACCACCAAGTTAAGAACGTGAGCCAAACAGGGCACATGGGTCAGTTGTCCCTCTCAGAGGGTGGAGAGGAGGTTGGTGACATTGTCACAAATCACCATACCTGCCTTAAGCTGGCGTGGCGTCGACCACCTCTGAACCTGCCCCTGCAGAGCGGACAGAATCTTTGCCCCAGTGTGGCTCCTGTCCCCCAAGCACACCAGCTCAAGCACCGCATGGCATCTTTTTGCCAGCGTGCTTGCGTAGCCACTTGAACACCTATGGAGCACCGCTGGTTTCGAGGACAAATCAACACAGGAAGAGGCCATGGAGGAAGAAGAGGAGGGGGTGGAGCAGAGAGGTGTGGCAGAATCACCACTAGTAGAATTTTGGAGGCGTGGTGGCAGAACAACCTCCAACACTACTGCACCCTGTCCTTCATCCTTCCCAGCTGCCAGAAGAGTCACCAATGTCCCTGTCCATGCCTGCTGGACCATGAGTCAGCGGTAATATGCACCTTACCGCTGACCGCCCTGTCCAGCGAGGCCAAGACATTGCCTTCCTCATGTTGGTAGAGAGCCAGAATCACCTTCCGTGAGAAAAAAGTGGAGTTTGGGAACCTGTCACTGAGGAACTGCACATTACACAAACTCACGGAAGGGGGCAGAGTCTATCAAATGAAAAGGCAGCAGTTGAAGTGCTAGCAATTTAGCCAAGCTAGCATTCAACCGATGGGCATGTGGATGGCTGGGAGCGAACATCGGTTCAATATCGGTACAATATGACGTCCGTGTACCGATAGCAGATTGCCCCAAAGTACTTGGCTGTGACACACCTAATGGTACACCTTCATTCCTCTCAGTGCAGGTTTCAGAGAGGACTGAAGGTATAGTGGGGTTGGAGATCCCAGCTGATGAGGAGCAAGGAGAGGTTCATTTTGTTCTTTGGTGTGGGTCTTTTAGGTACGCTTGCCAACGAACTGCATGGCAGGTCGACATATGTCTGGTCAAGCATGTGGTGCCCAAGCAGGTGATGTTTTGGCCACGTGAGATACGCTTAAGACATATGTTGCAAATAGCAGCGGTGGGATCTGATGCACTCGTCTCAAAAAAGGGCCACATTAACCTCCCTGGCGGTATGATTATTTCGGATTTTAGGTGCTGAAAGCGGTACAATTATTTTGCATGGAAATTTGGCGTTTTATATTGTAGGTCTGTAATTCTTAACAATAACACACTTAAATCTGTCCAAACAAGAGTCTAGTAGATATCCCGGGTATAATAAAGTTTGAAACACAAAAACATAAATTATAATATAATAAATAAAAATAAATAATTAAAAAAAAAATAAAAAAAAAAAATAAAATACATTTCCCCACGATTCACTATCGCTCAATTCTGCAAGTGTTCTAATTTACTATCGCTGTTTTCTAGCTGGTCTAAAGCCACTTTTGATGTAAAGGGACGCTTTTTGGTTGCTATGGACAATCTCCAGTTTCCAGGCAGAAAGAACAGTATATATAATGTAAAACTGCATGCAGGGCATAGGACAAAGCACTGGGGACAAAAGGGATGTGAAATAATTTCATACAGTACTGTAATCTGTAAGATTACAGTACTGTATGTGTTATGGTTTTTACACTTTTTTGAATGTGCCGCCAGGCTCCGCCCCCGTGCGTCGCGCCGCTCGCATGGAACGGAGCCTGGCACGGAGAGGCTTCGGAGGAGGACGGAGCCCACGGACACAGCGGGGGACATCACAGGATCCCGGGGACAAGGTAAGTAAAGCCTCACCAGGATCCTGCGATGTAATCCCGAGTGTGGCTCGGGGTTACCGCTAATGGTCCTGAATTTTAACCCCGAGCCACACTCGGGAAAACCGCCAGGGAGGTTAAAGAACTTTTGGAATAACAAGCAGAGACAGCAGCACCCTGCACATTCGGAGCTCTGCAGTGTGATGCAGTCGGTATGCTGCTCTTAAGCTGGCCCCTGGAGGACATCCTGCCTCGTTGGAGATGTGCCTCCTCCTCCTCTCTCCTATCAGGCACTCGCGTGGAGTCAGTGACCTCATCATCCCCTTCCTCCTCATCACTGGAGTAAACCAGGCAGTATGCTGCAGCTGGGGGAACATGACTGCCAGATTGCTGTCCTTCTTGGGCACCCCCTCTTTCTGGGCTCATGTTACTGCCTTCCTCTAGCTGGGTACCATCATCGGAGCCTTCAAAACGCTGGGCATCCTCCTGGAGCATGTAGCAAACACTGTGGTCAAACAGTACGGGGGACTCCTCAGGAGGACATGGTGGGGCTAGGGAAGGAGTGACTGATGCCATTGAGCCGAGGGAAGAGACCGCATTGGCAGCTTCTTTGCCACACAAAGTACCCTGAGCCTGGGTGAGAGAGGATGAGGAGGATGAGGACGGCTTGGTCATCCACTCTACCAAGTTTCCGCATGTTGCGGCTCAACACGGCTAACTGCCGAAAAAAAAGGACAAGCGTGTCCCACGGCCACGTGCTGATGAGGATGCACCGTCTCCACGACCAGCACTGTTGCCTCTAGACACAGAGCCTGCTTGCCCTCTTTTATTGGCTTGTGACTTCTGCCTCTCCTTGTTGGCCTTCCGGACATACTAATGGCCTGCAGTGAGATGTAGCTGTACAAAGCTGGGATGTATATATATATACTGATACTGCAGCTTGCAGAATCAACTGCCTGCCTGTAGTATTATTAGTATGAGAACACCAGCAATTGTCTTTAGGTAGCTTTAGGTGCACACTGTGCAGAGGACGCAGTACACTAATTGTAAATACTGCAGCTGCCTGCCTGTAGTACTAATAGGATCAGAAGAACACCAATTTTCTTCAGGTAGCTTTAGGTGCACACTGTGCAGAGGACACAGTACACTAACTGTAAATACTGTAGCTGCCTGCCTGTGGTATTAATAGGATCAGAACAACAGCAATTGTCTTCAGATATCTTTAGGTGCACACTGTGCAGAGGACCCAGTACACTAATTGTAAATACTGCAGCTGCCTGCCTGTGGTACTAATAGGATCAGAAGAACACCACCAATTTTCTTCAGGTAGCTTTAGGTGCACACACTGTGCAGAGGACGCAGTACACTAACTGTAAATACTGTAGCTGCCTGCCTGTGGTAATAATAGAATAAGAGCAACAGCAATTGTCTTCAGGTAGCTTTAGGTGCACACTGTGCAGAGGATGCAGTACACTAACTGTAAATACTGCAGCTGCCTGCCTGTGGTACTAATAGGATCAGAAGAACACCACCAATTTTCTTCAGGTAGCTTTAGGTGCACACTGTGCAGAGGACGCAGTACACTAACTGTAAATACTGCAGCTGCCTGCCTGTGGTACTAATAGGATCAGAAGAACACCACCAATTTTCTTCAGGTAGCTTTAAGTGCACACTGTGCAGAGGACACAGTACACTAACTGTAAATACTGTAGCTGCCTGCCTGTGGTATTAATAGGATCAGAACAACAGCAATTGTCTTCAGATAGTTTTAGGTGCACACTGTGCAGAGGACGCAGTACACTAACTGTAAATACTGTAGCTGCCTGCCTGTGGTACTAATAGGATCAGAAGAACACCACCAATTTTCTTCAGGTAGCTTTAGGTGCACACTGTGCAGAGGACACAGTACTCTAACTGTAAATACTGTAGCTGCCTGCCTGTGGTATTAATAGAATAAGAGCAACAGCAATTGTCTTCAGGTAGCTTTAGGTGCACACTGTGTAGAGGAAGTAGTACACTAACTGTAAATACTGCAGCTGCCTGCCTGTGGTACTAATGGGATCAGAAGAACACCACCAATTTTCTTCAGGTAGCTTTAAGTGCACACTGTGCAGAGGACGCAGTACACTAACTGTAAATACTGCAGCTGCCTGACTGTGGTACTAATAGGATCAGAAGAACACCACCAATTTTCTTCAGGTAGCTTTAGGTGCACACTGTGCAGAGGACACAGCACACTAATGCTCTGTACACACGGTCGGACATTGATCGGAAATTCCGACAACAAAATCCATGGATTTTTACCGACGGATGTTGGCTCAAAATTGTCTTGCTTTCACACGGTCACACAAAGTTGTCGGAAAATCTGATCGTTCTGAACGCGGTGACGTAAAACACGTACGTCGGGACTATAAATGGGGCAGTAGCCAATAGCTTTTGTCTCTTAATTTATTCTGAGCATGCGTGGCACTTTGTGCGTCGGATTTGTGTACACACGATCGAAATTTCCGACAACGGATTTTGTTGTCGGAAAATTTTATAGCAAGCTCTCAAACTTTGTGTGTCGGAAATTCCGATGGAAAATGTGTGATGGAGCCTACACATGGTCGGAATTTCCGACAACAAGGTCCTATCACACATTTTCCGTCGGAAAATCCGACCGTGTGTACAGGGCATAACTGTAAATACTGTAGCTGCCTGCCTGTGGTATCAATAGGATTAGAAGAACACCACCAATTTTCTTCAGGTAGCTTTAGGTGCACACTGTGCAGAGGACACAGTATACTAACTATAAATACTGCAGCTGCCTGCCTGTAGTACTAATAGGATCAGAAGAACACCACCAATTGTTTTCAGGTAGCTTTAGGTGCACACTGTGCAGAGGACACAGTACTCTAACTGTAAATACTGTAGCTTCCTGCCTGTGGTATTAATAGAATAAGAGCAACAGCAATTGTCTTCAGGTAGCTTTAGGTGCACACGGTGCAGAGGAAGTAGTACACTAACTGTAAATACTGCAGCTGCCTGCCTGTGGTACTAATGGGATCAGAAGAACACCACCAATTTTCTTCAGGTAGCTTTAGGTGCACACTGTGCAGAGGACGCAGTACACTAACTGTAAATACTGCAGCTGCCTGCCTGTGGTACTAATAGGATCAGAAGAACACCACCAATTTTCTTCAGGTAGCTTTAGGTGCACACTGTGCAGAGGACACAGCACACTAATGCTCTGTACACACGGTCAGACATTGATCGGAAATTTTGACAACAAAATCCATGGATTTTTACCGACGGATGTTGGCTCAAAATTGTCTTGCTTTCACACGGTCACACAAAGTTGTTGGAAAATCTGATCGTTCTGAACGCGGTGACGTAAAACACGTACGTCGGGACTATAAATGGGGCAGTAGCCAAAAGTTTTTGTCTCTTAATTTATTCTGAGCATGCGTGGCACTTTGTGCGTCGGATTTGTGTACACACGATCGAAATTTCCGACAACGGATTTTGTTGTTGGAAAATTTTATAGCAAGCTCTCAAACTTTGTGTGTCGGAAATTCCGATGGAAAATGTGTGATGGAGCCTACACATGGTCGAAATTTCCGACAACAAGGTCCTATCACACATTTTCCGTCGGAAAATCCGACCGTGTGTACAGGGCATAACTGTAAATACTGTAGCTGCCTGCCTGTGGTATCAATAGGATCAGAAGAACACCACCAATTTTCTTCAGGTAGCTTTAGGTGCACACTGTGCAGAGGACACAGTATACTAACTATAAATACTGCAGCTGCCTGCCTGTGGTACTAATAGGATCAGAAGAACACCACCAATTTTCTTCAGGTAGCTTTAGGTGCACACTGTGCAGAGGACACAGCACACTAACTGTAAATACTGTAGCTGCCTGCCTGTGGTACTAATAGGATCAGAAGAACACCACCAATTTTCTTCAGGTAGCTTTAGGTGCACACTGTGCAGAGGACGCAGCACACTAACTGTAAATACTGTAGCTGCCTGACTGTGGTATCAATAGGATCAGAACAACACCAATTTTCTTCAGGTAGCTTTAGGTGCACACTGTGCAGAGGACGCAGTACACTAACTGTAAATACTGCAGCTGCCTGCCTGTGGTACTAATAGGATCAGAAGAACACCACCAATTTTCTTCAGGTAGCTTTAGGTGCACACTGTGCAGAGGACACAGCACACTAACTGTAAATACTGTAGCTGCCTGCCTGTGGTATCAATAGGATCAGAACAACACCAATTTTCTTCAGGTAGGTTTAGGTGCACACTGTGCAGAGGACGCAGTACACTAACTGTAAATACTGCAGCTGCCTGCCTGTGGTACTAATAGGATCAGAAGAACACCACCAATTTTCTTCAGGTAGCTTTAGGTGCACACTGTGCAGAGGACGCAGTACACTAACTGTAAATACTGCAGCTGCCTGCCTGTGGTACTAATAGGATCAAAAGAACACCACCAATTTTCTTCAGGTAGCTTTAGGTGCACACCGTGCAGAGGACACAGTACACTAACTGTAAATACTGCAGCTGCGTGCTTGTGGTACTAATAGGATCAGAAGAACAGCTGTAAGTGCAGCTAACTGACTGCACTAATACCAATCCTGGGGGTAGTATTACTGCATTGACACCCACCCTGGAGGTAATATTATTGCACTGATATCAGTTCCGAGGGTAACACTACTGCATTAATGCCAATTCTGGGGGTAATAATATGACATTGAGACCGATTCTAGGGGTAATATTACTGCACTGATACCAATCCTGGGGGTAATATTACTGCAGTGATACCAATCCTGGGGGTAATATTACTGCATGGCAATGGTGGCTGGTACTCAAAATTTTTTGGGGGGATGCAAACAAAGTAAAAAATTCTAAAAAATACTGAAAAAAACATCAATTGCAGCCTCACTGTGTCATCAATTTCAGCCACTGTGCCCATAAAATGCAGCCACTGTGCCCCATCAAATGCAGCCACTGTGCCCATCATATGCAGCCACTGTGCCCATTATATGCAGCACCTGTGCCTATCATATGCAGCCTTTGCCCATCATATGCAGCCTGTGATCATCATACAGCCTCTGTGCCCATCATATGCAGCCTGTGCCCATCATATTCAGCCCCTGTGCCCATCATATGCAGCCACTGTGCCCATCATATGCAGCCACTGTGACCCCCCCGCTCGCCGTCTGACCAGCACACACTTACCCCATCCTGGTGGCGGGTGACGGCGGTGAGCTGTGGGCGACTGCTCCTGTGTCCTCTATGGTTCTCTGTCCTCTGTGTGTCTCTTCCTCTGTTCCGTTAGGCGTCCAATCGGAGCACCTGTGCCTTCAGCCAATCAGGTGATGGGTATTAGACCTGCGCCTCCTGATTGGCTGAGAGGCGGTGCAGTGTTAGAAAAGCAAATATTAATTTGCTTTGCTAACACACCTGGGTGGACTGCGAGCGCAATGCTTTGTGCTCCAAGTACACTTTTTTTTAAGCCTATTAGAGCTTATGGCTCTAATCAAGTGCTTCAAAAAAAACACCCACACCACTATAATTCAGGCGCCCAGTGTCCAAAAAGGGGCCGGATGCCTGAATAGGGGGTGGCTGCAGCACCCATGGATAGATTCATGCTATGCATAAATCTATTCATTCTATACAGAGGGGGGTGGCGTGACAGAAGGGATGGCGCCCGTGCGCCCTTAATGGATGCACCGCCACTGCGCATGGGCACCAATCCTGGGGGTAATACTACTGTACTGACACCAATCCTGGGGGTAATATTACTACACGGACACCAATCCTGGGGGTAATACTACTGCATTGACACCAAACCCCGGGGTAATACTACTGCACTAACACCAATCCTGGGGGTAAACTTACTGCATTGACACCAATCCTAGGGGTAATATTACTGCACTGACACCAATCCTGGGGGTAATATTACTGCGCTGACACCAATCCTGGGGGTAATAGTACTACACTGTTACCAATCCTGGGGGTAATAATACTGCATTGGCACCAATTCTGAGGGTAATATGTTGTGGAAATTTTATTAAGATGTATTTAATATGTATAGTCAGTGTCTCCCAGTGTTAGTTCTCCTGCAGCCCACTCTAAAAAGCGGACTGGAGCAGACTGACACCAGTTGGACCCGTTTGGTAGTGGAAAGCTTCCTGAGTTTGCAGAGAGGTGTTTGCAGAGTGGGGATATGTCCGCCACCAAAGGACTCCTGTGCACTGCACAGATGATCGTCTGGGGGGGATGTGTTCACTCTGCAGACTCTGAAGACATTATCTGTTATGGGGGGATGTATGCTCATGTTGCTCTGTGTGTCTGATCAGGACATGGAGGGGCTATGGCGTGTCCCTGCAGAAAATCTCTCATCAGTAGGAATGGTAGAATAATCTGGGTATGTGCTGTTCTCTGAAGGATTCACGACAGAGGTAAAAACGGGAGTATTTGTGTGCGTTGTGGTGGGGGCAGTGTTTTTGAATTCTAAGGCCAGCCATGTGGTTTCTATCTGTAGCTAAAGAGCACGGACAGGGGGCGGTAAATCATACACACTGCCCCTGCCCAGACACGCCCATAAACTCCCCTAGTCATTGTTCATTGGTTGAGATTTGTATAACTCCTCCTGTTTGCCTGTGTTTGGCCTATTATGAAGCCATCAAGCTCTATTGTTAAGTACTCTAAATAAACAAAACACGGGCTCTCGAGAAACAGGTCTACCTGTGGAGCTAAGGATGTGAGGACAGTGGTTATGTCTGTTTTACTCGGGAAACAGGGGTGTACACAGATGCATTATACCAAAAGGCTGAAAGGGTGCTTTATTAGCGTAAGAGACATGGATTACGCATAGCGTATAAAGAAAAGTTCCACGTCAGATGTGAGCCAGGATTTTATGGAGTGAACAGAACCTCCTACACATCGGATCAGGAGGGGGGAAGAGCAGATCCCAGTCCAGGACATCAAACCATTTGAAATCCTTTGTTGTCCATGTGGCAAAGGGGTATGTTTTCTCTGTCCGCTGTGTTAGGTAGGTTCTGCTCTGCAAAAGAACTAATTTTTCATCTTTTGGTATAATGGCGGGATTTCCATTGTATGTTTGTCATTGTAGATAGGTCTATTGTTTGGGATACTTACCTCCTCTATAGGACCCATTTAATACAACCTAAAATGTTTGTGTAAGTAACTGTATGTTGTGTAATAAGTTTGTGATGTATATGAGAAATAGAAATGTATGAATTGTGATTATTACCTATGTATGGGACCAACAAGTAGATTGTTTAACTGACTCAAGGCACAGATGGTTTGGAGAACTTTGATGTCATTTAGAAAAGGTTTGGTTTGAAAATGGCTGCCACATATTCAAGTGGCCATGTGGCTGAAAGGGGAAAGACGGCCATGCATTGCTGGGACATCACTCACAATAGGAGCTGTTTGTTGCATGGGCTACGGCCTATGGGTGGTCTCAGGTTTCTTGGCAATAGCATGGGGAGAGCTCTATTGTTTTGAGATGAAAAGAACATGCATGCAGCCATCGCTGTTTGTATTTCTCAATGTCTTGTTCCTGTGGAAGCTGATGCCAGAGTGAAGTATATGACTTTTCTTTGGGAACAAGAGTGTATGTTTGTTATTTTGTGTTTTATGTAACTTTGGTGCTTTTGGATGTGTTGTTTGCTTGGATAGCCTGTGTTTTAGTCCTCTTATGGGCCCCAGTTGATGTAGCCTGAAGTGTTTGTCTACGGTTAAGTGTTCATTCGGTGTCTCAATTGTGTAGTCAGTTTTTGTGGGGAGAAATTGCTGTTTTCTAGTGAAGAAATCTCGGTTTGTGTTGGTTTTGGCGGGATCAGCGACTGTTTTTTCATTTGTTAATTTCGGCCATTTAGTTGTAGTCCAGATTTCATCCACCATGTTGTCGTGGTCCAATTGTCGTTGGCCATTTAGTTGTAGTCCGGATTTCATCCACGATGTTGTCGTGGTCCGATTGTGATCGGCCATTTCATTGTAGTCCAGATTTTATCCACCATGTTGTCGTGCTCCGATTGTCGTCGGACAAGCCTGTGTTTTAGTCCTCTTATGGGCCCCAGTTGATGTAGCCTGAAGTGTTTGTCTACGGTTAAGTGTTCATTCGGTGTCTCAATTGTGTAGTCAGTTTTTGTGGGGAGAAATTGCTGTTTTCTAGTGAAGAAATCTCGGTTTGTGTTGGTTTTGGCGGGATCAGCGACTGTTTTTTCATTTGTTAATTTCGGCCATTTAGTTGTAGTCCAGATTTCATCCACCGTGTTGTCGTGGTCCGATTGTCTTTGGCCATTTTGTTGTAGTCCATATCTCATCCACCATATTGTCGTGGTCCGATTGTCATCTGACATTTTGTTGTAGAATGGATTTCATCCACCATGTTGTTGTGGTCGGATTTTTGATTGTTGCAACTGCCATTTCATTTCTGCTGAGTTTTGGTTCTGGGTGAAATTGCTCTGCTTTTGGGCCAGGTTTCAGCATTTAGTGAGGTTGAGTCATCTTTTTGCAGCAGTTTCAGTGTCTGACTGCCCGGGGATAATAGGAGTCAAGGGGGATTCCCTCCTATTTGCAATGTAGGGGGTTTATGCCACCCTTTCCTGGACAAAAGGTTTTTTAGAGATATTGAAGTTTCCTATATGATGTTATAAAGCCCAGAGAGGGTAGCCATAGCTGTTTTTTTGTGTAATAGAAATAATATGAAGTTCAGGGAAGCCAGGCTTCCCCCCTCTTCCTGTCCATTGGTATATAAAAAACTGTTGGATAGGTTTTTACAGCTGAGCAGAGAACAGGAAGTTCTTTGCAAGATGTGATGTATGGAACAGGAAGTTCTTTGCAGGATGTGATGTATCAACAGGAAGTTTGTTGGAGGGACTTGGGATCTTTTGAAACAAGCATGTAGACAAAGGGACTTGTGTATTGGAAGGACAATGGAAATCACTTTAGTTTTTAAATTTAATTCCAGTTGTTTTGTAAAGTTTTATACTGTAATACAGTTTTGGGTAGAGAGTGAACGGGAGGCATCCGCGTTATTGTTGTAACATCTAGGTACAGTTAGAAGCCATAATATTGTTTTGAATAGTGGAGGATTTCATGGTGCTTTGTAGTTGTCTGATGAACACGTTTAGAGGGCTCTATATTGTGAGACCGATCGGTCTGCGTATAATAGTCGGAATTCCAGTGCACGATTGTATTAGCATAAATGTAAGGAGTAGACTCTAGCATACCGGGAGGCCGTGTAAGTTAATCGGAAACGCCGGGTGCCAGTACTGTAAAAATAGGCACTAGTACTGTACTAGTACTGTTCCGAAAGTTAGTGCAAGGGTGCCCTGGATGCAGGGACATGTCATAAGCATTTTGAATCGTCATGGGTAATGTTGACCGTCCATGCATTGGAGGAATAAAATGAGGCTCCACACCAGCCAGACAGCTTCACAGTACATGAGGTCTGGGTTTGGGGCTCCGGACATGAGACCCCTTAAAGATTGGCATATATGGTCAGAGGATACCGTAAGTTGTATTCCTTTGAAAGGTACTTTTGATGTCTGGAGGTACGAGACCCCAGAATAAAAATACCTTGGAAGTAGCTCGGCTGTGGCTTCAGAAATCTGTAATGATGAGTGGGTTGGATGTGTAGTACACGCTTGTGTGGTTAAAATTCTTACGCCTGTTTTTCAACTTTGTGTGGCTGGTCCATGCACGGTTTTCGCGCTGCTCTCGTGTTTTTCCCATTGTATTTTTTTCTATTGCTAAAAGGGTGAAGGCAGCATTCCATCTGGTTGTTTTTTATTTTTGTTTTTGTTTTGGAAACCATGAAAAACCTCACATTTGTATCTAAATATTTGTCTCATGTTTTAGTCTTCTCATTGCTTGTATGTAGCAATATGTTAGAACCCACTGTGGCCTCCTAGGCAGTGCAGCTGTTGTATTTTTGTAGGAACGTGAAACTAAGAGTTACAGAGGGTTTCGTTGCTGTCGGTTTTGAGGAATGTCAGTGACAATTTACCAATGTACATGAATGTTGTATTGTTTGCCATTCTTTGCAGGTTAAAGATGAAGGATAGAGTAATAACTCTTGTTTATAAGTATCTTTTTCAGGTTCAGTGAGTTTCTGAAAGTGTATGTACATAGAAAGCAGGTGTATGTAGATAACTGTACACATGCATAAATACACATGCCTAAAAGAAGGTAAAAGTATAATAGGCTCTTTCATTATTTCATTGTTTTTTTCTGCACCATTCTAAACCCTGTGTCTCTTCCTCCAGTTTGGAATGAGGAAGAAAATGGGGGGGGGGGGGATAAAGGTAAGAATGACAATTTTCAAACCAATAATACTAACCTCTCTAATTCTAACCAAGTTTGTGACCTAGTAGGATGGCATGGTCCATGACTGTCTTTCCTTGATGGAATTTGAATCAGCAAGCAGCAGTCTGGTGAAGGAGGCTCCCATCCCAGATGCTAAGAACCTTTTTGTCAATGGTTCCAGTTATTACACCCCAGATGGTAAGCCACACACAGGTTATGCAGTGACCACAGTCATTGAATTCCCACATGTCTGGGTTATCGCCATATGAGGTTTGTTTGTAGGTCAACCAAAAACAGGGTTGTACTTTCCTCAGCAGCTGTCGCCTACATTCTCAGCTGATGGGGTGGATGCAGTCACTGTAACGTGAACTTCAAAAGGTCCACAACAGGGTTCATGAGTCTCTCCTGGACCCAGACACAATAACTGGTTTACATTCTTTCCAACCAGGTGACTGGGTCATTGTAAAGAAGCTTGATGGATGAGACAACTGGATCCACACCAGCCACTGCAAGAAGCTGCTCAACTACACCAAAGGATGAGGAGTATCTTTGTTTATTTGTATTTTTAGCTTAGTGTATTCTCCAATTAGCTAAGAAAGCAAACAGAACCAATTGCTGGGTCTACTCTGAATCTCCACCAAGCTTCAGTACCCCAGTGATGACAGCAGTACATGCTTTATATGATGTTCATATTGGTATGAGGAGTTTTGACAAACTAGTAAAAACTCCAAACAGACACTTCAATAGAACTTAACAATACATTTCTAGAGGGTAAAATTAGTTATAGTTTTAACAATAGCTCTGGTTCTTGCCAGTTTGGGTATTGGGACAACTAGGTAGCCCACAAGTGTGCTTCAACTTTAGTTTGGTACTTAGGCCTACAGCTTATAAGGTAACTCCCCCTAATGCAAGAGATTCATGTGTCCTGGTGAAACTCGTCATAGCATCTTATGTCATGGCCGATTGTGAGGATCTGATGGCGGACTGGGGCAGCCTGATGCCAGTTAAGACTAGGGATGAACTTTGAGTTTGAGTCAAACTCATGTTCGACTCGAACATCGGCTGTTCGCAAGTTCGCCGAACAGCGAACAATTGGGGGTGTTCGCGGCAAATTCAAATGCCGCGGAACACCCTTTAAAAGTCTATCGGAGAAATCAAAAGTGCTAATTTTAAAGGCTTATATACATGGTATTGTCATAAAAAGTGTTTGGGGACTTGGGTCCTGCCCCAGGGGACATGGATCAATGCAAAAAAAGTTTTAAAAACGGCCGTTTTTTCGAGAGCAGTGATTTTAATAATGCTTAAAGTGAAACAATAAAAGTGTAATATCCCTTTAAATTTCATACCTGGGGGGTGTCTATAGTATGCCTGTAAAGGAGCGCATGTTTCCCGTGTGAAATGACATTTCAAAGGAAAAAAAGTCGTCTAAACTGCTTGCGGCTATTAATGAATTGCCGGTCCGACAATACACATAAAAGTTCATTGATAAAAACGGCATGGGAATTCCCCACAGGGGAACCCCGAACCAAAATTAAAAAAAAAAAATGACGTGGGGGTTCCCCCTAAATTCCATACCAGGCCCTTCAGTTTTTGACAATTCCTTTATTTAAATGCTTCTTCTTTCTTTCTTCTTTCTTCTATCTACTATCTTCCTTCGGTTTCTTCCTCCATCTTCTTCTTCTTCTGGTTCTTCTGGATCTTCCTCCAGTGTTCTCGTCGGGCATCTTCCTCAGCGGCGTCAGCGTCTTCTTCCCTTCTTCTTCTCGGGCCGCTCCACATCCATGATGGCATGGAGGGAGGCTCCCGCTCTTCTCTTCATCTTCTTCTCTTCATCTTCTTCTCTTCATCTTCTTTTCAGGCCCTTCCCTGTGGCATTCCCCGTGTTGCTACAGGGAAGTCCCGACAAGTCACCGTGTGTCAGAGGGGGACGGGGTCACCTGGTGGCCCCGCCCCCCGTTAGTTAAGAACCCTCAGAAGAGGAGAAGCGTCACACAGCGGGAGCCTCCCTCCATGCCATCATGGATGTGGAGTGGCCCGAAAAGAAGATGAAGACAAGAAGATGAAGAGAAGAAGACGAAGAGAAGAAGATGAAGAGAAGAGCGGGAGCCTCCCTCCATGCCATCATGGATGCGGAGTGGCCCGAGGAGAAGAAGGGAAGAAGACGCCGACGCCGCAGAGGAAGATGCCGGACGAGAACACCAGAGGAAGAACCAGAAGAACCAGAAGAACCAGAAGAAGAAGATGGAGGAAGAAACCGAAGGAAGATAGAAGATAGAAGAAAGAAGAAGCATTTAAATAAAGGAATTGTCAAAAACTGTCTCTTGTCATTTTTAACATTTTTGACAGTTTTTTAGTGAAATGGTAGGGGTACCCCCTTACCATTTCACACGGGGGGGCGGGATCTGGTGGTCTCCTTGTTAAAGGGGGCTTCCAGATTCCGATAAGCCCCCCCCGCCCGCAGACTCCCACAACCACCGGCCAGGGTTGTGGGGATGAGGCCCTTGTCCTCATCAACATGGGGACAAGGTGTTTTGGGGGCTACCCCAAAGCACCCTCCCAATGTTGAGGGCATGTGGCCTGGTACGGTTCAGGAGGGGGGGCGCTTTCTCGTCCCCCCCTCTTTTCCTGTGGCCTGCCAGATTGCGTGCTCGGATAAGGGTCTGGAATGGATATTTAGGGGGACCCCACGCCATTTTTTTTTTTTTTAAATTTTGGCGCAGGGTTCCCTGTCATGGTTATGCAATAGAGTTTGTTTGTCAGCTTACCTGTCTCCATGTGTTCATCTCCAAAGACCAGCTGTCTCTCACCTGACTGCTTTTATTAACTCTTCTCTAGCATGGCTCCACCCCAGCTCTTATCAGAGAACTCTATATTAACCTCTGCACTGCAGGTCAGCCCTGCTGATCAACCTTTGTGTGTTTGGCTTCCTGTTCCTGCCTGCCGTGTGTGCTACGTTTATTTCTGTTACCGACCTTGGCGTGTTCTATACTATTCCTGTCTGCTCGTGACCCTGACCTTTTGGCGTGTCCCCGACTATCCCTGTTTGCCTGTGACCCTGAACCTTGGCGTGTACTCTGTTGTCCTTGTCTGCTTGTAGCCCTGACCTTGGCTTATTCTTTTACTATCCCTATCCTTCTGTTGCCTACTGTGGGTGTGAGCTGGGGGACCCTGGGGGTCGCGACCTGGAGCCAGTTGCAGCCCAGTCCATCCTCACCACTAGAGGCTCTGGTGAACACCTGCTGGCTCTTAGACTCCGCGCCCCAGGGAATCCTACGCTCTAACCCCGGTGGAATCTGTGTTGGTGTTCCAGCGGCCCTGCCTTTCTTTTACTCGGACTCCCATCCGCAGCAGTCAGCTGTAGGGTCCACTACCTTGCCGTGCACTCCTGATCCCAACGGTGTGCATCTGTCACCTAGCCTCAAGGTGACCTGACAGTTTGATCAGCCATGGATCCGGCTGACGTGCCGCTGCCTGCAGCCGATCCATTGCAGGGCATAGTTCGCAGACTCGAGTCCCGGAATCTAATCAGACTCAGGTGATGCGATTCCTTAAGGATCTGGCTTCCCACTTCGAGCAGCTCCAGGCCTCCTTGGGAAACCCGAACCTGCAGCTTCAAGTACAATCAGCAGCTGCACCTATCACACCAGTCGCAGCCACACATTCATATTTACTGCCAGCTCCGTCCCATTTCTCTGGGGACTCCAAAGGCCTGCAGGGGCTTCCTCAGCCAATGCACCATTCATTTTGAACTCCAGCCTCAAAACTTTCTGTCTGATCGGGCTAACGTAGCCTATATCATTTGCCTCCTCTCTGGTGAAGCTTTAGCTTGGGCTGCCCCCCTGTGGGAGAAGAATGACCTGGTGGTTTCCAGCCTGTCCGACTTCTTGAAGCTTTTTCGTAATATCTTTGAGGAGCCAGCTCGGGTTTCTTCAGCGGCTAGTGTCCTTTTACGCCTTCACCAAGAATCTTGTTCAGTGGAACAATATGCGCTTCAGTTCCGTATCCTCACAGCTGAATTGAGCTGGAACAATAAGGCCCTGGTCGCAACCTTTTTACATGGCCTCTCTGACCGAGTGAAAGACAAATTAGCAGGAAGAGCCATCCCCGCCAGTCTGGACGATGTAATTTCCTTGTGCAATCAGATTGACATTCGTTTCCAGGAGAGGTCCCTAGAAAAAAGACGCCAGCACCCCCTAGGTCCTAGTCAGACAGAACTCTTCCCCCGTCACTCTGTGGAGCATCCTCTGTCTGCTGAGGAACCTATGCAGCTGGGCTGGACCAGATTAACCCCCGAAGAATGTGCTAGACGCAGAACTCTAGGCTTGTGTCTTTATTGTGGGGGCAAGGGTATATTTCGTGACTCCTGCTCGCTTCGTCCGGGAAACGCTCCGGTCTAATACATTTGGAAGGTGGAGTATTGGACCCAGAAACATCACCTTCTCATCTTCTTCTTCCGGTGTTCCTCCATGTAGGCCCTTCTCCCCAATCGGTCCTAGCATATCTGGACTCCGGGGCTGCCGGCAATTTTATGGACTGGAGAACTGCTTCTTCTATGAAGCTTACCCTTTCTCCCCTCGCTACACCACTAGTAGTCTCGGCAATTGATGGCACTGTGCTCCCAGGGGGTCCTATACTTTTCCAGACGCTACCTATTTGGATGTCGGTAGGGATACTCCACCAGGAGTAGATTTCCTTCCTCATTCTACCCAAGGCCTCTACCCCCATTGTATTGGGCCTTCCTTGGCTACAACTCCACTCTCCACATGTGGACTGGGTCACTGGGCAGATCCTGGCTTGGGGTCCTTCATGTTTCTCGTCCTGTCTTCTCAAGGTGGTCCCCAAGGAGAGACTTCCCATTGCTACCACATCCGTATCTTCTGATCTTCCCGCAGCATACAGCGATTACCGGGATGTGTTCTGTAAGAAGTCTGCTGAGGTGCTTCCTCCCCTCAGACCTTTCGACTGTGCCATTGACCTTGTCCCTGGAGCAACTCTGCCCAGGGGTCGTACCTACCCTCTGTCCTTTCCAGAGACCCAGGCCATGTCTGAGTATGTCACCAAGAATCTGGAGAGAGGTTTAATCCGGATATTCTCATCGCCTGCAGGAGCAGGGTTCTTTTTTGTTGCTAAAAAGGATGGTACCCTCAGACCCTGCATCGACTATCGAGGGTTAAACGCAGTGACCATCAAAAACCGATACCCCTTACCTCTAATATCTGAGCTATTCTACAGGTTGAAGGGGGTTTCCATTTTCACCAAGTTGGATCTCAGAGGTGCGTACAATCTCATTAGAATACGAGAAGGTGACGAATGGAAGACTGCGTTTAACACTAGGGATGGGCATTACGAATACCTGGTTATACCTTTTGGTTTGTGTAATGCTCCAGCTGTGTTCCAGAACTTTGTCAATGAAATCTTCAAGAATCTACAATACCTACAGAATGCTAAACGTCTGAACCCCAGACAGGCCAGGTGGAGTCTCTTCTTTTCTCGTTTTAAATTCACAATTACGTACAAACCTGGTTCCTGCAACGGACGGGCTGATGCGCTCTCTAGGTCATTTGACACTTTGGACGAGGAGTCCACCCCTGATCCTGAGCCGATCATTCTGACCTCATGCATTGTTGCCCATTCTACCACCCTGGAATCAAAAATTCCTTCTGGCAAGACCTTTGTTCTCATGATTCCAAGGTGGCAGGTCATGCTGGGTTCCTCCGATCCTTCCTGCTCATCAGTCGTCTCTACTGGTGGCCTAACCTCCGCTTGGATGTTAAAGAGTACGTTAAGGCTTGTCATGTCTGTGCTCAGTCTAAATCTTCCACACTAGCCCCTGCAGGTCTTCTCATGCCCTTGCCCATTCCTAAGGAGCCCTAGTCTCATATCACCATGGATTTTATCACCGATCTTCCACTGTCGGAGAATAATACAGCCATTTGGGTGGTAATCGATCGGTTCTCCAAGATGGCTCATTTTGTTCCTCTTCCTGGTCTCCCTTCTGCCTCTGCCTTGGTTCCCATTTTCGTACGAGAGATTTTCCGCCTTCATGGTGTTCCTTCCCATGTTGTTTCGGACAGGGGTGTTCAGTTTGCGTCCCGTTTTTGGAGAGCCTTTTGCAAATCCCTCAACATTACCTTGGATTTTACCTCTTCTTACCATCCCCAATCCAATGGCCAGACTGAGAGGGTTAAACAGGAGTTGGAGGTTGTCATGAGAGGGTTTACCCGTTGGTGGCGCTATCGGTCTCTTGGATCGCAGTACCAGTGTCCACCAGCGGGTGTCTTCTAACACCTGGGACCTGTAGTAAGAGGTCTCTCCTGCTGGTGGCACTGTTGCATCCTTGGGCCGTAGTACCGGTGTCCACCAGCGGGTGCACTCCGGCAGTGTGGAGCAAACAGCACACTCTGCGCTCAGCGGTAACATGAGGTCAATTACCACAGCCTTATAAATACCTGGCAAGCCCTCATAGGCTTGCCTTGGTATCTTTCTTCCTTGTGCCCTGACCTGTTATCCCGTATCCTGTAAACCTGTATCTCCTGTATCTGAACCTGAGCCTGCTCCTGAGCCTGTATCCGATCCCATCCTGATCCTGTCCCTCCTGTGTTCCTATTCCCTTGTATCCATATCCCATCCATTATCTCCCTCTCCTATCCTGCCCTTGTTCAGTTGCTGATCCCCTGTGTATGACTCTGGCCTGGCTTACGTGTTTGATTTTGGTACTTCCCTTTGGCTGTATATATTATCTGTTGTCTGTGGGTTTCTTTTGGTTGGTTGAGCACTATTTATATTTGGGGTGTTTGTTCATTTATATCACTTATCTTAAATAAACATTATTCTTATTTCACTTTACATGCGTTTTGGTTTCCTCTTTGCAGTCCACACAATCTGGTCACACCTGTTCATGACAGTATACCAAGGCCATCTCTGACCAGAAGTGGCTGCACAGGGGAACCATCTCGGTTCTGTTGCACATTGCTGGGATGAATTCAGATATAATTGTTTATTAGGCTCTGCTGGCAACAGAGAGTTCTGAATATCTCCGCCAGACATTGGAAGGGTGGTCCAGTGATCAGCTGCTGGAGATTATCCGTTTAGCTCACTCTGTGGTCGATCAGGGCAGTATACGGTTTGAGGATGTTCAGCCTTTGATTGGCATGTGTACAGAGCTGGCTCTGCCTTGTATCCCAAAGGGCCATGATGACTTTTCTCCCCCCTTCAGCATTAACCAGGTTGCGTCCTTAGTATGGCTGTTGGAGGATGACTCTGCATCCTTTTTTGAGCATAATTCGGTTTGTCCCAAACAGTTGTTGAAAGATTGTATAGATGAAGTGCAGTCGCTGGTCAGACAGAGGGAATGTGAGCCCACTTTTGTGCTACCTGTACTTCAGGCATGGTCAGACCTGTTATGCCCAGCTTCTGTCAGCCCTCCACAAACCAGACCTGCTACTAAACACCTGCCTGCTCAGATGTCTTTTCTCCCATCACCCCTGGCAACCTCAGCTGCAGTCCAATATACCCTGCTCCCCACCAAGTATCAATGCCCTGTTTCTACTTCCTGCACCTATCCTGCCTTTAACCCACCTGCCTCTTCTCTAATACCTGCAACTTCCCCACAAGAACTTCCTCTGGCCGCTGTTCCCCCTTCCTTGCCACATCTTAGCCCTTCCTTTCAGTATGCCTCACCTCCTGTCTACAGTCCTACAGCCACTTACAGATCTCCAGCAGTTAAGCCAAAGAAGAAACGGAAGTTCTTCCCCACTCACACAATCCTGCCAGTAACCCAACTTGCTTCCACACCAACCAACCTGTTCCAGCCTGCTTTCATGCCAGTTGAACTTGATGACCCACCTAAACCCGCCAACCCAGTGCCTGCTATCCAGCCCAAAGTCTCGGTGCCTGCCTTCCAGCCTGATCTGCCTGCCTTCCAGTCTGATGTGCCTACCTTCCAGTCTGATGTACCCGCTTTCCAGTCTGATGTCCCAATGCCTGCCTTCCAGCCCAAAGTCTCGGTGCCTGCCTTCCAGTCTGATGTGCCTGCTTCCCAGTCTGATGTCTTGATGCCTGCCTTCCAGCCCAAAGTCTCGGTGCCTGCCTTCCAGTCTGATGTGCCTGCCTTCCAGTCTGATGTGCCTGCCTTCCAGTCTGATGTGTCCACTTTCCAGTCTGATGTACCCGCTTTCCAGTCTGATGTGTCGGTGCCTGCCTTCCAGCCCAAAGTCTCGGTGCCTGCCTTCCAGCCTGATGTGCCTACCTTCCAGCCTGATGTGTCTTCCTTCCAGTCTGATGTGCCCGCTTCCCAGTCTGATGTTTCGATGCCTGCCTTCCAGCCCAAAGTCTTGGTGCCTGCCTTCCAGTCTGATGTGCCTATCCTCCAGTCTGAGGTGTCCACTTTCCAGTCTGATGTACCCGCTTTCCAGTCTGAAGTCGCGGTGCCTGCCTTCCAGCCTGATGTGCCTACCTTCCAGTCAGATGTGTCCGCTTTCCAGTCTGATGTCTTGATGCCTGCCTTCCAGCCTGAAGGCTCGGTGCCTGCCTTCCAGCCTGATATATCTACCTTCCAGTCTGATGTGCTCGCTTTCCAGCCTGATGTCTCGATGCCTGCCTTTCAGTCTGATGTGCCCACTCGCCAGTCGGTGCCCGCTTTCCAGTCTGATGTGCCTGCCTTCCAGCCTGGTGTTTTGGTGCCTGCCTTCCAGCCTGATGTCTCGGTGCCTGCCCTCCAGCCGGACGTCTCGATGCCTGCCTTCCAGCTTGATGTCTCTGCCTTCCAGTCTGATATGCCCGCTTCTCAGTCTGATGTCTCAATGCCTGCCTTCCAGCTTGATGTCTCTGCCTTCCAGCTTGATGTCTCTGCCTTCCAGCTTGATGTCTCTGCCTTCCAGCCTGATGTGCCCACCTTCCAGTCTGATGTACCCACCCTCCAGTCTAATGTGCCTGCTTTCCAGTCTGATGTCCTGATGCCTGCCTTCCAGCCTGATGTCTCGGCGCCTGCCTCCCAGCTTGATGTCTTTGCCTCACAGTCTGATGTGCCCGCTGTCCAGTCTGTCCTGATGTCTGCCTTCCAGCCCGAAGTCTCGGTGCCTGCCTTCCAGCCGGATGTCCCGACGCCTGCCTTCCAGCCGGATGTCCCGACGCCTGCCTTCCAGCCGGATGTCCCGACGCTTGCCTTCCAGCCGGATGTCCCGATGCCTGCCTTCCAGCCGGATATCTCAGCCTTCCAGTCTGATGTACCCACTCTCCAGTCTAATGTGCCTGCTTTCCAGTCTGATGCCTTGATGCCTGCCTTCCAGCCTGAAGTCTCGCCTGATGTCTCAGTGTCTGCATTTCCACCTGATGTCTCGATGCTTGCCTTCCAGTCTGATGTGCCAGCTTCCCAGTCTGATGTGCCAGCTTCCCAGTTTGATGTGCCAGCTTTCCAGCCTGATGTCTTGAAGCTTGCCTCCCAGTCTGATGTGCCAGCTTCCCAGTCTGATGTGCTAGCTTCCCAGTCTGATCTGCCTGCTTTCCAGCCTATTGTCCCAGTGCCTGCCTTCCAGCCTGATGTGCCAGCTTCCCAGCCTGATGTGCCAGCTTCCCAGCCTGATGTGCCAGCTTCCCAGCCTGATGTTCCAGCTTCCCAGACTGATGTGCCCATGCCCGCTGCTCAGCTCGAAGTGCCCGCTGCCCAGCTCAAAGTGCCCGCTGCCCAGCTTGGTATATTCCTGCCCGCTGTCTGCCCGGATGTGCCCGCTGTCTGCCCGGATGTGCCCGCTGTCTGCCCGGATGTGCCCGCTGTCTTCTCAGATGTACCCGCTGTCCAGTTTGATGTACCCGATGCCCAGCCTGATGTGCCCTCATCTGTTGTTCGGTTTGAGGCCATGAACTTTGGACAATTTCACCTTGTTGGAGCGTCCGGAGGCCGCTCCTTGGGGGGGGGTACTGTCATGAGAGGGTTTACCCGTTGGTGGCGCTATCGGTCTCTTGGATCGCAGTACCAGTGTCCACCAGCGGGTGTCTTCCAACACCTGGGACCTGTAGTAAGAGGTCTCTCCTGCTGGTGGCACTGTTGCATCCTTGGGCCGTAGTACCGGTGTCCACCAGCGGGTGCACTCCAGCAGTGTGGAGCAAACAGCACACTCTGCGCTCAGCTGTAACATGAGGTCAATTACCACAGCCTTATAAATACCTGGCAAGCCCTCATAGGCTTGCCTTGGTATCTTTCTTCCTTGTGCCCTGACCTGTTATCCCGTATCCTGTAAACCTGTATCTCCTGTATCTGAACCTGAGCCTGCTCCTGAGCCTGTATCCGATCCCATCCTGATTCTGTCCCTCCTGTGTTCCTATTCCCTTGTATCCATATCCCATCCATTATCTCCCTTTCCTATCCTGCCCTTGTTCAGTTGCTGATCCCCTGTGTATGACTCTGGCCTGGCTTACGTGTTTGATTTTGGTATTTCCCTTTGGCTGTATATATTATCTGTTGTCTGTGGGTTTCTGTTGGTTGGTTGAGCACTATTTATATTTGGGGTGTTTGTTTATTTATATCACTTATCTTAAATAAACATTATTCTTATTTCACTTTACATGAGTTTTGGTTTCCTCTTTGCAGTCCACACAATCTGGTCACACCTGTTCATGACAGAGGTCTTTCTCCGTACCTTAGTCTCGGCTCATCAGGATGATTGGGCATCACTACTTCCGTGGGCAGAGTTCTCTCACAATAATCATGTCAACGTCAGTTCTCAGAAAACACCCTTTATCACTGTTTATGGAAGACATCCTCAACTCCCTCTTCCTATGACCTGTTCTTCCGACATTCCAGCCTTGGCTACTGTTCAGGAATCATTCAATTCCATGTGGGCTTACGTTCATGATGCCCTCCAGAAAGCTGCCAACAAATTCAACAGTAAGCCGCCTTCTCTTCAGCCAGGAGACAAAGTCTGGCTCTCCACCAGGAACATCAAACTCCGGGTTCCTTCTCGCAAATTTGCCCCAAGATTCATTGGTCCGTACACCATAACTTCTAAACTGAATCCAATTTGTTTCAAGCTCCAGATTCCCAAAAGCCTCAAAATCTCTAACTCCTTCCATGTTGCCCTTCTGAAGCCTTTAGTCCTCAATAAGTTCTCTTGTCCTTTCGCTACCGCAGCGCCGGTCTCTGAGGATAATCAGGAGTACTAGGTTAGCCAAATTTTGGATTCCCGACTCTGTAGAGGCATTCTCCAGTACCTTGTGCATTGGAAGGGAAGGGGTTTGGTCATGAGGAGAGGTCATGGATCAAGGCTTCTGAGGTCTTTGCACCTCGTCTGTTGAGGAAGTTTCATTTGAAGTTCCCCTCTAAACCTGGTCCCAGGAGCGGAAGGGGGAGGCCTCGTAAGAGGGGGGCGTACTGTCATGGTTATGCAATATAGTTTGTTTGTCAGCTTACCTGTCTCCATGTGTTCATCTCCAAAGACCAGCTGTCTCTCACCTGACTGCTTTTATTAACTCTCCTCTAGCATGGCTCCACCCCAGCTCCTATCAAAGAACTCTATATTAACCTCTGCACTGCAGGTCAGCCCTGCTGATCAACCTTTGTGTGTTTGGCTTCCTGTTCCTGCCTGCTGTGTGTGCTACCTTTATTTCTGTTACCGACCTTGGCGTGTTCTATACTATTCCTGTCTGCTCATGACCCTGACCTTTTGGCATGTCCCCGACTATCCCTGTTTGCCTGTGACCCTGAACCTTGGTGTGTACTCTGTTGTCCTTGTCTGCTTGTGGCCCTGACCTTGGCTTATTCTTTTTCTATCCCTATCCTTCTGTTGCCTACTGTGGGTGTGATCTGGAGGACCCTGGGGGTCGCGACCTGGAGCCAGTTGAAGCCCAGTCCATCCTCACCGCTAGAGGCTCTGGTGAACACCTGCTGGTTCTTAGACTCCGCGCCCCAGGGAATCCTACACTCTAACCCCGGTGGGATCCATGTTGGTGTTCCAGCGGCCCTGCCTTCCTTATACCCGGACTCCCATCTGCAGCAGTCAGCCGTAGGGTCCACTACCTTGCGGTGCACTTCTGATCCCAACGGTCTGCATCTGTCACCTAGCCTCAAGGTGACCTGACATTCCCCTTAAAATCCATACCAGACCTGAAGGGTCTGGTATAGATTTTGAGGGGGACCCCACGCCATTTTTTTTTTTAAATTTTGCCCGGGGTTCCCCTTAATATCCATTCCAGACCTGAAGGGCCTGGTATGGAATTTAGGGGGACCCCCCACGTCATTTTTTTTTTTAAATTTTGGTTCGGGGTTCCCCTGTGGGGAATTCCCATGCCGTTTTTATCAATGAACTTCTATGTGTATTGTTGGACCGGTGTAGTGTCGCTGAGTGCCTCCCATCGAATAATGTCTCCTATGTACTGCGCATGCGCAGTGCGTGACGTCACGCCAGCTGATTTCCCAATCAGCTGGCTTGGTGTATCGACTGCACATGCGCAGTACGTAGGAGGCATTTTCCGACAAAAGAGAAGATAATTAGAGCACATAAATATATTAAAAAATTACGAGAAAGAACAGCAATAGAAAGGAGAGAACTGGTAAAAGGCAGAAATGGCAGAAACAGAGGGAAAAAGGAAAAAAATGAAAAAAAGAAAGAAAAAAGAAATAAAATGGCAATAAAATAAAATGAGATAAAATAAAAAATGAAAAAATGGAATAAAAAAATAATAATTAAAAAATTAATAGAAATAAAAACAAACAAAATAAAAATATATATATAAATGTAAATAAAATAAAAATAATAATAAAAAAGAATAAATAAAAAAAATAAAATAAAAAAAAGAATAAAAATAAATCTAAATAATAAAAATAGAAAGATATATATAAGAATGCCTATCAATGAAAAAAAAGAAAAAAATAATCAAATATTAGACAAGCAGAGACCCAAGCGACTCGCTCCTATGGGGAGCACCCTATGCTAATATCACAGCCTCCCGTTGAAAAATGCATACTACGTACTGCGCATGCGCAGTACGTCACTCCAGCTGATTTCCGGATCAGCTGGCGTGACGTATCGACTGCACATGCGCAGTTCGTCATATGCATTTTCCGACGGGAGGCAAGCCACGGGGAGCGTGTGGAGGGAGAGAATCTTAAAGAGGGAGTCCTGCGAAAAAAAATTTAAAAGTCAGCAGCTACAAATACTGCAGCTGCTGACTTTTTAAATAAGGACACTCACCTGTCCCGTCCCAGGGTCCAGCGATGTCAGCACCCCAGACAGAATCGTCCCTTGGTCCTCGAGTGCTGCCGCCGCCATTCTCTGTAAGGGAATCAGGAAGGCAAGCGTTGCAGCTTCACTTCCCGGTTTCCTACTGCACGTTGCACTGCGCTTCCTTACTGGACCCCGCTGTCTCTGGGACCTGTGTGTGTTGGGGGGGGCGGGGAGGGGGCGTAGACTCCCATGGGAGTCTACGCCGGAAGTAAGTGCAAATATCTGTCTTAAACAGGTATCTGCACCCCCCTCCCCCCTGAAAGGTGCCAAATGTGACACCTGAGGGGGGGAGGGTTCCGAAAAGCGGAGATTCAATTTTTGTGTGAACCTCCGCTTTAAATGTAAGATTCTGCCTCGCTCTCTGTGGCGTGATGTATCGACTGGGCATGCGCAGTTCGTTGGACGCATTTTTCGACGAGAGGCAAGCCACGAGAGCACGCGGAAAGAGAACACTGACGTAAGGGAGAACTCCACAGGGAACACTGACGTAAGGGAGAACTCCGCAGGGAAAACTGACGTAAGGGAGAACTCCGCAGGGAACACTGACATAAGGGAGAACTCCGCTGGCTTAATAACATCAGCGGCAACGTCAGTGTTCCCTGTGGAGTTCTCCCTTACGTCAGTGTTCCCTGCGGAGTTCTCCCTTATGTCAGTGTTCTCTTTCCGTGCGCTCCCGTGGCTTGCCTCTCGTCGAAAAATGCATCCGACGAACTGCGCATGCCCAGTCGATACGTCACGCCACAGAGAGCGAGGCAGAATCTTACATTTAAAGCGGAGGTTCGCGCAAAAATTGAACCTCCGCTTTTCGGAACCCTCATTTGGTCACATTTGGCACCTTTCAGAGGGTAGCGGGGTGCAGATACCTGTCTAAGACAGTTATTTGCACCTACTTCCGGCGTAGACTCCCGTCCCCCCCGCGCTGTCTGCTGGGACACACACAGGTCCCAGAGACAGTGGGGACCAGTAAGGAAGCGCAGCGCGACTTGCGCATGCGCAGTAGGGAACCGGGAAGTGAAGCCGCAATGTTTGACTTCCTGATTGCTTTACAGAGAATGGCGGCGGCAGCACCCGAAGAACGAGGGATGATTTGGTCTCGGGTGCTGATATCACTGGACCCTGGGACATGTGAGTGTCCTTATTTTATAAGTCAGCAGCTGCAGTATTTGTAGCTGCTGACTTTTAAATGTTTTTTCACGGGACTCCCTCTTTAAGATTCTCTCCCTCCACACGCTCCCCGTGGCTTGCCTCCCATCGGAAAATGCATATGACGAACTGCGCATGTGTAGTCGATACGTCACGCCAGCTGATCGGGAAATCAGCTGGAGTGACGTGACGTACTGCGCATGCGCAGTACGTAGGAGGCATTTTTTGACAGGAGGCAATAATCGACGTTACACCGGTGTAGTGTTGATTATTGCCTCCCTTTGAAAAATGCATACTATTTACATTTACCAATTTGCCAATCAGCTGGCGTGACGTATCGACTCACAAATGCAATGACGAACTGCACATGTGCAGTCGATACGTCACGGCAGCTGATCGGGAAATCATCTGGAGTGACGTGACGTACTGCGCATGCGCAGTACGTAGTATGCATTTTGCAGTGGGAGGCTGTGATATTAGCATAGGGTTCTCCACATAGGAGCGAGTCGCTTGGGTCTCTGCTTTCTAATATTTGATTTTTTTTTTTCATTGATAGGCATTCTTATATATATCTTTCTATTTTTATTATTTAGATTTATTTTTATTATTTTTTTATTTTATATTTTTATTTTTATTTTTTTATTTATTTATTCTTTTTTATTATTATTTTTATTTTATTTACATTTATATATATATATATATATATATATATATATATATATATATATATATATATATATATATATATATATATATATATATATATAGTTTGTTTTTATTTGTATTAGTTTTTTAATTATTATTCTTTTATTCCATTTTTTCAATTTTTATTTTATCTCATTTTATTTTATTGCCATTTTATTTCTTTTTTTCTTCCTTTTTTTCATGTTTTCCTTTTTCCCTCTGTTTCTGCCATTTCTGCCTTTTACCAGTTCTCTCCTTTCTATTGCTGTTCTTTCTTGTAATTTTTTAATATATTTTATGTGCTCTAATTATCTTCTCTTTTGCTCTCTTGTCTCTGCCTTGTGATCACTTTTGCTTTTCCCGAGCCTCACTCCTACACTGACACTGTTTTCTCTACCTCCGCGCGCTCCCCATGTCCCGTCGGAAAATGCCTCCTACGTACTGCGCATGTGCAGTTGATACACCAAGCCAGCTGATTGGGAAATCAGCTGGCGTGACGTCACGCACTGCGCATGCGTATGAGGCATTATTCGACGGGAGGCACTCATCGACACTACACCGGCAATGCATTAATAGCCGTGAGTAGTTTTAAATGACTTTTTTTCCTTTGAAATGTCATTTTGCTGTCAGACTGTTCTAAACACGGGAAACATGCGCCCCTTTACAGGCATACTATAACATTATAACAATACTGCGCTGACACCAATCCTGGAGGTAATATTACTGCACCGATATCAGTCCTGAGGTTAATACTACTGCATTAATGCCAATCCTGGGAGTAATAATATTGTATTGACACCAATCCTAGGAGTAATATTACTGCACTGACACCAATCCTGGGGGTAATATTACTGCTCTGATACCAATCCTGGGGGTAATATTACTGCGCTGACACCAATCCTGGGGGTAATATTACTGCTCTGACAACAATCCTGGGGGTAATATTACTGCTCTGACACCAATCCTAGGAGTAATATTACTGCAATGACACCAATCCTGGGGGTAATATTACTGCTCTGACACCAATCCTGGGGGTAATATTACTGCTCTGACACCAATCCTGGGGGTAATATTACTGCACTGCTACCAATCCTGGGGCTAATATTACTGCACTGATAGTAGTCTACTGCATTAATGCCAATCCTGGGGGTAATAATACTGCATTGACGCCAATTCTAGGGATAATATTACTGCACTGACACCAATCCTGGGGGTAATATTACTGCACTGCTACCAATCCTGGGGGTAATATTACTGCACTGATGCCAATACTTGGGATAATATTACTGCACTGACACCAATCCTAGGATTAATATTACTGCACTGACGCCAATCCTGGGGGTAATATTACTGCTCTGACACCAATCCTAGGGGTAATATTACTGCTCTGACACCAATCCTAGGAGTAATATTACTGCACTGACACCAATCCTGGGGGTAATATTACTGCTCTGACACCAAACCTAGGAGTAATATTACTGCACTGACACCAATCTTAGGGGTAATATTACTGCACTGACACCAATCCTAGGGGTAATATTACAGTGCTGACACCAATCCTAGGGGTAATATTACTGCACTGGCACCAATCCTGGGGGTAATATTACTGCACTGATACCAATCCTGGGGCTATATTACTGCACTGATATCAGTTATGAGGGTAATACTATTGCATTAATGCCAATCCTGGGGGTAATAATACTGCATTGACACCAATTCTAGGGGTAATATTACTGCACTGACACCAATCCTGAGGGTAATACTATTGCATTGACACCAATCCTGAGGTTAATACTACTGCACTAATGCCAATCCTAGGAGTAATAATATTGCATTGACACCAATCCTAGGAGTAATATTACTGCAATGACACCAATCCTGGGGGTAATATTACTGCATTGACACCAATCCTGGGGGTAACATTACTACATTGACACTAATCCTGGGGGTAATATTACTGCACTGATACCAATCCTGGGGGTAATATTACTGCACTGATATCAGTCCTAAGGTTAATACTACTGCATTAATGCCAATCCTGGGGGTAATAATACTGCATTGACGCCAATTCTAGGGGTAATATTACTGCACTGACACCAATCCTGGGGGTAATACTATTGCATTGCTACCAATCCTGGGGGTAATATTACTGCACTGATACCAATACTGGGAGTAATATTACTGCACTGACACCAATACTGGGGGTAATATTACTTCACTGATACCAATCTTAGGGGTAATATTACTGCATTGACACCAATCCTGGGGGTAATATTACTGCACTGATACCAATCCTGGGGGTAATATTACTGCATTGACACCAATCCTGGGGGTAACATTACTACATTGACACTAATCCTGGGGGTAATATTACTGCACTGACACCAATCCTGGGGGTAATATTACTGCACTGCTACCAATCCTGGGGGTAATATTACTGCATTGACACCAATCCTGGGGTTATTACTACTGCACTGACACCAATCCTGGGGGTAATATTACTGCGCCGGCACCAATCCTGGGGGTAATATTACTGCTCTGATAATAATCCTGGGGGTAATATTACTGCACTGATATCAATCATGAGGGTAATACTATTGCATTAACACCAATCCTGGGGGTAATAATACTGCACTGACACCAATCCTGAGGGTAATATTACTGCGCTGACATCAATCCTGGGGGTAATATTACTGCTCTGATAACAATCGGTAATACTATTGCATTGACACCAATCCTGGGTGTAATATTACTGTACTGATACCAATCCTAGGGGTAATATTACTGCACTAACACTAATCCTGGGGGTATTATTACTGCACTGACAGCAATCCTGGGGGTATTATTACTGCACTGACACCAATCCTGGGGGTAATACTACTGCACTGACACCAATCCTGGGGGCATTATTACTGCACTAACACCAATCCTGGGGGTGGGGGTAATATTACTGCACTGACACCAATCCTGGGGGTAATACTACTGCACTGACACCAATCCTGGGGGTAATGTTATTGCACTGATATCAGTCCTGAGGGTAATACTGCTGCATTAATGCCAATCCTGGGGGTAATAATACTGCATTGACACCAATTCTAGGGTAATATTACTGCACTGACACCAATCCTGGGGGTAATGCTATTGCACTGACACCGATCCTGGGTGTAATATTACTGCACTGACACCAATACTGGGGGTAGTATTACTGCACTGATACCAATCCTGGGGGTAATATTACTGCATTGACACCAATCCTGGGGATATTATTACTGCACTGACAGCAATCCTGGGGGTAATATTACTGCACTGACACCAATCCTGGGGGTAATACTACTGCACTGACACCAGTCCTGTGTGTAATACTACTGCACTTACACCAAACCTGGGGGTAATATTACTGCACTGATACCAATCCTTGGGGTAATACTACTGCATCGACACCAATCCTGGTGGTAATATTACTGCATTTGAAACTGGATAAATTGTATCATCACAGGGTGGCACTGTGGATACACAAATAGACTTCCTAGTAACGTCCTAGTTAATGGTAAATAATATTTATTGAAAATTTACTTTTTAGGCACACCCATACACTTCAAGTTTCTGGTTTTGTGCTATCTGCTTTTACCCTTTATCTTTGATGTTATCGCAATGTTAACAATATTTCCAATCTCCTGAAGAAGCTCTGGCATGCGCAACATGTAGTGCAAACCTACTATATGCCTCAACCATAAACTGCACCTAAGTATTTTGAACATTACTTGCCCATCCTAGGTCACTTCTTACTTTTGTATATGATAATATTGATATAAATGGTGGCGTGAGTGCTTTGTAGGCAATTTGTCATAACGTGATTTTCTAATTGAAAAAATGGACTCAACAAATTAAGAAGATTTTTGAACAACATTGGGGGATTTTGAAGAATGATAGGATACTTGGGTATATTATAATTGAAAGACCCAAGGTTATATATCGAGGGGTGCCTTCACTTAAGAGTAAGATCGCACCAACCATTATTAATCCCCCGATTGGGCCAACATTTTTCCATAACTGGATAGGGTATTATCCATGTAAAAAATGTTCTGTTTGTCATTATAATACTTGTGGAGCAAAGCTACTAAGGAATTTAGATCTACGGTGATGTCACGTACCTGGTAAGTAGAGCCCGGAATGCAGGGAACGGCCTCTCGTATACCTCCGACTCAGGAACCCCTGGTAGTGATGACAGGGGCTCGAGAGTGCGAAGGGGCACAAGTGCCTGACTGAAAGGCTGGAGCAGGGAGCTGAATCAGATAGTCAGCTGGAAGGTGTCCTATAGTCCGGCAGCAGGATGTAGGCAGCAGGGAGGTGACCTGTAGTCCAGCAGCGGGATGTAGACAACAGGGAGGTGTCTTGTAGTCCAGCAGCAGGATGAAGACAGCAAGGAGGTGTCTTGTAGTCCAGCAGCAGGATGTAGACAGGGAGGTGTCTTGTAGTCCAGTAGCAGGATGAAGACAGCAGGGAGGTGTCTTGTAGTCCAGCAGCAGGATGCAGACAGCAGGGAGGTGTCTTGTAGTCCAGCAGCAGGATGAAGACAGCAGGGAGGTGTCTTGTAGTCCAGCAGCAGGATGAAGACAGCAGGGTACAGGCAAGCCGGGTCAGACACTGGCGGGCAGAACAGGTAGAGTAGGTAAATCCAGGAGAGTAGTCAAGTCCAAAAGCTGAGATCAGGGCGGGCAGAAAACAGAGTAGTCAAAGTCCAAAGCCGGGATCAGGGCAGGCAGCAAACGGAGTAGTCAGGAACAGTCCAACAGGTATCAGGTAGCAAATACAAAGTAACAGGGCAGTAGGGGTCTTCAGGAACGCTGTAGACTGGACAGCAAGGCAGCAGTGGAACAGTCCCCTTTAAATAGCCTCCTTTGGCGCCAAGTGCTGTTATAGGGAGCGCGCGCGGGGCGAGCGCACCCGCGCGTACCCGTACGCCGCTATTGGCGCTATTGCGCATGTGCGTACGCTTATTAGTGCTATTGCGCGCGTGCGAGCGCCGGATGGCGCTTTTATGCACAGGCATTCCTTTAAACTTTAGTTTGCTGGGGTATTTTCAAGAGGGCTTTCCCTGACAGGTGACTAACCGGGTTTACACAATCAAACATTTTTGTACATGTGCTACGACCAATGTCGTATTTCTACTGACTTGTCCATGCGGCAAGCAGTACGTTGGCCAAACTATATGGTCATTCACAGTTAGGGTGACCAAGCACATTAACAAAATCTAACTTGGGAGTATCAAACATACAGTCACCCGACATTACTGGCAACATCTTGCTAGTGATCCAACTGGGACTCATTTTTGATCATAGATCAGATTTATCGCCCTGTGGAGGGGCGGAGCCAACGCTAGAGGTGTATCCAGATTGGAAACTTTCTGGATATATGAGTTGCAGACCCACCACCCACAAGGAATGAATGTGGAGTGGGACATTAAACTCCTTTATAAATAGAGCATAATAGAATATTTATATACAATAGAGGGATTCATATTATAAATCCCTTTCACGACTAAGCCTATTTTTTACATTTGGTGTTTACAAGTTAAAATCCGTATTTTTTGCTAGAAAATTACTTAGAGCCCCCAAACATTATATATATTTATATATATATATGTTAGCTGAGAATCTAGAGAATAAAATGGTGATTGTTGCAATATTTTATATCACGTGGTATTTGTGCAGCGGTGTTTTAAAGGCTCCATAGGCGACGCTTTAAAATTTTTTTAACGTTTACCAGGTTAGAGTTACAGAGGAGGTCTAGTGCTAGAATTATTGCTCTCACTCTGACGATCGCGGCGATACCTCACATGTGTGATTTGAACACCATTTACATATGCGGGCGCGACTTCTGTGTGCGTTTTCTTTGCTGTGCGAGCTTGCGGGGACGGGGGTGCTTTAAAAAATTTTTTTCTTATTTATTTATTTTTATATTAAAAAATTGTGTTTAAAAAAAAAAAAAAAAAAATGTGATCACTTTTATTGCTGTCACAAGGAATGTAAACATCCCTTGTGACAGCAATAGATGGTGACAGGTACTCTTTATGGAGGGATCGGAGGTCTAAAAGACCTCCAATCCCTCCTTTGCACTTCCAAGTATTCAGATCGCTGAAAACGGCGATTCTGAATACTGTATATTTCTTTAAAACCTGCGCCATTGGCAGCCGAGTAAACGGGAAGTGACATCATGACATTGCTTCCGTGTTTACTAATAGGAGACTGTCAGTAGCCGCCGGAGGTGGCAGATCGGTGATCGGGCCTCCCGACGAAACGAAGGCCCGGTAAGAGTGGCGGGAGGCAGCGGGAGGGGGGGATATCCCCTCCCGCTCCTCCAGTATAACTGCCGAGCGGCTTTTAGCCGCATCGGTTGTTATACCTGGATAGCCGATCGCCGACTCTAAAAAACAGTACCGGGATGATGCCTGCAGCTGCGGGCATCATCCCAGTATAACCCCCGAAAGCCGAGTACGCACATCTGCGTACTCTCGGCGGGAAGGGGTTAAGGAGCGATTTTTGCAGATTCATTTTTTTATTCATTTATTTAATAAAATCTCATGGAATTTAAAATTTTTTTTATGAATAATCTTTTTATTAATTTTTTAAATAAATTTTTTACTGGTATGCTACCAATTTTATATAGTTATAACGTTATGCAACTTCTGCCTTGTTGTAACATAATGTTAATGTAATATTTTTAGATTTCCAGTTATGGGTCTATAATCAACGGTACATAAGTGGCAATGATGACATCCGTCCGTCCTTTCATAGCGAGGCTTGGTTGCCGTCCGTGGATTGGTCTGTGAGCAGAATCAATAACAACCAGCCTCGCTTTTATAACGAGGTTTGGATGTTGGTCTTTTTAGTTGTGTATTGTTTGCCGCTGTAGCTGGCATAATTATGATTGCAGTGGATACGGTTCATTTACACACATGATATCTCTATTATGTATGGTTCATTTATTGCTTTTAGGTTCGGCAGTTGAAATAACAATTCTCTTCCGGGTTCGAAACAGGAAGTGATGTCATGCGGAGCTTGTTTCCGGCATCATGTACAATTTGGGGTCACCATATCTATTTAAGCGGTGTAGATGTAGGGGGATCCATACCCCCCATGACGACTGGTTAGTCGAAACACGTCAGGTGGACCTTCTTACACACATCTCTCTTGTATCTGTACCCATTTATGATAAGCCTATTTACGATCTTCAAAATGTGAGTGTTCATTTTAACATTATATTAAATACTACTTTTAAAAAATGGTATCACTCTATGCAAGATTTCTTTCCTTGTATTACGCATGTTATGTGGTACCAAGCCTCTGTCCTCTACATGAAGTTTTGGGGTCCATTTTCCATATCCTATTGATGTTTTGACCTTTGATGCCGATCAACCGTTGTAGATCCAGGACCAGCTGCATCTATTGGGTATACTAAACCAACAAGCCTTTAGGACTTGGGTGGTATATGCCTCTCCAAGTCATCACGATCTGGTAAGCCTCCTCCTATTTACGGTGGTGGTGTTTCTGGCTATCTTCTCATCTTAAGGGTCACATCTGTGGTTGGATTTCTACATACATTTGCTGGATCACATATATATTTGGACTTTTTCAGTTGTGCATTTATGCTTTGGACTGTTTATTTACCTGCTGAGATGTAGGCACTACACTAACACAGTGAAATTAATCTATTCACTTGTGGTGGATTTAACACAATTGTTTTGAGGTATAACCATCTAGAGGTGTTTATATATATACAAATACTGTATACCCTCACTTTTTTTTACATAATCAGCGCTGCACTTGTTTATACTGTGATTTTCGAATTGACTTCATATGTATGTATACATAATGTTTTTAATGATATTTAAATTAACAATATTATAATTTAAGAAATTTGAAGTGTACAGGTGTGCTATAAAGTCCGTTTTCAATAAATATACAATTATTTTCCATTAACTAGGATGTTGGCACAAGTCTATTTGTGTATCCACAGTGCCACCCTGTGATGATACAATTTATTCGGTTTCAAATGCAGTAATATTACCCCCAGGATTGGTGTCAATGCAGTCATTTTAACCCAAGAATTGGTGTCAATGCAGTAATATTAACCCCACGCATCAGATGCCCCAGTAGAAGTCCTAGTAGGACGAAACGCGTAGGGCTTGGTTTTGCAGCTCCTCACATTGCTTTTTTTTATCTGTGATCACATTTTACCTGTACAGTATGCTGGTTTTTATGAAAATAAACACCCACATTTTTCTGATCTGCACCATTGGAAGCCTTTTCTTTTTTGCATATACTTTGCATTATGAGCCTGCCCAACTCTTCCATCTGGCCATCCATGGCCCAGTGGCCGGCTCCATTGTTGTGACTCCATTGCAAGAATACCGGATCCTCGAGGACATCGTTGATTGCTCCTGTCCCTCTGCTGGATACTTCAGGATCTTCCGAATTGTTCCTGCCATATCGAGGTTCTGGTTACCCATGCCTGCCTGACCTATATACTTTGCATATACTTAGCAGGCATGCCTGCCTGACCTATATACTTTGCATTATGAGCCTGCCCAACTCTTCCATCTGGCCATCCATGGCCCAGTGGCCGGCTCCATTGTTGTGACTCCATTGCAAGAATACCGGACCCTCGAGGACATCGTTGATTGCTCCTGTCCCTCTGCTGGATACTTCAGGATCTTCCGAATTGTTCCTGCCATATCGAGGTTCTGAGTAACCATGCCTGCCTGACCTGGTGTCGCTAAAATCCAGGTCCATTGGTTCCTGTAAGAGTACACACTCTCATATTTTATTGTCGTCACCTGTTACTGATACTAACCCTGGTGTTCCTGGCTCCTTATATGAAGAAATCTTCGTGTGTGGTGCCCTTGGCCCCTTATATGAACAATCTTTTTTGTGGTGTACCCGCCATCTCTTGGGATAGACCCACTTGGGATTTACCATTTGTTTACTATTGTTTCACAATTGGGACTTATTCACGTTTTGATTGTATCATACATGTATATGTTTATTCATGTTCTTACTTAGTTTTTTAACTAGCTCTACATTTCCACACACTTCCGTATATGAATTTTTGTCACATTCGTATGCAGTTGCTTTCGGTGTAGGATAGCGCAATAATTTTTTGCACCTTACAATACTACTACATTGACACAATCCTGAAGGTAATAATTCTACACTGGGAGGCAATATTAATGCACTGACACCAATCCTGGGGTTGATACATGCAGAACAGTAACATACATGGAAATATTGTAATGTATATGCGTATATATATATATATATATATATATATATATATATATATATATATATATATATATATATATATAAAGTGGGGACAGAAAGTATTCAAACCCCCTTACATTTTTCACTCTTTGTTATATTGCAGCCATTTGCTAAAATAATTTAAGTTCATTTTTTTCCCTCATTAATGTACACACAGCACCCCATATTGACATATTGACAGAAAAACACAGAATTGTTGACATTTTTGCAGATTTATTAAAAAAAAAGAAAAGAGCCATCTGGATTACCCACCATTGATTGGGAAAAGGAAGTGAGAGCAAAGAGCTCATGGGAAGATCTGCATATGAGTTTTGACTCATCTGGGAGGTGAGCGTGCATTTTTACTGGTGGTGGTGTGCACTCCTTTTGAGGACGAACAATCACTGTGGTGGAATTGTATGGATACACTGATCACAAGAAGAGTTTTTCATGTTTTATTTCTTAATTTTTTCATTTTATGGACTATTCATTTATATGTAGGATTTATTTATTTTAGAGATTTGCATTTTATACTTATAATTTTACACATAGCGCTACATTTATTTACTATCCATTTTGAAACTAGTGTGGTGTACCACTTGGAATGTTTAGCAGCTGTGCACGTTTATTATTAGGTTACCTTATTTAAACATCACAAATTTTTTTTTTTTACTTGTGGCGCTGATTGTTTCATCTTATAATTTGTTGGAAGGTAAACCTTTGGCCCAGTCTGAGGTCCTGAGCACTCTGGAGAAGGTTTTCGTCCAGGATATCCCTGTACTTGGCCGCATTCATCTTTCCCTTGATTGCCACAAGTCGTCCTGTCCCTGCAGCTGAAAAACACCCCCACAGCATGATGCTGCCACCACCATGCTCCACTGTTGGGACTGTATCGGACAGGTGATGAGCAGTGCCTGTTTTTCTCCACACATACCGCGTAGAATTAAGGCCAAAAAGTTCTATCTTGGTCTCATCAGACCAGAAAATCTTTTTTTTCACCATCTTGGAGTCCTTCAGGTGTTTTTTTAGCAAACTACATGTGGGCTTTCATGCGTCTTGCACTGAGGAGAGGCTTCCTTTGGGCCACTCTGCCATAAAGCCCCGACTGGTGGAGGGCTGCAGTGATGGTTGACTTTCTACAACTTTCTCCCATCTCCCGACAGCATCTCTGGAGCTCAGCCACAGTGATCTTTGGGTTCTTCTTTACCCCTCTCACCAAGGCTTTTCTCCCCCGATAGCTCAGTTTGGCCAGACGGCCAGCTCTAGGAAGGGTTCTGGTCATCCCAAATGTCTTCCATTTAAGAATTATGGAGGCCACTGTGCTCTTAGGAACCTTAAGTGCAGCAGAATTTTTTTTGTAACCTTGGTCAGATCTGTGCCTTGCCACAATTCTGTCTCTGAGCTCTTCAGGCAGTTCCTTTGACCTCATGATTCTCATTTGCTCTGACATGCACTATGAGCTGTAAGGTCTTATATAGACAGGTATGTGGCTTTCCTAATCAAGTCCATTTAGTATAATCAAACACAGCTGGACTCAAATGAAGGTGTAGAACCATCTCAAGGATGATCGGAAGAAATGGACAGCACCTGAGTTAAATATATGAGTGTCACAGCAAAGGGTCTGAATACTTAGGACCATGTGATATTTCAGTTTTTCTTTTTTAATAAATCTGCAAAATTGTCAACAATTCTGTGTTTTTCTGCTGTCAATATGAGGTGCTGTGTGTACATTAATGAGGAAAAAAAATAACTTAAATGATTTTAGCAAATGGCTGCAATATAACAAAGAGTGAAAAATTTAAGGGGGTCTGAATACTTTCCATGCCCACTATATATATATATGGCTTCCAACGTTTTTTTCTGCAGCCAATTAACTCCCCAGCATGTTATCCTATGTGTCCATGCACACATAGGCTGTTATCAGCAGTTTTTGGCAGGGGTGTTTTTGTACTGTAAAGCTATTCAGTGTTTATCAGCGTTTTAGACCCCTAAGCTTTTGGAGGAATATAGTTTAGAAAAACTCATTCTACAGCTGCAGCTTAGGTACATCTATCTGCACTGTTTTCTTATCTAGCTTCAAAGCACAAAGTCCTGTGGCTTTCTCCTGCTCTGTTCTTCTGTTATCAGCATAATAACTTCGGACAAGTTCTCCCACAACTTTAAAAATAACAGCCTGAAATTTGTGTCAGGGTGTGTGCTATAAATAGATTAGCAGAGAGCTGGTCTATTCACAGCACAGCTCTGCGAGTCTCTGTCTGCCTATGTGGAGGGGGGGGGTGTGCCTTTCCTCCAATCAGCTGTCACACAGTGTATGGCAAGAATCTACACCCACAGGTGAATCAGGAAGAGAAATTCTAACAGGACATACACTTTCTAAACAGTATGTAAAGCTGAAGGCAGCATGTATACATGTAGTACTTGTGTAGGGAGATTTGTTTAATCTCTGTGTATAATCTGAGGCTGTTCACTTCACTGGGTTTGTGAGGGTGTACATCTGCTTTACCGTACATGTAAATAAATAATAGACTATAATACATATGTGTTATTTGGTACTTTTACAAATTATTTTCTTACTGTAAATAAAAATATTTTTGGTGTAATACTTTGATAGTTTGATTATTATTATTTTTTTTAATACATCACATATCTGCTAAATTATTAATTTATTCACACACACACACACACACACACACGGTAATAATCATTCAGAACTTCAAACTCTAATGCCCCATACACACGGTCTGACATTGATCGGACATTCCGACATTCCGACAACATTCCGACAACAAAATCCATGGATTTTCCGATCGCCAACAACGCGGTGACGTCAACCACGTGCGACGAGACTAGAAAAGGCCAGTTCAGAACCAAGCGCGGCACCCTTTGGGCTCCTTTTGCTAATCTCGTGTTAGTAAAAGTTTGGTGAGAGACGATTCGCGCTTTTTCAGACTTTCAGATAGTTTTCTGCGGTTCAGTTTGTGCTTGTGGGTTTGTATCTGCTCTTCAGTGCGTGCAAGCAAGCTATGCGTGACTTTGTCATTGTGTTCTTGTTCGTTCGTTACTGTTTTTCAGGTCGCTCTTCACAGGCCTTGCTGTTCTTTAGTGCATTCTGTTACTTCGTTCTGAGCAGCCGACCGTTTTCTAGCCATGTTGCGTATACGTACTCCTCATAGAGTTCGTGCTGTGCGGGGGCTTGGTGTTGGGGTCCTGACCTTGACACAAGTCCAGTCCATGAACAGGGCGGGGAGGAGTTCATGGACCAAGAATTGGTTGCTTCAGCGTGACCAGTTCTCTCATATGCCTTTGCTCCGTGAGATACGTGAGAATAATCTCGATGATTTCAGGAACTTTCTCAGGATGACGGACCCTGTATTTCGCCATTTTTTTGGCTTCGCTGACCCCTTATATCAGCAGGCAGGATACCTGAATGAGGCAAGCCATCACTCCGGAGCAGAGGCTCGTCGCTACCCTGCAGTACTTGGCGATGGGGAGAAGCCTGCAGGACTTGAAGTTCTCGACAGGCATCTCCCCCCAGGCTCTGGGGATCATTATCCCAGAGACCTGTTCTGCCATCATACAGGTCCTGCAGAAGGAGTATATGAAGGTAAGATTTATCCTTTGATATCACATTTTATTGTATTGAATGTTTGCTAATATATTGTATTTCTTTCCTCATTCCCTAATTACCATGATTGGAATATGCTGTGAATGTCCCCTTTGTTTTCATGCATGCTGGATTTTTATGTAATTATTTTTTTAGTCCTTCATACATATTTGCCTTCACTTACCTCCCCAGTATGGTCTCCTGGCCCTATATTCATCTCATGTAGTCACTTAACAATGTATTTTATCAGCTCCATAGTAGTGCTTTACCCCAAACACCCCCTAAAATGTTTAGAAATCTGATTTGTGCTTTAAATTCAGACAGAGTGCCAGAGGCTTTTTTGGGGGGTTCCTAAATCATTTGGAACCCTCCCTCCCCCCAACTGCTAAGTCAGCTGATACCAATTCTCTATCTATCCTCAATCATCTATCTGCTGACTTTGCCAAGCCCATACACACTATACCCATCTCTTTACTGGTCAGATGTATGGATGAATTCCCCAAAGCATGTAGTGCAAGGGCCTGCCTGTATACTTTCAAATGGTACTGTTTAAAGTTTTTGTATCCTATTATTATCTTGATAGGTAATAGCAGAATGTCCAAATGTGCTCAATTGTGTACAGTGTGTATTTATATCTTTGTATTCTGACACTTCTTACCTGTCCAGTGGGCTGCCAATAGTGTAACTAAGGAGGGGCTGTTCCAAGTAATACCCTGTATTTAGGCATTCATCTCTCAATGAAGTGAAGAGGGTTACCTGTCCAAGATCCCCCCCCCCCCTATAATGTTAGAAATGGCCCATGGGGGGGGGGGGGATATGATAGGTGTACCTTATACTTTGGTGTTGTAAAATTCCCCTTAATAAATGTTATCTGGATGTTGGCCAAGAATGTTTGTGTCTAATCTGCTTTCCATGTTTATGTGCAAAAATACTAAGTTTTTTTTTGTTTTCCTCAACAGTTTCCTTCCACGCCACAGGAATGGCAGACTGTGGCCTCCCACTTTGCCCAGCGGTGGGACTTTCCTAACTGCACATGGAGCAGCACGAACGTAATAAACACAAAAAGAATAGGAACACAGCACAACTACTTACTTTTTTTTTCTCGTAATTTGAGGTCCGACCACCGCTTCCTGAGCTGATCTTTCGTTCGACGTACCCCGAAATTCCGGTGCAGACTTTTGACCACTTTAGCCATGATCTTGGCCTTTCTGACATTGGGGTTGGGGTAAGGTCCATACTTCCTGTCATAGTCGGCCTTCTTCAGGATGTCGACCATCTCCAACATCTCCCCAAAAGACATATTTGAGGCCTTAAATCTCCTTCTGGATCGGGACGTCTCCGGATTCGGGCTTTCCTCCTCCTCGTTCCTGTAATTAGCACGCACCTGCTGTGTATCCGCCATGTGCTCGTCCCCCACTGCGCAGAACGAAAAGGGTCGGGGAATAGACTAGAAAGAACGTCAGGGGCGGGCCGAGTTACACGCATGCGCAGTGTGTATAAAGCGTAACACGCGTGCGTATTACGTACGATCTGTGAGCGGAGGAAGGAGCATCGGAGGCCCCGATCGTGATAACGAAGGTAAGATCTAAACTTGGGCCTATACTGCTTCGAAATTGAAGCCTATATTGTAACAAGATTAGGAGAGTTTGGCCTGACCTTAGGGTTTGTCTTGTGTTGTGTCTTGCAGAGAAAATGGATGGCTTCAATGACCACAACTTCCTCCCCCTGTTCATAGACAAATACAGGGAGCTGCCCTGTCTGAGGCAGGTAAGACATCCCCATTATAATAATAAACAAAAGAGGCAGGCAGCGCTGGAGAAACTGCTGGAGTTGGTGAAGCCGCTGGTCCCCACAGCAACCATCCCTTATTTAAAAACCAAAATTGGTGGCCTGAGGAGCACTTATCTTAGGGAGCGCAAGAAGGTCACGGATTCCCAGAGATCCGGAGCTGCAGCAGATGACGTTTATGTCCCCAGGCTCTGGTACTATGAGAGACTGCGATTTCTGTCAGACCACACTGAAGTCAGGGAATCCCTCTCCACTCTTCCTTCCACTCTTCCTTCCACCCCAGCTGAGGCTTCCGATGTCCAACCTGGGCCTTTCAGCCAGGAAGAAGTGGAGGAGCCCAGCTGGAGTCAGGTATAGCATTCTTCTACAGATTTCTTGTCAATAAAGAAATGATCTTTACTAGATGTTATTATTGATCACTAATTGCTGATTGAAAAAAGTGTTTTACATATCAATAGACAGTAGTGGGCACCCAAAATTGGGACAAGAATGAAAAATGCTGGGCTCAGAATGATAGTCTGTTATATTTGTTAACATTCAATTTGCAACAGTCAGGAGGTGAAAATTGTGTGTGAATGATGACTAAAAAACTAAAACTATGTCCCTTTTTCATACACAGGAAGACCTCAGCCAGGAGGAGGCTGTGGAATGTGGCAGCCAGGAGAAGGTGGGGCTAAGTTGCAGCCAGGAGGAGGCGGGGCTAAGTGTCAGCCAGGAGAAGCCTGGGACCAGTCGCAGCCTGACCGAATCGCAGGTTCCTCCCCTCTGCCTTCTATACAAAAGACCCAGGAAGGGGAGTCACGTTCAGGATTCAGCACTCAGGCTTATTCAGGAGGCTTCTGCGTCCCTCAGAGCCTTACCCACTCCTGAAGAGGCCTTTGCCTGCATGGCTGCCACAAAACTGCAGGGCATGCAGGAGGGTCAACGCCTCATGTGTGAGCAACTTATTTATAAAGTCCTAACTAAGGGGTGAGTGGCGAAATCACACCCAAGACCGACGTGATTGAGTTGGACCATCCTCCTCCTCCTGCTGCCACAACTCCACCACCAGAGCCACAGAATGGAAGGAAGCATGGAAGGAAGACCTGAGAGTGATGACCCTGGGTTCAGTCTGGTCTGACAAAAGCTTCAGTCTCGTGTATGACCACAGCCTGGGGACACAGATGTCATCTGCTGCTTTCCGGATCTCTGGGACTTCTGGACCAGACTGCACTCCCTTAGATAAGGACTCCTCAGGCCACCAATTTTGCTTGAAAATAGTTGATGTGTGCCCTGGGGGTCCAAGGCTTCACCCATTTCTGCTGTTTCTCCAGCGTTGCCTCCCTCTTTGTTTAGTTGTGAGCCCTTAATAAATGAATTTTTTGGGAAAATTATACTCTCCTATGTGTGTTTTCATCCAAAAAGGACAGTTTGTGGGTGAGGATTCAGGTACATTTCGAAAGTACAATGTGAAATTAACAAGAGACAACAACACCAAACAATCTCCTACAGATTAAATAGAACAACATATTAATGGTGTTGTGGTAACTTGACACACAAAACACACACAAAAATATTCTGGAGTAAAAATAAAAATACAATAAAACAAAGATCAGCCTTGAAAAAAAGACAAACCAAAAAAAAATAATCTGCCTTAAAACCAAAAAAAAAAAATCCAACACAAAAATAATGTTGTCAGATGTGACAAATCAAAATATATTGAGGGAATACCGATAAATAGTAAAGAAATACGTTTGTGAGAAGTGTGTGTGAATATGAGCAGCAAAACTACTTCATTCTTCTCACATTATAAAGAAGAAGAGAGTGCGCTGTATTAAACCATTTTTAACATTGCAGCGTGACGAAAGTGCTGTATCCATTGTGAACGCTAAGTTTACCAGACCGAGCTGTTCCGTCTCGGAATTTCTTCTGAGCATGCGTGGCACTTTGTGCGTCGGAACAGGCCACACACGGTCGGAATTGACGTGATCGGATTTTGTTGTCGGAAAATTTTATAGCCTGCTCTCAAACTTTGTGTGTCGGAAAATCCGATGGAAAATGTCCGATGGAGCCCACACACGGTCGGAATGTCCGACAACATGCTCCGATCGGACATTTTCCATCGGAAAATCCGACCGTGTGTACGGGGCATAAGTCCACAATAGTTAAAAACAAACAGTTCCTACTTCCTTTAACTATTCATTTAGATTTTATGGTGCCCCACTGCTCTTAGTGTTCTTTTAAAATATGTTAATTCATTTTCCAAAATTGTGTTATATTGTAGTCCAAAGTTGCTGAAATGGATTTGAAATAATAATATTCACCTATTTGAGTATTTATCTTCTATATTTAGTACATCGGTCTTAATTTTATGTTTAAGGGGACATGCATTACTTTTTTTTTATAACCAGCAAACAAAGATGTTTTAGAGTAGACAATGAAAATTTAATCAGACTCTCGAGATACTGCCTCATACACATTGCAAAAATTTCCTATGTGCTTTTCTCAAAGTTGAAAGAGGTGAAAGGAGATGAGATGGGAGAGATCAGTAAGAAACACATAGTACACCAAGATAGTGGATTTTGAGATAGTGGTTTCTGCAGCTATTGTTGCAAGGATCAACGATCTCTATATTGCAACATATAGCAATTGTTGTTATCTTCTAGTGAGGTGATGATACTAAAATATACGTGAAAAAAACGCATGTAAATAACTGCTATGGTGTTATGATTCAAATCTAAAATTACCGTGAATAAAAAACAAATTACCGTGAATAAAATAAACAAATCCTAGTGAATAAAAATAAATCCTTCTATAATCATAGATAATTGATGATTTGTGCAACCAATCATAAATAATATCATAAAGCAGTAGACATAAAAATAGTGAACATAAAAATTGTGTAATAACAGTCCACTTCAGTGCTATATTAAAGTGCAGGTGATAAAATATAAATATAAAAATTCTTGAAAGAGGTACATGGGTAGCAACATGTCAACAGTTTATAAGTGTTTCGTCTATTCAGTTCTGATCTGTGTAGTATAATGGGTATATTATTCCTGCTGGTGGTGTCTCCTAGTGTGGTCTCACAGAACCCTCACCTTCAATTTGCAGTAATCAGGCATTCAGTGATTGTAGCTTTAAGATGTAGAAGTAGTCACTGGGAACCTCTCTTTCTTTGTTACTATTTCTCCATCATTTCTTCTATGTGGCTCCGCTCTAGTTATTTCAGCAATAGGGGAGATAAACAGATAGGGGAGGGGGAGAAAAAGAAGGCTCCACTAGTGTATTATAGTTTTAAAATCAAAGGGGGGAGTATTTATTTAAGTATTGCTCTTACATTTAATTCATTAAAAACAGAGTAAATGAGAAAACGGTCTGGCGTTCTCAGCGCCCTCTCACTTGTGCTTCAGATAGTGTGTACCGCTCCAGCCAATCCCTACGCGTTACGACATCGTCGCGTGTCTTCATCTGGGGAACCGGATTGGCTATTCTATGTTAGCTTATATATTATAGGACCGGAAGTTCTAAAACTAGATGCAATGGTCGGACATAGTCTCTGCCACAGACTTGATAAATCATGTTACGATCGTTACCCAATCCTCTGCCACAGGAATGGTGTAAACAAACGTTTTCAAGATTAAAGCATAACTGCACAGTACCAGTTTCTTTCAGCCGATCCGACGATACTGTGAGGTAGGTGACCTGGGTTGCATCCTTCAATTGAGTTTCCAGGCTTCTCCTGAGATACCAGCATACTTCGCTTGGTCACCTCCAGGAAAGTCCTCCCCTGGTTTCCTTCAATCAATAGGCTTCTCCCCACAGGCAAGACAGCACAGGACCACTCTCTGGACCAGCAGGCCCCAGAACTCCCGGGCCTACTTCTATAGTAACAAGGCCTGAGGCCAGCAAAACCAGAGACAGCAGAGCTGCCACGGCACACCTTCGGCCAGGAGGGCCTTCAGGTCGGGAACAATGAACCCTGACAAATTGACGCCTGTACCTTAAGTACCCTTACCTAGAATGCACGGCGAGTGAACCACTCCCACCGGGTTATTTCTGAGTAAAAGGGGTAACCAATGCATCCAGCCTGTTGCATTTCCAACACTTACCGGTGGCTACAGTGACACCCACGGCCAAGTGGAAACTGACACAACCCAGCTGAACTGGTACAGAAACCAGCGAATTTACCATAATTAGTCTGAGCTAAACTACAGCTTCAGACAACTTAAATTTACATAGATAGCACCTGCCCATCAGGAGCAGGGGGCTACATACACCCCCCACCACAATAGACGATGTCCCCATCGTCTGAAAAAAAAACTTTGACTCTCAATCCTGAGAGTCCATACCTGAATCCCAAACTTGGATGGGGAAGGGAAGAAACGTAAGGTAACAGCAAAATGTAGACTTAACATTAGTACACATAGAAGAATTACAGCAACATAAATCGCAACATCTAACTCTCTATCTAAGCCAACCCACTCTCCAGCAGCTTGACAGGAGATCCAGTTGAACCTGAAACAAAACACATAGAAGAACCAACATACACGCATCATTATACAATGTAGGACGCAAAGCTTCATCTCCTTAAAGATGAAACTCTCTTTCCCCTTTTTCTTTTTTGTATGTAATAACTAAATGTAAGAGTTCAACTTTTGTTGTGCAAACTTCTACCACCTAGTGGCAGAAGGTATTGTGACACAAGTCCTTCATGCAAGTACTGGAGTAGGTAGAAGATTTTAACTCAAAGTTTTCTATTAGCTAACACTACCTAGCTATATATCCCACAGTCCTTTTAGCATAAAGGTTTCTTTTTTTTTTTCGAAATGACATCAAATAAAACAATCACTGTAACTGATCACCAGTAAAAACGGGGATCGGGCAAAGTCAGGGCTTTTCCTTGTGTATCCACGGTGGTGATAAAGTACACAACATCATCTTTGCCGGGCCGACAGATGATCACTTTATCAGCATAAATGTGTCTTCCATAGCTCCAATGCAAAAGGCATCCATTGAAACGATCATCCATGGTGGGAGAATAGCCTGTTTTCCTGAAAGGTTTTGGTACCTTTAAATAGTCCCAAACAGCCTCATTGTACCAATGCTCTCTGTTCCCCTGAATTTCCTGCATGATCTCCCTGGGGAAATAAGGAAATTCCAGTCCATATCCTGTGGCCACCCATTTGTTTAGCAATCGTTGTGATCGGGCAAGCCTCGGCAGAGCTCTGGTACTTCCTAGTCCAGGGGGCACACATGAGGTTGGTGATTTGTGCACCATAGCATGGATGGGCAATTTCTTTGACCCAAACAGACTGGTACCTTTGGTCAAAGTCTCGTTAGTAATGACTGGGATTTTTTGACTGGGTGATGTCTTCCCCGAGTCTATGGCTATCCATTCAGACAAAGTAAATGCCGAAGCTACATCATCACTGTTTGCCCATAACATCTCCTGAGACAAGGTTTCAAACAAGTCATCGTCTCCAGAGATATCCGACAGGGAGTCTATCTCAGAATCCCGTAACTCCTCCGCAGGCACATATTTACAGATAGTCCCATATGTACATTTTCCCCAGATCTCTCACCCGTTCCTGTCGTGGATTCCTCAGGAATGATTTCTTTCTCTGGATTCGGTTCGGGTGGTCTTTGAGGTAGGCCTTGACCGCAGCCGCGGGAGGCTTTTATGTGTCCCACCTTCCTTTGGGCAGGTGCAACGAAGTTGGTAGTAGTGGAGGTGACAGCAGTAGCGATATCCGCTGATAGTTCTCTGATGGCAGTAACAGTGCCATTTCCCCCAGGAGCACTCGGTGTAGCAGACGTGGAGGGCCTAGGTCTAACCATAGGAGCAAATGTAGCGGTCTCCTCAGTGGTGATGCCCATGGCCCAGTCCATCCAGTAGGCACAAGGTGGCATGGTGGGTTGTTCTACGGCAAACAGGTACTCCCTGCAATGTAGTCACCGGACAAATGGACAGGGGTTTACGACCAGTAACTCGCACCTGTTGCACAGCATACTCAAGGCCCCGACATCTCCTGTCGTGTATAGTATGAAACGCCCATGCGGTTTCAGGCGAATACCGGTGTCCGTCAGCAAAGTTCCAGGCAACCTGACATTTGTAGTGATACCCACAGGGAACATCCTGGGACCCATGGTAGACTGCATTCCTGGCATTTGGAACATAGCTGTAAGGTCAGATCCTTCTCTCTGAATGTTTGGACACACACACGCGGTGTCTCACGCAACAAGCAGGCGGAAGAACTCCTCCCACTGGTTTCCTTTAGTCACGTAGCTCCCGGGCTTTCTTGGCTCCGCCCACAGCTCATGCAGCTGGGTAGTGACCCCCAATTAACCCCTTTTTTAGGAAAATGGCACAGTCCAGAACCCTCTTTAGCATAAGTTCCCGGTGAACAGTTTACCTAGGTTGCAAGAGGTAATGGCAAATTGGAGCCTGTACCTTAAGTACCCTTACCCAGAATGCACGATGAGTGAACCACTCCCACCGGGTTATTTCTGAGTTAAAGGGGTACCCAATGCATCCAGCCTGTTGCATTTCCAACACTTACCGGTGGCTACAGCGACACCCACGGCCAAGTGGAAACTGACACAACCCACCTGAACTGGTACAGAAACCAGCGAATTTACAATAATTAGTCTAAGCTAAACTACAGCTTCAGACAAGTTAAATTCACATAGATAGCACCTGCCCATCAGGAGCAGGGCGCTACATATATACACACACAAAGTGTTAGGAGTATCGAGCACTCAAGCTCCTCATTCGAGCATCCGGGGTTTTGGTTATGGCACTCTCCTAAGGTGATTAATGTGGCCAGTCTCTGGGTGGAAACCAAACCTGTTATAAGCCAGCCTAACCCTCACTCGCATGCTTTGAAAGAGAGTGATACGTGTGTAATACTTGATCTAGTCCCCTGCCTGCCTTGCTCTGATACTTTGTATTTCCCCGTGTATGACCTTGGACTGGATTTTGGACTATTACCTGAACTCAGCCTGCCTTTTACCTGGACTGTCATAGAAAGCCATCTGCCTATCTGCCAACCGCAAGTACCTGTTTGCTTTGCTCAGTTAGCACATGCCCCAGTGTGGTAGTCAGGCACTATAGCATTGTGTCTAAGACCTGGGGGCAACCACGTACCGGAAGGCCTGCTTGGCTTATGTGAAAGGGGGCTGCTATAGGCGAAGAACACAGAAGCCAGCTATAGTGTCTGACCACCTATGTTGGGGTAGACAAAAATGTATTTATAGGTGGCAAGTGTAATTTCTATAGCTTATAAATTAGAATAAAAGTAGAAATATCACTATGTGAGTTATTCAATAAGCAACCATGTTTGCTTTTGTAGTAAACAAATGAGAAAATATCTGCTTTTGCAAGGTAAAGCTTCTTCATTAGTATTTTTTAATAGTTTTGGTAATTTTATTTTAATCATTATTACAAAAGATAACAAATGTCCCAGTCTCCCTGTTCTTACCTTGCAGGGAGGTGAGCATTCAGATCCCTGGTGGTCAAGAGGGCCGCTAAATACCAGGGCCAAGGTAGGCCATGAGTTCAGATGTATCTCTCTCTTGGAGCTCTGGGAAGTGGAGGTGCTGCGCTGGCAATGGCATAGATATTAAGGAATAATTTTATATGGAAAAAACATAAAATAAGTAACACTAGTTTATTTCACAGTCCTTTACTGGCACACACTGATATACTCACACCCACTTAAAGTATACATATACACACATGGGTGTACTGTTAACAGACATGTGCGCCGTCAATAAATTAGTTTTGTTTTGTTCCATTGTGTTTCGTTTTAGAATTAATTCGTATTTCGTAATTCGTGTCCGAAATATCTTACGAAATACGAATTTTAGTTAGGCTCGTTAACTTTTCGTAACAATTACAAATGTTCGTTATGATGAATTTATCATTATGAGGGGCTCCCACCATCCCTGTGCTATGCTGGCTTCCTGGGTTTTTAACTTTTAAGTTCATTAACTTTTCGTAACAAATACGATTGTTCGTTAGGAATTTGTATACGAAATTCGTAAACGAAATTTCGGATTTTGTACAAAATTCAGAAGCATAGCAATTCGTATTTCGGATCCTCCCAAATGTACGAATTTATGGAAATTCTTACGAATTTTCGATTCGTACGAAACTAATGGCATGTTAATAATTACTATGAAGTGCTCAAAAACTCATGTGTGGATCTATTTGATTCTTCCTCATTGACGTTCAGGTCTAGCATTCCGCATGCATGTGTGATGTCACTAAATTGCAAAAAAAAATAGAGAGAGGGATATAAATTAGCAGAAATGATTAATAGAATCATGGAAGGTGAGCAAGGGAAAATTGATAAGCCACTCACGGGTTTCTTTTTGGAATGCTAACATATTTTTTGTTGGGAAAATTGGGAGCCATGGAGTGAAAACACTACTCCAAAAACCAACCCTGTTCTAAACAAACTAACCCCAGCTTGGGTTGATCTCATTCTTTCAAATGGTGGTAGTAGATATTGGATTTGTGATTGTGAGCAAAAAACTATTATTATTACCCAAGTGGATGGATCTACTTCAATTGAATCTGTTGCAACTTGCAAGATTAGATGGCAAATAATCAATACAACAAAACAAAAAATAGTGCATGTCAGGAATGGATATCTATACAAAATGAATATGTTTAAAGTGGTTGTACACCCTGTACAACCACTTTTACCTACAGGTAAGCCTAGATTAAGGCTTACCTGTAGGTGCTGGAAATATCTCCTAAACCTCCACGGTTTAGGATATATTTACAAAAGAGACGTGCGCCGATGTCTATGGCGCATGCGCCATAGACAACAGTGCAGGCCCACTTTAGAAACAGCGATCGTGCCATTTCTAAAGGAGGTCATGCCGTGACTGGCGGCTCCTGCATGCATAGCATACTAGCTCATTATGTAATACTCACCTGGGATCGAAGCCCCCACTGCGGTGCCCGACACAGCACCGGCCGGCGACATGCCGTCCCGGAGTTACTTACGGGTATTGCGGCTCCAGCGATGTGATACTAGGACATAACTCCGGGATGACATATCGCTGGTCGGTGCTGTGTCAGGCACCGCAGCGGGGGCTTCAATCCCAGGTGAGTATTACATAATGAGCTAGTACTAGCTCATTATGCCTTTGTCTTGCAGGTGTTAGATTTGTTATTTTTTGCAAAGTGGGTTTACAACCACTTTAATAAATATTTGTATTTGAAAAGTTTAATTCTTAACTTTAGAGACTGAGAGCCTAACAAGCTAGGATCAGCCTCACAGTATGATCTCTTTTTCGGGTTTTCAACCTCTGCCTTATTTTTTGGGGGAGGGGCGGGGGAGGCGGGTTAGAGAGTTAGCCAATTGTCCCAAAAAGATTTAGGTAAATAAATTGTTTAGGCAATCAATGTTGTACCACTTGAGATGGGCCTGCCCCCCCCACCCAAAAATAAATAATTGAATAATATACACTGAGGCTGATCCCAGCTTCTCATGCTCTCTCAGTCTCTACATTGTGATTGATACTTTATCGTATATTCATTAAACATATTGATTTTGGTACATATCCTGACATGCACTATATTTGGTTTTATTGTATTTATTATTTGGCATCTAATCTTAGAACAGGTTGAATTAACAATAGCTTTATAGATTTGATAAAGATAAGAAGTAGTACAATTACTCAGTTTCAAAGCTTAAGTCAGGGTAGCCCAGCTTTGGGAGATTAACTTTGAGAAATGTCATCTGCTCCATCAGCTGTGGGGCCAGTTGTGATCTGTGGGCACAGAATATTTCCAGTGATAGAAAATACCTGCTCACTTTGGACAGAGGTCAGGAGGAAGGAAAGTAGCTCTTGGGCCACCATGGAAAGAGCAGGCCAAATATCCCTCTTCTCATCCCAATACTGTAATAGATCTGTAGTAGAGGGCAAATGTGATTCTGACAGATAAAGTTTAACATGATCTGACACATGGCTTTGTTTCATGGTGGGCAGTCTTGTGGGTCCAACTAAAGAATGTAATGCCTCACTCCAAATTACAGGTGTTCTGGTGGAGTGCGCAGCAGTGGTGGTGCTGATACCAGTAGGTGATGGTGGTACAATGTCACTATCAGGCTTCTCCTGTTCTTCTTTCTCATCACTCTCTAATGGCCTAAACAATTTTCTGTGACTGTCACAGACCCTCTGAATTATTAGATCCCTATAGGTGGTAAAGGAACTCCTGAGGAGTGCCATTTTTCCCTTGATTCGTGGATCGCATATAGAGGCAAGCATTAGCTTAGGGCATGCCTCTATGAGCTTGTTCATCCTTCAATTTAATTGTGTCTTCAGTCCCTGTACAATTGCAACAACATCTGCAACTATGCTGCCAGGCAAGGGCTCTCTGTTCTGAAAGCCATCCATCTTATTGACCAGATAGGTGAAGAGAGGGATGACTTGAGCCAGACTTGCAATCCCTTGACTCAATTTTTCAGTAACATCTCGAAAAGGGCTAAGCACCGCCACCACCTGACTAATTATTTCCCACTCCTCCCTGCTTAGTGGCCTAGCTACACTGATAACATGTTCATTTGACATGGCGTGTATTGGCTTTTGTTGTTCCATAATGCGTTCAAGCATCTCTAAAGTGGAGTTCCAATGGGTGACTACGTTTACCTTCAAACAGTGCTGCAGAACGCCAGCCTTACTCTGCTCAAGTCTGAGTATATTACTATCTTTGACACTTCAATGAAAATGGCCTGCTATCTTTCTACAGGAGTCTAAGATAACAGACAGTTTTCTAGTGCCACTTTCATCATCCACAGCAGCCTTCACAACGAGATACAGGGCGTGTGCAGAGCAACGAGTGCCAACAAATCTGCCATCTCGCACGGCCTTGAGCATTTTGCTACAGCATCAGTGCTTATAAAGCCCATCTTCGGCTGTGTGCCTGCCTCCTCCCCAAGCCACTCCGCCACCATTTTCTCAAGTGCACGTAAAATATTTAGAGCACTGTACTGCTCGTCCATGATGTCTGCATGCAGCAAGAATGTGCGGTGCCCCTGGTTGAGAGTTACTGCTGCCTTAGCCCCTGTGCTTCTTGTTCCTGCTTTTTGCTTTATTGTTTGCGACTCCTTGGGCTGCCACCAGTGCACCATCAATGATAAAAAGGCATGTTGCCCACTGGGAGCGCTCCACAAGTCTGTAGTGAAATGGACAGACTGGCCAGCTGCTCTGCCCAGCTTCTCTTTCAATAATCCAACACAGGAATTATACAAAGACGGTACAATTTTGCGACTAAAGGTAGTACGGCAGGGTAGAATATAGTGAGGTGCAACCGCCTTCATTAGTTGTTTAAACGGCTCTCCTTCAACTATATTAAAGGGTGCTCCCCTGACTGCTATAATTTGCCCTATAAGACGGGTAATTTTATGCAACTGTTGCCGAGACATCCCCCTTGATTGAAAGCCACTAAATTGTTGCAGTGTGGGCTGCTGTAAAGGAATGGAATGCCTCATGTCAGCTACACAAGAAGTCCCTTGATCTCCCTGTCCCGTGTCCAGCCTTTTGGTGGTAATGGCAGCAGTAGTGCTGCTGATTGCTCTCTTTTTACTAGGTGGAGCTGTAACTCCACTTTCTTCTCTCAGCAGCACTGGTGTATGGTGTGTGCAAAAATGGTTATTCATTCCTGCATTCCCTGCCACATAATTTGCATTTCGCTAGGTGCCCATCACCAACTGAAACAAAATGTTCCCAGATTTTGGATCGGTGGTTGCCAGTGGCCGGTGAAGAATGTTGTACAATTTCTTCTGGCTGATGGGTATGTGCACACTTCCATGGCTTCTCAAGAATTTAGTGGCCTAACAATGGTGGCAGTGGCACTACTTGAATGGGAGGGAGAGTTAGGCAAAACAACAAAGTCGGAAGAGGATTGTAATGGTGCTGATACTCTTTTTGAGGGTGAGGAGGACTCGATAAATAACAGAGGGGAGTAAGGACTCATAGAACTAATATTATCCCGATATTGGTGTACTTGTAGTGCCTCATCCTCTATATTAAAATCAATTCCTCCTAAGTCATGACCTTGAAGGATCGGACTCAAAGGTAATTCTACTTCAGCAGCCTGTTCTGCCTGGTGCCTACTTGGATATACTGAAGTACTATCAAACCAGCTGCTGCTATCTGTTGTGATTTTGTCTGCTATTTTTACATCTGGAGGCTGAGCAATTCCCTCCTCCTCAAGCTGTAAAATTTCAATTTTTGGCTGTCTAAAATTATGGACACTAGCAACAGCCTTTGCAGGAACTGCCAGGCCTCTCTTGTAAAAAGGAGCCGGTGTTACAGTTGGCCTCTTTTCGGAAGTTGTTGCTGTGAACATTTTCCTCTGTTGCTTTCCTCATGGGGAGAATGTGATGAGTAGGAGAAGTAGAGTCCATTATAAAATATTTCTATTTTTAAATAGTATTATTATTTAACTTTTTTTTTAAAGAATTAAAAAAATAAAAATAAAAATTGGATCATGAAAAGAAAGGGATTGAGGAGTATTATTCATTTACCGGTGCTTACAATTGGTTGGGATTAACATGAAACAAAGATCTACTAATCTACTACTACCATCATCAATATCTAGTAGATGCTGCCTGGGCTGGCCTAGTAGTGGCACTGGCTAACACAACAAAAAAAATTATGTAGGACAGACAGACAGCAAGATAATAAAACACAGTCTCACACTGTCTCACAAAAGGGGGAAAAAAATAACTGCAGGAAATCCTAAGAATAATAAATGTTCTGTCCACCAGATGTCTTGCTGATGTTTTATACTGGTATTTGTACATGTGTTGTTAAATTTACATGCAAAATGTGTAACTTACTTAAGACAATCATATGTGGTGTGCAGGCTCCATCTAGCGTTCCTTTTTGGTATTGCTGCAGTTCTGTTTCTGTTAATTGTTGTATGTGTAATAGGAAGTTGTCAGCAAGCAGGGAATTCTGGGTAGACAGGAAGTCAACCATCCACCATTCTTTTCAACACATTGCAAGAAGCAAGTCATGTATTTCTCTATCTATCGCCATCACCCCTGCAATGTATGCTGTATTGTATGCAATATTGTACTTATTGAAGTCTATTTCTGTTATTTTGTAGTTTCACCTGGCTTGTTCTAATAAAACTGAGATCAAAGAAATATGGTGTCTACAGTTATTGGGATGAGAAGGTTTAGCTTTCTGCTCCTTGAGACAGAACAGTGAAATTTTTAAGCTGACCTCTGAAGGGAAGATAAGCCGACTTCGGAAGTCTGTACAGCCCAGGGCTACGCAGTATCCATACAGTCAGAAGCCTTAAAGATACAGGCCTGCGGCAGGCGAAGCAAGCAGCCACGCTACACAGAGACACGCTCTGTCAAGCAGCAACGACACTAGAGCGGTCTCTATACAGCAAGACAGCTTCTTCCCCGCAGCCATGTCTCACAGTGGGACATCTTCTTACAAAACACATTCATGAGCAAGCTCATCTAAGTCATCTGTCACAAATGCAGCAGCTATCGCCCGTTCAAAAGCCGAAACAGTGAAAGCCAGGGCCGCATTCGCAGACCAAGAGTTGCAGATGAAAAAAGAAAAGGCCCGCCTTGATGCAGAAAAGGTGAGACAGGAACAAGAGAGAGAGAAGGAAAGAGTACACTTGGAGCAAGAGAGAGAGAAGGAAAGAATACACCTAGAAGAAGAGCTAGCCCAGTAGGAAGCATCTCTGAAATTGCAGCAAGCTATTTTAGAAGCTAACATGGAGAAGCTGGCAGTAAAAAGAGACGCTGCCGTCGCCATTGCAGAAGCAGAACCTTAAGAAGCAGTCGTCTACAATGAGCCAAGACTAGGCAGCAGCATACCGGGTCTAGAAGAGGACCAAGAAGATTCTTCACAACGCACGTCAGATTATGTCTACCAGCACTGGGACCCAAGCAGCATCCCACAACAAGAAATCAAACATAACGTCAGTGAGTCACATCAAATAAAGCAGCAACAAGACGACCCAGGAACTCACTGCTACAAGGAAGAAAAATCTGACAGAGTTCCAGACTTTCCAGTTCCAACCAAACCTTCCACTCCACAAGGTACCCAGCCTTCGTACAAGCATCAAACACCAGTCTTCACTCCAAAGGTGTATGCAACAAACAGGTACGAACTGCCAACCTTAAGCAAGTTTGAACCCAGCACGCCTAAAGAAGAGACTTTTACCAGGTATGCCTTTCCACCGCACCACAATACACCAGCAGCCTACCCCAATGCCAATCAGGCTACTGTAGACTTTGCCAAGTTCCTAGCCAAAAGAGAGTTAGTTACCCAAGGACTTGTCAAATTTAGTGATCGCCCTCAACACTACAGGGCATGGCGATCCACTTTCCAGAGTGTTATTCAAGGTCTAGATCTATCCTGCAGGGAACAGATAGAACTCCTCATAAAGTGGCTTGGCAATGATTCTGCTGAACATGCCAAAAGGATCAAAGACATTAACAAAAACCACCCTGAGATAGGCCTTGCAAACATCTGGAACAGACTGGATAGATGTTATGGCTCACCAGAGGCTATAGAAAGTAGGGATGAGCTTCGTGTTCAAGTCGAACCCATGTTCGACTCGAATATCGTCTGTTCGACCGTTCGCCGAATTGCAAACGATATGGGCCGTTCGCGCCAAATTCGTGTGGTGTGTCACGGCCCATAATTCACTGCGGCATCGCAGTGCATTGCTGGCTGATGATTGGCCAAGCATGCACTATGACCCGCATGCTTGGCCAATCACAGCGCTGTCAGTAGAGAGAGCTGTAATTGGCCAAAGTCAGGGTGGCTTTGGCCAATTATGGCTCAGGGGGTTTAGAACACGCCCCACACTATATAAGGCCACCTGCATGGCGGCCCTGTGTAGTGTGTTCCGGCGTGCTGAGAGATAGAGAGAGACAGTGTCATTTTATTTGAGTTAGATAGATTAGGCAGGACAGTCAGTCAGTTAGCTGAACTTACAGTGTATATATATGCATCCCAGGTGTTGTGTATATATACTGTATATATATATATATATATATATATATATATATATATATATATATACACTGTATTCAGTTTAGCTAGATCCGTTCCTGTTATCTTCCTACTGACAGGCAGGCTTGTCTTGTTACAGTATTTACAGCTACCTGAAGAAAATTGCTGGTGTTCTTTTGATCCTATTAGTACCACAGTCAGGCAGCTAGACTATTTACAGTTGGTGTAGTGCGTCCTCCTCACAGTGTTCAGCTAAAGCTACAAGTTAGTTTAGTGTGACCTCTGCACAGTGTTCAGCTAAAGCTACAAGTTAGTGTAGTGTGACCTCTGCACAGTGTTCAGCTAAAGCTACAAGTTAGTGTAGTGCATCCTCCTCACAGTGTTCAACTAAAGCTACAGGTTAGTTTAGTGTGACCTCTGCACAGTGTTCAGCTAAAGCTACAAGTTAGTGTAGGGCGTCCTCCTCACAGTGTTCAGCTAAAGCTACAAGTTAGTGTACTGTGTCCTCCTCACAGTGTTCAGCTAAAACTACAAGTTAGTGTAGTGCGACCTCTGCACAGTGTTCAGCTAAAGCTACAAGTTATTTTAGTGTGACCTCTGCACAGTGTTCAGCTAAAGCTACAAGTTAGTGTAGTGCGTGCTCTGAACAGTGTTCAGCTAAAACTACAAGTTAGTGTAGTGCGACCTCTGAACAGTGTTCAGCTAAAGCTACAAGTTAGTGTAGTGCGTCCTCTGAACAGTGTTCATCTAAAGCTACAAGTTAGTGTAGTGCGTCCTCCTCACAGTGTTCAGCTAAAGCTACAAGTTAGTGTAGTGCGTCCTCCTCACAGTGTTCAGCTAAAGCTACAGGTTAGTTTAGTGTGACCTCTGCAAAGTGTTCAGCCAAAGCTACAAGTTAGTGTAGTGCGTCCTCCTCACAGTGTTCAGCTAAAGCTACAAGTTAGTGTAGTGCGTCCTCCTCACAGTGTTCAGCTAAAGCTACAAGTTAGTGTAGTGCGTCCTCTGAACAGTGTTCATCTAAAGCTACAAGTTAGTGTAGTGCATCCTCCTCACAGTGTTCAGCTAAAGCTACAGGTTAGTTTAGTGTGACCTCTGCACAGTGTTCAGCTAAAGCTACAAGTTAGTGTCGTGCGTCCTCTTCACAGTGTTCATCTAAAGCTACAAGTTAGTGTAGTGCATCCTCCTCACAGTGTTCAGCTAAAGCTACAGGTTAGTTTAGTGTGACCTCTGCACAGTGTTCAGCTAAAGCTACAAGTTAGTGTAGTGCGTCCTCCTCACAGTGTTCAGCTAAAACTACAAGTTAGTGTAATGTGACCTCTGCACAGTGTTCAGCTAAAGCTACAAGTTAGTGTAGTGCATCCTCCTCACAGTGTTCAACTAAAGCTACAGGTTAGTTTAGTGTGACCTCTGCACAGTGTTCAGCTAAAGCTACAAGTTAGTGTAGGGCGTCCTCCTCACAGTGTTCAGCTAAAGCTACAAGTTAGTGTACTGTGTCTTCCTCACAGTGTTCAGCTAAAACTACAAGTTAGTGTAGTGCGACCTCTGCACAGTGTTCAGCTAAAGCTACAAGTTATTTTAGTGTGACCTCTGCAGTGTTCAGCTAAAGCTACAAGTTAGTGTAGTGCGTGCTCTGAACAGTGTTCAGCTAAAACTACAAGTTAGTGTAGTGCGACCTCTGCACAGTGTTCAGCTAAAGCTACAAGTTAGTGTAGTGCGTCCTCTGAACAGTGTTCATCTAAAGCTACAAGTTAGTGTAGTGCGTCCTCCTCACAGTGTTCAGCTAAAGCTACAAGTTAGTGTAGTGCGTCCTCCTCACAGTGTTCAGCTAAAGCTACAGGTTAGTTTAGTGTGACCTCTGCAAAGTGTTCAGCTAAAGCTACAAGTTAGTGTAGTGCGTCCTCCTCACAGTGTTCAGCTAAAGCTACAAGTTAGTGTAGTGCGTCCTCCTCACAGTGTTCAGCTAAAGCTACAAGTTAGTGTAGTGCGTCCTCCTCACAGTGTTCAGCTAAAGCTACAAGTTAGTGTAGTGCGTCCTCCTCACAGTGCTCAGCTAAAGCTACAAGTTAGTGTAGTGCGTCCTCTGAACAGTGTTCATCTAAAGCTACAAGTTAGTGTAGTGCATCCTCCTCACAGTGTTCAGCTAAAGCTACAGGTTAGTTTAGTGTGACCTCTGCACAGTGTTCAGCTAAAGCTACAAGTTAGTGTAGTGCGTCCTCCTCACAGTGTTCAGCTAAAACTACAAGTTAGTGTAATGTGACCTCTGCACAGTGTTCAGCTAAAGCTACAAGTTAGTGTCGTGCGTCCTCTTCACAGTGTTTATCTAAAGCTACAAGTTAGTGTAGTGCATCCTCCTCACAGTGTTCAGCTAAAGCTACAGGTTAGTTTAGTGTGGCCTCTGCACAGTGTTCAGCTAAAGCTACAAGTTAGTGTAGTGCGTCCTCCTCACAGTGTTCAGCTAAAACTACAAGTTAGTGTAATGTGACCTCTGCACAGTGTTCAGCTAAAGCTACAAGTTAGTGTAGTGCGTCCTCTTCACAGTGTTCATCTAAAGCTACATGTTAGTGTAATGCGACCTCTGAACAGTGTTCAGCTAAAGCTACAAGTTAGTGTAGTGCGTCCTCTGAACAGTGTTCATCTAAAGCTACAAGTTAGTGTAGTGCGTCCTCCTCACAGTGTTCAGCTAAAGCTACAAGTTAGTGTAGTGCGTCCTCCTCACAGTGTTCAGCTAAAGCTACAGGTTAGTTTAGTGTGACCTCTGCAAAGTGTTCAGCCAAAGCTACAAGTTAGTGTAGTGCGTCCTCCTCACAGTGTTCAGCTAAAGCTACAAGTTAGTGTAGTGCGTCCTCCTCACAGTGTTCAGCTAAAGCTACAAGTTAGTGTAGTGCGTCCTCTGAACAGTGTTCATCTAAAGCTACAAGTTAGTGTAGTGCATCCTCCTCACAGTGTTCAGCTAAAGCTACAGGTTAGTTTAGTGTGACCTCTGCACAGTGTTCAGCTAAAGCTACAAGTTAGTGTCGTGCGTCCTCTTCACAGTGTTCATCTAAAGCTACAAGTTAGTGTAGTGCATCCTCCTCACAGTGTTCAGCTAAAGCTACAGGTTAGTTTAGTGTGACCTCTGCACAGTGTTCAGCTAAAGCTACAAGTTAGTGTAGTGCATCCTCCTCACAGTGTTCAGCTAAAGCTACAGGTTAGTTTAGTGTGGCCTCTGCACAGTGTTCAGCTAAAGCTACAAGTTAGTGTAGTGCGTCCTCCTCACAGTGTTCAGCTAAAACTACAAGTTAGTGTAATGTGACCTCTGCACAGTGTTCAGCTAAAGCTACAAGTTAGTGTAGTGCGTCCTCTTCACAGTGTTCATCTAAAGCTACATGTTAGTGTAATGCGACCTCTGAACAGTGTTCAGCTAAAGCTACAAGTTAGTGTAGTGCGTCCTCTGAACAGTGTTCATCTAAAGCTACAAGTTAGTGTAGTGCGTCCTCCTCACAGTGTTCAGCTAAAGCTACAAGTTAGTGTAGTGCGTCCTCCTCACAGTGTTCAGCTAAAGCTACAGGTTAGTTTAGTGTGACCTCTGCAAAGTGTTCAGCCAAAGCTACAAGTTAGTGTAGTGCGTCCTCCTCACAGTGTTCAGCTAAAGCTACAAGTTAGTGTAGTGCGTCCTCCTCACAGTGTTCAGCTAAAGCTACAAGTTAGTGTAGTGCGTCCTCTGAACAGTGTTCATCTAAAGCTACAAGTTAGTGTAGTGCATCCTCCTCACAGTGTTCAGCTAAAGCTACAGGTTAGTTTAGTGTGACCTCTGCACAGTGTTCAGCTAAAGCTACAAGTTAGTGTCGTGCGTCCTCTTCACAGTGTTCATCTAAAGCTACAAGTTAGTGTAGTGCATCCTCCTCACAGTGTTCAGCTAAAGCTACAGGTTAGTTTAGTGTGACCTCTGCACAGTGTTCAGCTAAAGCTACAAGTTAGTGTAGTGCGTCCTCCTCACAGTGTTCAGCTAAAACTACAAGTTAGTGTAATGTGACCTCTGCACAGTGTTCAGCTAAAGCTACAAGTTAGTGTAGTGCATCCTCCTCACAGTGTTCAACTAAAGCTACAGGTTAGTTTAGTGTGACCTCTGCACAGTGTTCAGCTAAAGCTACAAGTTAGTGTAGGGCGTCCTCCTCACAGTGTTCAGCTAAAGCTACAAGTTAGTGTACTGTGTCTTCCTCACAGTGTTCAGCTAAAACTACAAGTTAGTGTAGTGCGACCTCTGCACAGTGTTCAGCTAAAACTACAAGTTAGTGTAGTGCGACCTCTGCACAGTGTTCAGCTAAAGCTACAAGTTAGTGTAGTGCGTCCTCTGAACAGTGTTCATCTAAAGCTACAAGTTAGTGTAGTGCGTCCTCCTCACAGTGTTCAGCTAAAGCTACAAGTTAGTGTAGTGCGTCCTCCTCACAGTGTTCAGCTAAAGCTACAGGTTAGTTTAGTGTGACCTCTGCAAAGTGTTCAGCTAAAGCTACAAGTTAGTGTAGTGCGTCCTCCTCACAGTGTTCAGCTAAAGCTACAAGTTAGTGTAGTGCGTCCTCCTCACAGTGTTCAGCTAAAGCTACAAGTTAGTGTAGTGCGTCCTCCTCACAGTGTTCAGCTAAAGCTACAAGTTAGTGTAGTGCGTCCTCCTCACAGTGCTCAGCTAAAGCTACAAGTTAGTGTAGTGCGTCCTCTGAACAGTGTTCATCTAAAGCTACAAGTTAGTGTAGTGCATCCTCCTCACAGTGTTCAGCTAAAGCTACAGGTTAGTTTAGTGTGACCTCTGCACAGTGTTCAGCTAAAGCTACAAGTTAGTGTAGTGCGTCCTCCTCACAGTGTTCAGCTAAAACTACAAGTTAGTGTAATGTGACCTCTGCACAGTGTTCAGCTAAAGCTACAAGTTAGTGTCGTGCGTCCTCTTCACAGTGTTTATCTAAAGCTACAAGTTAGTGTAGTGCATCCTCCTCACAGTGTTCAGCTAAAGCTACAGGTTAGTTTAGTGTGGCCTCTGCACAGTGTTCAGCTAAAGCTACAAGTTAGTGTAGTGCGTCCTCCTCACAGTGTTCAGCTAAAACTACAAGTTAGTGTAATGTGACCTCTGCACAGTGTTCAGCTAAAGCTACAAGTTAGTGTAGTGCGTCCTCTTCACAGTGTTCATCTAAAGCTACATGTTAGTGTAATGCGACCTCTGAACAGTGTTCAGCTAAAGCTACAAGTTAGTGTAGTGCGTCCTCTGAACAGTGTTCATCTAAAGCTACAAGTTAGTGTAGTGCGTCCTCCTCACAGTGTTCAGCTAAAGCTACAAGTTAGTGTAGTGCGTCCTCCTCACAGTGTTCAGCTAAAGCTACAGGTTAGTTTAGTGTGACCTCTGCAAAGTGTTCAGCCAAAGCTACAAGTTAGTGTAGTGCGTCCTCCTCACAGTGTTCAGCTAAAGCTACAAGTTAGTGTAGTGCGTTCTCCTCACAGTGTTCAGCTAAAGCTACAAGTTAGTGTAGTGCGTCCTCTGAACAGTGTTCATCTAAAGCTACAAGTTAGTGTAGTGCATCCTCCTCACAGTGTTCAGCTAAAGCTACAGGTTAGTTTAGTGTGACCTCTGCACAGTGTTCAGCTAAAGCTACAAGTTAGTGTCGTGCGTCCTCTTCACAGTGTTCATCTAAAGCTACAAGTTAGTGTAGTGCATCCTCCTCACAGTGTTCAGCTAAAGCTACAGGTTAGTTTAGTGTGACCTCTGCACAGTGTTCAGCTAAAGCTACAAGTTAGTGTAGTGCGTCCTCCTCACAGTGTTCAGCTAAAACTACAAGTTAGTGTAATGTGACCTCTGCACAGTGTTCAGCTAAAGCTACAAGTTAGTGTAGTGCATCCTCCTCACAGTGTTCAACTAAAGCTACAGGTTAGTTTAGTGTGACCTCTGCACAGTGTTCAGCTAAAGCTACAAGTTAGTGTAGGGCGTCCTCCTCACAGTGTTCAGCTAAAGCTACAAGTTAGTGTACTGTGTCTTCCTCACAGTGTTCAGCTAAAACTACAAGTTAGTGTAGTGCGACCTCTGCACAGTGTTCAGCTAAAGCTACAAGTTATTTTAGTGTGACCTCTGCACAGTGTTCAGCTAAAGCTACAAGTTAGTGTAGTGCGTGCTCTGAACAGTGTTCAGCTAAAACTACAAGTTAGTGTAGTGCGACCTCTGCACAGTGTTCAGCTAAAGCTACAAGTTAGTGTAGTGCGTCCTCTGAACAGTGTTCATCTAAAGCTACAAGTTAGTGTAGTGCGTCCTCCTCACAGTGTTCAGCTAAAGCTACAAGTTAGTGTAGTGCGTCCTCCTCACAGTGTTCAGCTAAAGCTACAGGTTAGTTTAGTGTGACCTCTGCAAAGTGTTCAGCTAAAGCTACAAGTTAGTGTAGTGCGTCCTCCTCACAGTGTTCAGCTAAAGCTACAAGTTAGTGTAGTGCGTCCTCCTCACAGTGTTCAGCTAAAGCTACAAGTTAGTGTAGTGCGTCCTCCTCACAGTGTTCAGCTAAAGCTACAAGTTAGTGTAGTGCATCCTCCTCACAGTGCTCAGCTAAAGCTACAAGTTAGTGTAGTGCGTCCTCTGAACAGTGTTCATTTAAAGCTACAAGTTAGTGTAGTGCATCCTCCTCACAGTGTTCAGCTAAAGCTACAGGTTAGTTTAGTGTGACCTCTGCACAGTGTTCAGCTAAAGCTACAAGTTAGTGTAGTGCGTCCTCCTCACAGTGTTCAGCTAAAACTACAAGTTAGTGTAATGTGACCTCTGCACAGTGTTCAGCTAAAGCTACAAGTTAGTGTCGTGCGTCCTCTTCACAGTGTTTATCTAAAGCTACAAGTTAGTGTAGTGCATCCTCCTCACAGTGTTCAGCTAAAGCTACAGGTTAGTTTAGTGTGGCCTCTGCACAGTGTTCAGCTAAAGCTACAAGTTAGTGTAGTGCGTCCTCCTCACAGTGTTCAGCTAAAACTACAAGTTAGTGTAATGTGACCTCTGCACAGTGTTCAGCTAAAGCTACAAGTTAGTGTAGTGCGTCCTCTTCACAGTGTTCATCTAAAGCTACATGTTAGTGTAATGCGACCTCTGCACAGTGTTCAGCTAAAGCTACAAGTTAGTGTAGTGCGACCTTTGCACAGTGTTCAGCTAAAGCTACCTGTAGAAGGTTGGTGGTGTTTTCCTGATCCTAGCACTACCGCAGGCAGCTAAAGTATTTACACGTTAGTGTAGTCCGACCTCTGCACAGTGTTCAGCTAAAGCTACCTGTAGAAGGTTGGTGGTGTTTTCCTGATCCTATCACTACCACAGGCAGCTAAAGTATTTACACGTTAGTGTAGTGTGACCTCTGCACAGTGTTCAGCTAAAGCTACCTGTAGAAGGTTGGTGGTGTTTTACCGATCCTATGACTACCGCAAGCAGCTAAAGTATTTACACGTTAGTGTAGTGCAACCTCTGCACTGTTCAGCTAAAGCTACCTGTAGAAGGTTGGTGGTGTTTTCCTGATCCTATCGCTACCGCAGGCAGTTAAAGTATTTACACGTTAGTGTAGTGCGACCTCTGCACAGTGTTCAGCTAAAGCTACCTGTAGAAGGTTGGTGGTGTTTTTCTGATCCTATCACTACCGCAGGCAGTTAAAGTATTTACACGTTAGTGTAGTGCGATCTCTGCACAGTGTGCAGCTAAAGCTACCTGTAGAAGGTTGGTGGTGTTTTCCTGATCCTATCACTACTGCAGGCAGCTAAAGTATTTACACATTAGTGTAGTGCGACCTCTGCACTGTTCAGCTAAAGCTACCTGTAGAAGGTTGGTGGTGTTCTCATACTGTAGGCAGGCAGTTGATTTTGCTAGCTGCAGTATCAGTATATATATATATATATATATATATATATATATATATATATATATATATATATATCCCAGCTTAGTGCAGCTACAGGCCATTAGTATGTCTGGAAGGCCAACAAGGAGAGGCAGACAGTCACAAGCCATTAAAAGAGGGCAAGCAGGCTCTGTGTCTAGAGGCAATTGTGCTGGTCATGGAGACGGTGCATCCTCATCAGCACGTGGCCGTGGGACACACTTGGCCTTTTTTTCAGCAGCTGGCCGTGTTGAGCCACAACATGCGGAAGACTTGGTCGAGTGGATGACCAAGCCGTCCTCATCCTCCTCATCCTCCCTCACACATGCTCAGGGTACTATGTCTGGCAAAGCAGCTGCCAACGTGACCTCTCACCTCGGATCAATGGCATCATTGACTCCTTCCCTAGCCCCACCATGTCCTCCTGAGGAATCCCTCTAACTGTTTGACCACAGTGTTGGGTACATGCTCCAGGAGAATGCCCAGCGTTTGGAAGGCTCTGATGATGATACTGAGCTAGATGAAGGCAGTAACGTGAGCTTGGACAGAGGGGGTACCCAAGAAGGACAGCAATCTGGCAGTCATGCTCCCCCTGCTGCAGCATACTGCCAGGTTTGCTCCAGTGATGAGGAGGGAGGGGATGATGAGCTCACTGACTCAACGTGGGTGCCTGATAGGAGAGAGGAGGAGGAGGCACATCACCAACGAGGCAGGAGGCCCTCCAGGGGCCAGCCTAAGGGCAGCACACTGACTGCATCACACCGCAAAGCTCCGCATGTGCAGGGCGCTGCTGTTTCTGCGCGTTATTCCAAAAGTTCTTTGGTGTGGGCCTTTTTTGAGACAAGTGCATCAGATCGCACCGCTGCTATTTGCAACATATGTCTCAAGCGTATCTCGTGTGGCCAAAACATCACCCGCTTGGGCACCGCATGCTTGACCAGACATATGTTGACCTGCCATGCAGTTTGTTGGCAAGCATATCTAAAAGACCCACACCAAAGAACAAAGAGGACCTCTCCTTGCTCCTCATCAGCTGAGATCTCCAACCCCACTATACCTTCAGTCCACTCTGAGACCTGCACTGAGAGGAATGAAGGTGTAGAATTAGGTGTGTCACAGCCAAGTACCTGTGGGCAATCTGCTTTTGGTACACCGAAGTCAGATTGTACCAGGCAAATTTCCCTGCCCCAGCTGCTGCACCGCCGAAAGAAGTTCGCTCCCAGCCATCCACATGCCCAGCGGTTGAATGTTAGCTTGGCAAAATTGCTAGCACTTCAACTGCTACCTTTTCAGTTGGTAGACTCTGCCCCCTTCCGTGAGTTTGTGGAATGTGCCTCAGTGGCAAGTACCCAAACGCCACTTTTTCTCACGGTAGGCGATTCCAGCTCTCTACCGGCATGTGGAAGGCAATGTCTTGGCCTCGCTGGACAGGGCGGTCAGCGGTAAGGTGCATATTACCGCTGACTCATGGTCCAGCAGGCATGGACAGGGACGTTACCTAAGTTTCACGGTGCATTGGGTCACTCTGCTGGCAGCTGGGAAGGATGCAGGACAAGATGCAGTAGTGTTGGAGGTTGTTCCGCCACCACGCCTCCAAAATGCCACTACTAATGATTGTGACACACCTCTCTCCTCCACCCCCTCCTCTTCTTCTTCCTCCATGGCCTCTTCCTGTGCTTTATCCTCGGAACCAGCGGTGCTCCGTAGGCATTCAAGGGGCTACGCAAGTACGCAGGCCAAAAGATGCCATGCGGTGCTTGAGCTGGTGTGCTTGGGGGACAGGAGCCACACTGGGGCAGAGGTTCTGTCAGCTCTGCAGGGGCAGGTTCAGAGGTGGTTGACGCCATGCCAACTTAAGGCAGGAATGTGGTTTGCGACAATGGCACCAACCTCCTCTCCACTCTCCAACAGGGACAACTGACCCATGTGCCCTGTTTGGCTCACGTCCTTAACTTGGTGGTGCAGCGGTTCTTGGGCAGGCACCCGGGCTTACAGGATGTCCTGAGGCAGGCCAGGAAAGTCTGTGTGCATTTCCGCCGGTTATATAATGCCAGTGCTCGGCTGGCAGACCTCCAAAAGGAATTTAACCTGCCCAAGAACCGCCTAATCTGTGACATGCCCACCAGGTGAAACTCAACGTTGGCCATGCTGCAGCGGCTGCACACGCAGCAGAGGGACATCAATGAGTACCTATGCGACTATGGCACCAGGACAGGGTCAGGGGAGCTTGTTTTTTTTTCCCCATGCCAGTGCGCCATGATCAGGGATGCATGCACTGTCCTGTCACCATTTGAGGAAGCCACGAGGATGGTGAGTAGTGACAGTGCATGCATCAGTGACACTGTCCCCCTTGTGCACCTGTTGGAGCACACGCTGCGTGGAATAATGGACAGGGCACTTGAGAACAGAGGCAGGAAGAGGAGGACTTCCTTAGCTCTCAAGGCCCCCTTTATCCAGACAGTGTTCCTGCGTGCCCACCCAGGAGGAGGAAGAGGAGGAGGATTGTGTCAGTATGGAGGTGAAGCCTGGCACTCAATATAAGCAGCAGTCTTTAACCACTTCCCGCCCAGTCAGTAGCATACTGACGTCCAGGAAGTGGTTGCGTTATCCTCACTGGGCGTCATATGACGTCCAGCAGGATAACATGCCGGGGGCGCGCAGCGCAGCGATCGGGTTCGGCTTTTGTCCCTCGGACACAGCGCTTCCCCGATCACGGTAAACAGCCAATTTCATTGGCTGTTTACCCCGTGATCGGCTGTGTCAAAGTCACAGCCGATCACCTGTCACAACATGCAGAGCAGGGATCGAGGAAGGCGAGTGTCCCTTGGACACAGCGCTTCCCCGATCAGGGTAAACGGCCAATGAAATTGGCCGTTTACCATGTGACCAGCTGTGTCCAATCACAGCTGGTCACAAATGTAAACATTGAGTAGCCTATACCATCTGATCCCTGTTCTCTCCTCACACACCGATCGTGTGAGGAGAGAGCAGGGATCAGTGAGTGAAATCAGTGTCTGTCTGACATTTTATTGTATTGTACTGTGCACAACACGGCCCCCCCAATAAAGAGGACCTGTCACACAGCCCAGCCAATCAGCCCATCTGTCAATCAGCCCATCTGTCAATCAGCCCATCTGTCAAAAAGCCCATCTGTCAATCAGCCCATCTATCACAGGCCCACCGCCATTGGTACCGCCACACAGGCTACCAGTACCGCCATCGGTACCACCTACAGTAACACCACTAGTACCTCCATCAGGCCCACCATCTATACTGCCACACAGGCCGCTACCAGTATCGCCACTAGTGCCGCCATAGGTACCACCACCACCCGTACCACCGTCAGTACCGCCATCGGTACCACCACCACCCATACTGCCACCTGTACCGCCATTACCACCTGTACCACCACCACCACCCGTACCGCCATTGGTACCACCACCTGTCCCACCATCGGTACCACCACCACCCGTACCGCCACCAGTACCGCAATCACCACCTGTACCGCCACCATCACCTGTACCGCCATCGGTACCGCCACCACCACCCGTACCACCATCGGTACCACCACCACCACCCCTACTACCATTGGTACCACCACCACCCATGCCGCAATCTGTACCACCACACAGGCCCGCCACTAATACCTCAATCGGTACCACTATCATCAGCAGTACCATTACACAGGCCCGCCAATAAGCATTGCCATAATGTCCCAAAGGGTTTACACACCTGAGGAGGCATATGAGATTCTTGCTATGTCGGATGATGAGAGCAGCGGGGAGCTCACATCATCCGATTCTGGTTCGGAATACGAGCCAGTGGAGGATAGTGGATCAGAGTCCGAGTCCGTGGAGGAAACCGTCCCTCCCAAAAGAATGAGATCAGGACCAAGATCAGGACCAAGATCACGAGATCTGCCCACCACCAGCAGTGCCAGACCCCAGGAAGAGGAGCCCAGTACAAGTACTGGAATTACCCGACCAACCCGAAGAACCCAGCCCCAGTCCTACCTTACCGATGCCCTGGCAAACTCCTTATGGTTGCCTGCCAACTCAGGATCCACTATCATCCCCCCTTTCACCGCACAGCCAGGTGTGCAGCCCGACACTACAAATTTTTCTCAATTCGATTATTTTTCTTTATTTTTCCCACAAGATTTTCTGCAGAATATGGTGGATCAAACTAATTTGTATGCATCCCAATTTATTGCTGCCAACCTCAATTCTTCCTACGCCCGCATGTTCTAGTGGCGATGTGTTACACTGGATGAACTTAAATTGTTTTTGGGCCTAACTTTCAATATGGGGCTTACAAAAAAGAACGAAGTCCATGCACATTGGTCCACCAACCCCATCCAACACATGCCCATATATTCTGCTGTCATGTCCAGGACAAGATACGACATGATTATGCGTTTTCTCCACTTCAATGACAATTCACAGTGCCCTCCCCGAGATCATCCCAACCATGACAAATTGTACAAGATACACCCCCTAATCAATTCCTTTTCCCAGCGATTTAGAGAAGTTTTCATCCCAGACCAAAAGATTTGTGTGGACGAGTCCCTCATACATTTCACTCACCGACTGCACTTCAAGCAAGAGAGCCAGATATGGGCTGAAGTTAAATAAATGATGCGATTGAGCCACTGGATATGTCTTCACATTCCAGATCTACAAAGTCAAAGACTCCCAGCTCCAGCCCCGTGACTGCCACCCATATAGTGAAACCAGTGGGAAAATTGTCTGGGAGCTGGCATACCCCCTGTTTGAAAAAGGATACCATTTATATGTCGACAACTATTATACCAGCCTGCCCCTTTTTGGTCATCTTTACAGTAAAAAAACCCTGGCCTGTGGTACCTTAAAAAAAAAAAGTAAGGGATTCCCACAAAATCTGTTGACAAAAAAATTACAAAACAGAGAATCGGCATTCATGAGGAATGAAGAGGTGTTGGTCATGAAGTGGAGGGACAAGAAATATGTCTACATCCTCTCTACCATCCACAATGACACCGTGGTGGAGATCCAAAGAAGACGCGGCCCCATTGTAAAGCCCAAATGTGTCCACGACTACAATATGTATATGGGGGGGTGGATTTAAACGATCAGATGCTACAGCCCTATTTATCAACCAGAAAGTCCTGTTACTGGTACAAGAAAGTTGCCTTTCACCTCTTTCACATGGCCCTTTTTAATTCGTTTGTCTGCTACCAAAAAGCAACTCAAAACCAACAAGTCACCTACCTCAAGTATATTGAAGACATTGTCACTGCCCTCATTTACCAACAAGGTCCCATCCCAGGAAGCATTCGCTCGGATAATGTGAGTCGACTTCATGAGCAACACTTTCCCTATAGCATTCCCCCCCCACAGAATCTGGAAGAAGACGCCAATTGAAATGCCGTGTATGCAGCAGAGGAGGAGTAAGAAGAGATTCCAGCTATTATTGTCCCCAATGTCCCTTCCAACCTGGCCTGTGCATCGGAGATTGCTTCAAAAATTATCATACATCCATCCAATATTAGTTCCCTCTATTATTACCAGACTGCCATTTCCCCATTTGCCTGCTACCATGTTAATTAACTGACCCTGGCCTGTTTACTGACAATGTCTTTGCTTGCCGATTTAAACCACGTTTCTGACTTCCACGTACACCAACCTCAGCCTGTTTACCGACGATGCCTCTGCCTGCCGCTTGGACTGATCTTTTGGCCATCTACTTTAGTACACAGGGGTCTCAAATATGTGAGGGGCTTCAGAATAGCGTTCTGAGTAGAGAAAACCAGTTTTTCATTTTCTGTGCTCCCAGAACAGGGTCTGGTTGCCCAGGGGCTTCAAAGTGATTTGGGTGGGAGAAGCCTCTACCCCTGTCCCCCTGGCCCTAAGCTTGATGGTCCTTCCTGCTGCCTGGACCAATACTTTGGCTGTGCTGACCATATTGCTGCCTGTAATGACCCATGACATTATGGACCGTGTTTCTTCCTGCTGTTTGGACCAATACGTTGGCTGTGTTGACCATATATCTGCCTGCTGCCTCTACTGACTTTGGACAGTATTTCTGCCGGGACACCTCTGCCTGCTACCTGGATCTGTGCTTTGGCCATGCTCTGGCTGTGCTGAGAGTATCTCTGCCTGTACGAACTATGGACAGTATTCCTGCCTGCTGCCTGGATGATTGCTTTTGCTGTCGCTGACCTCATTCCTGCCTGCTTCCTGGACCGATGCTCTCCTCTGTGGACCACTGCACTTCTAAAACCACAGGTAATCTTTTGTTATTTGGTATGTACCTGCTATGTGTTAGAAATATGAAGGGCCTTCAAAAATGTGATTGGTAGTCAGAAAATGATATGTGTAATTAATGCTGCTAGAATGCCTTGAGGTGCTACTTGGATTTTGGGCCTCTGTATGTGGCCAGGCTGTGTAGAAGTCTCAAACATGTGGTATCGCCATACTCAGGAGAAGTAGCAGAATGTATTTTGGGGTGTCATTTTTGCTATGTACATGCTATGCGTTATAAATATCTTATAAAGGGACAACTTTGTGTAAAAAAAAATGCATTTTCATTTTTTTCCACATTTTCCAAAAACTTCTGGAAAAAAATGAACCATTCAAAAGACTCATCATGCCTCATAGATTATACGTTGGGGTGTTTTATTTCCAAAATGGGGTCATTTTGTGGACAATTCCATTGTCCTGGTGCTCCAGGGCCTTCAAAAATGTAATAGGTGGTTGAGAAATGAGATGTGCAATTTATGCTTGTAGAACCCCTGAAAGTGCTACTTCAATGTTGGGCCTTTGTATGTGGCCAGGCAGTGTAAAAGTCTCACACATGTGGTATCGCCATAATCAGGAGGAGTATTGGAATGCATTTTGGGGTGTCATTTTTGGTATGTACATGCTATGTGTTAAAAATATCTTATAAATGAACAACTTTGTGTAAAAAAAATGCATTTTCATTTTTTTTCCACATTTTCCAAAACCTTCTGGAAAAAAATGAACCATTCAAAAGACTCATTATGCCACATAAATTATACGTTGGGGTGTATGCTTTCCAAAATGGGGTCATTTTGTGAATAATTCCATTGTCCTGGTGCTCCAGGGCCTTCAAATTTTAATAGGTGGTTGAGAAAGGATATGTGCAATTTATGCTTGTAAAACGCATGAAAGTGCTACTTCAATGTTGGGCCTTTGTATGTGGCCAGGCTGTGTAAAAGCCTCACACATGTGGCATCGTCGTACTCAGGAGGAGTAGAGGAATGCATTTTGGGGTGTCATTTTTGCTATGTACATGCTATGTGTTAGAAATATCTTATAAATGGACAACTTTGTGTAAAAAAAATGCATTTTCATTTTTTTTTCACATGTTTCAAAAACTTCTGGAAAAAAATGAACCATTCAAAAGACTCATTATGCCTCATAGATTATACGTTGGGGTGTGTGCTTTCCAAAATGGGGTCATTTTGTGGACAATTCAATTGTCCTGGTGCTCCAGTGCAGTGTTTCTCAGCTCCAGTCCTCAAGGCACCCCAACAGGTCATGTTTTCAGGCTCTCCATTATTTTGCACAGGTGATTTGATCAGTTTCACTGCCTTAGTAATTACTACAGCCGTTTCATCTGAGGGAAATCCTGAAAACATGACCTGTTGGGGCGCCTTGAGGACTGGAGTTGAGAAACATTGCTCCAGTGCCTTCAAAAGTGTAATAGGTGGTTGAGAAAGGATATGTGCAATTTATGCTTGTAGAACGCCTGAAAGTGCTACTTCAGTGTTGGCCCTTTGTATGTGGCCAGGCTGTGTAAAAGTCTCACACATGTGGTATCGCTATACTCAGGAGGAGTAGCAGAATGTATTTTGGGGTGTAGTTGCAATTATGCATATGCTGTGTGAGAGAAATAACCTGTTAATATGACCAGTTTGTGTAAAGAAAAAAAAAAATCTTAATTTTCCCAAGGATTGTGGGAAAAAATTACAGCTTCAAAAAACTCACCATGCCTCTTAGTAAATACATTGGACTGTCTACTTTCCAAAAAGGGGTCATTTGGGGGGTATTTGTACTTTCCTGGCTTGTTAGTGTCTCAAGAAATGAGATAGGCCTTCAGGTGAGATAGTACATCAGGTGTGATCAATTTTCAGTGATTGGCACCATAGTTTGTAGACTCTATAACTTTCACAAAGACCAAATAATATACACTAATTTGCGTTATTTTTACCAAAGATATGTAGCAGTATAAATTTTGGCACAAATTTATGAAGAAAAATGACTTGTTTGCAAAATTTTACAATAGAAACTAAAAAAAAGTATGTTTTTTTCAAAATTTTTGCTGTTTTTTTTTCTTATATCGCAAAAAATTAAAAACCCAGTGGTGATTAAATACCACCAAAAGAAAGCTCTATTTGTGAGAAGAAAATGATAAACATTTTGTTTGGATACAATGTAGCATAGCATGACTGAGTAATTGTCATCCAAATTGTGAGAGCGCTGAAAGCTGAAAATTGGTCTGGGCGGGAAGGTGCATAAGTGCCTGGTATTGAAGTGATTAAGGGATCAGTCCCAAGAAACACATGGACTTATACGTGGCTGGGAGGAGGTGGCTGTGGACCATGTCGTCCTTAGTGACCCAGAGGACTCCGGACCGAATGCCTCAGCAAACCTACGCTGCATGGCCTCCCTGATCCTGCAAAGCCTGCGTAAGGATCCTCGTATTCGTGGTATCAAGGAGAAGGACCAATACTGGCTGGCAACCCTCCTTGATCCACGTTACAAGGGTAAGGTTGCGGACCTTATCTTGCCGTCGCAGAGGGAGCAGAGGATGAAACATCTTCAGGAGGCCTTGCAGAAAGGTCTGTGCAACGCGTTCCCAGAGACTGGGAGGTTACAAACTCCTGTTTCTGGACAATGTGTTGCTGAGGCTTTGGTCAGTCAAAGAAGGAGCGGTGGAGAAGGTGGCCGTCTGACCGATGCGTTCAGACAATTTTTTAGTCCGCAGCCCCAAGGTATGATCGGTTCCAGCAACCATCGCCAGCGTCTGTTTTACATGGTGAAGGAATACCTAGGGGCAAGAACTGACTTGGACACCTTTCCCACCAAAAATCCTCTGCGTTACTGGGTCTTGAGGATGGATCACTGGCCAGAGCTTGCACAGTATGCAATCGAGCTACTGGCCTGTCCTGCATCCAGCGTTCTTTCAGAACGTACATTCAGTGCTGCTGGAGGCTTTGTAACCGATCACAGGGTGCGTCTGTCCACCGACTCGGTCGATCGACTGACCTTCATAAAAATGAATCAGTCTTGGATCACCACCAGCTACCAAGCACCTGATGCTGATGTAACCTGAATAATTTTTTTGAAATGTCAGATCCCTTCAAAGACTGTCTATGCTGATGTTGAGTGACTATCCTGTTATACTGAGTAATTATCCTCTTCCTCCTCAATGATCATGCTGATAGCTTGTAAGAACATTTTTGGCTCTGGGCGCCGTCACCAGTGCCTAAGGCCCAATTCAATTCAGGGGCGTGTAATTACAATTTTTATTGCAATACTTTGCAGCAGGGCTCGTTCCTGCGTTCCAACTAGAGTATCTGTGAGGGGTTGCAGTGTTGTGGCACCAGCACCAGTGCCTAAGGCCCAATTTTTCAGCCCCTGTTTAACAGGGGCGTGTAATTACAATTTTTGATGCAATACTTTGCAGCAGGGCTTGTTCCTGCATTCCAACTAGAGTATCTGTGAGGGGTTGCAGTGTTGTGGCACCAGCACCAGTGACTAAGGCCCAACTATTTCAGCCCCTGTTTAACAGGGGCATGTAATTACAATTTTTGATGCAATACTTTGCACAGGGCTCGTTCCTGCGTTCCAACTAGAGTACCTGTGAGGGGTTGCAGTGTTGTGGCACCAGCAACAGTGCCTAAGGCCCAATCTTTCAGCCCCTGTTTAACAGGGGCGTGTAATTACAATTTTTGATGCAATACTTTTGCAGCAGGGCTCGTTCCTGCTTTCCAACTAGAGTATCTGTGAGGGGCTGCAGTGTTGTGGCACCAGCACCAGTGCCTAAGGCCCAAATTTTCAGCCCCTGTTCAACAGGGACATGTAATTAGAATTCTTGATCTAATATTTCACAGCAGGGCCCATTTCTGCGTCCACCAAGATTAACCGTGAGGACTTACAGTGTTGTGCCACCAGCACCACCAAAGGCCCAATTTTTCTGGCCCTGTTCAACAGGGGCATGTAATTACAATTCTTGATTGAATATTTCACAGCAGGGCATGTTTCTGCGCCCACCAAGATTAACTGTGAGGACTTACAGTGTTGTGGCACCAGCACCAACACCACCACCAAAGGCACAATTTTTCAGCCCCTGTTCAACAGGGGCATGTAATTACAATTCTTGATCTAATATTTCACAGCAGGGCCCTGTGAGGGCTTACAGTGTTGAGGCCACAACAACACCTAAGGCCCCAATTTCTGCAGAGTATATAGGGCAGGCCCCTACTTTCAAACATCCAACTTACAAACGACTCCTACTTGCAAACGGAAGGAGACAACAGGAAGTGAGATGAAATCTACCCCATAGGAAGGGAAATTCTCTCCTGTAAGAGTTAATATGGGAAAAACTTTTCTCCTTTCCACTGATGCTTTATCACCAATCCTTGTTTCACTAAAAACCCCAAATTTTCAAAAAACATTTGTCATTGGGACAAAAAGTGAGGTGAAATCTTCTGAAGAGGAGCACAGACAGCAAAACAAATGTCACAGGGGTGATAACCCTTCCCTATGTTTTCCAAAAAGCTTAAAAACAGATTTTTTGGCTGGAGCTACACTTTAAAAATGTACCAGTTCAAAATTACAAACAGATTCTACTTAACAACAAATCTACAGTCCCTGTCTTGTTTGCACCACCTGTATACTGCTGTTCAGAGTATATAGGGCCTGGGTGCCCCACGCCTTTCCTTTTTTTAATTTGGGTGCGGGATTCCCCTTAATATCTATACAGGACCCAAAGAGCCTGGTAATGGACTGGAGGGTACCCATGCCGTTTGTCTCACTGATTTTCATCCATATTGCCAGGACCCGACATTACATTAAAGCCGCAAGCAGTTTTAAATGACTTTTTTTCCTTTAAAAATGTCATTTTGTGCAGGGACTGTTCTAAGCACGGGAAACACATGTCACTTTACAGGGATACTATAGACAACCCCCAAGTACAATATTTAAAGGAATATTTCACTGTTTTTTTTTTTTACTTTAAGCATCATTAAAATCACTGCTCCCGAAAAACGGCCGTTTTTAAAAGTTTTTTTTGCATTGATACATGTCCCCTGGGGCAGGACCCGGGTCCCCAAACCCTTTTTAGGACAATACCATGCAAATTAGCCTTTAAAATGAGCACTTTTTATTTCGAACGTTCGAGTCCCATAGACGTCAATGGGGTTCTAACGTTTGCGCAAATTTTCGGTCCGTTCGCAGGTTCTGGTACGAACCGAACCTGGGGGGTTTTCGGGACATCCCTAATAGAAAGTACACTGTTTAAAAGAATAGAAGACTTCCCAAAAATACCTAGCAGGAGTTATCAAAGACTCAGAGAATTCAGTGACCTGTGTATGGAGTTACAAGTTACTATAGCAGAAGGAGACTTACCTGGCCTTTCTTATCTTGACTCTGCTAGAGGTATTAACTCCTTAGCACAAAAACTTCCTTATTAGTTACATGAAAGATGGATTACTCATGGCTGTAACTACAAATGAAAACACAATGTGCCTTTTCCACCCTTTAGTGAGTTTGTGGACTTTGTAGACAGACAAGCAGGAATGAAAGATGACCCCAGCTTCATTTTTCCAGTGTCTTATACCACTTCTGGCCCTAAACAACTCAGAGCTCCAGCAGCAGCGCACAAAACTAACATTTCTTCCCACAGATTTGCAGAGTCTCAGTGAGAGGATCAAGACAGTGACTCTACTAAGTTCTGCCCTCTACATAAGATGCCACATCCTCTTCTGGAATGCAGAGCCTTCAGGACAAAGACCATCCAGGATCGCAAAGCTTTCCTCAAAGAGAACAACATCTGTTACAAGTGCTGCTCTTCATCCACACATTTTGCCAAGGACTGTAAGGTCAGTGTCAAATGTACAGAATGTGACAGCACAGAGCACAACACAGCTCTACACCCAAGGCCTCCTCCAAGAATTTTCCCACCTGTTCACAGGGACAAGGAACAAGGCGAGGAGACCAAAGACTCCAGTACAGACACAATAACAATCACTTCACAGTGCACTGAAGTCTGCAAAGAAAGTACAGTTGGCAGATTCTGTTCTAAAATCTGCCTTGTGAGAGTTTACACAAAAGGACGCAGAGACAAAGCAGTCAAGCTCTACGTCATCTTGGATGATCAGAGTAATAAGTCACTAGCCAGATCTATGTTTTTTGACATTCTAAACCTGAAAGGCCCCAGCAGCCCTTACTCCCTTAGGACTTGTGCAGGTACAGTGGAAACGATGGGGAGAAGAGCTGATGGCCTACAAATTGAATCTATGGATGGTAATAGATGCCTACCCTTACCGACCATAATAGAGTGCAACCAGATGCCAGACAACAGATCAGAGATTCCCACACCAGACGCAGCAGCTCACCAGACTCACTTGAACCACATAGCACATCTCATACCAGAACTAGATGATCAGGCTCAGATAATCTTACTCTTAATGAGAGATATCTTGCAAGTTCACAAAGTAAGAAAACTGATCAACGGCCCTCAAAACGCCCCATATGCCTAAAAACTGGATCTCGGGTGGGTCATTATAGGTGAAGTTTGCCTGGGAGGTGCACACAAACCTGCATCTGTTACTAACCTGCTCACTAGTACCCTCGAGAATGGTTGTCCTTCTCTTTTCCAACCCTATCAAAATCACATCCTCATGAATGAACTACCACACAACAACCCTGTACCTCTTACCTTCCTAAGTCCCCTCTATGACAGCAATACCTATGACGAAGACCAAAGCGACTTAGGAAGCACAGTGTTCAGGAGAACAAAGGAAGATAACCAGGTGGGCTCTTCTTAAAAGTTATGGAAAGGAGTATGGAGAAAGACGGGACTAATAGCTGGGTTGCACCTCTTCCCTTTAGACCACAAAGACAACGTTTGCCTAACAACAGAGAACTAGCATATAGACGTCTCACTTCCTTAAGACACGATCTTCAAAGGAAACCAAAGATGAGAGAACATTTCTTTTCCTTCATGGAGAAAATATTCCAGAATGGTCATGCTGAGAGAGCCCCAAACCTCAAAGACTCAGAGGAATGCTGGTACTTACCCATATTTGGGGTCTATCACCCTAAGAAGCCAGGGCAGATTAGAGTGGTGGTTGATACCAGCGCCAAACATGAGGGTGTCTCTCTAAATGATGTCCTCCTCTCTGGCCCTGACCTTAACAACAGACTATTAGGATTACTTCTTTGCTTTCGCAAGGATTCAGTCACATTTATGGCAGACATTCAGCAAATGTTCTATTGCTTTCTTGTTAAAGAAGAACACTGTAACTTTCTGAGGTTTCTCTGGTTCAGGGACAACAACCCCTCTGGAGACATCACAGAATACCGCATGAGGGTACACATATTTGGCAACAGTCCTTTCCCTGCAGTTGCTATATATAGCCCCAGACACTCTGCTAGAGAGGGAGAGTCAGAGTATGGGTCAGATGTCAGACAGTTTGTGGACAAGGATTTCTATGTAGACGGTTGCTTCAAATCACTACCCACAAATTAAACCGCAATCAGTCTCCTCAAAAGAACTCAGGCAATGCTTGCTTGTTCCAACTTAAGACGCCACAAGATTGCTTCCAACAGTAGAGAGGTTTTAGAAGCCTTTCCTGTCCAAGATCGTTCTAACGAGTTAAAGGACTTAGATCTAGGCACAGACTCACTTCCCATGCAACGCAGTCTTGGTTTGCTTTGGGACTTAAGATCTGACACGTTTACTTTCCAAGTAACCACAGAAGAAAAACCCTTTACCCGTAGAGGTGTCCTGTCTACCATAAACGGCCTGTATGATCCCTTAGGCCAGGGGTCTCAAACTAGCGGCCCTCCAGCTGTTGCAAAACTACAAGTCCCATCATGCCTCTGCCTGGGGGAGTCATACTTGTAACTGTCAGCCTTGCAATGCCTCATGGGACTTGTAGTTTCACAACAGCTGGAGGGCCGCCAGTTTGAGACCCCTGCCTTAGGCTTTGCAGCACCTGTCACCATCCAGGGTAAGGCACTACTAAGAGACTTAATCTGTGAGTCGCTAGATTGGGACCACCCTCTCCCCACCGACAAGGAGAACCTATGGCTAGAGTGGAAGGACTCGCTAACAGCTCTATCCAACCTTAAAATTTCATGACCATATGCTCCTCTGTCATTTGCTGACTTTCAGATACAAAGACGTTGTGTGTTTTCGGATGCTTCTGTTAAAGCAATTGCTGCTGTAGCTTACCTGAAAACCATAGACACGAAAGAACAATGCTACATAGGGTTCATAATGGGTAAAAGCGGAACTTGCACCACTTCTCGAACACGCCATGCCCAGGCTGAAAAAGCAAAACTACACATGGATCTTCAACCCACCTCACTCTTCTCACATGGGAGGTGTTTGGGAGAGGATGATAGGCATAGCCCGCAAAATCCTTGACTCCATCTTCCTACAAGTAGGAACTGCAATACTTACTCATGAATGTTTAGTGACATTTATGGCAGAGGTTACAACTATCATTAACGCCAGACCTTTGACATCCATTTCAAGTGACTCTGAGGATCCAGTGGTCCTCACACCTGCCATGTTACTCACGCAAAAGACCTGTCTTGCCAGTGCTCCAGCTGGAGAGTTTTGTGAGAAGGAACTTTACAAACGTCAATGGAGACAAGTACAAACCCTTGCCAATACCTTCTGGAACCGGTGGAGGGAACAATATATATCTACTCTACAAGTAAGGAGAAAGTGGCACACTGAAAAGCCTAATCTTAAACCTGGTGATGTTGTACTCATGAAAGATTGCCAGGCACTAAGGAATAAGTGGCCTTTAGGGTTGATCACCAAAGTACTGCCAAGCAAGGATAATCGTGTCCATAAGGTCGAGGTCAAGATCTTTCAACAGAATGAGGCTAAAGTATTCTTGAGACCAGTGACCGAACTTATTCTGTTGCTTTCTACGGAGGACTCTGTTAGTGACATCACTTGATGTCAGGCGGGGAGTGTTCTGTCCACCAGATGTCTTGCTGATGTTTTATACTGGTATTTGTACCTGTGTTGTTAAATTTACATGCAAAATGTGTAATTTATTTAAGACAATCATATGTGGTGTGCAGGCTCCATCTAGCGTTCCTTTTTGGTAATAGGAAGTTGTCAGCAAGCAGGGAATTCTGGGTAGACAGGAAGTCAACCATCCACCATTCTTTTCAACACATTGCAAGAAGTAAGTCATGTATTTCTCTATCTATCGCCATCACCCCTTAGAGAACTTAAAAAGTACATTTTTATTATCTCATCTTGTACTGTATATCATTGTTTATGCAATGTATGCTTTATTGTATGCAAAATTGTACTTATTGAAGTCTATTTCTGTTATTTTGTAGTTTCACCTGGCTTGTTCTAATAAAACTGAGATCAAAGAAATATGGTATCTACAGTTATTAGGATGAGAAGGTTTAGCTTTCTGCTCCTTGAGACAGAACAATAAATAGTAAGCCTAATTAGAAATGTATAATTTCTCTATCACTCTCTGTGTCACAAGAGAGTGACTCACAAATCCAACACCACGACACCCTGTCTAGAATGCAGTCTGACATAGGAGAAAACAAAAATATGTCAGAGATATTACAAAATACAAATATAGACATTAGAATATAGACAGAGTATGCTTAAGAAACAAAGAATTTCTCTCTCACAAGTCACAACTTAACTCACAAATCCACCAAAACAGTGGCACCGACCCAACCACACCCTGTCTGAACTCTGGATGGAATGCACTGCAGTCTAACACAGAAAAACACACAAGGGAATAAGAAACAAGCTCATTGGGGGAAGGGACAAGCTTATTGGCCAATGTCCAGAAATATTCAGAACTAACAAATTCGTTCTTTCGAATTCTCGATCAGCAGAATTTTCGTTATTTCATATTTTCGTTGTTTTGATTTCCGTTTTCCGAATATTCGTAATTTAGATTTTTCGTTCATTTTGATTTTCGCTATTTTGAATCTTTGTTCGGTATTTTCGTTGTTTCTAGGTTTTCGTTTTTTTTTATTTTCATTCTTTTGTATTTTCGCTGTTTCTAATTTAATTATTTTGTGTTTTCATTGTTTTCCATATTCGTTCTTTTCTATAATTCGTTGTTTGTTTGAATTTTTAGTAAAACTGTCGTTCATTCGTATGTTTACGAATTAACGAATATAACAAATTTTGACGAATAACGAATTCGTAACTAAACTAATTGCACATGTCTAACTGTAAATAGGTTGCACCATTACAGGACTATCCTTCCTGACACTCTTATCCCTACCATGTTAACTGCTATCTGCATTTGGACCCTGGTCTTGGCAATGCTACTCTGTCTTTCACTTTTCATAATGAAGAAATGGAAGGATTGGTCCCAATGAACATATGTTTTCTAAGAAATTGGTGAAATGTCAGCTATTGTATGGTGGAGAAGCCAAACAGGACCTGGTACTGGAATTAGGTCATGTTTGGCCACCTTTACATCTACTGCAAAGGTCTTGGCATTGAACTCAAACTTTGGTTAAGGAAGGTAATAAATAAAAATGCAAGCTGATATCGCAGTCTGCTTACACTTTGCTGTCAAACAAACTTCAGCCAATTCTAAGCATTTAGAAAACCAGTCTCATTTAGCTGAACAGTTTGGGTAACAAGTGTTTAAAGAAGGTGAAATTCAGCTTAGAAAAGTCATATGTACTAGAGTTCAATTAAATGAAAGCTGTCAGCATTTAATACATTTTCAACGGAGGCTGTGGACACATGCCAACAACCATTGTAAGTTTCAAAAGGACAATTTTCTGCCATTTACAATGCTGGGAATACTCTGGTGTGAAAACTGAATGGTGTTTTAACTTTTCTACTAATTGGATAGACGGTAGCCCATGATGTTATTGTGCTGTGCTTTGCTATCAGACACATTGTTATAGTAATTCTTTCTCTAGATCTGGCTTCTGGGACATGAAAAGACTAAGCTTGGAAGTGAATTAATTAGTCAACAACGGAAAAAAGAAGTCTGTCAAATAAAATAAAATGCACTACTGGCAGGGCTGGAGAACTATGGGAAAGGTTAATAGAATGTAAAAATCAACATTTCTTATGGGCTTATGTGACATTGATTCAGTAGGGAGGAAGAATCGAGCAGAAACACTACAGTAAAGTAAGAGAAGCTTGGTCACCCTCCACTAACCCTGGTAAAAATGGCTTTTTTTGTATGGAAAATAAATATATTTAATTAAAGAGACCTTCATTTACAAATACCCTTTCAAACCGTTCTAAATGCTGTTGCCTGCCAGCATCTCCTGTGTGATTCACCTGAATCACTTGTGTATTACTCTGTGCTGATCGTCAACGTTCAGTGCCAGAAGAAGGGGTCTGTTATTTTTCCTTGCCCTTCAGGTACAAGATAAGATTTGTATACTGCAGAAGAGAGTAATGTAGTGTTAAGTATAAAATGGGTGGTGCTGCGCTAATCCTCACTGAACAAACTTGTGTCATAAAGGTGAGTATAGATTCATAAAATAAAATCTTAATCCATAGACCAAAAAGTAGGAAAAATATAAACGTGATGTAAGGCACTAGTCAGTAGATGAAAACTAGTGGAAATGATATCTTAAATGTGGAATTTATATTCGTGAAGAAATATATATAGTGACACATAAAAGTGGCCTGTTAGCAATTTAGTAGACCTTGCAATTAAAAAACATTCTGTCATATAGTGCAATACATAAATATCAATAATAAAAAAAAAAAAAACTATGTGCAAATATTAGCTCAAAGAAAGTGACAATGTGCAATGGGGTATTCCAATCAAATGAATACGTACCCAATGCTGGATACAAAGTGACAAATGTGAAAAAAACGTTCATCCAAAGAATAACATAAATTGTCCCAAACAATTAAGTGCAAAGGTGCTATACACAAACGTTCCTTGGTAAAACCAAAATATGTGACAGCAACGGTTCAGCATGCGTCCATTGCAATTAAAGTGCTTAATGTGGATCACCTCGCATGTGTCTTCATGTGCAAACACACAAGTGGGTAGTGGCCCCTTACCTCAAGGTAATAGGGCAAGCGCATGTAGTCAGCAAGCCTTTGGGGTGTCCACCTAGGGGCTCTAACGCGTCCCTCCAGGTCCTAAATCCGGGACATGGTTCCCTCAGATGTGGTGCAGGGGGATATGTAAAGAGCAAGGAGGATCCCAATAGTGTAATACCATTTAATCAGATCGTTTTTATTAAAAATGAAGGTACTCACATAAAAGAAGTAAAAACAGTGGATTGCATCCGACGAGCGAAGAGCTTGTAAGCCTCTAACAGCGTCTGCAGCCTGTCTCGTCCCTACGCGTGACGTCACACCTCACATGACTTCATCAGGGGATCCCCTGATGAAGTCATGTGAGGTGTGACATCACGCGTAGGGACGAGACAGGCTGCAGACGCTGTTAGAGGCTTACGAGCTCGTCGCTCGTCGGATGCAATCCACTGTTTTTACTTCTTTTATGTGAGTACCTTCATTTTTAATAAAAACGATCTGATTAAATGGTATTACACTATTGGGATCCTCCTTGCTCTTTACATATCCCCCTGCACCACATCTGAGGGAACCATGTCCCGGATTTAGGACCTGGAGGGACGCGTTAGAGCCCCTAGGTGGACACCCCAAAGGCTTGCTGACTACATGCGCTTGCCCTATTACCTTGAGGTAAGCGGCCACTACCCACTTGTGTGTTTGCACACGAAGACACATGCGAAGTGATCCACATTGGGCACTTTAATTGCAATGGCCGCATGCTGAACCGTTGCTGTCACATATTTTGGTTTTACCAAGGGACGTTTGTGTATAGCACCTTTGCACTTAATTGTTTGGGACAATTTATGTTATTCTTTGGATGAACGTTTTTTGCACATTTGTCACTTTGTATCCAGCATTGGGTACGTATTCATTTGATTGGAATACCCCATTGCACATTGTCACTTTCTTTGAGCTAATTTTTGCACATAGTTTTTTTTTTTTTTTATTATTGATATTTATGTATTGCACTATATGACAGAATGTTTTTTAATTGCAAGGTCTACTAAATTGCTAACAGGCCACTTTTATGTGTCACTATATATATTTCTTCACGAATATAAATTCCACATTTAAGATATCATTTCCACTAGTTTTCATCCACTGACTAGTGCCTTACATCACGTTTATATTTTTCCTACTTTTTGGTCTATGGATTAAGATTTTATTTTATGAATCTATACTCACCTTTATGACACAAGTCTGTTCAGTGAGGATTAGCGCAGCACCACCCATTTTATACTTATTCTTTGCGAAGGACAGGTGTGTACCCGAATCGGTGCAAGCTGCTTTTCCAACTTTAGCCGACTTCCATATCTTGATAGCACGGGAATAACCATATTTATTGTAGTTCAATGTAGTGTTAAGGACTAGTTTAGTGAAAAGGTTAAGGTCCGGGGTAGAGGGTTTGACAACTATTAGAGTAAAGTTACACAGTTGAATTTATTCTCTTGCTTCTGAGAATGTTTCTAGTAGATATAACGTATTCCTTAAAATGTCATAAAAGGTTAAAGTAGAACTATCAGAAAAGCTTTTTTATTTTCATTTTATTTCATTTTGGATAGGGTAAAGGAGGGTTATAAACATTATCAGATTTTTTTGCCATCTGTGTCCCATTGCAGAGAGTTTCCTTCACTTCCTGTCCCATAGCCAAACAGGAAGTGAGAGGAAATACCTGCAAATTAAGGGAATCCCTTGGGGACCCCCAGGTCACCAGAACTAGTGTCCCCATTGAAAAAAATTCCCCTCTATTACTTTTGTAGGGACAACCCAAAATTTGGGATTTTCGTTTATTTTCACTTTTAATAATAATGGTAAACAGGACAAATAGAGAGAGTGAATCTCCCTAAGGGGACACAGACAGCAATAAAAACCTGACAGGTGTTCTAATTCCTCTCTACTCCATCCAAAACTAAACCAATCTCATAAAATCTGCAACTTTTATTGAAGCAGTACTCAGCGAACCTGCCATGAAGGTACTTATTCAGGCACTTTCTGTTATGGAATGACACCTGTCTCCCTGCATTGTTATCCTGGTACATGTGCCCCAGGTGGAGATAACAGGCAACAGCACCAACACACATTGCACATGCATAGTCCACCATTGTCACTATCATGAAGTCAGTCCTTAGAAATGATGTGTAGCTGACATTAGAGCAAGTGCATGTAGACAGAATGTGGCTGAAAGAGGCTCAATAAGATCAGAAGAGCTGAGATTCAACAAAGGATGAAAAAGTGGTGAACACAGTGTTGTATGAAATAAAATCTACACCTATTGTTTATGATACACAATGCCTTAACAAAGTAAATGACATCCAGTCATGGTTTATATTAATGTAGCACTACTCCCTATAGAGTCGCTAATGTCCTGGGTCCCCACTGCTGCACCCCCAGTCACTTAGCATTTCCTTGATTCACGCAGACACGGAAATCAGTCCTTGGTTTGTTTTTATCGTTTTATTAGGGGTTGATAACTTGGATGGGGTAGGGAATTATGTGATGCCCAACTTGAAAAAATGTCCAAAACTATTCACAAAGGGACACTTTTCGTTCCTCCTGCACGGATTTGGTTTTTAAGTACAGCACCTGCTGCTCACTCTTCAGAAAACTAACAGTCTCTACAGTTAGTTCAGCAAAGGCCCATTACAAGCAGGGACTCTCAGCTCCTTGATGAAGTAGTGCAGTGAGCAAATAGCGTGACATTCCTCCTGCTTCCCCATGGCCACTGATCCCAGCTCCACTTGCTTGCAGAAAAAAGCTAGCCCACCGGGCTGACACCAGCCACTCCTAGCTGATCTTCCTCCCATTCCTCTTGACTGACTTTCTGCCCCAGTCCTGGTAATCAACTGGAAGTATTAATAATAAGAACATTAATATTAAAAATTTAATTAGATATGGTGCATATGGGTATTAAGTAAAATCAAAAAGGGAGTAAAATTTGTAAATGGATAAAGGGAATAAATTTATAAAAGGTGGAACAGGTCATAGGAAAGCGGGTGTCTTCCACCCTAATTATTTAGTTATCTATAGGGATTTATCTATTGGGACCACCTATGCCGGGCCACCGCTCTTTTTCATTCCCTGGAGCTGGCCATAACATATGGGCTGCTTTGTAAGTAACATTGATAGTGCTTCTCCTTTCTGCCTTTTCCTTTACCTATGGGGAATAGTGGACCTTATACATAACTCAATAATTTATTTAATTTTTAGTTCATTCATGCATCCAACTCCTGATGTTTGGCAAGAGGCCATGAAATGCGTTGAGGGTTCATCTACGGGTGCCAGGTACAAGTTTGCCCTGATAACTGTATCATATTACAACTTTTATCAATTTCACATATCAAGTAAATCATGTATGAATTATCTGTATGTATTTGATTGTCTATCATTTACTGTGTTTGTCACAAATCATGTTAATTAATTAATCATTTGCTATTAAATTTATTATTATTATATATATTATGATTACATTCTGTATCATAAAATTTTCACCGTTATCGGTTTTATTAAGCTTCGTCTCATTATTATGAATTACCCCTAGGGGATTGTGACATTCAACTTATTCATTTTTTTTCCATACATCATTATACACACCAGTGTGCCTCATGTAAAGTCCCAACCCCACTTATTTTTGTTTTCTCTAACAGTCTCTACAGTTAGTTCAGCAAAGGCCCATTACAGGCAGGGACTCTCAGCTCCTTGATGAAGTAGTGCAGGGAGCAAATAGCATGACATTCCTCCTTCTGTTTCCCTGTGGCCACTGATCCCAGTTCCACTTGCTTGCAGAAAAAAGCTAGCCCACTGGGCTGCCACCAGCCACTCCTAGATGATCTTCCTCCGATTCCTCCCGACTGACTTTCTGCCCCAGTCCTGCCTGACTGGCACACACACATGGAGACCTCCCAGGGCAAGGTTAGATGAAGACTTGGCACTGTGCGGTCTTCAAGAGAGGCTTGCTGCAGATGGCAGCCTCTCTCCTTGTCTGTCCCTGCACTGTGCTGAGCTACTCATTGTCTCCTTGCTCCTTCCCGCTGCCTCTCTGGCTCGGATCCTTCCACCGCCTCCTGTGTCAGGATCCTTCCAGGCCAGCCTTCCTGAGCACCCAGTCCAATGTACCACCCCTCCCTGGTAGGGGTCTTCTCCAGGGCCACCGACAGCCTCTCCTCAGCACTCCATCTCAATCTTCCATCCAACTCCCCTTGCTGGCATGGCCCATGCCTATTTATGGGGTTATCCCAGTGCCCTGCCAATCCACTGCTCAGGATTGGCTGGGGCCCCATAAATATTCATGTCAGCTACTCCTAACCACTGCCCTCTAATTCTAGAAGGTTCTCCAACCTTCCAGACACCAGGTGGAAGCACCAGAGAGCTGCCAGGATGAGTAATCCAGCCCTGGTCTCTAGTAAAACTAACCAAATTTGATGACTCAGGTTATTCCTGGCCAAAATATACTTTTTCCTACTCTCACACTAGTAGCACACACTAGAGGGTGCTACAATTACTTTATCAACTTGCTTGGAGTCACAAAATTAGGGTAGCATTAGGCAGGGTTTACACTATTGCATTTTGTTAGTGCATTTTACAATTTTACATGTTTTGGAGCACTGCGTTGCCATTCATTTTGAATGCCACCCCAAAGCACTATGATAATGAACCTGCAATGCCCCTACCATGCTCTGCCATGCCTTTTATTCTCATACAAGGGTCAGGTGTGGTTTTAGCCATGGAGGGGTGTGTTGGCAACCCATTTAAAATGAATAGGCGACCTTAATGCAATTCACGTTAACGCACGATGAAACACAACAAACTTGCATTATTGCACTGGACAAGTGTGGACCTGGCCTTACACAGGAGATTCTTATTCTTAGAAGCCTAAAGCACAACTCCAGGGTCTTTTCAGCAATCCCCACTTCAGCAAGCCTCCTTTCTAAGGCGCTCCAAGCCATGGTTGTATTTCTTCATCCTCCATGTATAGCACAGTGTTAGTACCCCTGCTTTGTGTGTGAAGCCGCAGAGGGACCACCTACAGCCCTGAGCACTGGAGGGAAGGAGGAGAGTGCTGGAGTGTTCTGGAAAGGAGATACATTTTACAGACATTTTCTTCTCCAACCAAGTATTTACCCTTGCAGTATGTGGGGTAGGGTAAATTAGATTAGATGTTAGCTGATTCTTGGAGTCGGGCTTTGATCCTGCTATTAAAATTGATAGCAGTTAATTTCTAGCAGTAGCATAATCTCTAAATAAATGAAAGAGACAGTTACCTAAGTCACACAAGTAGCACATAGGAGCATAGTGTAGTGATCAAATGCACATTTTGAAACATTGTGCAATCGTGCATGATTAATCAATGCTACAAACTATTTGTGTAGCTTACTCTATACAAAGCCATTTCTTTTTTCTGTTTAGTTATCATTTGATACCCCTTCTTTGTAGCTCCAGTCTAATGAGGTGACTGCCAGAGAGTATTTAAATCTCTTAGTATCAAGAGAATACATCACCAGTATAGTTTAGCCATCATAAGGAATTATAAGCAATCATAAGGAAATTCACAAGGCTTAAGGTTTAATGTTATACATCTTGGGATGTACTTTTTTAACCTGCTGATTATTATATACAGTATGTGTTTATTAAATGTAAGCAATGTGTTTTGTACAAAAATATACCTACATAAAGATTTTATATATGAGTAACAATTCCCAGAACTCAATAGGCTAGCTGCAGAGATGGCACAGCAGAGCTACTTGCTCTCAGGCACAATTTTTCAGACTGAAAAGTAAGACTAAGTCATCTGAAAAGGGATGAGTCCCTGCTGATGAGTTATTGAACTGTGTAAATTAGCTTCCTTCATCAAAGAAAAAAACAGTCAGTCAAACTAATAATATGCAATATTTCAAATGAAAAAAAATTAATTATATTCTGTTGCCTTGACTGTAATGTCAAAACCATGTTCAAACTATGATGAAATCCTTTTAAAGTTAGGGTAATGGTTTTTGTGGGGTAGGTTTAAGGGTAAATATTGGTGGAGGTAAGTGTTAAGGGCTTAGATTAGGTTAAAGTGGTAATAAACCCCAAACCAAAATTGTAATATATTGCAGCTTTCCAACTCTTATGTCGCGTAAAGATGATCGGAATTTCCGACAACCTAACCGTGGATTTTTTCCCGACCGATGTTGTCTCAAACTTGTCTTGCATACACACGGTCGCACAAATGTTTTTGGAAATTCCGATCGGCAAGAATGCGCTGACGTACAACATGTACGACGGCACTATAAAGAGGAAGTTCAATAGCCAGTGCTCCACCCTTTGGGCTCCTTCTGCTAATCTTGTGTTAGTAGAAGTTTGGTGAGAGACGATTCGCACTTTTCAGCCTCATGCTTTTCAGATCGTTACTGCTCTTCAGTTTGTGCTTGTGGGTTCATGTCCATTCTTCAGTGCGTGTTGTCAGTTCGTATCTGTTTTACAGTGCATTCTTGTCCACTCGTTTCTGATTTTCAGATTGTTCTTCTCTGGTTCTTTCTGATTTTCAGTGCGTTCTGTTAGTTCGTTCTGACCAGCCAACCGTTTTCAAGCCATGTTGTGGGTACGTACTCGTCGTAGAGTTCATGCTGTGCAGGGACTTGGTGTTGGGGTTCTTACTTTGACCAAAGCCCAGTCCATGAACAGGGCAAGGAGGAGTTCATGGACGAAGAATTGGTTGCTCCAGCGTGACCAATTCTCGCACATGCCTTTGTTGTGAGAGATCCAGGAGAATAATCCTGATGATTTCAGGAATTATCTCCGGGTGACGGACCCCATTTTTCACCGTCTGTTGGCTTTGCTGTCCCCTTATATTATGAAGCAGGACACCTGCATGCGGCAAGCCATCTCTCCCGAGCAAAGGCTCGTCACCACCTTGTGATACTTGGCGATGGGGAGAAGTCTGCAGGACATGAAGTTCTCGACAGGCATCTCCCCCAGGCTCTGGGGATCATTATTCCAGAGACCTGTTCTGCCACCATACAGGTCCTGCAGAAGGACTATATTAGGGTAAGTTTATCCTTTAACATCACATTCTATGTATTTAATGTTTGCTAATGTATTGTATTTATTTCATCATTCCATAGTTACCATGATTGTAATATGCTGTGAATGTCCTCTTTGTCCTCATGCATGCTGGAGACTTTTAAAGTTCCCTTTTGTCCTTCATGAATATTTGCCTTCACTTACCTCCCCAGCATGCTATTCTGGGCCCATACACACCTAGCCTAGTCACTTAACAATGTTTTTTCTCAGCTCCATTGTAGGGCTTACCCTAAACACCCCCTAAAATGTGTTTAAGCCCGGGTTCACACCTATGCGAATTAGAGGTGCGTTTCCGCACCTCTAATTCGCATAGCAGGAGAATGTGACTGGCTCCCTATGGAGCCAGTTCACATATCTCCGGGGCGGCTGCGGTGCGCACTGCACAAAAACGCTGTGCGTCTTTGGCTGCGTTTCAGGGCCGAATTCAGGCATAGAATCGGCCCTGATTCGTCCCTGAAACGGTGAACAGGGACGCACAGCGCTCCTGTGTGATCCGCAGCCCGTTGTGGTGTGAACCCGGGCTAAATGTTATCTCTGTCCTTAAATTCAGGCAGAATGCAATATTTTTTTTGGGGTGGGTGGCCCAAAATCATTTGGAACCCTCCCTCGCCCCCAACCGCTAAGTCAGCTGATACCAATCCTCTATCAATCCTCTGACAAACCCATACACAATATACCTACCTCTTTTGTGTTCATATTTATTGATGAATTCACCAAAGCATGTAGTGCAAGGGCCTGTCTGAAAACTTTCAAACGCTACTGTTTAAAGTTTTGTTCTCCTATTATCTTGATAGGTAATTGCAGAATGTAAAAATGTGCTTCAATTTGTACAGTGTGTATTCATATTTTTGTATTATGACACTTCTTACCTGTCCAGTGGGATGCCAATAGTGTAAGTAAGGAGGGGCTGGCCAAAGTAACACACATTATTTATGCATTCAGCTCTCAATGAAGTGGAGAGGGTTACCTGTCCAAAACATCCCCCCCCTAACATTTTTACAATGGGCCATCAGAGGATGTGAGGAATCTGATAAGTGGACCTTACAATTTTGTCTTTAAATACTAATTTCAATAAATGTTATAATTATGTTGACCAAGAATGTTAGTGTCTAATCTACTTGCAATGTTATGTGCAAAAGTACTAATTATTTTTTTTCTTGTTTGACTCCACAGTTTCCTTCAAACCCACAGGAATTGCAGACTGTGGCCTCCCAGTTTGCCCAGTGGTGGGACTTTCCTAACTATCAATCAATGGGAAACACGTCCACATCGTCCCACCCCCCAACTCGGGGTCATACTATTATAATTATAAGGGGTTTAATAGTATTATAGTGCTGGCGGTGGTGTCGGCAACATATGAGTTTTTGTATATGGACGTGGGGAAGAATGGCCGGATGTCGGATAGTGGAGTCATTGCCCAGACGGAGTTCTACAGACAGCTCCAGAATGGCAGCTTGGGCTTGCCACCTGCGGAAGACAACGTGGCTGATCTTCTGTTTGTTTTCGTCACTGATGAAGCGTTTGGGCTAGGAGAACATCTGATGAGGCCATTTCCCATGAAGATCCTCACCCCAGACCAGAAGGTTTTTATCTACCGGCTGGCCAGAGCCAGAAGACTGGTGGAGAATGCTTTCGGCATAATGGCAAGCCGGTTCCACCTATTTCTAACACTGATCCACGTGGCGGAATATAAACATATTGTGCTTGCCTGCTGCATTCTGCTCAATTTTCTATGTAAAAATGCTATGAACTATGTGGCCTCAGTTGGGCCTGAGGCCGGATTTCCTGATCAATCAACCCCGATGTCACTTGAAGCTGGCCGTCCTGGCTTGCCCCCCCAAAGTGCCCGCAAAGTCAGACAAAAATATCTGGAGTACTTTGCGGGTAGGGGGGTATGATTTGCCAGCAAATGTGTGAAACATTTTTAAAATACATTTTTATTTTAAAATGAACTAATATTTCATTTGATTTACTGCTTGTGTTTCTTTTATCTGTCTCCTAGGTTCTACAATGGGTTTTTCTTTTTGGCCATTTTCTTCATTAGTGCAAATGTAATTTATTTGATACATGAGGTGACAATTTCTTCTTCAGCTAACTATTATGTTGTGGGTCTGCTACACACACACACATTGTTTTTTTGTTAATGTATGTAATGCATTAGTGATAAAAATATTCATCCTTTTCGGCACCATGAATTAATTGTTTTGAGTCCCTAAAATGGCCTGATTGGGGCCAATTTTAGAGCACTGTGGGGGTTGTTTACTAAAGGCAAATGCACTTTGCACTACAAGTGCACTGAAACTGCACTGAAAGTGCACTTGTAGTGCAAAGTGGATTTGCCTTTAGTAAATAACCCCCGTTGCCACTGTAAACTACAACAACTTACTCCAAAAACTGGTATTGAGCATTGAAATAAGAAGCCACACATTGTTGAGTATAAAACATTTTACTCTGAGCACATTCACATGTGCGTTAGAAAAGGGTTTTTGATGGTGTATAATATTTTTATGGTTGACATTAGAAATAGCCTTTTTTTTGGTTAAACAGTTATGTTTAAAACCATAATAACAGACACAACTCAAGAACTTACAAAGTTTTTCAACTTTGAAAAATTGAAGGCAATATCAGACATTAGTATGTCCAAACTGTGTTGATCTTGCCTTCATCAGATGTGGTAATGTCACCCCTGTGAAAGCCAAATTTTGAAGATGCACACACATTGGGAGACAAAATGTGGATTTTCCTTCTGATCCCATGCCTAATGTCAACATGTGCTAGCTCCCATCATGGGGGATCACTGGACGTGTTTCGGGGGTGCAACCCCTTCATTTCACCTACTTGAGTTGCAAGGAAGGGGTTGCACCCACAAAACGCGTACAATGATATCCCGTGATGGCAGATAGCACATGTTGACACACTGCATCTTCAAAATTTGGCTTTTATAATACTTTAAAACTTGATTTAAAAGAAAAAATTCCAAAAAGGTACAATTTTTGTGTGTTTTAGATTCTGCCTAAAACATCAATGATGTTCTTAATTTTTTGTTGAACATCACTGATGTTTTCCTTTATCTTCTCTAAATCACGATTGCACACCATGATCTCCCCGATGAGGACGTGTGTACTTGCACTGGTGAAATGAGTTTCTTCTTCCACAACATCCACATCACCTAAAATGAAAAAAAAAAAAACACACCATGGGGGTTATTTACGAAAGGCAAATCCACTTTGCACTGCAAGTGGACTTGAAAGTGCACTTGGAAGTGCAGTCGCTGTCAATCTAAGGGGTAGATCTGAAATGAGTGGAAGCTCTGCTGATTTTATGATCCAATCACGTGCAAGCTAAAATGCTGTTTTTTATTTTCCTTGCATGTCCCCCTCAGATCTACTGTGACTTTACTTTCAAGTGCACTTACAGTGCATTTTCAAGAGCACTTGCAAAGCAAAGTGGATTTTTCTTTAGTAAATAACCCCCCATGTATTATAAATATGCAGGCATACATCTATTACCTGAAGCTGTGGTCTCAGACACTCACCTGTTGTGGTCACTATTTTGCCTACTTCATGTACCTCGGAATCCACATCCTTAGGTTGTGGTGTGGGGTTTTCCCCTTCTTTAGGAGGTTGGGGGCCCCTGGTGTCCTCAGATGTCCCGAGTCTTTTCTCCCCTATGTGAATAAAAAAAGGTATACTTAGCACACAGATATTTGAGGCAAGAAATAGGAATATGAAACAAAGCTTGGAAGTGTCATACAATTGTCTGTTTTGGCAGAGTTCCAAGCTGAAGACATGATTTTTTCCCTTTCTTCAAGCTGGAATACTTACCCTTTTTGGTATAGTTTCACACATGGAGACACGCCTAGCATTCACTGGAGCACCTGTGTGGGACACCCTTAAAAGGGTGTTCTAGTGTCCCACACTAGTGCTCCTGCGTCCAGATGTGTAAACAGCTGCTGAGTGTTCTCTCCTTACACTGAATCAAGTTTGCATTTCATTATAGTTACAAACACATGTAGACAACAAACTTCTTTTAATACAAATAGGCCTGAACAAATGTAGTTAACCTGCATTTGCCAAAAACATCGTATTAGTGGGTGAACGAACGATGTTTACTACAAACTATTAATGTGCCCACAAACCTGAAACTTGTCATTTTAAACGCCATTTTAAACTATACAACAGTAAAGGATAAGCACATGGAGCAGCATGAAAGTAATAATAATAATAGGAACACACAACAAATACATAATTTTTTGCAGCACTCTTTTGATTCTTCTGTACTGATCCTGCTCCTTCAATTTGAGGTCTTACCATCGTTTCCTCAGTTGATCCTTGGATCGTCGTACCCCAAAATTCTTCTGCAGACTTTTCACAACTTTAGTCATGATTTTGGCCTTTCTCACATTTGGGTTTCTGTACGGTCCATATTCCCCGTCATAGTCGGCCCTCATCAAGATGTCCACCATCTCCACCATCTCAAAGGACATATTTGAGGCTTTAAATCTCTTGGATCGGGACGTTTGTGGTTCCGGGCTTTCCTCGTCGTTGCTGCTACTCGCATGCACCTGCTCTGTCTCCACCATGTGCTCTCCCACTGCACCGAAAGAGAAGGGGCGGGGAATATACTAGAAAGAAGGTCAGGGGTGGGCGGAGTTTAGTGTATATAAAGCGTAACACGCGTGCGTCGTACGTATGATCTGTGAGCTAAGGAAGGAGTAGCAGAACCGCCGATCGTACTAACAAAGGTACATTTTAAATTGGGGCATCAGTGGCCTATACTGCTTAGAGATTGAGGCCTATATTGGGACAAGATTATGAGAGTTTAGCCTGACATTAGGGTGTGTCTTGTGTTGTGTCTTGCAGATAAAATGGATAGATTCAACGATCACGACTTCCTCCCTAGCTTCATTGATAAATACAGGGAGCTGCCCTGTCTGTGGCAGGTGAAACACCCATTTTATAATAATAAAAAAAAGAGGAAAACAGCGCTGAATCAATTGCTGGAATTGGTGAAGCTGGTGATTCCCACGGCAACCATCTTGTTTGTTCTGGTTTAATTTCGGCTCAGACAGGGTATTAAATATAAATGAAAGATGGGCGTTACCAACCATTTTCTACCAAAAAGGGGTACATGTTCAAATGACATATTTCCTTCACACATGCATTTAACCATTCATAATGTCATATATATTTAACTCTTTACATCTCTGTATCTAAGCAAAACTCATTAAGTCACATTATGTCACCTAGAAAACTCCCTTAAAACTCCAAACAGACTATTTCATGACACACACGTAAGTTCCTCATTTCGGGGTTTCGATTTCGCTGCCTACACAGCAATATATTATAATGTCATTGTTAAACAAAATACATTTAACCACTTCCACTTCAAATGACAGCTGGGTGGTGCGGTTCTCGTTCTGGCTGGATGTCATATGAGGGCTCTCCAGAACGACCACTTTCACGCGCTCGTGGGGGAGTGCATCGCAACGATTGGTGTTGCGGTGTGTCAGTCTGACACACCACTACACTGATCTCAGTAAAGAGCCTCTAATGGAGGCTCTTTACCACGTGATCAGCCGTATCCAATCACGGCTGATCACGATGTAAACAGGAAGAACCGTTGATCGGTTTTTCCTCACTCGCGTCTGACAGACTCAAGTAGAGGAGAGCCGATCGGCTGCTCCCCTGACAGGGGGGTCTGTGCTGATTGATTATCAGTGCAACCCCCCTCGGATGCCCACCCAGGACCAGCAGGATGCCACCAGGACCACCAGGGATTGCCACCACACTGGACCACCAGGTATGCCACCCTAGACCACCAGGGAAATACCAATCAGTGCCCAAGCAGCTGCCAATCAGTGCCCATCCCAAATGCCTGCCAGTGCCATCAGTAATGCCTAACAATGCCATCTATCTGTGCCACATATCAGTGCCCATCAGTGCCACGTATCAGTGCCCATCAGTGCTGCCTATGAGTGCCCAGCAGTGCCGCCTATCAGTGCCACCTATAAGTACCCATCAGTATAGCCTTTCAGTGCCCATCAGTGCCCACCAGTGCCACCCATGAGTGTCCATCAGTGCTGCCTATCAATGTCCATCAGTGCTGCATATTAGTGCCACCCATCAGTGCCACCTATCAGTGCCCATCAGTGCCGCCTGTCAGTGCCCATCATCAGTGCACATCAGTGCCACCTCATTGGTGCCACCTTATCAGTGCCCATCAGTACTGTCTTATCAGTGCCCATCAGTGAAGGAGAAAACTTACTTATTTACAAAATTTTATAACAGAAACAAAAGAAAAACTTTTTTTTTTTTTTAATTTTCGGCCTTTTTTTATTCATTTAGCAAAAAAAAAAAAAAAAAAATGCAGAGTTGATCAAATACCACCAAAAGAAAGCTCTATTTGTTAGAACAAAATGATAAAAATTATGTTTGGGTACAGTGTAGCATGACCGCGCAATTGTCATTTAAACAGCGACAGCGATGAAAGCTGAAAATTGGCTTGGGCAGGAAGGGGGTGTAAGTGCCCTGTATTGAAGTAGTTAAAGGAACACAGTCCAGCCTTAAATCGCAAAAGGCAGTATGAACATAAAGGGGGCTTTTTACATGACTCTTTCAGTACTAGAGCACACTGAGAATTAATCTACTGCTGGAACATGGGGGAGTATAGGATTGGTAAAAAAAATTAGCCATCTCCTAGACTAAACGAGCATCCAACTGCAAGGGGAAATTTTCAGGTTTTCCAGAGTTCAACTTTTGATTTGTCTCAAACCTCTAACCGCACTTGCTGGACAGCTCGGTCTGTTTAATAAAGTTGAAACAAAATTACTGGCTGGATCATCAAGTGAAAATAAATGTTAAAAAATCCTAAAAAAAGGAAACTAATGCAGCCACTGCATCTTATGCCGCGTACACACAATTGGAATTTCCGACAACAAATGTTCAATGTGAGCTTAGTGTTGGAAATTCTGACTGTGTGTAGGCTCCATCAGACATTTGCTGTCGGAATCTCCGACAACAGATGTTTGAGAGCTGGATCTCAAATTTTCCGACAAGAAAATTTGTTGTCGTAAATTTTCGAGCGCGTGTAGACAATTCCGACGCACCAAATTCCACACATGCTATGAGACGGAAGCGCTCGGTATGGTAAAACTAGCGTTTGTAATGGAGATAGCACATTCGTCACGCTGCAGATTTTTAAATCTTTTAATGCAGCGCATTCTTTTCTTCTTTATAATGCTAGAATAATGAAGTTGTTTTGCTGCTGATATTCACACAGAGTTCTGACAAACTGATTTATTTATTATTTCTCTTGATCTCCTAAATAATCTTTATTTTTTTTTTTCACCAGATCTCCAGAATAATGTTTATCTTTATTTTTTTCTAGTGATCTCCATAATATTTTTGTCATTTTGTGTGTCAAGTTACCACAACACCATTATTATCTTATATTTTTTAACCTCAAGAAGATTGGTTGGTGTTGGTGTCCCTTGTTAATTTGACATTGTATTTTTTAAATGTACCTGCCTACTCCCAAACAAACTGTCCTTTTTGAACTAAAACACATAGCCAAGTATTTGTGAAAAAAATAGACATTTATTAGGGGTCATAACAAAATTAAGAGGAAGGCAATGCTGGATAAACAGTTGAAATTGGCAAAGCCTTTGTACCCCAGGACAGATGTCAGTTATTTGACAGGCAAAATTGGTAGCCTGAGGAGTCCATTTAATAGGGAGCACAATATGGTCCAGGACTCCGAGAGATCGGGAGCAGCAGCAGATAACATGTATGTCCTGAGGCTGTGGTCTTACAAGAGTCTGCGTCTTTTGCCAGACCAGACCAATCACTCTCAAGACGTCCTTGCATGCTTCCTTCCAGACTGTGGCTGTGGTGTTGGAGTTGTGGCAGGAGGTGGAGGAGGACCAACTCACATACATGACTTTTTTTGCGAGTTCGCCCATCACCCCCTTTTTTAGGGCCTGATAGATCACTTTCTCACAAATGAGGTGTTGGCCCACCTCCATTTCCTGCATTTTGCTGGCTGCCATGCAGGCATAGGCCTCTTGAAGATTGGGGTGGTTCTGAGGGCTGCAGTAGCCTGCCGAATAAAAAAAAGCGTTGACTCCTCCACGTTACCCCCCTTCCTGGGCCATTTTGCTGGAAGGTGGAGGGCAGGAACCTGCGATTTGGTCAGGCTACTGGGCACGGCCACCTCCTGGCTGCCACTTTCCCTGACCACTTCCTGGCTGCCACTTAACCCTGCCACCTCCTGGCTGCCACTTTCCACTGCCTCCTCCTGGCTGAGACTTTCCTGTGTATGAAAATGGTACATAGTTTTAGTTTTTTGGTTATCAATCACACACAATTTTGAGCTCATGACTGTTGCAAATTCAATGTTAACAAATTGAAAAGACTATCCTTCTGACCCCAGCATTTTTCATTCTTGTCCCAAACATTTTTGGCTACTACTGTCTATGTATATGTAAACCACTTTCCTGTCGCATCATGGCAGCATACACCTATGGTTGTGGCTCCGCCCCCGCAACCTGATAGGACCGCGTAGCTATTAAAGTCTGAGAGAGCCCCTGCCCCAGCATTATCCTTTTTTTCCTCACCTGTCAAGGACCGAAAACATGCATCCCTTACCTAAAACATTCGCCCCAGCCAGGTTCTAGCCTCTCCTGGGTGGAAGTCCTATCCTGTACAGCCTCTAAATGAGCTCAATGGAAGGAACCCCACTCTGATGGTCTCAGGGGTATGTTACAATACATTACAAACCTTAAACAGGTTTATGGATCGCAGCGGTCTCCAGCTCCTTTCTGTGCACCTGTGGGTAACTTCCCCTCCTGTCTGTCTCCATAGCTCCAGCTTGTCAGGACATCCCACTTTCCAGCTTCCAAAATGGCGTCGGAGGCCTCAGAGCGCATCTGAGCGAGCGTGACGTCATCACCCCGGGACGGCGACAAGTTTAAAAATGCTGTAATGTCAGCATTTTCTTGTCTCTTCTCTCCTGAGCCTGTAAGGGGGAATTTTGACCGGATTTCTTTTGCTAATCTACCCTGTCTCTCTCTTGCTATCTCCACGCCCAGGTAAGATCTATGATGGCTTTTTTCTTTGCTTGTTTACTATCTGCTATCCCATGCATGCTAAGCCACCTATATAATTATAGGTTGATTCATCACCTTTCATGGAGACCGTTGCCCAGGTAGACCATCGCCAGCCTACTAGGTAAGAGGGGATGATGGGTAAGTATGAAGAGAAGGAAAAAGAGAGCCCTCACTAATGCTGTTTAAATTGAACAGCCCCACCAGGTCTTCCAGATCGTCACATTCAAGACGAGGGGAGCCTTCAAGAAGGAGCCGCTCAAGCCACAGGCAGAGTCGCTCAGAGCGCGGCAGAAGTCGCTCAAATTGCAGAAGTCGCTCAAGTCGCAGGAGGAGCAGATCAAGTCGCAGGAGAAGCCGATCAAGATCAAGGCATAGTCGCTCCCACCACAAAAAATCCCCTGCGCGCAGGAAATCTCCTGTCACCCAGCCTTCCCGTCCACCCGGGAACTTCTGCTGGATTTGCGGTGCTACAGCACTTCCAGACAAACTGGCCTGTCGCACATGCTTCATTGAGGCAACTAAAGACAGAGAAACAGAGGCAAGAGAACCAATTGATCCATCACCACAAGTCGCAGAGCCAGAAGCCAGCAGACCTATACAAAGTACCTCATCCACTGCCCCATCATCATCAAAGACGTCAGACCCTCTCTCTGACACTGATGATCTAGAGGCATCCACCGGCTTCGACTTCTCATTGATCGACCCATTCGTGAAGTCAGTAAAAGAGGCGATCGACTGGGTGGAAGAAAAAGAAACTCCTCAAAAAGTGAGGAAATACTTTCCAAATCTTAAAAAAGACCCAGAGAACTTCCCGTTCATTGAGGAACTTGAGGATCTAATTAAGGATGAGTGGCAAAAGCCAGAGAAAAAAACTGGCCTCAGCAACAGATTATCAAAACTCTATCCACTTAAAGAGCCTAACGTCAACCCACTAATATCTCCTCCAGTGGTCGACTCCTCCCTAATGCGCCTCGCCAGGCACGTAACACTTCCAATAGAGGATGCAGTCACATTCAAAGACGTCCTGGATAGAAAGATCGATCTGGATCTTAAGAGAACCTACCTCTCGGCAGGTGGCGCTTGCAGGCCAGCAATAGCATTGGCTGCCGTCGGTAAGGCTATCTCAAGCTGGTCCACGATGGCCGAGAAGCTGGTATCGGAAGGAATAGAGCAGGAGAAAGTTATCTCAGCACTCCAAGAACTTAGTCTTGCAGGCGACTTTGTCGCAGAAGCCTCTGTGGATATAATTAAAACCACTTCAAGAGCAATGTTAAGCTCAGTAATGGCCAGAAGGGCGCTCTGGTTAAAACCCTGGTCGGCAGATCCCTCCTCAAAATCCAATTGGTGCAAAATACCCTTTGATGGCGTAAACCTTTTTGGAGAAAAACTGGACGTGGCTATTTCTAAAGTCACGGGGGGAAAATCGGGACTCATCCCTTCAGATAGGAGGCCCAGGCAGCAGAGACCACCGGTTTCTAGAAGAAATCTGCCAGATAAATACAGAGAGGCAAGATCCTACAGGCCCGGAAAAGAGTATAGGAGGAACTGGAAGAATCCCCAGTCATCATTCCTCAAGCTCCAAAAGTCTAAGACCCCTGCGTCAGGGGAACAAAAGTCTTTTTGAAGGTGCGTCCGCCCAACCAGCTTTAGTGGGGGCCAGACTCATGAGTTTCAAGCAGGTCTGGGCGGATACAATAAAGGACCCATGGACGATAGACACTGTCCAGTTCGGCCACAAATGGAAATTCAAGACACGGGCTCCAAGAGACCAATTCTCTGTAACCAGATTACCTGCATCTCGGGAAAAAAGGATGCTACTGACAAAGTACGTCCAAGACCTGTTACAAAAGGAAGCCATAGTGGAAGTTCCAATATCCCAAAGGTCAACGGGATTCTACTCCCCGTTGTTTCTGGTGAAGAAGAAATCGGGGGATCTACGCCCTGTCTTAGATCTAAAGAATCTCAATCGCTCAATCTTAGTCGAGACATTCAAAATGGAGAGCCTCCAGTCAATTCTTCGGGCCATGAATATCGGGGATTGGATGCTTTCCGTCGATTTACAAGACGCCTATCTGCACGTCCCCATTCACATCTCATTCCAAAAATTTCTCCGCTTTGCGGTAGGTCTACATCATTTTCAATTCCGAAGCCTCCCGTTCGGGATCTCCACCGCTCCAAGGACATTCACAAAAATCTTACTGCCAGTAATAGCCTTACTAAGAGAACAAGGATTGAGGGTCCATCATTACCTGGACGACATCCTTTTGCTAGCAGACAATCAGGATTCCCTTCTACTGCATCGATCCATTCTGATTACCACCCTACAAAACTTCGGCTGGATCATAAACTGGGGGAAAAGCAATCTGCAGCCCACTCAGAGAATGATATTCCTGGGGGCGGAACTAGACACCCGTCTCAATACGGTGGAACTTCCGCAGGAAAAAATTCCCAGCCTCATTCAGAAGGCAAGAAAGTTATTAGCCTCTACCACACTACCAGCCCGGGAGTACCTCAGCATACTGGGGTCATTCTCAGCAACCATCCCAATGGTACAATGGGCCCAATGGAACACCAGACCTCTGCAAGCATCATTGTTAAAACAATGGAACGGGGTATCATTGTCTCAGCCGATCGTAGTCCAGAAAGAAATAAAACAATCACTCTGGTGGTGGACCAGATTGAACAATCTGAAGAGATGCAGGCATATAGTCCCTCTTCCTCAGGAAATAATCACTTCAGACGCCAGCCTGAAGGGCTGGGGGGCACACTACCGCCATCACGCAGTCCAGGGCCTTTGGACATTCAGAACACAGAACGTGGTTTCAAATATATTGGAGATGAAAGCAGCTTTCCAAGCTCTGTTAGCCTTCAGCCCCCTCCTCAGGGGGAAAGAGGTCCTGCTAAAATTGGACAACAGAGTGGCAGTTGCCTATATCAACAGGCAGGGGGGCACCAGGAGTCGCTCCATGATGCGGGAAGTCCGTCCAGTCTTCGAGTGGGCACAGCTGAACCTGTCGGGATTAACGGCAGCGTATGTCCCAGGAGTCCAAAATCAACTAGCCGACTCCCTAAGTCGGACCTTTGTATCAAACAACGAGTGGGCCTTAAGTCACCAAGCCTTTACCCTCATAACCCAGACCTGGGGGATACCGGATATAGACCTGGCGGCAACACCGGTCAACACGAAATGCCAGAGATATCTAGCCAGAATTCCTTTCCCATCGGCAGAAGGCACGGATTGCCTACAACACGACTGGAACTTCCGTTTGGGGTACATATTTCCGCCAACACCACTCATTCCGAGATTCTTACTCAGACTCAAGAGGTCGAAAGCCACAGTGCTAGCAGTCCTCCCATTTTGGCCGAGACGACCATGGTTTACGACGCTCCTCCAATTGAGCACAGCAGAACCACTGACACTCCCAATGACAGCGGATATACTGTCGCAGGGGCAACTCCTTCACCCATTTCCGGAGAGGCTGCATCTAACAGCATGGAGATTGAAAGGACTAGGTTCTTAGTCCAAGGTTGCTCCCAGAAAGTGATAGACACTCTCCTCCAGGCCAGAAAATCCACGACCAATAAAACCTATAAAAGGGTCTGGGAGAGTTTTCTCTTAGTCGCACAACAGCAATCCTGGAACCCGGCATCTCCATCAGTTCCTCAGATCCTCGAGTTTCTCCAGTTAGGTCTAGATAAAGGTCTTAGGTCTAGTACCCTGAAGGTACATGTATCAGCCCTATCCGCTATGACAGGAGTGAAATGGGCTCAAGAACCTCTCATCATCCAATTTCAGAAGGCTTGCCTAAAGCTGAGACCACCTAGGAAACCTTCCTTCCCGACATGGGATCTTTCAGTAGTGTTGGAAGCTTTATCCCATGAGCCATTTTTTCCGTTAGAGAATGTTTCCCTGTGGGACCTAACTCTCAAAGTCACTTTCCTAATAGCAATTACATCAGCTAAAAGGGTATCGGAAATTCAGGCCTTACAGGCTAAGGAACCATACTTGATGTTCTATCCAGACAAAGTAGTCTTAAAACCATCGGATCCCGAAAGTGTCATCATCTTTCCACTTTAACCAAGAACTATGTCTCCCCACCCTATCCACAGAACAGGGTGATCCACATCCGCTTGACATAAAGTCGAATATCCAGGCCTACCTCCTGGCAACCAGCAATTTAAGGAAGACAGAGGACCTACTGGTCATTCCTCATGGGTTTAGAAGAGGACAAGCAGCAACCTCTCGCACCATCGCAGCATGGTTGGTGAAGATCATTAAGAGAGCTTACGCATCTAACAATGCACGAGTACCTGAGGGCCTAAGGGCACACTCCACAAGGGCAATGGCGACCTCCTGGGCGGCCTACTGCAGGGTATCAGCCGAAACCATCTGCAAAGCAGCCACTTGGTCTTCGAAAACCACTTTTATCTCTCATTATAAAGTGGACTCCGCTAGATTGTCCACGGTAGAATTTGGGAGAGCAATTATTCAGGCTAACTCCTCAATACCTTCTAAATAAAAAAACTTATCTTTTGCTCATACCCACCCAGTTTGCGAGTTATTCCCCATAGGTGTATGCTGCCATGATGCGACAGGAAAACGGAAAATTGTATACTCACCTTTCCGTAATTTTCCTTTCCTGTCGCATCTCATGGCAGCATACAAATGCCCACCCATCTGAGGTGAGGTATATATACACGGAGAATGCTGGGGCAGGGGCTCTCTCAGACTTTAATAGCTACGCGGTCCTATCAGGTTGCGGGGGCGGAGCCACAACCATAGGTGTATGCTGCCATGAGATGCGACAGGAAAGGAAAATTACGGAAAGGTGAGTATACAATTTTCCGTTTTGTTAAATCATAAATTAGTTTATACCATACAAAAAAATTATAACCGGAGTTACACGGGGAATTTGAAGGGATATGTTAAAGGTTAAACAAGAGAAAGCTTATTTGATTAAGTTACCACAGCCACCGGTGCATTCTTATGCCTTGTACACACGGTCAGACATTGATCGGACATTCCGTCAACAAAATCCATGGATTTTTTCAGATGGATGTTGGCTCAAACTTGTCTTGCATACACACGGTCACACAAAATTGTCAGAAAATCCGATCGTTCTGAACGCAGTGACGTAAAACACGTACGTTGGGACTATAAACGGGGCAGTAGCCAATAGGTTTCGTCTCTTAATTTATTCTGAGCATGCGTGGCACTTTGTGTGTCGGATTTGTGTACACACGATCGGAATTTACGACAACGAATTTTGTTGTCGGAAAATTTTATAGCAAGCTCTAAAACTTTATGTGTCGGAAATTCCTATGGAAAATGTGTGATGGAGCCTGCACACGGTTGGAATTTCCGATAACTAAGTCCTATCACACATTTTCCATCGGAAAATCCTATCGTGTGTACAGGGCATAAGAGAGGGGTAGAAATGGATATATATCTCAAGAGAATAAAACAGACACACAATACATAAAGAGAATGAATAATAATGGACCAGTCATGGTAAAAGTACAGTAGTATATGAGGAAAAGAGAAGAAATTAGGTGTGGGTGCGGCGCTGTTCTGGTTTTATGGCAAAGTGTTATGACACTGTGATAACATGTTAAGGTCACTTCTGATAGGTGAGTGAAAGTGTAAAAATGCTGGGTGATAAAAATTCTTGAAAAACCTTATCCCAAAAAAGAAGTAACAACCAAAAGTGATTTTACATAAAAATAGAAAATGATGTATATGTAATTTGCTTCAGACAGTGGCTGATCCTATGCAACTCACTGTCTACCATGTGATGCTGTTATATCAAAATATGCCCATGTATTCATACCATGCATTGATATAAAGTGCTAAGGTGAGTGGAAGGGAAAATGGAAGGGGGGGTGGGGAGAGAGAGGGAAATGGAAGGGAAAGGGGGAGGGGGAAAATGCAGTCAATAGTAAAGTGACTTGTGCTCAATATAACAAGTGTTAATCAGAAAAAACAATGTTGCTTTGAATAGTCTTAATTATAGTGCACAGGTGATAGTTATGCTTGAAAGCTTGTTCCTCTTGGTAAACAATATTACTCAATACAATCTTCTTATTCCAGTGTTCATTAGTGACAGTGCTTGATATTCGTGCTCTTACTATGCAAGCACTCACCGGATACTTTCACCCCTGCAGGGGTATTGCGCAGTCACAGTTTATGCCACTGTGCAGCAGTTCCTGGCAATCCTGGATCGTGTTATGTTAACATAAAAGAGAAGGGTTGCCCATAGCGTAAAAGCGTTTAAAACCTTTATTCCAAAAGTAACAGAATGGTACTCACATTATACAAGTTCAATTCAAGCCTAAAAGATCTGAGTTTAAACCGTCAAACAATCCTGTATTCATTGGGAGATGACGCATGACGTTGGTCAGGCCACGTCCTACGCGTTTCATCATTGGACGTCTACGGGAGCATGCCCCTTGCTACACCTCCCACCCTTATATAGTGTGCTGTGTTCATACTGCACTTATGCACTTAGATTGCTGGTGGCCATTTTGCCTGTGATTATTGCAGACCGGAGTCTGTGCCTATTCCCTATCTGCTGTGGTTATACAAGTTTGTTCTCAATTTGTGTTTGAATTAGTGACATCGCAGATGTATTCCTGATATCCGGAATTTGTGTCACCGCTCATTTAGTGCTTTAGTTAATCCTGTGATGATACACTTATTTGCGCAAGGCAGATTTAAATGAAATCCCGCATACCACAACCAGGGTCTATTGTCTTAACGGTTATACACAACAATATAAGAAAGTAAAAAAAATATAATAAAAAAGTAAAAAAAAATAAAATAAAATAAATTAAAAACACATAGCTAAAATCATGTCAGATTAAAAGAATTTCCTCAATCACACAAAACCATGATTGTTAAATATTTTCATATTATTGAGAGATGAGATATTGCAATTATTTATACCTGGAGTGTATACTATTTTTTTTTGCAACATATGATATAAGAGTAATTAAATTAATTCTGATAGGGGATTAGTACTGTAATATTGAATCCATATGGATTCCATACTGGGAAGAAAGGAGGTGTCGCATAAACTTTTCACTAAATGATGAGAGAAAAAAAAGGGGTTGTTTTACCTAGTTTGATGTAATAGGATCAGCCAGTATTGGCACTTTTCTTTTTTAATAAATCTGCAAAGTGTCAACAATTCTGTGTTTTTCTGTCAATATGGGGTGCTGTGTGTACATTAATGAGGAAAAAAAATGAATATATATATGTATTTGGGTAGTCATACTTCTTAACAGTCTGATTTGCATTTGACCCCCTAATATTAATAATAATATTTTTTTTTGGGAATTGCCAGTGCTCATATTGGTGAGTCTTCAGGGCATTTTGTGCATCAGATTGCTGGAATTTGGACTGACACTAGTATATACAAAGTGCACAGCTAGGGTTTGAATAACATATCTGAGCAAAATGTTTTACTTATTTCTTAAATGAATAACACTTAAAGCGGAGTCAGCAGCTGCAGTATTTGTAGCTTTTAAAAGATGGACACTTACCTGTCCAGGGTGCCTGCGATGTCGGCACCTGAAGCCGATCTGTTCCTTGGCTCTTGGGTGGAGGCGCCACCATCTTCGGTAAGGGTCTCAGGAAGTGAAGCCTTGCGGCTTCACAGCCTGGTCCCCTACTGCTCATGCACATTGATCCCACTGGTCCTTCCTGTCCTCTGGGACCTGTGTGTCTCCCAGCAGACAGCGGGGGGGGGACAGAGGAGGCGCCAGACATGGCGTAGATATCTGTGGATGCTGCGGTTATCTATGCCCAGAAGTGGGAGCAAATACCTGGATTAGACGGGTATCTGCTCCCCCCTCCCCTCTGAAAGGTGCCAAATGTGACACCGGAGGGGGGGAGGATTCCAAAAAGTGGAAGTTTGATTTTTGGGTGGAACTCTGCTTTAATTTTAACACATATAATATTGCCATCTTTGTTCTTTATAGAAAAATGGTAAGGGGTTGAGGACATACACAGGAATTAAGACGATTCTCCCAATCCCTAATTATAATCAAATACAACGAAGGATAGATTTCTATCAAAGGACATGGGATTTTTGTAGGGAGATAGTACGTCTATTAACAGTAGGTACCAACAAATAGAGTATTTAAAAAAATTAATTTTTATTACATTGCAAAAGGGAAAAAAACAAAAAAGAAATGTACATGACAAATATCAATATAAATAAGCATCAATAAGACCATCCAGTATTGTGTTCAAATCCTATTCATGCCTGTCAGCCAACATGTTTCGCAACAGAATAATTGCTTCATCAGGGCATAAGGCGGCATCATTGATTCATTTAAACTACTGGTGCAAGTCAGGGGTTAAAAGCATACTCCACCATTGCCAGGCATCGTCCACTATGCCAGCTGGTGCAAAAACTCCAGGGGTGCCAGATCCCAACCGGATATTGCCAATAGAGGGACTGGACCGTACGGTTGCAGGACAAAAATCTGCAAAGGCTTCAGATGGTGGTTTATTGGTCCCAGGAGACGTCCTGTCAGTAGAGATGGGTCTGAGTCGGCTGCCATCTTTGTTCTGTATATTCAATAATAGAAGTTGAATAATTAAAGTAGATGATATGATTAAGTAGATTCTTAAGAATTCTATTTTATGGGTGCACTTCATTATGATATATATTACTCGAGAATGCATATTGCTACATTTGCATTCCATATTCAGCTAGTCCTAAATCCTTAGTTAAGAGAAGTTATATGTATAGATGTAAAGTATGTTTTTATTACATGTTTATTGTTGAAAGGTTGCAATTACTGTTAGTATGTTTATGGAATGTGTTGGGCACATATTATTAAGCCCATGCCCAATGCACTGTTACTTGGAAACACATATGGAGAACGTGACGTCAATACTAAATTACATGTATTTAATGGTACCAAAATGTCCTCTTTTGAGGAATCTGATCAGACAAATAAGTAGATTAAAAAGTTTAAGATGATTGCAAAATACAACTTTTTAAGAGTAACATTTTAACTTATAGCTGGAGTACCGTATTTATCGGTGTATAACACGCTCCGGCGTATAACACGCACCCCAAGTTTAGGAGGGAATTTTAAGGAAAAAACTTTTAAGGAAGAAAACTTACATTTAAATGCCCATCAATGCAGCCTTGTGTCATCTGCAGCCTTGTAGTGTCATTTGCAGCCTTTCAGTGTCATTTGCATCCTTGTAATGTCATTTGCAGTCTTTCAGTGTCATCTGCAGCCTTGTGTCATCTGCAGCCTTCTTGTGTCATTTGCAGCCTTGCCCAGTGACACTGCAGCCTTGTGTCATCTGCAGCCTTGTTGTGTCATTTGCAGCCTTTCCCAGTGACACTGCAGCCTTGTAGTGTCACCGCAGTTTTTAACCACTTCAGCCCCGGACCATTATGCTGCCTAAGGACCAGAGGACTTTTTCCAATTTGGCACTGCGTCGCTTTAACGGCTAATTGCGCGGTCATGCAATGCTGTACCCAAACGAAATTTGCTTTCTTGTAATGGTATTTGATCACCTCTGCCATTTTTATTTTTTACGATATAAACGGAAAAAGACCGAAAATTTTGAAAAAAAATGATATTTTCTACTTTTTGTTATAAAAAAAATCCAATAAACTCAATTTTAGTCATATAGGCCAAAATGTATTCCGCCACATGTCTTTGGTAAAAAAAATGTCAATAAGTGTATATTTATTGGTTTGCGCAAAAGTTATAGCGTCTACAAGCTAGGGTACATTTTCTGGAATTTACACAGCTTTTAGTTTATGGCTTCCTATGTCATTTCTTGAGGTGCAAAAATGGCAGGGCAGTACAACCCCCCCCCCCCCAAATGACCCCATTTTGGAAAGTAGACACCCCAAGGAAATTGCTGAGAGGCATGCTGAGCTCATTGAATATTTATTTTTTTTGTCCCAAGTGATTGAATAAGGACAACAAAAAAAAAAAAAATACAAAAAGTTGTCACTAAATGATATATTGCTCACACAGGCCATGGGCATATGTGGAATTGCAACCCAAAATACATTCAGCTGCTTCTCCTGAGTATGGGGATACCACATGTGTGGGACTTTTTGGGAGCCTAGCCGCGTATGGGGCCCCGAAAACCAATCACTGCCTTCAGGATTTCTAAGGGCGTAAATTTTTGATTTCACTCCTCACTACCTATCACAGTTTTGAAGGCCATAAAATGCCAAGATGGCACAAACCCCCCCCCCCCAAATGACCCCATTTTGCAAAGTAGACACCCCAAGCTATTTGCTGAGAGGCATGTTGAGTCCATGGAATATTTTATATTTTGACACAAGTTGCGGGAAAGTGACAATTTTTTTTTTGCACAAAGTTGTCACTAAATGATATATTGCTCACACAGGCCATATGTGGAATTGCACCCCAAAATACATTTAGCTGCTTCTCCTGAGTATGGGGATACCACATGTGTGGGACTTTTTGGGAGCCTAGCCTAGCCAAGCTATTTGCTGAGAGGCATGGTGAGTATTTTGCAGCTCTCATTTGTTTTTGGAAATGAAGAAAGACAAAAAAACATTTTTTTTTCTTTTTTCAAGTTTCAAAACTTTGTGACAAAAAGTGAGGTTTGCAAAATACTCACTATACCTCTCAGCGAATAGCTTGGGGTGTCTACTTTCCAAAATAGGGTCATTTGGGGGGGGGGGGGTTTGTGCCACCTGGGCATTCCATTGCCTCCGAAACTGTGATAGGCAGTGAAGAGTGAAATCAAAAATTTACGCCCTTAGAAAGCCTGAAGGCGGTGCTTGGTTTTCGGGGTCCTGTACATGGCTAGGCTCCCACAAAGTCTCACACATGTGGTATCCCCATACTCAGGAGAAGCAACAGAATGTATTTTGGGGTGTAATTTCACATATTCCCATGGCATGTTTGAGCAATATATCATTTAGTGACAACTTTGTGCAACAAAAAAAAAAAAAATTTGTCTCTTTCCCGCAACATGTGTCACAATATAAAATATTCCATGGACTTGACATGCCTCTCAGCAAATAGCTTGGGGTGTCTACTTTCCAAAATGGGGTCATTTGGGGGGGTTTTGAACTGTCCTGGCATTTTATGCACAACATTTAGAAGCTTATGTCACACATCACCCACTCTTCTAACCACTTGAAGACAAAGCCCTTTCTGACACTTTTTCTTTACATGAAAAAATAATTTTTTTTTGCAAGAAAATTACTTTGAACCTCCAAACATTATATATTTTTTTAAAGCAAATGCTCTACAGATTAAAATGGTGGGTGTTTCATTTTTTTTTTTTTCAAAAAGTATTTGCGCAGCGATTTTTCAAACGCATTTTTTGGGGAAAAAACACACTTTTTTAAATTTTAATGCACTAAAACACACTATATTGCCCAAATGTTTGATGAAATAAAAAAGATGATCTTAGGCCGAGTACATGGATACCAAACATGACATGCTTTAAAATTACACACAAACATGCAGTGGAAACAAAATAAATACATTTTTAAAAGCCTTTACAGGTTACCACTTTAGATTTACAGAGGAGGTCTACTGCTAAAATTACTGCCCTCGATCTGACCTTCGTGGTGATACCCCACATGCATGGTGCAATTGCTGTTTACATTTGACGCCAAACCAACGCTTGCGTTCGCCTTAGCGCGAGAGCAGGGGGGGACAGGGTGCTTTTTTTTTTCTTTATTATTTTTTGCTTTTTTATCTTATTTTTAAACTGTTCCTTTCATTTTTTTTTTATCATTTTTATTGTTATCTCAGGGAATGTAAATATCTCCTATGATAGCAATAGGTAGTGACAGGTACTCTTTTTCGAAAAAATTGGGGTCTATTAGACCTTAGATCTCTCCTCTGCCCTCAAGGCATCTGACCACACCAAGATCGGTAAGATAAAATGCTTTCCCAATTTCCTAATGGCGCTGTTTACATCCGTCGAAATCTAAGTCATGAAATGCTCGTAGCTTCCGGTTTCTTAGGCCATAGAGATGTTTGGAGCCACTCTGGTCTCTGATCAGCTCTATGGTCAGCTGGCTGAATCACCGGCTGCATTCTCAGGTTCCCTGTTGAGACAGGAGAGCCAGAGAAAAACACGGAAGACGGTGGGGGGGGGGGGCATTCCCTCCCACTGCTTGTAAAAGCAGTCTAGAGGCTAATTAGCAGCTAGGATTGCTTTTACATGAAAGCCGACCGCTGGCTGAAAAGAATGATACCAAGATGATACCTAAACCTGCAGGCATCATTCTGGTATAACCACTCAATTTTCGTGAATGGCGTACCTGAAGACATAAAAATGGTTAACAATAAAACACAGTAAACGGTAAAGTATAAAAAATAGCATACCTGAAAAGCAAACATGATAAAACATAATAACAATAAAACATTGCAGAATAGAATACAGTAAAAAAGAGCAGAACAATAGAGAGAGAATAGAGAGAGAGAGAACAATAAAACGACAACTATTTTTTTTTTTATTTTATATATATAGATTTTTTTTTTACACTTTTTTTTTGTAACTAACTTTTATAACTGTAACCGATTCCAGGTTCAGGTCTCTCAAAATGCGATGGCATCTTGGGAGACCCTGTGAAAGTGTGCCTAGTCTGTGCAATGCTGTACGCTACGCTAATACTCAACTAGTGTATGGTAGCATTCAAAACATTCATCAATGCAAAGACCAGGATTGTCAGGACAGGAGGAACAATAATAGCGGGTGTCACGCCTATATCCGCGCTTGCTGCAGACACAACATCTTTTTTGGGGGGGTTCGTTGGGTAGGGGTACTCGGGAGGACATAAAGTAAATGCCTCTCATGCAGCCGACTGCATTTGGTTGGGGATGTGAATGGGGGAAGTACGGGCGCTGCAGAAGTGGTGGGTTCCCAATTAGGATTGGCGAATGCTGCAGGAAGGGCATTAAGGGCACGATGGGCCTGTTTGTCTTCTTCTTGGTGGCAGCGGGACACTACTTGTGCTTGCCACCTCACCAGCTTGAACTGCACTTATGGGACTCGCCACGTCGCCAAGTGTTACTGCAGTGCTGGTTTGACTACGACCGGGGTGTACTAGGCCGCTGGTGCTTGCCAGTTCACCAAAACGCTACCAAAAAAACTGTTAGCGATCGCAGGGATCAGGCCTGACTCCCCGAACGCTGCAGTTATGCGTTTAGTGTTTTGTAAGTGACAGTGATCAATCGATACTGCACTTGGGTGGGCTGGGCCGGGCGGAGGGGCAAAACGCAGGTGCTAGCAGGTATCTGGGCTGATCCCGCTAACACTGCGTTTTTGGGAACCCTAAACTGCTGGGGACGCTAGTATAGATCTGATGGGATCAGATATTGATCCGTTCAGATACTACACCACTAAGGGAGGTGTACGGTGCGTGCGTGGGTGTTAGCGGAACTGGCGCTAATCTGACGCTGCCTGGGGCTGGTGCTTGCCAGTTCACCAAAACGTTACCAAAAAAACTGTTAGCGATCGCAGGGATCAGGCCTGACTCTGCGAACGCTGCAGTTATGCATTTAGTGTTTTGTAAGTGACAGTGATTGATCGATACTGCACTTGGGTGGGCTGGGCTGGGCCGGGCGGAGGGGCAAAACGCAGGTGCTAGCAGGTATCTGGGCTGATCCCGCTAACACTGCATTTTTGGGAACCCTAAACTGCTGGGGACGCTAGTACAGATCTGATCGGATCAGATATTGATCCGTTCAGATACTATACAACTAAGGGAGGCGTATGCTGCGTGCGTGGGTGTTAGCGGTACTGGCGCTAATCTGACGCTGCCTGGGGCGACGCATATCACCGCCAGGCGATCATGGGGCTAAACCTTTATTTGGTAATAAACGACGGGTGCCCTGACACTATAAAAAATAAACGAACTAACCAGCGTCACCCGTAACAGTTATACGGTGAACAGTGGTGAAAGGGTTAACTAGGGGGCAATCAAGGGGTTAAAACCTTTATTAGGAAGTATATGGGGGTCCCTGTCGCTATAAACCGCTGACGGCGAACCTAAATATTTACCTCCCTAACTAGCGTCACCAGCGACACTAATACAGCGATCAGAAAAATGATTGCTTAGCGACACTGGTGACGGGGGATGATCAAGGGGTTAAAACTTTATTGGGGGGGTTAGGGGGGTATCCTAGACCTAAAGGGGGCTAACAGTAACTGTCCTACCACACTAACTGTCACAAACTGACTGCAGTAATCAGAAAAAAAACAAAACAAAAAAAACTGCTTGGTGTCAGTGTGACGGGGGCGGGAGGGGTGATCGGGGGGGATCGGGGGTGTAATGTATGCCTGGCGTGTTCTACTGTATGTGTGTGTTTGTGTAACTCACATTCCAGTCTTCTCTCCTCGGCGCCGGAACGGAAAATGCCGAGCCGAGGAGAGATGACATCATTTCCTCTGCCTCTGTGTACAATACAGAGGCAGGGAAATGATCCCATTGGCCAGGAGCGATCGCGAGGGGGGGCCATCCCCCTCACCACCGATCGCCCGGGAGGATTTGCCGACCGGGGGGGGTCCGATCGGACCCCCCACTCGTGGGCAGGCAAGGACGTACCTGTAAGTCCTTTTGCCTGCCGTGCCGCTCTGCCGATGTACATCGTCGTGTGGCGGTCGTCAAGTGGTTAAATATGGCACCGCCGGGAGACACAGAGCTGGTCTCTCGGCTGCTTTCAGCTCCTCTTGTAGTCCTGTGGGTGGAGCCGAGCGCCGCCGGCATTCATACATAGCCGAGTGTACTCGGCTAGGTTCGGCTAGCTCCGCTCACAGTCACGCCCAGTCCCTGTGTTATGTCCATCTTAGGGAGGGACTGGGCGTGACTCTGAGCGGAGCTAGCTGAACCTAGCCGAGTACACTCGGCTATGTATGAATGTCGGCGGCGCTCGCTCCTCCGCTCACAGTCAGCGGGGGATCGGCGTATAACACGCACCCGTGATTTTCCCCTGATTCTAAGGGGAAAAAAGTGCGTGTTATACACTGATAAATACAGTATTTTTATTATTTTGTTTAGAGTCTGACTTTAAGGAATGGTTTTAATTGTGCAGTTGCCTATTCTCACATTGTTGAAGGTTTGGAAGGTACTTTTCAATATCAACAAATGAACTATACTTCAGATTGATATAATTGCCCTGGACTCTGAAATGTACAATAAATGGCATTATAGTTTGTAGAGGAACCTAGGGTGGTGTTATATGTAGAAAAAATATGTTGCTCAAGCTTAATTATGAAAAAATAGATTATATGTTTGAAAAGTAATTGTGACAATAAGCCCTGTTCAATATCTGTTGATATTGAAATTAAAAAAATGGGAACTTGGCATTGCACAAAGACATTGCCTGTTACAAAACAAAGGGAATGGTTTATTTGTGCAAAGGTATCTGACCATCAGCAACAAACAAAGCATTGATGAATAAACAACATTACATTATTAACACTTTATCGTTGAAATTCTGGGAATTCAAAAAGTAATATATCCAGAATAGTCACCTTGACTGTTATTCAAACAAACTTCCCCCTCAAATTTTAGCACTTCATGGACTCAATATATGCAACAATTTATTCTGGTCCCTATTACTTAATTATTACTTAATTTCAGTAACTCTTCAAACATTTATAATTTCACCCTTTTTTTTTTTTAAACAAAATCCCATTATCAAATTTTACTTTTTGATGATATGGATTTGATATAAATGTGTATGCGAAAAGGTTTTTTAGGGGAAAATATGGAAAGATTTCTAAATGGAGAAAGAATGAAATGGGCAATGAATGTGGAATGAGAAAGTGGTATTGTATTATGTTTAACCACTTCCAGACCACCGCACACCGATATACGTTGGCTATTTGTAGAGGGATATCTTTGTTATGGCAGCAGGTAGCTGCCATGACCCTGGTATCCTCTTCTTCAGTGGACGGTCCAGTTTACGATAATAGTGGTCTCTGTGGCGGATTCGCTGCAAGATCACTTTAATCGGCGGCAGAAGAGGGGTCCCCCCGCCGTTCTCCAGTGCCCTCCGCTGCTTACCGGAGCCGTCGGCAGTGGCGGAGGTGATCGGGTCCTCTTCCGTGTGTGGTATGCAGATGAGTGAGGGGAAGATGGCCCCCATCCGTCTCCATACCACTGCAGGGCGGAGGCGACATCAAAACGTCACTTCAGCCCATAACTCTTAAAGGCCATTTTTTAAATTGCATTTTAGTGTAAATATGAGATCTGGGGATTCCTTGTAATAGGAATAAAAGTGACACATGTCACATGTTTGGGGGTTCTACGTAATCTTCTAGCAAAAAAAACAGTTTTTAACTAAACAACAAATCTAAGAGGCTCAGTCCTTAAGTGGTTAATGAATGCACAAGATATTATTTGATTAGTAAATTATCTAAGTTTGTTATACATGTACACAAAGAAATGGTTATCTCATTGGATATTGTGTTCTCTTATTTTGGGAGTAGAGGTTACTAGGCCCATGTTGCTGATTATATATATATATATATATATATATATATATATATATATATAATATATATATATATATATATATATATATATGAAGTGTTAAAATTTGGGGGAAAGTTTGTTTAACAGTAATGCCACGTACACATGATTGGATATTCCGACAACGAAATGCTGGATTTCTTTCCGACGGATGTTGGCTGAAACTTGTCTTGCATACAAGCGGTCGCACAAATGTTTTCGGAAATTCCGATCGTCAAGAAAGCGCTGACTTATAACACGTGCGACTGAACTATAAAGAGGAAGTTCAATAGCCAGTGCGCCACCCTTTGGGTTCCTTCTGCTAATCTCATGTTAATCGAACTTTGGTGAGAGATGATTTGCGCTTTTCAGCCTTGTGATTTTCAGATCATTACTGCTCTTCAGTAGGGATGAGCTGAACACCCCCCCCCGGTTCGATTCGCATCCAGAACATGTGAAAGGACTGAAAGTTCTCGCGAACATTCGAACACCGTTAAAGTCTATGGGACTCGAACGTGAGAAATCAAAATGTGAATTTTAAAGGCTAATATGCAAGATATTGTCCTAAAAAGGTTTTTGAGGACCCGAGTCCTGCCCCAGGGGACATGTATCAATGCAAAAGAAAGTTTTAAAAATGGCAGTTTTTTCAGGAGCAGTGATTTTACTGATGCTTAAAGTGAAAAAAAAAAGTGAAATATTCCTTTAAATATTGTACCTGGGGGCTGTCTATAGTATGCCTGTAAAGTGGCGTGTCTTTCCCGTGTTTAGAACAGTCCCTGCACAAAATTACATTTTTAAAGGAATAAAAGTCATTAAAAGCTGTAATGTAATGTGGGGTCCCGGCAATATGGATGAAAATTATTGAGAAAAACGGCATGGGTAACCCCCCAGCCCATTACCAGGCCCTTTGGGTCTTGTATGGATATTAAGGGGAACCCCGCACCCAAATTAAAAAAAAAAAAAAAAAAAAAAGGCGTGGGGCCCCCTGGCCCTATATACTCTGAACAGCAGTATACAGGTTGTCTAAACAAGACAGGGACTGTAGGTTTGTTCTTAAGTTGAATCTGTTTGTAATTTGGAACAGGTACATTTTTTAAGTGTAGCTGCAGCCAAAAAAATCTATTTTTAAGCTTTTTGGATAACATAGGGAAGGGTTATTATCACCCCTGTAACATTTGTTTTGCTCTCTGTGCCCCTGTTCAGAAGATTTCACCTCACTTTCTGTCCGAATGACAATTGGATTTAGAAAATTTGGGGTTTTTAGGGAAACAAGGATTGGTGATAAAGCATCAGTGGAGATACCTTTTTCACATATTAACTCTTATGCCCCGTACACACGGTCGGACTTTGTTCGGACATTCCGACAACAAAATCCTAGGATTTTTTCAGACAGATGTTGGCTCAAACTTGTTTTGCGTACACACGGTCGCAAAAAGTTGTCGGAATTTCCGATCACCAAAAACGCGGTGACGTCAACCACGTACGACGAGACTAGAAAAGGTCAGTTCAGAACCAAGCGCGGCACCCTTTGGGCTCCTTTTGCTAATCTCGTGTTAGTAAAAGTTTGGTGAGAGACGATTCGCTCTTTTTCAGACTCGTGGCTTTCAGATCGTTTTCTGCGGTTCAGTTTGTGCTTGTGGGTTTGTATCTGCTCTTCAGTGCATGCAAGCAAGTTCCACGTGACTTTAAGTAGTCATTGTGTTCTTGTTCGTTTGTTACTGTTTTTCGGGTCGCTCTTCACAGGCCTTGCTGTTCTTCAGTGTGTTCTGTTACTTCGTTCTGAGCAGCCGACCATTTTCTAGCCATGTTGCATATACGTACTCCTCGTAGAGTTCGTGCTGTGCGGGGGCTTGGTGTTGGGGTCCTAACATTGACACAAGTCCAGTCCATGAACAGGGTGGGGAGGAGTTCATGGACCAAGAATTGGTTGCTTCAACGTGACCAGTTCTGTCATATGCCTTTGCTCCGTGAGATCCGTGAGAATAATCCTGATGATTTCAGGAACTTTCTCAGGATGACAGAGCCCGTATTTCACCGTTTGTTGGCTTCGCTGACCCCCTATATCAGCAGGCAGGATACCTGCATGAGGCAAGCCATCACTCCGGAGCAGAGGCTCATCGCTACCCTGCGGTACTTGGCGACAGGGAGAAGCCTGCAGGACTTGACGTTCTCAACAGGCATCTCCCCCCAGGCTCTGGGGATCATTATCCCAGAGACCTGTTCTGCCATCATCCAGGTCCTGCAGAAGGAGTATATGAAGGTAAGATTTTTATCCTTTAATATCACATTTTATTGTATTGAATGTTTGCTAATATATTCTATTTCTTTCCTCATTCCCTAATTACCATGATTGGAATATGCTGTGAATGTCCCCTTTGTTCTCATTCATGCTGGATTTTTATGTAATTATTTTTTTAGTCCTTCATACATATTTGCCTTCACTTACCTCCCCAGCATGCTCTCCTGCCCCTATATTCACCTCATGTAGTCACTTAACAATGTATTTTATCAGCTCCCTAGTAGTGCTTTACCCCAAACACCCCCTAAAATGTTTAGAAATCTGATTTGTGCTTTAAATTCAGGCAGAGTGCCAGAGGCTTTTTTTTGTAGTGTCCCCAAATCATTTTTATTAACCCTCCCTCCCCCCAACTGCTAAGTCAGCTGATACCAATTCTCTATTTATCCTCAATCATCTATCTGCTGACTTTGCCAAACCCATACACACTATACCCACCTCTTTTGTGGTCAGATGTATGGATGAATTCCCCAAAGCATGTAGTGCAAGGGCCTGCCTGTATACTTTCCAATGGTACTGTTTAAAGTTTTTGTATTCTATTATTATCTTGATAGGTAATATCAGAATGTCCAAATGTCCCCAAATGTGTACAGTGTGTATTTATATCTTTGTATTATGACAATTCTAACCTGTCCAGTGGGCTGCCAATAGTGTAACTAAGGAGGGGCTGTTACAAGTAATACCCTGTATTTAGGCATTCATCTCTCAATGAAGTGAAGAGGGTTACCTGTCCATGATTCCTCCCCCCCTATAATATTAGAAATGGCCCATGAGGGGGGGGAGGTTGAATATGATAGGTGTACCTTATAATTTGGTGTTAATTTCCCCTTAATAAATGCTATCTGGATGTTGGCCAAGAATGTTTGTGCCTAATCTGCTTGCCATGTTTATGTGCAAAAATAGTAAATTATTTTTGTTTTCCTCAACAGTTTCCTTCCACGCCACAGGAATGGAAGACTGTGGCCTCCCACTTTGCCCAGCGGTGGGACTTTCCTAACTGCGGAGGGGCAATTGATGGGAAACACGTCCGCATCGTCCCACCACCCAACTCGGGGTCATACTATTTCAACTATAAGGGGTTCAATAGTATTGTGATGTTGGCGGTGGTGTCGGCTAATTACGACTTCTTGTATGTGGACATGAGGAATAATGGCTGGATGTCCGATGGTGGAGTCATCGCCCAGACGGAGTTCTACAGGCGTCTCCAGAATGGCAGCTTGGACTTGCCACCTCCAGAGGACAATGTGGAAGGACTCCCATTCGTCTTCGTTGCGGATGAAGCATTTGCGCTGGGGGACCATCTTATGCGGCCATTCCCGATGAGGACCCTCACCCCGGAACAGAGGGTTTTTAATTACCGGCTGGCCAGAGCCAGAAGAGTGGTGGAGAACACATTTGGAATCATGGCCAGCCGGTTCCGCTTATTTCTGACACCCATCCATATGGCGGAGTATAAACTTAATCATCTAATCCTGGCGTGCTGTGTTCTCCATAACTTTTTACGCCAACATTCTGCCAACTATGCTGGCTCAGTTGGGCCTGAGACCGGAAATCTACATGATACAACCCTGACGGCGCTTGAAAGTGGCCGTCCTGGCTTGCCCTCCCTGAGTGCCCGTGATGTCCGGTTAAGATACCTTGAGTTCTTTGCGGGTAGGGGGGCCATCAATATGCCAGACAATTTGTGAAGCATTTATCAAATAAAAAAAACTAATTTAATCTTTGGTGACATTTACTGCTTGTGTTTGTTTTAGCTGACCCTGACAGCAATGTGTGGAGTCCTGAAAATGGCGTGATTGTGTAACCTTATACAAAGCACTGTTGGCTGTTATTTACTAAAGGCGTATACACTTTTTATACCACAAGTGCTCTTGAAACTGCACTGAAAATGCTCTTGTAGTGCAAAGAGGATTTGCCCTTAGGAAATAACCACCATTTTCTCTGAAAACAGCAATTACATCACCACAAAAGTGTTGTAGCGTTGAGACAATAATCCACACATTCTTGATTAACAAACTTTTTAATACCTGCACAATCACATGTGCATTTAGAAACGGTTTTTAAAACAAACCAACATGTTTGTTGTATAACAATTTTTGGGGTGGCATTATCAAAAATATAAATGTCCATTTACGATAAAACAGGCCTGTGTAAAACCAACAAGAAACACAACAAATTTGAACTTACAAAGTTCACATATGGTAAAACTTGAAGGCAATATCAGACATGAGTATTTAGGAACTGTGTTTGATATTGCGTTCAGATGGGGTGAAGTCCCCCCTTGAAAAGACAAATTTGGAAGATGCACACCAATTTACGAATGTCAACATGTGCTAGCTGCCATCACGGGGGATCAAGGGCCGTGTTTTGTGGGAGCAACCCCTTCCTCACCGCTACTTTATTACTGAGGAAGGGGTTGCACCCCCAAAACGCGTCCATTGATCTCCCGTGATGGCAGATAGCACATGTTGGCACACTGTGTGCATCCTCCAAATTTGGCTTTTCGAAACATCGCTCAAAAATTTAAAAGATTGTACCACACAAAAAAAAGAGATTTTCTGGGGTTTTAAATTCGCCCCAAAACATCAATGATGTTATTATTTTTTTGAATTACATCATTAATTTTTTTCTTGATGTTTTCCAATTCTAAATTACACCCCATTATCTCCCCGATCAGGATCTGGGCACTTTCTGATGTGAAAGGATCTCGATCCATAACCTCACGATCACCTAAAAAGAGAGAAACCAAACAAAAACAGGTATCAAAAATCTGCCAGCATCCATCTCTTACCTGAGCCTGTGGTCGCAGACACTCACCTGTTGTGGTGCCAATTTCCACCACATCTTCTTCCTCCTCCTTCTCCACTTGTGTTGGGGGTATTTCACCTTCTTCCAGAGGTGGGGGATCTCTGGTCTCCTCGGATGAGGGGTGTCCTCCAAGTCTTTTCTCCCCTATGTAAAACAAAAATGGTATAATTAGCACACAGATATTTGATGGCAGAACTATAAATAGGAAACATTGCTTGGAAGTGGTGTACAATTGTCAATTTTAGCAGAGTTCCAAAATGTCGCTTTTTTAGTGTCCTTTGTCAACCTGCAGTACTTTACCTGTTTTGTACAAGCTTCACAGATGGAGCCCCCCTTATAGTATACACTGGAGCACCTGTGTGGGCCCCCCTAATAAAAATGGTGTTCTTGTGTCCCACACTAGTGCTCCAGTGTCCAGATGTGAAAACAGCTGCTGAGTCCTCTCCTTACACAGAATCTAGTTTGCATTTCATTCTAGTAACAAAGCCATCTACACAACCAAATATTTTGCATCCAAGTAGGCCCTAAAAAATGTAGGAAAATACATATGGCCTAAACAATGGTGTTTTAGAGGCCGAAAAAAATATGTTTGATACGAACGAATAATGGGCCCATGAACATTAAAATTGACATTTTAAACTGTACAACAATTAAGAAAAGCATATGGAGCAGCACGAACGTAATAAAGACAAAAAGAATAGGAACACAGCACAACTACTTACTTTTTTGCAGCACTCTCCGGATCTTTCAGTACTGCTCGGGTTCTCTTAATTTCAGGTCCGACCCCCGCTTCCTGAGCTGATCTTTCGATCGTCGTACCCCGAAATTCCTGTGCAGACTTTTGACCACTTTCGCAATGATCTTGGCCTTTCTGATATTGGGGTTGGGGTAAGGCCCATACTTCCCGTCATAGTCGGCCTTCTTCAGGATGTCGACCATCTCCAACATCTCCCCAAAGGACATATTTGTGGCCTTAAATCTTCTCCTTCTGGATCGGGACGTGTCCGGATCCGGGCTTGCCTCCTCCTCGTTACTGTAATTAGCACGCACCTGCTGTGACTCCGCCATGTGCTCTTCACCCACTGCACCGAACGAAAAGGGGCGGGGAATAGACTAGAAAGAACGTCAGGGGCGGGCGGAGTTACACGCAGGTGAAGCAGGTGATCCCCACAGCAGACATCACATATTTGAAGATCTTAATTGGTGGCCTGAGGAGCACATATGTAAGGGAGAGCCAGAAAGTCCAGGATTCGCAGAGATCCGGAGCAGCAGATGACATCTATGTCCCCAGGATGTGGTACTATGACAGGCCGCATTTTCTGGCAGGCCAGACTGAACCCAGGTCATCACTCTCCAGTCTTCCTTCCACGCTTCCTTCCCCCCCAGCTGAGGCTTCTGACGCCCAACCTGGGCCTTCCAGGCAGCAACATGTGGAGGAGCCCAGCTTGAGCCAGGTATAGCATTCCTCTAAATATTTCTGCTTGTCCAATCAATGATGTTAACTAGATGTTAGTTTGGAGTACTAATTTATGATTGTGATTGATGAAGCAAAAACTAAAACCATGTCCCTTTTTCATACACAGGGAAGTCTCAGCCAGGAGGTGGCCGGGCCGAGCCGGCTGCCTGATATGCTGGTCCCTCCCCAACACCTGGAAATAGAAAGTGGCAGGAGGAGGAGTGCCCTAGAGGAGGCTGCCATAGGCCTCTTTTGGAGGGCTACAGAGGCCCTGGGAGCACCACATTCCGTGGAGGATGACTTCGCTGCCATCATTGCCTCTAAAATGCAGAGGATGGAGGAGGGACAACAACTCATGTGTGAGTCGCTCATATTGGAGGCTCTTAATAAAGGTATGAGGGCCCAAATTACATCTGAGACACACCTTTGCGAACTCACACATGGTCCTCCTCCTCCTCCTGCAGGTCCTCCTCCTTCTCCTCCTTCTCCTCCAGGTCCTCCCAGTCCTCCTCCTCCTCCAGGTCCTACTCCTCCTCCTGCCACATCAACAACAGCACAGCCACAGCCCGGAATGAAGCGTGGAAGGAAGACCAGAAAGTGAGGACCCTGGATCCAGTCTGGTCGGCCAAAAGATGCAGCCTCTTGTGGTACCACAGCCTGGGGACACAGATGTCATCTGTTGCTTTCCGGATCTCTGCGACTTCTGGACCAGACTGCCCTCCCTTACATATGGACTCCTCAGGCCACCAATTTTGATGTTCAAGAATTGATGTCTGCCCTGGGGGTCCCAGGCTTCGCTAATTTCTCCTGTTGATCCAGCGTTGCCTCCCACTTTGTTTGGTTCTGAGCCCTTAATAAAGGATTTTTGTTTTGAATTATACTTGCCTATGTGTGTTTTACTTCAAAAAGGACAGTTGGTTTGTGAGGATTCAGGTACATTTCAAAAATACAATGTGAAATTAACAAGGGACACCAACACCAAACAATCTCCTTAAGATTAAATAATAAAAGATATCAATGGTGTTGTGGTAACTTGACACACAAAACACACACAAAAATAGTCTGGAGTAAAACTAAAAATAACATTAAACAAAGATCAGCCTTGGAAAAAATACAAACATAAAATCTAAACGAAAAATGGCTTTAAATCCAAAAAAAAAAAATAAAACAAACAAATAAAAAAATTATGTCAGATGTGACAAATAACAATATATTCAGGGAATCCCAAGAAAAATACAAAAAAATAAGTTTGTGAGAAGTGTGTGTGAATATGAGCAGCAAAACTACTTAATTCTTGTCACATTATAAAGAAGAAGAGAGCGCGCTGTATTAAACCATTTTTAACATTGCAGCATGACGAAAGTGCTGTATCCATTGAGAATGCTAATTTTACCTGACCGAGCTGTTCCGTGTCGAAATTTCTTCTGAGCATGCGTGGCACTTTGTGCGTCGGAACAGGCCACACAGTCTGAATTGACGCGATCGGATTTTGTTGTCGGAAAATTTTATCTCCTGCTCTCCAACTTTGTGTGTCGGAAAATCCGATGGAAAATGTCTGGTGGAGCCCATACATGGTCGGAATTTCCGACAACACGCTCCGATCGGACATTTTCCATCGGAAAATCCGACCGTGTGTACGGGGCATTAGACCTTAGGCCTTAGGTGTTGGTGGTACCAGAACACTGTAAGCCCTCACAGTTACTCTTGGTGGGCGCTGGAATGGGCCCTGCTGTGAAATATTATATCAAGAATTGTAATTACATGCCCCTGTTGAACAAGGGAATAAAAATTGGCCTTTGGTGATGGTGGTGGTGGTGGTGCCACAACACTGTAAGCCCTCACAGTTACTCTTGGTGGGCGCTGGAATGTGCCCTGCTGTGAAATATTATATCAAGAATTGTAATTACATGCCCCTGTTAAACAGGGGAAGAAAGACTGGGCCTTTGGTGATGGTGTGGTGGTGTTGCCACAACACTGTAAGCCCTTACAGTTACTCTCGGTGGGTGCAGGAACGGGCCCTGCTGTGAAATATTAGATCAAAAATTGTAATTACACACCCCTGTTAAACAGGGGCAGAAAAATTGGGTCTTAGGCAGTGGTGGTGGTGCCATAACACTGTAATCCCTCACAGATTCTGTTGTTGAGCACAGGAATGAGCACTGCTGTGAAACATTAGATCAAAAATTGTAATTATGCACCCCTGTTAAACAGGGGCAGAAAAACTGGGCCTTAGGTGGCGGTGGTGGTGACACAGCACTGTAAATGAAAAAAAGGGGGGAACTAATACGCAAACCACAGGGGAAAAGTGAAAAATAAAAAGCCTAGCAAAGTAGCTGCCAACATAAGGGTGTTCTCACACTGGATAAAGATAGAAATGGAAAAAGTAATATGACACTTACTCAAAATGGCATAACAACCATACTAAAATGATATATCTTAGGAAGTTCCAAAGGGATAAATCCAAAGGAATAATGCATCCTTAAATTAATCTCTTATCAGATTTTATAGCCAGAGATTAAAAAACCAATGCTATAACAATAAAAGAATGAGCATCCCAAAGCAATGTGTGATGATAACCACAAGAAATAAACAATAACAGACCAGCCTGCCACTCCCAAACACAATCCAGTTCAATGCTAGATCAAGACCAATGCAGTACGACAGTAAAAGAATGATGCAGCAAGACAGTGATGGTTAAAGGGATCACAGGAAAGTCATTAATAGTAAATAAATAGATAAATGTGTGGAGATATAAAATACACTCTAAAGTAATATTAATGCAAAAAGTGCAAAAAATGCAAATTAATAAATTACTTGCTGAATGACTTGCTGGAAAAATGGCTGAGATACTAAAAAATGGCTAAAATCCTACAAATCCTAGTGCAAATAAGCAATCTGTGCAAATTAACAAAAAATATGTAGAAATGCAATAAAAATAGAAAAGATAAAAGTGCAAAGCCCACAATCTGTGTAAATTAGCAATAACAAGAGTGCAGCAATGATTGTGCAAACACTGAAATAATCTGTGCAAGTGTAAACTAGATTGTGACAAACAATGTGCAAATAGTAATGATTTGTGCAAAACAATGCAGCAACTAACAATATAAGTGATGTCCAACAAAATTTGAAATCCAAAGGAATAATGCGTCCTTAAATTAATCTCTCATCAGACTGTATAGCCAGAGATTAAACAAAACAATGCTATAACAATAAATGAATGACCATCCCAAAGTAATGTGTGATGATAATCACAAGAAATAAACAATAACAGACTAGCCTGCCGCTCCCAAACACAAACCTGTTCAATGCTGGATCAAGACCAATGCAGTACGACAGTAAAAGAATGATGCAGCAAGACAGTGAAGGGTAAAGGGATCACAGGAAGGTCATCAATATTAAATAAATAGATAACTGTGTTGAGATATAAAATACACTCTAAATTAATATCAATGCAAAAAGTGCAAAAAATGCAAATGAAAAATTACTTGCTGAATCACTTGCTGGAAAAATGGCTGAAATCCTAAAAAATGGCTACAATCCTACAAATCCTAGTACAAATAAGCAATCTGTGCAAATTAACAAAAAATATGTAGAATGCAATAAAAATAAAAAAGATAAAAGTGCAAAGCCCACAATCTGTGCAAATTAACAATAACAATAGTGCAGCAATGATTGTGCAAACACTGAAATAATCTAAGCAAGTGTAAACTAGATTGTGACAAACAATGTGCAAAGAGCAATGATTTGTGCAAAACAATGCAGCAACTAACAATATAAGTGATGTCCAACAAAATTCATTAAAGTGCTCAAAAAGGAAAATGTAATAATCATTGAATGAAAGTTAATGGAAGAAAAGATGCATCAAAGGATTTGTGAAAAAACGGGATCCCATACACAGTGCAATCCAATTGTGACAATCTCTTTGAATGTGGGATGCAGTTCATCAAATAGTCAAAAGACCCTGTCCAACCAATCTCCATTGTCCGTGATAATGTTTCCCCCAGCCTCTCACCTCAGTTCTTTTACTGTCGTACTGCATTGGTCTTGATCCAGCATTGAATTGGATTGTGTTTGGGAGAGGCAGGCTAGTCTGTTATTGTTTATTTCTTGTGATTATCATCACACATTGCTTTTGGATAGTCATTCCTTTATTGTTATAGCATTGGTTTTTTAATCTCTGGTTATACATCTGATGAGAGATTAATTTAAGGACGCATTATTCCTTTGGATTTATCCCTTTGGAACTTCCTAAGATATATCATTTTAGTATGGTTGTTATGCCATTTTGAGTAAGCGTCACATTACTATTTCCATTTCACAGCACTGTAAAGCCTCACAGATACTTGCACTGGTGCCACAACACTACTACCCCTCACAGATACTCTAGTTGAGCGCAGGAACGAGCCCTGCTGCAAAAAATTAGGCACTGGTGCTGGTGCCTAGAACCAAAAATGTTCTTAGAAGGTATCACCATGTACATTGAGGAGGAATAGGATAGTCACTCAGCATAACAGGATGGTCACTCAGCATCAGCATAGGCAGTCTTCAAGGCATCTCACATTCATAAAAAAAATTAATTGGTTACATCAGCATCAGGTGCTTGGTAGCTGTTGATCCAATACTGATTCATTTTTATGAAGGTGAGCCGATCAACCGAGTCTGTGGATGCAGGACAGGCCAGTAGCTCAATTGCATACTGTGCAAGCTCTGGCCAGTGATCCATCCTCAAGACCCAGTAACCCAGTGGATTTTCGGTTGGAAAGGTCTCCAAGTCTGATATTGCCCCAAGGTATTCCTGCGCCATGTAAATCAGACGCTGGCGATGGCTGCTGGAACCGATCAGACCTTGGGGCTGTGGACTAAAAAATTGTCTGAACGCATCGGTCAGATGGCCACCTTCTCCACCGCTCCTTCTGTGACTGACCGAAGCCTCAGCAACACATTGTCCAGGAGGACCAGGAAATTGCAACCTCCCGAGCTCTGGAAATGCATTACACAAACCTTTCTGCAAGGCCTCCCTAAGATGTTTCATCTTCTGCTCCCTCTGCGAAGGCTGGATAAGTTCTGCAACCTTACCCTTGTAACATGGATCAAGAAGGGTTGCCAGCCAGTACTGATCCCTTTGCTTGATACAATGAATCCGAGGGTCCTTTCGCAGGCATTGCAGAATCAGGCAGGCCATGCAGCGTAGGTTTGCTGAGGCATTCGGTCCGGAGTCCTCTGGGTCACTAAGGACGACATGATGCGCAGCCACCTCCTCCCAGCCACGTACAAGTCCATGGGTTTCTGAGGACTGAAAACGATCCCTTGAAGACTGCTGCTGATGCTGAGTGCCAGGCTCCACCTCCATGCTGACACAATTCTCCTTCTCCTCCTCTTCCTGTGTGATAGGCGGGCCTGCAGCAATACTGTCTGAATAAAGGGGGCCTTGAGAGGTAAGGAAGTCTTCCTCTTCCTCCCTCTGTTCTGCCTCAAGTACCCTGTCCATTATTCCATGCAGCGTGTGCTCCAACAGGAAGACAAGAGGGACAGTATCACTGATGCATGCACGGTCACTGCTCGCCATCTTCGTGGCTTCCTCAAATGGTGACAGGACAGTGCATGCATCCTTGATCATTAGACCCTGTCCTGGTGCCATACTCACACAGGTACTCATTGATGGCCCTCTGCTACGTGTGCAGCCACTGCAGCATTGCCAACGTTGAGTTCCACCTGGTGGGCATGTCACAGATGAGGCCGTTCTTGGACAGGTTGCATTCCTTTTGAAGGTTAGCCAGCCAAGCACTGGCATTATATGACCAGCTAAATGCCCACAGACTTTCCTGGCCTGCCTCAGGAGATCCTGTAAGCCCGGGTACCTGCACAAGAACCACTGCACCACCAAATTAAGGACGTGAGCCAAACAGGGAACATGGGTCAAGTGTCCCTGTCGGAGGGCGGACAGGAAGTTGGTGCCATTGTCGCAAACCACCATTCCTGCCTAAAGCTGGTGTGGCGTCAACCACCTCTGAACCTGCCCCTGCAGAGCTGCCAGAATCTCTGCCCCACTGTGGCTCCTGTCCCCTAAGCAGACCAACTCAAGCACCGCATGGCATCTTTTTGCCTGAGTGCTTGCGTAGCCCCTAGAATACCTACAGAGCACTGCTGGTTCCGAGGACAAATCTGCACAGGAAGAAGCCATAGAGGAAGAAGAAGAGGAGGGGGTGGAGGAGAGAGGTGTGGTAGAATCACCACTACCAGCATTTTGGAGGCATGGTGGTGGAACAAGCTCCAACATTACTGCACCCTGTCCTGCATCCTTCCCAGCTGCCAGCAGGGTTACCCAGTGCGCCATGAAAGAAAGGTAACGTCCCTTTCCATGCCTGCTGGACCATGAGTCAGTGGTAATATGCACCTTATAGCTGACCGCCCTGTCCAACGAGGCCCAGACATTGCCTTCCACATGCCGGTAGAGAGCAGGAATGGCCTTCTGAGAAAAAAAATGGCGTTTGGGAACCTGCCACTGAGGTACCGCACATTCCACACATTCACGAAAGGGGGCAGAGTCTACCAGCTGAAAAGGCAGCAGTTGGAGTGCTAGCAATTTAGCCAAACTAGCATTCACCCGCTGAGCATGTGGATGGCTGGGACTGAATTTCTTTCCATGATTTAGCAACTGGGGAAGGGAAATTTTCCTGCTACAATTGGATTTAGGTGTACTGCTAGCAGATTGCCCGCAAGTGCTTGGGACACCTAATTCTACACCTTCATTCCTCTCAGTGCAGGTCTCTGAGACGACTGAAGGTATAGTGGGGTTGGAGATCCCAGCTGATGAGGAGCAAGGAGAGGTCCGCCTTGTTCTTTGGTGTAGGTCTTTTAAGTACTGTTGGCAACGGACTGCATGGAAGCTCAACATATGTCTGGTCAAGCATGTGGTGCCCAAGCAGCTGCTGTTTTGGCCATGCTTGATACGCTTCAGACATATGTTGCAAACAGCAATGGTGCGATCTGCTGCACACGTCTCAAAAAAGGCCCACACCAAAGAACTTTTGAAAAAACGTGTGGAGTCAGCAGCGCCCTGCACATGCGGAGCTCTGCAGTGTGATGCAGTCGGTTGGCTGTCCTTACGCTGGCCTATGGAGGGCATCCTGCCTCGTTGGAGATGTGCCACCTCCTCCTCCTCCTCTCTTCTATCAGGCACCCATGTAGAGTCAGTGACCTCATCATCCCCTCCCTCCTCACCACTGGAGTAAACCTGGCAGTATGCTGCAGCTGGGGGAACATGACTGCCAGTTTCTTGTCCTTCTTGGGCACCCCCTCTCTCGACACTGTGGTCGAACAGTTCGGGGGTCTCCTCAGGACATGATGGTGGGGCTAGGGAAGGAGTGACTGATGCCATTGAGCCGATGGAATAGGCTGCTTTGGTAGCTGCATTGGCAGCCAAGCTTGTCTAAGCCTGGGTGACATAGGATGAGGAGGATGAGGACGGCTTTGTGATCCACTCTACCAACTCTTCTGCATGTTGTGGCTCAACACGGCCAGCTGACGAAAAAAGGACAAGCATGCCCCACGGCCATGTGCTGAGGATGCACCATGTCCACGACCAGCACTGTTGGCTGTAGACACAGAGCCTACTTGCCCACTTTTAGTGGCCTGTGAGCATCTGAGCATCTGCCTTTTCTTGGTGGCCTTCCAGACATGCTGTAAAATTGGATTAGCAAAACACCACCTGAAGTTTACTAGAAAAATTACACCAGGAATGACCTGCAGTCAGGTATAGGCTTAGCTAGACTAGAATGCAGTGGATATATATGTAGGAGACTGTATATATATATATATATATATATATATATATATATATATATATATATATCTTTATGCACTGCAGATCACTGAATCACCTGCCTGCCTGCCTGAAAGTGTATTTGAAAACGTACACCAGGAACTACGTGCAGTCAGATATAGGCTTGGCTAGAGTGGAATGCAGTGGATATATATATATGTAGGAGACTGTATATATATTTTATGCACTACAGATCAATGAATCACTTACCTGCCTGCCTGAAAGTGTATTTGAAAATGTACACCAGCAATGGCCTGCAGTCAGATATAGGCTTGGCTAGACTGGAATGCAGTGGATATATATATGTAGGAGACTGTATATTTATTTTATTCACTGCAGATCACTGAATCACCTGCCTGCCTGCCTGAAAGTGTATTTGAAAACGTACACCAGGAACTACCTGCAGTTAGATTTAGGCTTGGCTAGACTGGAATGCAGTGGATATATATATGTTGGAGACTGTATATATATTTAATGCACTGCAGAACACTGAATCACCTGCCTGCCTGCCTGCCTGAAAGTGTATTTGAAAACGTACACCAGCAATGGCCTGCAGTCAGATATAGGCTTGGCTAGACTAGAATGCAGTGGATATATATATGTAGGAGACTGTATATATATTTTATGCACTGCTGATCACTGAATCACCTGCCTGCATGCCTGAAAGTGTATTTGAAAACGTACACCAGGAACTACCTGCAGTCAGATATAGGCTTGGCTAGACTAGAATGCAGTGGATATATATGTAGGAGACAGTATATATATTTGATGCACTGCAGATCATTGAATAACCTGCCTGGCCTGCCTGCCTGAAAGTGTATTTGAATACATACACCAGGAACGGTCTGCTATGAGATCTAGCTAAACTGGATACAGTATATATATATATATATATATATATATATATATATATATATATATATATACAAAGCCGGGATGTATATTTATACTAAATACACTGCAGCTAACTGAATCAACTGCCTGCCTGAAGTATATTAGAAACAGTACAGCAGGAACAGTCTGCAGTGAGATCTAGCTAAACTGGATGCAGTGGATATATATATATATACCAGTCTGACTGTATATATATATATATAATAAAGGGGTATTGCCACAGGGGTTTAACTAAAGGTTATTAAATTTACGAGTACCATCATCCTGAAGTAGTGAAGCTAGAGGGGAATGGGGGGAATATAACGAAGGCTACTCCAAACAAATCCTACCTCCCCATAAGGAAGTATATGGACTATTGCGGTACCCAATGGAGACATAAACTATAGATAAAATTTCAATTTATTGAATTACAAAAATAAAAATTGTATATACAATTTAAAACAAGACAGCTTAGGAATTGTTGCAACAAAAACAAACATTAAAATGACAGTAGGTAAAGCCCACATGTATGAATGAAGGCACATTGATGTACTAAAGGACGTTTGACCTCAACAGTTTCGGTACCCAATGTCTCCATTGGGTACCGCAATAGTCCATGTACTTCCTTATGGGGAGGTAGGATTTGGAGTAGCCCTTGTTATATTCCCCCCATTCCCATCTAGCTTGTATCTATATATATATATATATATATTAAATACACTGCAGCTAACTGTGTAACTATTAGAAACAGTACAGCAGGAACGGTCTGCAGTGAGATCCAGCTAAACTGTATGCAGTGGATATATATACTGTATATATACCAGTCTGACTGTATATATATATTAAATACACTGCAGCTAACTGAATTGACTGCCTGCCTGAAGTATATTAGAAACAGTACACACACACACAGGCACAATTTTAGTTTTTTCAGGTATTTACCAAAACATATTCAAGCTATAGTTATATAAAGGATATGGGCAGAAAGTGCACACTCTCAGGTTTAATTTGAGGGTATGTACATCCAAATTGGAGGAGGGGTTTAGGAATTACAGCTCTAAAGAATAGCCAACCCCCTTTTTCAAGTGGCCATAAGTAATTGGACAATTGAATAAAAAGCTGTTTCATGGCCAGGTGTGGGCTACTCCTTTATTATTTCTTCATCAATTAAGCAGGTAAAAGGTCTAGAGTTGATTCTAAGTGTGGTATTTGCATTTGGAATCTATTGCTGTGAACCTACATCATGCGTTTAAAGGATCTGTCCATGCAAGTAAAACAGGCCATTGTAAGGCTTCAAAAACAAAACAAATCCATCAGAGAGATAGCAGCAACATTAGGAGTGGCCAAATCAACAGTTTGGTACATTCTGAGGAAAGAGGAAGGCACTGGTGAGCTCAGCAACATAAAAAGGCCTGGATGTCCATAGAACACTTCAGTGGTGGATGATCGCAGGATCCACTCTATAGTAAAGAAAAACCCATTCACAACATCCAGACAAGTGACACTCTCCAGGACGTGGGCGTATCATTGTCATAGTCTACAATTAAGTAAAAACTTTATGAGAGCAAATACAGAGTGTTCACCACAAGGTAGAAACCATTCATAAGCCTGAAAAACAGAAAAGCCAGATTAAACTTTGCCAAGAAACATCTAAAAAAGACAGACCAGTTCTGGAAAAGTATTCTTTGGACAGATGAAACTAAGGTTAATCTGTACCCGAATGATGGGAAGAAAAAAATGTGGAGAATGCTTGGAACAGCTCATGATCCAAAGTACACAACATCATCTGCAAAACATAGTGGAGGCAGTGTGATGGCGTGGGCATGCATGGCTTCCAGTGGCACTGGGTGATTGGTGTTTATTGATGATGTGACAGAAGACAGAAGCAGCCAGATGAATTCTGCAATGTTTAGAGATATACTGTCAACCCAGATTCAGCCAAATACAGAAAAGTTAATTTGACGGTTCTTCACAGTACAGATGGACAATGATCCAAAACACACTGCAAAAGCAACCTAGGAGCTTTTGAAGGAAAATAAGTGGAATATTCTGTGATGGCCGAGTAATTTATCTGATTTCAACCCAATTGAGCATGCATTTCACTTGCTGAAGGCAAAACTAAAGGCAGAAAGACCCACAAACAAAGAACAACTGAAGGCATCTGAAGTTAGAGCCTGGCAAAGCATCAGAAAGGAGGAAACCCAGTCTTTGGTAATGTCCATGGGTTCCAGACTTCAGGCAGTCATTGCCAGTAAAGTATTCTCAACAAAATATTCAAAATGAAAATTTTATTTATGATTATATTCATTTGTACAATTACATTTGAGCCCCTGAAAATGGGGGGGGGGGGGGGGGGGGGACTGTGTATAAAAATGGTTGCAGTTCCTAAAATTTGTGCTTGACATTTATGTTCAAACCCTTGAATTAAATCTGAACGTCTGCACTTCAAATTAATTTGGATTGTTTTATTTTAATTTTATTCTGGTGGCATACAGAGCCAAAAGTATGAAAATTGTGCCTGTGTCCAAATATATATGGACCTAACTGTATATATACCCGTCTGACTGTATATATATATATATATATATATATATATATATATATATATATATATATTAAATACACTGCAGTTAACTGAATCAACTGCCTGCCTGAAGTATATTAGAAACAGTACAGCAGGAATGGTCTGCAGTGAGATCTAGCTAACTGAATAAACTGCCTGCTCAAAGTAAATGAAATGACATTCTCTCTCTCTCTCTCCCTATCTCTCTCTCCACCAGCAACACACTACACAAGGCCGACGTGCAGGCGGCCTTATATAGTGTGGGGCGTGGACTTAACCCTCTGAGCCATAATTGGTCAAAGGCACCATGCCTTTGGCCAATTATGGCTCTCTTTGCTGATGGCGCTGTGATTAGCCAAAGTATGCGAGTCATAGTGCATGCGTGGCCAATCATCAGCCAGTATTGCACTGCGATCACGCAGTGAATTATGGGGCGTGACGTGCCGCCCAAATTTGTTGGGAACGCCCCATAATGTTCGATCTTCGTTGAACGATCGAACAGCCGATGTTCGACTCGAACTCGAAGCTCATCCCTACTCATCAGTTTGTGTTTGTGGGTTCGTATCTGGTTTTCAGTACGTTTAGTCAGTTCGCATCTGGTTTTCAGTGCGTATTTTTATAGTACGTATTTGATACTCAGTGCATTCTTGTCCACTCGTTTCTGATTTTCAGCTCGCTCTTCTCAGGTCTTTCTGATTTTCAGTGCGTTCTGTTAGTTCGTTCTGACCAGCCGACCATTTTGAAGCCATGTTGCAGGTACGTACTCGTCATAGAGTTCGTGCTATGCGGGGGCTTGGTGTTGGGGTTCTTACTTTGACCCAAGCCCAGTCCATGAACAGGGCGAGGAGTAGTTCATGGACTGTGCCTTTGTTGCGGGAGATCTGTGCGAATAATCCTGATGATTTCAGGAATTATCTCCGGATGACAGACCCCGTTTTTCACCGTTTGTTAGCTTTGCTGTCCCCTTATATTACCAAGCAGGACACCTGCATGCGGCAAGCCATCACTCCCGAGCAGAGGCTAGTTGCCACCTTGCAGTACTTGGCGATGGGGAGAAGTCTGCAGGACATCAAGTTCTCAAAGCCTCTACCCCTGTGCCCCTGTGCACAGGTCTTACCTGATTGCGGTCCTCAGCCTGCTGTTGACTTACTGCCACCATGCCTCTGCCTGCTGCATGAACGGACCACACCGCTACCTGGACTATGCAAATAATTAGCTGTAGCAAGAGGCAGTATGTTTATGAAGGGCTGGAGAGCGGTACAATAATAAGTGTCTGCAGGTAACAGTGTACCAGGACCAATATTATGGCTGTGCTGGCTGTCTCTGCCTGGACAATTTCTATAGACTGTTCTGTGCTGACAATATCCTTGTGCTGACTATAGACAATATTCCTGCCTGCTGCCTGGATAATTACTATCGCTAAGCACATCCCTGCCTGCTGCCTGGACCAGTGCTTTCCTCTGTGGATACTTCTAAAAGCACAGGTAATGCTTTTTTTTTACCCTTTCCGCAATAAAATTTATTTTGGATTGTAATTCTTGGTATGTACATGCTATGTAAAAAAATGAAAAAATGAAAAATAGGGATGGCTCTGTTATAAAAAGGTGTATCAATATAATACTTATTTTTCTTAAAAGATATGAGGTGACAGGTGCTACAATTATTATAAAATTAATACAGTGTATCAGTACAATAATTATTTAGTTGTGAATATAAAGTGATAAGTGCTGAATTGTGCAAAAAAGGATTGTAAACAATATGCAAATAATGAGAAATCGGTCACTATACCATATAGGTGAAAACACAAAAAACACACAAAAAACTAAGGTGACATGTGCTTATAGGTCCCATATAAATTAGTCTATTGGATTAGGGATCTAAAGTGACAAGTGCAGAGATATATTAAATATATGTCTTGATATGAGAAACAATGTGCAACAAAAATCAATATCCAATAAAAAAACAAAAAATAAAAAATATAACAATTCATCAACTCCCTGTGTATTAAGTAAAAACTGATATAATGTATAGAAACATGATCAGAATGTTCATAAAGGTGACGTAACGTTTCTTCCAATATGTTTGAATGTCTCTTTTATAGTAGAATATAGGTAAAGAAGTGCAGTGATTGATGGCAATATCCCCCTTATGTAGTTGCACTCACCGGAGTGCCCTACCCCTGCAGGGGTACGAGCATAAGATGTTAATCCCCAGGTGCCTATATCCTTCCAGCTCCCAGTAGCCCAATCCAGGGTCGTCCACCCGTAGAGAAGGAGGGGGGAAAGAAACTCCACTGGCCCCTATTTCAATGGAGATCCTGGCCAGACATCCACATGATGTATTTCATAAAATGAAAACAAAAGTGATCCACATAGCGTAACTCCGCTTTAATATGTTTATTGTAAAAAGTATATGTATCTCCAAGGAATAGACATTATAAAATGAAAGTTAAAAAAGGAAAGTTTAAAAGTAGGAGAGGGAGCTTGCAGGCTCTCTTACTCTTCAAACGACACGGGGAAGCAATGCTACCTAGGATTGCCACTTGCGCTCCACCGGTTGATTTTCCAGAACCACAGTACCCGGATGTGACGTTGTGCATGTCAAGATAGTCCCGGCTTACGCGTTTCATCATACGGACCTCATCGGAGGCACTGCAAACTTGACACTCCCCACATCTTTTATCTTGGGTGTAGTCATTGCTGCAACCAATCCCCCGCTATATACTATAAACAAGCAGTAAGCGGGTCCAATTAGAATGTGCTAAATAGATCACCAGGGAGATGTAAACACAGGTATTGTTATTACCTTAGCCCCATTCAAATAGGGGGTTGTATCTCTATGTAAAAGTGTAATACCAAATGTCCTTAGGCGCCATCCAGTGGTAAAGTGCAACAGGGATGTTTTGTATAAAATAGCAGAAACCTTATACAATCCAGATATTATCTGGTAAAATTATACAATGTGTTAAAAAATAATTAAATACAAATTAAATATCCATCAATATTATTAGGTATAGACATGTCATGAGGAAATATATTCTAGTATTCCAAAAAATTCCAAGAGAATATATCATAATTAAAACTATATTAATAATAATGAATAAAAATAAAAAAAATAAATAAAAATAGAGAAAGAAAAATAAATAAATAAAAATAAAAATAAAAATACAATAGAAAATATCGGAAAGAGGCAAATACCTATCTCTATTGTGGTGGATCTATATGAGAATGTGACAGCTCATGCTATATATAAAGTGAGTGAGGAATTAAAGATCGGTATGAGGAAACACTACTTAATTTATATGTGCTGTATTGAGGTATATCCAGAGCTGTATAAAAATATTAAAGTTAAGAGTATGGACTTTTGTAGCCAACTACAGCTAAAACCCGTTATTAAAAATTAGATAGGAAACAATTAAGATCAATGTCCACATTTAACCCTCTAGGTACCAGACTCCCTAGGCGGTATATACACTTAGTTTCATTCTGGGACACTTTTATTCTTTTGTTTCCGCCCCTCCAGTAATCATCAATCAAATCTATCTATGCCGTAAAAAATTAACCCTGTGGGGTCCCTGTTGTGGAACTCATCAAAATGCCTAGAAAGGTTGTGTTTTGGAAAACCTTTTTTAATATTATTTATATGTTCTCTGATTCTGACAAAAAGAGGCCTAGTGGTTCTTCCCACATATTGTAATCGACAAGGACATTCGATCACATATGTGACGTAAGTACTGTCACAGGTGATCAATTCCCTGATTTGGTACTCTTTCCCAGATCTAGATTTGAACGATGTCTTTTTCCTTGGCTGTTTTTTGCTAACACGGCAAGGCAGGCATTTTTGGCATCTGTAGAAACCTTTCATCTCAGGGAACAATCTTATAGTCTTGGGTGGGTCGATCACATTGTGTACCAGCTGGTTTCTCAGGTTAGGGGCCTTTTTGTAAATTAATCTTGGCTTCTTTGAGAGTATCTTTGCTAAGACTCTGATTTCAGAATCGGCCAATATTTCCTGATGATGTGTTCAACCGCACGGTATTGGTTGTTGAATCCAGTGATTATTGTCCTTCTCCTTCTTTCTCAATAAGGAATCTCGATCCAAACCTCCTACCTCCATCTTCCGTCTCATAAGGGCATCTTTTTGGTACCCTTTATCAACAAATTTCTTAATCAAAGTATCTGCCTGCATATAATAGTCGTCTACATTATGACAATTTCTCCGTAACCTCATCAATTGGCCTTTCGGTATATTCTCCTTCCACTTGGGGTGGTGGCAGCTGGATACTGGGATGTAGCTGTTGCGATCTGTTGTTTTGAAGAAAGTTCTTGTGTGCAATTCATTGTTCTCCTTAAAGATCTGCACATCCAAGTAATCTATTTCTTGGGAATCATATTTCCCACTAAAAGAGATGCCATACTGATTCATCATTCCCAAAAATTCCTGGAAGGAGTCTGCCGTGCCTTTCCATATGATGATCACGTCATCTATATATCTGCGATAGAATTTAATTTCTGGGCATAATCTTTTATAAATATACTCTTCTTCCCACATGTCCATAAATAAATTTGCCACGCTTGGGGCATATCTTGCCCCCATGGCAACGCCTTTGGTTTGAACATAATATTCTTTCTGGTACCAAAAATAATTACTCTCCATCGCTAGTTTCAAGGTCTCCAGGATAAAGCTAATCTGTTCTTGTTTGAGGTTGGCATCTTCATAGAGTGCTTTCTCTACCCCCTTGATTCCATATTTTTGTATAATGCTGGTATATAGGGAATTTACGCTTATTCTTGCAAGAAGACAGTCATTAACTTCAGTCACATGTGTCAATTCGTTAATTAGTTGTGTACTGTCCCGTAGGTATGATCTCCCTTTTGTTACCAGTGGTTTCAGGAAACAATCGATATATTCCCCCAATCTAGAAAATAAAAAATTGACTCCACTTATAATCGGTCTTCCTGGGGACTTGTCTAATCGTTTGTGTACTTTCGGTAGATAGTATATTACCGGTGTCTTAGTGGACTCACATATCAAATATTTTGCTTCCTTCTTATTTAAAACTCCTCTATCTTTTCCTATCAGTTGTGATCATATGTGACCAATTCTTAGTGATTGACACCATAGTTTGTAGACTCTATAACTTTCACAAAGACCAAATAATTTACACTAATTTGGGTTATTTTTTAAAAGATGTAGCAGTATAAATTTTGGCCAAAATTTATGAAGAAAAATTACTAATTTGCAAAATGTTATGACAGAAACAAAGAAAAATGCATTTTTTCACAAAATTTATTTATAGCACAAAAAATAAAAAAAACCCACTAGTAATTAAATACCACCAAAAGAAAGCTCTGTTTGTGTGAAAAAAGGACACAAATTTCATATGGGTACAGTGTTGCATGACTGAGTAATTGTCATTCAAAGTGTGAGAGCGCTGAAAGCTGAAAATTGGTCTGGGCAGGAAGGGGGTGTAAGTGCACTGTATTGAAGTAGTTAAATTCCTGCAGAGTGGCAGATCCTTTTTTTTGGGGTCCCAAAAACATTTGGAACCCTCCCTCCCCCCAACCGCTAAGTCAGCCGATACCAATACTCTATCTGCTGACTTTGCCAAACCCATACACACTATACCTACCTCTTTTGTGGTCATTTTTCTGTATGAATTCATCAAAGCATGTAGTGAAAGGGCCTGCCTGAACACTTTCAAATGGTACTGTTTCAAGTTTTGTTCTCCTATTATCTTGATAGGTAATTGCAGAATGTAAAAATGTTCAGTGTTACCTGTCCAGTGGGCTGCCAATAGTGTAAGTAAGGAGGGGCTGGCCAAAGTGAAGTGGAGAGGGTTACCTGTCCAAAACATGCCCCCCCCTAAAATTTTTACAATGGGCCATCAGAGGGGGTGAGGAATCTGGTAAGCGGACCTTATATTTTTGTCTTGAAATACTCCTTCAAATAAATTTTATACTGATGTTGGTCAAGAATGTTTGTGTGTTATGTGCAAAAGTACTATTTTTTTCTCTTGTTTGACTCCACAGTTTCCTTCAACGCCACAGGAATGGCAGACTGTGGCTTTCCAACATGCCCAGCGGTGGGACTTTCCCAACTGCGGAGGGGCAATTGATGGGAAACACGTCCACATAGTCCCACCCCCCAACTCGGGGTCATACTATTACAACTATAAGTGGTTTAATGGTATTGTGATGTTGGCAATGGTGTCGGCGACATACAAGTTTTTGTATGTGGACGTGGGAAAGAATGGCCGGATCCTCACGGCAAACATCAACTATTTGAAGGCCAAAATTGGTGGCCTGAGGAGCACATATAATAGGGAGTGCAAGAAGGTCCAGGATTCCATGAGATCAGGAGCAGCAGCAGATGATGTTTATGTCCCCAGGCTGCGGTACTATGACAGACTGCGGTTTTTCTCAGACCAGACTGAAGTCAGGCCATCACTCTCAACCCTTCCTTCCACACTTTCTTCCACTATTCCTTCCACCTCAGATGAGGCTTCCAAAGTCCAACCTGGGCCTTCCATTCAGGAAGAAGATGTGGAGGAGCCCAGCTTGAGTCAGGTATAGCATTGTTTAACATATTTCTCAAAATTATGTTTTATTGATGAACAATAAACTAAAACTATGTCCCATTTTCATACACAGGAAAGCCTCAGTCAGGAGGAGGCTTTGGAAAGTGGCAGCCAGGAGGTGGCGGGGGAAAGTGGCAGCCAGGTGGTGGTGGGGGAAAGTGACAGCCAGGAGGTGGCGGGGGTGAGTAGCAGCTAGGAGGTGGCCAGGCCCAGTAGCCTGACCGAATCCCAGGTTTCTCCCCTCTGCCTTCCAACAAAAAGGCCCAGGAAGGGGAGTAACATGGAGGAGAATAATAGGGAGCGCAAGAAGGTCCAGGATTCCATGAGATCAGGAGCAGCAGCAGATGACGTTTATGTCCCCAGGCTGTGGTACTATGACAGACTGCGTTTTTTCTCAGACCAGACTGAAATCAGGCCATCACTCTCAACCCTTCCTTCCACACTTCCTTCCACCTCAGATGAGGCTTCCAAAGTCCAACCTGGGCCTTCCATCCAGGAAGAAGATGTGGAGGAGCCCAGCTTGAGTCAGGTATAGCATTGTTTAACATATTTCTCAAAATTGTGTTTGATTGATGAACAATAAACTAAAACTATGTCCCATTTTCATACACAAGAAAGCCTCAGCCAAGAGGAGGCTTTGGAAAGTGGCAGCCAGGAGGTGGCGGGGGAAAGTGGCAGCCAGGAGGTGGTGGGGAAAGTGACAGCCAGGAGGTGGCGGGGGTGAGTAGCATCCAGGAGGGGGCCGGGCCCAGTAGCCTGACCGAATCCCAGGTTTCTCCCCTCTGCCTTCCAACAAAAAGGCCCAGGAAGGGGAGTAACATGGAGGAGTCAGCACTTTCTTTCATTCCAGAGGCCACTGTGGCCCTCAGAATCACCCCCAATCTTCAAGAGGCCTATGCCTGCATGGTAGCCAGTAAAATGCAGGAAATGGAGGTGGGCCAATGCCTATTTTGTGAGGAAGCAACCTATCTGGTCCTAAATAAGGGGTTGAGGGGTGAAATCACAAGCAAAACCCACCTGTGTGAGTTGGACCATCATCCTCCTCCTTCACCTCCTCCACCTCCTGCCACAACTCCAACACCAGAGCCACAGCCTGGAAGCAAGCGTGGAAGGAAGACAAGAGAGTGATGACTTGGGTTCAGTCTTGTCTGACAAAAGATGCAGGCTGTTGTATGACCACAGCCTCAGAACATATATGTCATCTGCTGCTGTTCCTGATCTCTCTGAGTCCTGGACTGGATTGTGCTCCCTATTAAATGGACTCCTCAGGCTACCAATTTTGCCTGTCAAATAATTGATGTGTACCTGGAGTACAAAGGCTTCGCAAATTTCACCAGTTTATCCAGCGTTGCCTTCCTCTTTATTTTGTTATGACCCCTAATAAATGCCTAGTTTATTTTCACAAATACTTGGCTGTGCTTTAGTTCAAAAAAGACAGTTTGTTTGTGAGTAGGCAGGTACATTTCAAAAATACAATGTCAAATTAACAAGGGACACCAACACCAAACAACCTCCTTGAGGGTAAAAAATACAAGATAATAATGGTGTTGTGGTAACTTGACACACAAAAAGATAAAAAACATTATGGAGATCACTAAAAATATAAAATATTATTTAGGAGATCACGAAAAATAATAAAGAAATCAATTTGTCAGAACTCTGTATGAATATCAGAAGCAAAAAAACTTCATTATTCTAGTATTCTAAAGAAGAGAATGCGCTGCATTAAAAGACGAACGTGCTTTGCTTTCTCCAATTATGAATGAATGCTAGTTTTACCAGACCGAGCGCTTCCATCTCATACTTGATTCAGAGCATGTGTGGAATTTTGTGCGTCGTAATTGTGTACATACGCTTGGATTTTACAACAACGCATTTTGTTGTCGGAAAATTTGAGAACCAGCTCTCAAATTTTGTTGGTCGGAAATTCTGACAAATGTCCGATGGAGCCTACACACGGTCGGAATTTCCAACAAGCTCACATCGAACATTTGTTGTCAGAAATTCCGATCGTCTGTACGCGGCATAAGAGGCAGGGTTTGGGGTGGTGAAATTTCTGCTTATGTGGATGAACACAGAATTGAACCAAATTATTGGGATCTTGGGAAAAGTTTAGGAAAATGAAAATTATAATGGGGACTTTTTTTATTTTTTTATCTTATGGACATTCATTCTTTGGGACAATTTTTCATTTAGCCTAAAGGCTGTCATGCCCCTCCCACTTACTTTTATGGACTGTTACGCCCCTTCCTCCATTCTGATGTGTTTGTTGTTCTCTATTTTTACATGCTTGAGATAGTGGTACATTTGTGGGAAAGTAGTCCAGGTGAATGTTGGTGGCATATTGGGGGCAACAGGGTTTGTGATTGTCACGTTCGTGACAAAAGAGAGGATTGAAAGAGTCATGCAAAAAGTCTCCCTTATGTTCATATTACGTTTTGCGATTTAAGGCTGGACTGTGTTCCTTTAAGTGTATTTTGTTTAACAATGACATTATAATATATTGCTGTGTAGGCAGTGAGCTTGTGTTGAAATCGAAATTCGAAATGAAGAACTTACATGAGTGTCATGAGATGGACTTAAGGGAGTTAAGGGAGTTTTCTCGGTGACATAACGTAACATAATGAGTTTTGCTTAGATACAGAGATGTAAAGTTAATCATATATGATATCATGATTGGTTAAATGCATTTGTGAAGGAAATATGTCATTTGAACATGTACCCCTTGTGACGGGAGTCACTTTGGGTGGGGGGGCTTGTGGAACCCAGCTTACCTTGGAGAGCTCTGGAAACTCCGTGTTCAGCTCCCACGGCCCCTCCTATGTGTAAATTACTCTGTGTCCATTAGGAGCACAGGGTGACCGAGAACCCCAGTCTGATCTGTACTAGTTGGACTGGCTGTACAACCACACTGGAATGTTGTATATATGTATGTATTGTGTGTTGTCTCATGTTGATGGAATCATTTGGGGTTTAGCTGTGTCCCATTGTTCTGTTGTGTCTGTCTGCCTTAGAAGAAATGCATTATGGGATGGATGTTTTGTATTTGTGTTCCTGGCATGTGGACTTGGGGCAGGGTGGAAAGGGGAGGGGTGAATTCCTTCAACTACTTTAAGGTCGTGACGACCTGTGCCAATTATCCTCTCCCATTGCACTCTTGCCCTAAATGACAGCTCTCTGGCCGGGGATGTCATTGATAAATATGGATCAAATAGACATCAGTAAGGTTTAGGCACTATGTTCAGGGATTACAAATTTTGTGTTTAGCATTCAGTGCACATCCAGAGAACAAAACTTCACTCATCACTACCTTCAGACAACCCATTTTCTGTCCCTTCGTTGATATACCCTATTCTTCATTGCATGGAAGGATCCATGGTAGTCACACAGGTTGGACTTTAAACAAGTTAGCCTTTGTTCATCTGCATTAAATGGTGAATTAATGAGTCTAGTAGATTACACAATAAATATAAGGATGTTTATACTTTCTTTTAAGCTCACAGGAAGTGATAAAGAAACTGCATTTCTGTCACCTTTATATAGAGAGGACAGGAACAATCAACCACTGGCACCACATCCCATGAAGAAATACATAAAAAAAAGGGGGGATGGGGTGAAGTTACCCCAGGGACTTTAAAGGTGCTTAGATACTAAAGTATATGGAGTAAAGAAGTATGTATGCAAAGTCTATCCGTACAATTTTTTTTTATTTATTATGTTTAATACATATTATCAAAGGTTAAAAACAGGTCTCTCAATATCCATATCTGGCTTTACAAAGACAATAACAAAAACCACTTAGTAGATACCACTCGACATGTTTCTTTATGAGCTTAATCAGGAGTTCTGGTAAACATGTGGCATACTAGGGATGAGAGAAACAGAGTAAATATCACATATTATGAAAATTGAACTGATGGATAAAAAGCACACGGATAAAATAATTACTGCATACATGGATAACAAAGTTCAATCAGGAAGTCTCATAAGGGTATTGAAATCATAACCAATTAATCAATGAGAAGAATAAATGAAAATCAACACAGCAAAGAGAAGCAACTAATCAATAGATAATCATGATAAAGACAATCTTACCAAGCCAAATAATGAATGAAGGTAAAACAATTGTTGTAGGTTAATGAACGTGATGAATAGCATTCACAAAATTGGATAGGTCTCTTCTGCCTGGACCTCTCACATTGTTGGTCACAGAGGGGCTAAGTATAAATATATCCTTGCTGGGAATTGAATAGAGATAAAGAATAAAAATTATAATTATAAAGATGGTCTATAAGACACCTAGGATTCAACATCCAGAGGTCAGACAATAATTACCTTATGTTGAATCAAAGGTCGATTGCTAGAGGCTATTAAAGCCTTATTGCAAAATAAAAGCAGCCGCTTAGAGTCTCACTGATGAGAGACTTAGCACTGACCAGTTGTTGGCAATTCATAGACAAGGAATAGATGTTGTAAAATATATGTATACTGCAAAGAAAAAACAACGAAGAAATAATATCAATAAATATGCTAACCACAACAGTGAGTCGCTTTAGTGTCAGTGTGTGGAAGCAATTACCTGGAACAACGTGTGAGCGGGCATGCAATGGAGGGGAGAGAGCGACACAGCCTCCCCTTTCAGCAGAAAGGCCACCGACAGAGAGTAGCGGCTGATTGCCGCATACTTATAGTCCCTCCATCCCGGCGGGGTCTGACGTCTACGCCGGGATGCGTACGTATAGTGAGGCATTCCACATATGGGCATGTAAGTCGGGGCGAGGATGGAAATCTGGTGGTGTGACGTAAGATACGTCAAAACCTGTGCCGCGCATGCGCCCAGGATCAAGACGTTGACCGTGCACGTATCCATAGTGTGCATGCGCCAGGGCAGAAAAACATAACCTGTGGAAGTCTTAACCAGACTAAGGAGCCGATATCGCCATTTTAGAAGAGGGAAGGAAAGAAATAAAGGGTATATATGAATCTTCCCTTAAAGCCGATCTCATCCTTTCAAGGGAAGAATAGGAGAAAATGAGATACATGCTTGTCTCCTGTATGAATAGGGACTATACTAATATCATTAAGATCGGCCTCAATGTACTAAATACCAAAATAACAATTTTGATAAAAAACGAATAATAAATGTATGACATGTATATGAATGGACCCTCAAAAAAGAAAACAACAACATAAAGCCCCATTTGTTACAGAAACCCCCCAAGGAACTAGCATCTCTAGGGCTCCCACAGGTGAGTGATTGATTACTCACGCATCCTGTAGGTGCCCCTGGTGTCCGTGTGTACCAAAGAAGGGAAGCCAAACAGGAGAGATATCCAAATCTATTAATTAAATGGTCAAAATCTTGGTAATGATAAATAATGAATAAGCTTGGGAATAAAGTCAATTACAAAATTAGGGAAACATAAATATACATAGACCATACATATCTGTACCATATGTTAACAACAATAGTTCACAACTCATCTATGTGTATACAGAACATGTATATGTTTATTTGGAAAGGAAGAAATATAAAAGGAGAAAAGGGGAGAAAGGGAAAACATGAAATCTTGTCTGAATCAATGTCTGATGTAATTAGAGAAAGGATTTGAAGTTGAAGGCATCGTTGAGGCCAGGATGTTTTAAAGCCGAGAAATCGTGTATCCAACGAGCCTCTCGTTGTAAAAGTAGCTTATCATAATTCCCACCTCTATCTCCAGGGGGAATGTGCTCAAGAGCAAAAAAATGCATTTTGCTACTATCGAAGTTATGGTACAGACCTATGTGCCGACTTATTGGGGTTTCCATTCTCTTCTTCTGGATCAGGGACACGTGGACCCTGATTCTACAGAAGAAGGGACGTTTGGTTTTGCCAACATAAAACACTTGGCATTCGCATACCATAATGTAGACAATGCCAATGGATTGGCATGTGACAGAAAAATGCCTCGTGCAGCATAGATAAATCTACAAAATTGACATTTGTGACAAGGCCTACTGCCATTTCTCGATTCAACAAGTGTTTCAATTGAGGTATCGTGATGGCTATGCACCAAGGTATCTCAGAGGGATCGGGAATGCCTAAAAGTAATTTTGGGGTACGGCTTGAGATGTTTGGAAACTTTCTAATCTCCCATTAGGAGGTACCAATACTTTTAATTATGTCTCGTACATAATTAAAAAGTGACAAATAATTTCTGTCACAATCAAAAGATATTTTCTGTATGAATGCAGCCACAACATCTAAGGACTGGTAAATTGCAATATTTTGCATTTTTGTTTTTGGGTTTAGATATGCCTAACAAAATGCAAACACATACTGTAATCTACCTGCTGTTGTCCTATGTTTTAGCTAAAACTGAAATTTTTTTTTTAAACTTACTTAACCTCTTGCTGACCACCACACACACATATACGCCGGCAGAATGGCTCGTACAGGAAAATGGGCGTACCTGTACATTCCTCTGAATTTTCCGCCTTGCGGGCGTGCGCACGCGCCTGCCGCACGCCGCTGGTCCCGCAAAGTCAATGTTCGCTGGCAGCCCACGATCGTGAGACAGAGAAGAAGAACGGGGATATGCCTAAGTAAACAAGGCATTTCCCTCTTCTGCCTAGTGAAATGACAGGGATCTACTGCTCCCTGTCATCGGGAGCAGTAATCGCTGTCATGGCAATGGTAGCCCATCCCCCCCACAGTTAGAATCATTCCCTAGGACACACTTAGCCCATTGATCGCCCCCTAGTGTTTAACCCCTTCCCTGGCAGTGTCATTTATACAGTAATCAGTGGCTACTTATAGCACTGATCTCTGTATAAATGACAATGGTCCCAAAATAGCGTCAAAAGTGTCCGATGTGTCCGCCATAATGTCACAGTCCCAATAAAAATCCCAAATCGCCGCCATTACTAGTAAAAAAAAAATGATAATAAAAATGCCATAAATCTATCCCCTATTTTGTAGATGCTATAAATTTTGCGCAAACCAATCAATATACGCTTATTACGATTTTTTTCACCAAAAACATGTAGAAGAATACATATCAACCTAAACTAAGGAAAACATTTGTTTTTTTATATATTTTTGGGGGATATTTATTATAGCAAAAATTAAAAAACATTGCCTTTTTTTCAAAATTGTCGCTCTTTTTTTGTTTATAGCGCAAAAAATAAAAACCGCAGAGGTGATCAAATACCAACAAAAGAAAGCTCTATTTGTGGGAAAAAAGGACGTCATTTTTGTTTGGGTACAAAGTCACACGACCGTGCAATTGTCAGCTAAAGCGACACAGTGCCGAATTGTAAAAAATGCACTGGTCAGGAAGGGGGTAAATCCTTCCAGGGCTGAAGTGGTTAATACACAGAGTTGTGGATTGGCTGTTTTTGAGGTTCACAAAAAAAAAAATCCGAATGGACCTAAAATGTCATAATGTACATTTGCAGATGAAAGAATGTACAATGGAGTTGAGCATTGGTTTGCTCTAAACTTCCACCAGAAGGCAGCGTTAGCTAAAATCCAGACACCACTGCAAGTATTTTGCATGTAATCAGAGTCCGATTTTACAGCACAAGTACATTATTTAGATCAAATCAAACATAGATTTCCCTTTCAGAATAGGTAGGAATACTTTGCAGTGCCCAACCACTATTGTCTTATTTGAAATCGCATTGTGGTTCTCACTAGCGTGGAAGGCATTAAAGCAGAACAATTGTTCTGCAGTCTGTGAAATGAGAAGTGTCCAAAGCGATGTCAGACGAAAAGCCCCGTCGTTTATACTGGTTACTCCTCAAGGATTTCACAGAAACAGAACGCAGCAAAACTGTTTCCAATTAGTAGATATTTTTTAAGGTGTCTGCAGTTGATTTTTTTCCCTTTAGCTCTGGGCTCTGATGATAAGAGAGAGGACGAGATAATACACGATTGATATTAAAGGAGACAGGAGACCGGATAGAGAAGTAATTTGATTTCAGATCAAAACGCTATCAACTGAACGTTATTTTTTTAGTCACATTTGAAATCCCACTGGCTGTTTTGAAAATTCAATTTTAATCATCGTGGGGTGTATTAGTGATCAGCTGTGCCAGGGAAGTCAGGAGGAAATGCTTTGCAGGGCATAAATTTGGCCCTGTTTATGAGACTAGTTTAATAGTCTGCCAGCGATAATAGCTATTAGAAAATACAGACCTTTCTATGAATTGAGTTCTTACATTACTTATGTTGTGCTTATCCAAATTATGTTACTGGAAAGTAAATGTGACTCTGGAAAATATGGCTAAGAATAATTTATTTCATGATCCTCTTCATTAACTAACATGTTGCACACTCTAGATATTTAGAATATAAAGGCAAAACAGATTCATTTTGGGAAAAATTTATATATATATACATTTTTCCCAAAATGAATCTGTTTTGCCTTTATATTCTAAATATCTAGAGTGTGCAGCATGTTAGCATGTTAGTGCTATATATATATAAAAACTCATAATAAATATAAATACATTATCTTTATATACTGTATCTATAAATATAAAAAACGTATATTAAACTTGTAAACTTCCCACTAATAACTGCTCAAAGCTTCACTTATAAGGAAATGAATGAATAGCCACATTTAATATAAGTATGTGAATACAATGATATACAGTATATAACTGAAACATTGTGCACATTATCTCCCCCACTCACTAGCATTAAATTTGTTGTGCCAATGGTGCCAATACTAAATAATTAAATGAAGAATAAACAAATACATCCACCCTCACTGCTGCAAAATGTAAATATATTACCATCAAGATGAAACACCCTTAATATAAATTGCATGTGAAATAAAATGCAAAATAATCCCATAAAGGCGGTTTTTAGTGTTATAAATTTTTTTCCACAATTGTGAAGATGTAGACTAGTGCAGCAGTGATTCAAAAAGGAGTCTGTACAGTGCATTCAGTCAGTTTCACAGTTCCAATGGTTAAGACAAGTGCAGCAATGATCCTTAGCTTGGTTACTGATCCTTTGGGAGTCAAACAATGATGAAATGTGTTGGGTGGTGGTATAGCACAGTGACATCACGTATTGGTTTGCACATGCACACATGGAGGTGAGAGTGCAGCCTGTCACTCCCTTTATGAGATTAAAAGCTTCTATCCTTAGTGCTGAATGTTTTTAAGAAGGATTTTTTAACTTTTAAAACTCTCAATAGACCTCTTTTTTGCTATGATGGTTTCCTCTTTTGTCTTATTTAATGTATTGTTTGAGCCTGTCCTGCTAACCCTGGGAGGAAAGTGATGCCTGGATTTAGCAATGGTTATCTTCAACTAGTGTACAAGACCCTTATGACCTTTTTATTAGTTTAGGGGGTCATTTTGAATCAGTGGGATTTGATTTTAAGAAAGTGCGTGGTGGTGGAGGATTGGACACTTTTTTGGTTTTGACCAAGGTATTTTGGCCAACTGGCAAATTAATTAAAATGTACCTTATTTTTGAGGCAAGGATTATAAGAAACTTTCAACACTGCCAACTCTGGAAAGATATATTCGAAATGTGATATTCTTGTTCCAAAAAATCAAAACTACTCCGAGAAGAAATGGGAGATTTCAAAAACAACTGGAAACCGGATAAATTTTAAGTTTTGAAGTAGAGGGACTGATCTACTAAGCTAAAGCATGTTTACTCTATGAAGTGAATTTTCACTGTGTGCCTGCAGAATTCCAAAGGATCATGGATGAAAGCAGCTCCAACAAAAGGCCCTAACAGGGCCGGTACAAGGGGGGGGCAAAAGGGGTGGATGCCCTGGGCGGCACCATTTACCGGAGGAAGGGGGCGTGTAGGTAGCCTCCTCACATACAGTTAACTGTGACAGGACAGTCTTGCTGGCTGAGAGGAGAAGTGGGGCTACAATTGTATCATACCTACTTTCTCATGCAGAAATGTCATATTATATTCAGAACGTGTTTGTGTTTTCCTGCTGTTTTGTGAAATCCTGTTGAGGCTGTACGTTCTCTGAACTTGACTCCAGCAGCCATCTTGAAGAAGCCTCATGTTCTGATTGGTACTAAGTTCTCTCGAGAGAATGAGGAAAGTGGAATGAGTGAGGGAGAGGTATACTGCTTGTGAGGGAAAGCTAGACCTTATTCAGGGAGAGTGTTCCAGCCTGCAGGGACAGCACAGGGATCCTCAGGAGTCCTGCCTATCAGCACTGCTGCTGTGCTTGTGATAGAAGATCATCTAAGACAGTGTATTTTCCTGTTAAATCATCTCTGCTACATCTGTGGAACCTGCTTATGGACTCCAGCCTATGGCAAGTAATCAAAATGTGCCTTGTATACACTGATGTGTCTAAAGAAAGGAATAGTAACTACATTGCCAGTTTACTGAGCTGCATTCTGTATCTTTGGTGAATGAATTGTGAATCTGTGCCTTATATGCTAACAAGAGAACTGTTTACTCCACTTTTGTAAATATCATTTTCTACTGCTGCTTATCTGGCAATTAAAGTTACATCATTCACAATACCATGCAGTGTGTTTACCTCTATAATACAGCCGCGCTAATTCCCCCGCTTACATTTTGGCGTAGTCGGCAGGATGTCAGAACCATCATCCATGGTGGCGGGAGTGGCTAGAGGGTTAACCATGGCACCTTATGGAGCCGCTCTGGCACTGATCCCTAAATTTAATGGCACAAATATCTCCCTGACAGACTGGGCGGAGAGATTGGACAGCTCAGCCCGCTTGTTCCAAGTACCCGCTGAGCACATTGCAGATTTGGCTATTAATGCACTTAATGCACCGGGCCATAAAGGTTCTGCCAGAAAAGGACAGAAACAACAGAACAGCTATTGTGATTCATATGGAGAGCTTGTATGGTCAGAGTACCCCTATAAGCTGAAATCCGGAGGATATTATATACCTGGAGCCAGCATGACCAAGAGACTATGTCTCAATATGGTGTTGCCCTGCAGGAAATCTGGTGCCAGCTGGAGAAACAAATGGCACCCACTGGAACAGGAGTATCTAACCCTGATCAACTCATCCAGGGCCAGTTTATCTTTGGGGTATGGTCCTTCATTAAAGAGAGCCTTAAGGGATAGAGTGAGGGATGATGACGCAGTAAAGTTTGCCGTTATCCTGCAAGAGGCCATTGAGACGAGAACAGGAGAAGCTGGAACATGAACAGGCTATTGCCAGAAGCCAGGTTACCTCCACTCATGGAGTCAGGTGGCTGTTAGAGCTCAAGGAAGCGACTGCTCCATGCCCCTCATCAAACCCAGCTGTTGTGTTGGCCTCAATAGAGAAATTGTAAAGGACCAGCTGATTCTGTGACCTCCCTCAAACAGGAACTGTCAGCTACATGGAGCAGGGCTACCCAACCCACTCGAACCCAGACCCAGATACAGATTGCAGGTGCTGGCAGTGTGGGCTGTTAGGCCACATTTCCAGGAACTGTGCAGGAAAGGGAGCAAAGATTGCCCAACAGCATCCTTTAAACTAGAGGTTCCCGTGGCAAAGGGGTAAGTCATGGGAAGCGTTTCTTCACAGCCCCAAAAAGACCCTATGCTTATGTCCACATGCCCAGTAATAACTGTGACTTTCAACGGCCAGCCAGCCAGCTGTGTGGTGGACACTGGATCAGAGGTCACTACCATGGCATCTCACTTCTACGAGCATCATTTTCGCAACACCCCAACTCAAGATCCTTCCTGGCTAAATCTGAAAGCTACAAATAACCTGCCTATTCTGGTAGTGGGGGTCACCTGGATGTCCCTAAAGGTCTATGGGCAAACCCTCACCCAGGTCAGGGTGGTGGTGACCCGTGATGCTTCCTTCCAGATATTCCAGTGGTTTTGGGCATGAACACCTTGAAGGAACTGGACTTAATCCACCTTCTTCAGGAGGCTTCTACACGGGGGTCTAAACAGCCAGAAACCCAGCTACAGAATCTGATTAATGCTTGTCAGGCTGTTCAGACATCATGTCACAAATATACGGAGAAAGTTGGGATCATCCACCTTCCCACACGCCAGCGGGTTACTATACAACCTCATCAAGAGCTGGTGTGCCCCCTTCCTGTTGTGGCTAGAAGGCACATAGAAGGAGCCACTATGATGGTAGAGCCACAATGCAATCTAGAAATGAAAGGTGAATGGCTACTAGCCAGGACTTTGTCTGTTGTCCAGCAGGGGCAGGTATTGGTGCAACTTGCTAACGTGGGGTCTTCCCCTCTCCACGTACCCACTGACCTGGCAATTGCAGATGTGTATACAGTACCTAGAAACTGCATCACTGATCCTTGCCCTGGAGTGGAAACTGCATGTGCTTCTTTGCAATCTGCTCTGCCTGATTCTGAGGACTCTTATCTTTTGCAGTTATTAGCACAACTCACACTTCCAGTTCAAAAAATGACTCCTGATCACATAACTAAAATACAGAAGTTGGTTCACAAATATATGATAGCATTCTCTAGGGGCCCAGAAGACTGTGGCTGTACTACTGCTTTGGATCATCCAATCCACACTGGTGAAGCTGCCCTTTGTCAGGAAGGTAAAGACTTACTACGAGGAATGTTATAGGGTGGATACGAGAGAGTTGCAGTCCTTGGGCGACTCCCATAGTTCTTGTCCAAAAGAGAGATGGAAATTTACTTTTTTGTGTGGATTATCACAGACTGAACTCATGTATGCATCAAGATGCTTACCCACTGCCACGGGTCGAAGAATCCCTAGGCCAGGCTCAGTATTTTTCTACTCTAGACCTGGCCAGCGGATACTGGCAGGTCCCAGTAAAGGAAGACGACCGTGAAAAAGCAGCCTTTATTACCCCTCTGGGACTGTACAAGTTCAATTGTATGCCTTTTGGCCTGAATAATACCCCCAGCACTTTCCAAAGGCTAATGGAACGTTGCATTTGGACCAAGTCCTCTCTCGGCTGGCTCAATATGGACTTAAGCTCAAACCAGAAAAATGTCATCTTATGAAGACCAAAATCCACTATTTGGGGCATGTGGTTGAGGCAAAGAGGGTGTCCCTGGATCCAGATAAAATTCAGGCTGTTCAGTCTTGGAACACTTCATTTATACTGACAAAAACCCTCTTGCCTACCTAGAAACTGCCAAACTTGGGGCCTTGAGGCAACGTTGGGTGGCCCGGTTAGCCCAGTTCAACTATACTATTAACTACAAGTCAGGGCTCTCAATGGCAAGGTTGAGGTTTCCCCATGTCCAGAAATAATAAGTGGTAGGACCTCTGCGCTACTAAATAAACGTGCTAAGAAATCAAATGTGTGCAAAATTATGAAAGTGATGCTGCAAAATCAATAGTGCTCACTGAATCACCATAAAGTATATGTTGTAGGTAGGATTTCGCGCAAACACATAAGTGAATATAAGTGTTAGCTGATAAGTCACGTGAATTGTGTACAACCAATAAAAACAATAAAAAGTGTCCAATAGTGGTAGAATAATAAGTGATGGCCTTTAGCTTCCAGTTAGACAATGTAATAATCAATCAGCTGGGTGATAGGCTTCCACAAATACACAGTGGTCAAATAAACTCCTTCCCTCTATAACAGGTCTCCCATTGCCCTTACCTTAAAGGGCTTAAGATAAAGCCTTAGTATGGATGTGGGGTGATGGTCTAGAGGTAGTTTGGTGGTCGTCTAGAGGTAGTTTGGTGGTGTCCACTGGTTGTTGGTTCCTGGTGAATGGATGCTTTGGTCGCTTCTTGTTAGGGGAGATTCTGGATCCTGCTCCCCATTCACACCTGAGACCTTGTTTTTTTTTTTTTTTTTTTTATGCATAAAAAAACAAAAAAAAAAGAACAAGGTCTCAGGTGTGAATGGGGAGCAGGATCCAGAATCTCCCCTAACAAGAAGCGACCAAAGCATCCATTCACCAGGAACCAACAACCAGTGGACACCACCAAACTACCTCTAGACGACCACCAAACTACCTCTAGACCATCACCCCACATCCATACTAAGGCTTTATCTTAAGCCCTTTAAGGTAAGGGCAATGGGAGACCTGTAGGGAAGGAGTTTATTTGACCACTGTGTATTTGTGGAAGCCTATCACCCAGCTGATTGATTACTACATTGTCTAACTGGAAGCTAAAGGCCATCACTTATTATTCTACCACTATTGGACACTTTTTATTGTTTTTATTGGTTGTACACAATTCACGTGACTTATCAGCTAACACTTATATTCACTTATGTGTTTGCGCGAAATCCTACCTACCCATGTCCAGCCTCAGGAGGATAGAGATCAATAGCGTGAAGAGTATGAGGTTGTCCCCTCCAGGGTCAACCTACGAGAACAACGGGCATCCTCAACTCTGCAAAGTGACCAAATCCCACAAAGAGGACTAGAAATTCATACTCCTCAAGAGTGGATTAAACTTCAGTGGAAAGACCCCGACATTGGTCAGCTCATGAAATATTGGGACAGGAATAGAAAACCAGACTACAGGGAGCGAAGAAGGCTCTCGTCAACATTGTGTCAGCTTCTTAAGCAGTGGAATACATTGGAAAGATATAATGGACTCTTGTACCGAAAAACACGCATACCAGGAGAACCACGGATTATCCATCAACTGATCATCCCTCGGAGGCCTTAGATGTCTGTCAGGTCTTTCACAGTACTGGAGGACACTTTTCTGCCAAACGGACAGAGGCTTTTGTTCGTAAGTATGTTTTTTGTCGTGGACTGACTAAGTGGGTGCTGAAGGTGTGTCAGGAGTAGGGATGAGCCGAACACCCCCCGGTTCGGTTCGCACCAGAACCTGCGTACGGACCAAAAATTCGCACGAACGTTAGAACCCCATTGACATCTATGGGACTCGACTGTTCAAAATCAAAAGTGCTCATTTTAAAGGCTAATTTGCATGGTATTGTCCTAAAAAGGGTTTGGGGACCCGGGTCCTGCCCCAGGGGACATGTATCAATGCAAAAAAAACTTTTAAAAACGTCAGTTTTTTCGGGAGCAGTGATTTTAATGATGCTTAAAGTTAAAAAAAAAGTGAAATATTCCTTTAAATATTGTACCTGGGAGGTGTCTATAGTATGCCTGTAAAGTGGCGCTTGTTTCCCGTGCTTAGAACAGTCCCTGCACAAAATGTCATTTTTAAAGGAAAAAAAGTCATTTAAAACTGCTTGCGGCTTTAATGTAATGTCGGGTCCTGGCAATATGGATGAAAATCAGTGAGACAAACAGCATGGGTACCCCCCAGTCCATTACCAGGCCCTTTGGGTCTTGTATGGATATTAAGGGGAACCCCGCACCTAAATTAAAAAAAGGAAAGGCGTGGGGCCACCAGGCCCTATATACTCTGAACAGCAGTATATAGGCGGTGCAAACAAGACAGGGACTGTAGGTTTGTTGTTAAGTAGAATCTGTTTGTAATTTTGAACTCGTACATTTTTAACGTGTTTAGCTCCAGCCAAAAAATCTATTTTAAGCTTTTTGGAAAACATAGGGAAGGGTTATCACCCCTGTGACATTTGTTTTGCTGTCTGTGCTCCTCTTCAGAAGATTTCACCTCACTTTGTCCCAATGACAAATGTTTTTTGAAAATTTGGGTTTTTTTGTGAAACAAGGATTGGTGATAAAGCATCAGTGGAAAGGAGAAACGTTTTTCCCATATTAACTCTTACAGGAGAGAATTTCCCTTCCTAGGGGTAGATTTCATCTCACTTCCTGTTGTCTCCTTCCGTTTGCAAGTAGGAGTCGTTTGTAAGTTGGATGTTTGAAAGTAGGGGCCTGCCCTATATACTCAGCAGAAATTTGGGCCTTAGGTGTTGTTGTGGCCACAACACTGTAAGCCCTCACAGGGCCCTGCTGTGAACTATTAGATCAAGAATTGTAATTACATGCCCCTGTTGAACAGGGCCAGAAAAATTGGGCCTTTGGTGGTGGTGGTGCTAGTGCCACAACACTGTAAGTCCCCCCTAAAATCCATACCAGACCCCGATCCAAGCACGCAGCCCAGCCGGTCAGGAAAGGGGGTGGGGACGAGCGAGCGCCCCCCCTCCTGAACCGTACGAGGCCGCATGCCCTCAACATGGGGAGGGGGCGCCCTGCGGGGCCCCCCCACCCCAAAGCACCTTGTCCCCATTTTGATGAGGACAAGGGCCTCTTCCCGACAACCCTGGCCGTTGGTTGTCGGGGTCTGCGGGCGGGGGGCTTATCGGAATTCGGGAGCCCCCTATAATAAGAGGACCCCCAGATCCTGGCCCCCCACCCTATGTGAATGAGTATGGGGTATATGGTATCCCTACCCATTCACCTAGGGAAAAAGTGTCAATAAAAAAAACACACTACACAGGTTTTTAAAATAATGTATTAAACAGCTCCGGGGGGGTCTTCCTCCGGCTTCGGGGGTTCCTCCGGTTCCTCTTCTCCCGGTGTTCCAGTTCTTCGGCCAGCTCCTCCGCTGTCTTCAGGCCGCTCTCTTGCCAGCGGAGGTCCGGACTTCTGGACTTCTTGTCTTCTTCCCTCTTCTCTTCTCCAGATGTTGACACAACGCTCTCTCCGGCTGGACTGCTTTCTGAGGGCTCCGTTGTGACTTATATAGGCGGAGACCCCGCCCCCTTATGATGTCACAGTCCCTGGGCATGCTGGGACTGTGACATTTTAGGGGGCGTGGTCAACATCACCCGGTGACCATGCCCCCTAAAACGTCACAGTCCCAGCATGCCCAGGGACTGTGACATCACAAGGGGGCAGGGTCTCCGCCTACATAAGTCACAACGGAGCCCTCAGAGAGCAGTCCAGCCGGAGAGAGCATTGTGTCAACATCTGGAGAAGAGAAGAGGGAAGAAGACAAGAAGCCAAGAAGCCCAGAAGTCCGGACCTCCGCTGGCAATACTCATTCACATAGGGTGGGGGGCCGGGATCTGGGGGCCCTCTTATTATAGGGGGGCTCCCGGATTCCGATAAGCCCCCCGCCCGCAGACCCCGACAACCAACGGCCAGGGTTGTCGGGAAGAGGCTCTTGTCCTCATCAACATGGGGACAAGGTGCTTTGGGGTGGGGGGGCCCCGCAGGGCGCCCCTCCCCCAAAGCACCCCCCCATGTTGAGGGCATGCGGCCTGGTACGGTTCAGAAGGGGGGCGCTCGCTCGTCCCCATCCCCTTTCCTGACCGGCCGGGCTGCGTGCTCTGATCGGGGTCTGGTATGGATTTTAGGGGGGACCCCACGCCATTTTTTCGGCGTAGGGGGGCTTCCCTTTAAAATCCATACTAGACCTAAGGGCCTGGTATGACCCGCGACGGGGCTCGCAAGGTGTCAATCTCGCCGATAAAAGTGGCAAGATTGACTTCCTTTTCTAGTCTCGTCGCACCTGAGTCATGTTCAAAATGAACGGACTTGTCCATGTGTGGGCAAGTCCGTTCATTCTGAAAATCCGCCGTAACTCCGGCGAAAGTCTGTCGGAAAGACGGGCGGACTTAGCCCGCCGGAAAGTCCAGTCGTGTGTGGGCAAGTCCGTCCGTTTTAAAGTCCGGCGCACAAAGTCCATCAGAAAGTGTGCCGGACCAAGTATGCCAGAAAGTCCGATCGTGTGTACGCGGCATTAGGCACTGGTGCTGGTGCCACAACACTGCAACCCCTCACAGATACTCTAGTTGGAATGCAGGAACGAGCCCTGCTGCAAAGTATTGCATCAAAAATTGTAATTACACGCCCCTGTTAAACAGGGGCTGGAAAATTAGGCCTTAGGCACTAGTGCTGGTGCCACAACACTGCAACCCCTCACAGATACTCTAGTTGGAACGCGGAAACGAGTCCTGCTGCAAATTATTGCATCAAAAATTGTAATTACATGCCCCTGTTAAACAGGGGCTGAAAAATTGGGCCTTAGGCACTGGTGGTGGCTCCCAGAACCAAAAATGTTCTTACAAGCTATCAGCGTGATCATTGAGGAGGAAGAGGATAATTACTCAGGATAGTCACTCAGCATCAGCACAGGCAGTCTTTGAAGGGATCTGAGATTTCAAAAAAAATTATTTGGTTACATCAGCATGAGGTGCTTGGTAGCTGGTGGTGATCCAAGACTGATTCGTTTTTATGAAGGTCAGTCGATCGACCGAGTCGGTGGACAGACGCACCCTGTGATCGGTTACAAAACCTCCAGCAGCACTGAATGTGCGTTCTGAAAGAACGCTGGATGCAGGACAGGTCAGTAGCTCTATTGCATACTGTGCAAGCTCTGGCCAGTGATCCATCCTAAAGACTAGGGATGAGCCGAACACCCCCCTGTTCGGTTCGCACCAGAACATGCGAACAGGAAAAAAGTTCGTTCGAACATGCGAACACCGTTAAAGTCTATGGGACACGAACATGAATAATCAAAAGTGCTAATTTTAAAGGCTTATATGCAAGTTATTGTCATAAAAAGTGTTTGGGGACCTGGGTCCTGCCCCAGGGGACATGGATCAATGCAAAAAAAAGTTTTAAAAACGGCCGTTTTTTCAGGAGCAGTGATTTTAATAATGCTTAAAGTCAAACAATAAAAGTGTAATATCCCTTTAAATTTCGTACCTGGGGGGTGTCTATAGTATGCCTGTAAAGGGGCGCATGTTTCCTGTGTTTAGAACAGTCTGACAGCAAAATGACATTTTGAAGGAAAAAACTCATTTAAAACTACCCGCGGCTATTGCATTGCCGACAATACACATAGAAGTTCATTGATAAAAACGGCATGGGAATTCCCCAAAGGGGAACCCCGAACCAAAATTAAAAAAAAAAAATGACGTGGGAGTCCTCCTAAATTCCATACCAGGCCCTTCAGGTCTGGTATGGATATTAAGGGGAACCCCGGCCAAAATTTAAAAAAAAAAATGACGTGGGGTTCCCCCTAAATTCCATACCAGACCCTTCAGGTCTGGTATGGATTTTAAGGGGAACCCCGCGCCAAAAAAAAAAAAAAAAACGGCGTGGGGTCCCCCCAAAAATCCATACCAGACCCTTATCCGAGCACGCAACCTGGCAGGCCGCAGGAAAAGAGGGGGGGACGAGAGTGCGGCCCCCCCTCCCTCCTGAACCGTACCAGGCCACATGCCCTCAACATTGGGAGGGTGCTTTGGGGTAGCCCCCCAAAACACCTTGTCCCCATGTTGATGAGGACAAGGGCCTCATCCCCACAACCCTGGCCGGTGGTTGTGGGGGTCTGCGGGCGGGGGGCTTATCGGAATCTGGAAGCCCCCTTTAACAAGGTGATCCCCAGATCCCGGCCCCCCCCCTGTGTGAAATGGTAAGGGGGTACTTATGTACCCCTACCATTTCACGAAAAAAGTGTCAAAAATGTTAAAAATGACAAGAGACCGTTTTTGACAATTCCTTTATTTAAATGCTTCTTCTTTCTTCCTTCATCTTCTGGTTCTTCTGGCTCTTCTGGTTCTTCTGGTTCTTCCTCCGGCGTTCTCGTCCAGCATCTCCTCCGCGGCGTCTTCTGTCTTCTTCTCCTCGGGCCGCTCCGCACCCATGGCATGGGGGGGAGGCTCCCGCTCTTCTCTTCTTCTCTTCTTCTCTTCTTCTCTTCTTCTCTTCTTCTCTTCTTCTCTTCTTCATTTTCTTCTCCGGGCCGCTCCGCAATCCATGCTGGCATGGAGGGAGGCTCCCGCTGTGTGACGGCGCTCCTCGTCTGACAGTTCTTAAATAACGGGGGGGCGGGGCCACCCGGTGACCCCGCCCCCCTCTGACGCACGGTGACTTGACGGGACTTCCCTGTGGCATTCCCCGTGACGTCACAGGGAAGTCCCGTCAAGTCACCGTGCGTCAGAGGGGGGTGGGGTCACCGGGTGGCCCCACCCCCCCGTTATTTAAGAACTGTCAGACGAGGAGCGCCGTCACACAGCGGGAGCCTCCCTCCATGCCAGCATGGATTGCGGAGTGGCCCGGAGAAGAAAATGAAGAAGAGAAGAAAAGAAGAAGAGAAGAAGAGAAGAGCGGGAGCCTCCCCCCCATGCCATGGGTGCGGAGCGGCCCGAGGAGAAGAAGATAGAAGACGCCGCGGAGGAGATGCTGGACGAGAACGCCGGAGGAAGAACCAGAAGAGCCAGAAGAACCAGAAGATGAAGGAAGATAGAAGAAGCATTTAAATAAAGGATAAATGGGTGTGTGGACAAGGGATTATAGCGGTGCTAGGGTCAGGAAGATTAGAGAAGAAAAGATAAAACAAAAAATACTAAAATTACAAATTTTATTAATAGTCTATCATAAATACAATGTACATTATAAACAATTCATACAGTAATTATACAAATTTTGTGGATACATGTACTGTAAGTGACCCTAAGAATGGTCAAGTGGGCCAGATGGCAAGTGGCCGTTGAAGGAGGGGGGGCTCATTTTCCTACATGTTTCGCCAAAACATTGGCTTCTTCAGGGAACAGGAGCTCATAGGGTGGATATATATAAAAAATTCTGTGTGGTGGACATAAAAACACATGTTAGAAATATTAATTTGACCAAACACTGCATAGTAAAAACAATAACACACTGCAACTGTGGCTGGACATTCATGCAACCCTAAGCTCCACACCACTAAACGGAACTGCGGACATACCTGGGGCGTCAGTGCCCAAGACGGGAGGGAAGAGAGGGAGAGGGGGAACACAGCCACCCAAGGAGATCCCCACAGGGGAGCAGGCAGACCGCGCCGTAAATTATGCCTGCAGGGGGCATACAGTAGACCTGGCAAAGGAATGTAAAGATAGTCATGTGTCATAATGCACTGTGGTAGTTATTCCAGGAATAGAGGGTTGCGCATATGTGCATTGTATTAAAAAGAGAACAAAAAATATATGTATATAAATAGGTATAAATGTATCTATATCTCTGGAAAGGGTGCGGACTTACATGTATATCTAAAAGCTGTAGAAAGGCAAGGTCAGGAAGTGCCTGTGATATATGTATGCACACAGCAAGGAAAGGACATCAAGGTTGAACCATATCTGCAGACCACTTAAAGCAGGCCTAGTTGGAAAAATGGATAGTGTTAGGGGTCTTGCTGTTGTTAACTGGGGCCAGATATGGTAGTTTGTGCCTATACTTACTTGATGGTATCTGCTGTAAGAAAAGATTCTCATAGCGGTACATTCACAGGTATATAGTACCGGTGCTGGGATGAAAAAGGGATAAAAATAACAGTGGATCCTATATGAAATATAAAGGAAAAAAGGAGGATCAGAAAGGTAGGGAAATGGAAGCTTTAAAATGTACTTGGGCACAGGTGAGGCTAGTGAAAAGGAATCTATTACCTAATTCATCATGAAGCACACCGTGTTGCTTGAGAAAATCAGTGTTAACCACCAAGTAAGAGGCCGGTCCAAAGTAAGTTCTAAAAAGTATGTAAAGGAATAATAAATAATTTATTCATGTAAACAACATGAAGTCAGGGTGTTTTGAAAGGCAGAAGTTTACCTTGTAGCTGTGTGCAGAGCGAATGCAGGCACGTCCCTCGTCCATGGGAACTGAGGGACTGGCCGGTTACTCATATACCCCCCACACCTGATCAGATGATGATCAGGTGTGCGGACGCTAAACGAGGGGTAGCCACGGCTGTGCACTGCACGGTGCCTAGGAACTACGAGTTCCATCATGCAACGCGCGCACATGCTCAGATCTCACGGACCGTGTGGCGATTGGAGAGGCGAACACCCCTGGAATGGGAAGTACCAAGGTGTCATCTCACCCAATCTGCCGATGGAATAAAGGACCAGAGAGTCTGAGAACAGACGTGGGCACCCAGGGGCAGACAGTTGTCTGCGCCTTGGCGTCCGTACAGGCAAAGACAGCGCTAGCCATGTCACCCCCAAACCGGGAGAGCCCGCGGAGCCGCCGCCCACCACCCACGCCACAGATAATCCCCCCAGTCGTGGGGCTAGCCAAGGCACCAGGGACAACCGCAGTCCAGTGGCGGGGAACAAAGGGGCACGAAGTGTAGTGCGCCGAGACACAGGATGGGAGGATATCCCAACGATCTTGCCCAACGATCCACAGGGGCCACTGGGGAAGGTGGGAATTACTGTGTGTCAGCACACGACATCCAGCCACAATGTGTGCAGTGTGCATAGAGAACCACTGGGTCCCAGTACGACAGTAAAACCTGCAACCAAAAATTGAAAATACAATGCAAAAACAATATATAGAAAAGAATATATAAAAAAGGAAACACACAGTATATGTATTGCAACAGTTGTGTCGAAAAATATTGTTCAATAATGACAAAAAAGAGTTTTAAGTCGCAAATAAATACAGGCAATATACACTTATAGAATATACAGGGATATAAGATATATTGAGTCAATTTGCCAGCTTGTCTCAGAAAAGGAAAAAGGCATTTGTAATCAATGTAGAAGGCAAGGTATTAGTCCATGTCAAAAAAACATTATATGGATGAAATACCGGGTGGAGCCATGGCAGCAAAGGGAAAGAAAGACAGGGAATACAGGAGAATGAGAAACTAAGAAGGGAATAGAAGGGGGGGGGGGGGAAGGGATGGAAGAGGATAGGGTAGAGAGGAAAAACCACAAACGACGTTGTCTGGGGAAGGGGCATGGAAAAGAAAAACTTAAAGGAAGGGCTTAAAACTAATATATTCATTGAGTCCTGGGAAGATGGTAGCATTTAATATATGAATCCATTTGGTTTCGAGTCGTAATAGTGAATTATCAGTACTACCGCCTCTTACATGTGAGGGGATATGTTCAAGTGCGGAAAACAAAATAACATGGGGATCGGAGTTATGTTGGGCAGCGATATGCCTATTGATGGCCGTAGTGGTGATGTTCTTGTATAGTGGTTTGATATGGTCCCGGATACGGGTCTGAAAGGGACGCTTGGTTTTGCCAACATAGAATGCGCCGCATTGGCATTGGGCCAGGTATACAACCCCAACAGTGGCGCAGGTGACATAGTGTCTGATGGTGTGTGTGTTTCCATCGGGTAGATTAACAACCTGAGAGTTGGCAACGAATGTACATATGTCACATTTGCCACATTGATAGGTACCGGTGGCAGTAGGCCTATGTGCAGTGTCAGTAGAATGATGACTATGAATCAGACGATCACGGAGAGAGGGAGAGCGTCGATAGGTAATATCAGGATAAGTGTTAATATATTTGGCAATGGTAGGATCAGATGTGAGTAAGGGCCAAAATTGTTTGAGGACGTCTTTGATTTGGGTATGCTGATTGGAGAATTGGGTGATGAGTCGTGTGGGTTGTTTAGAATCCAATGGTTTGTCGGAGAAAACCAGGTCTTTACGGTTGAGTTTTTTTGCCTTATGGAATGCTTTCTTTAAGAGAGAGTGGCTGTAGCCTCTATCTAAGAGTCTATTATAGAGGTCGTGTGCCGCCCTGAAGAAATCTTCATCGCGGGTACAGTTACGTTTAATCCTGACATATTGACTATATGGTATACTTCGAAGGAGGGGCTCAGGATGGGCACTCTGGGCATGTAGGATTGTATTGCCCGAAGAGGGTTTGCGATATAGAGTAGTATAGACTTGGCCATTGGGTTGTACACCAATCTGAAGGTCCAAGAAATGGATCTGAGACTGGCTGCACTCCATGGTAAATCTTAGATTGTATGTGTTGTCAGTAAGGCTTTGTACAAATGAGGAAAGTTCTTCCTTAGTACCGGCCCAAAACAGAAGTATATCATCGATATACCTGTACCAGGATATAATCCTGGACAGGTAGGGGTTGAAGTGAATCGAGTCAAAAAGTTCCCTCTCCCACCCCCCCAGGTACAGGTTGGCATAGGCAGGGGCACACTTAGTCCCCATAGCCACACCCTGCACCTGGAGGAAGTGGGAGGAGCCGAACATGAAATAATTGCGTGTGAGTATGAACCTCAATAATTTGAGGACAAAGTCCCCGTATTCATCATATTGGGGGCCTCTGGCACGAATGAGTTTGCTGATAACTGAGATACCTCTATTGTGGGGGATTACGTTGTATAAGCTTTCCACATCTAAGGCTACCAACCATGTGCCACTGGGCAGGGATTGGCCATCTAATATACGAAGGAGATGGATAGTGTCCTTTATATATGAAGGCAAAGCTACAACATGGGGTGCCAGATATTTATCTACCAGAGCACTGGCAGATTCTGTGAGGCATTGACGACCAGACACAATTGGGCGACCAGGTGGATGGTCGAGAGATTTGTGCAATTTCGGGAGGGAATAGAAGGTAGGGGTAGTGGGTTCTTTAACATAAAGAAATTTCCATGTGTTGGAGTCTATAATGCCTTTTTGATAAGCTGCAAATATCAGCTGTTGGTATTGGTACTCCTCTACCACATCCACCTACAGGTCATTCAAAGACCGCTCACGTATCCACTCCCTTCACTAAAGCACAACCCAAGTCGTCAGCGATTCCCAAATCATCCTCTACCAAGACACCTGCAGGCATAATGGCACCACCGCACCCTCAAACGCACATCACCTCCCGAAGGGTAAGTGAACCCACTATCACCTCCATGTTTCCAGCCAGCTCTGCTACAGCAGACCCTAAACTTGCACCTATTTTTTTAGGGCAGGGCCAGGAGTCTCTCCCAAGCCCATCCCCCGATTTACACCCACAATATGCCAATGATCCAGCAAGACCAACCACCCCTGATGTAATCAATCTATCTTCTATTCCACTCAATGCGGATCAGATCTATGTACTCCAATTAGGCCTCACATTTTGTCCCTCTAACGACTTTGACAAATTCGCCTTTATTAAAGACGTGCATCTTTTTGCACGTAAACTTCTTTTCAAAGTGATCTATGACAAATCTCAATCTAATACTGCACTTGTTCAGAATGTGCATGTAAATCCTTCCCAACAGGTTCCCACCCTATCGGAAATACAAGCCCTCGAAGAATTAATGTCACTTTGGGAGGAGGGGTGCACTGATGGTGACGACTCTCTTGATCCTACCAATCTTGAGGCCGCCGCCCTTGGTGCTCCCCCCTTCCCCCCTCCTGTTTCTTTTAAACCCAAATCTGTGAATTTTCCAAATCTTTCTACAAATCCCAATATATGGGCCTTTGTACAACAGGTCACTAACACCATCGAAGGCTTAAATTTCAACTCCGCGTATCCCTCCAACCTAACTTTGGCTCAGATTAGGGCCATCAAATCCCTACAAAACCATCCTGAACTCACCATTAAGCCAGCCGACAAGGGTGGCAATGTGGTGGTGATGGATGTGTCCTATGAACAAATGTGCCTGGATATTTTAAACAATCGCGAGTGGTATAGACCAATTTCTAAAACACTCATTGCTAACTATATATCCGAATACCAACAGCTGATATTTGCAGCTTATCAAAAAGGCATTATAGACTCCAACACATGGAAATTTCTTTATGTTAAAGAACCCACTACCCCTACCTTCTATTCCCTCCCGAAATTGCACAAATCTCTCGACCATCCACCTGGTCGCCCAATTGTGTCTGGTCGTCAATGCCTCACAGAATCTGCCAGTGCTCTGGTAGATAAATATCTGGCACCCCATGTTGTAGCTTTGCCTTCATATATAAAGGACACTATCCATCTCCTTCGTATATTAGATGGCCAATCCCTGCCCAGTGGCACATGGTTGGTAGCCTTAGATGTGGAAAGCTTATACAACGTAATCCCCCACAATAGAGGTATCTCAGTTATCAGCAAACTCATTCGTGCCAGAGGCCCCCAATATGATGAATACGGGGACTTTGTCCTCAAATTATTGAGGTTCATACTCACACGCAATTATTTCATGTTCGGCTCCTCCCACTTCCTCCAGGTGCAGGGTGTGGCTATGGGGACTAAGTGTGCCCCTGCCTATGCCAACCTGTACCTGGGGGGGTGGGAGAGGGAACTTTTTGACTCGATTCACTTCAACCCCTACCTGTCCAGGATTATATCCTGGTACAGGTATATCGATGATATACTTCTGTTTTGGGCCGGTACTAAGGAAGAACTTTCCTCATTTGTACAAAGCCTTACTGACAACACATACAATCTAAGATTTACCATGGAGTGCAGCCAGTCTCAGATCCATTTCTTGGACCTTCAGATTGGTGTACAACCCAATGGCCAAGTCTATACTACTCTATATCGCAAACCCTCTTCGGGCAATACAATCCTACATGCCCAGAGTGCCCATCCTGAGCCCCTCCTTCGAAGTATACCATATAGTCAATATGTCAGGATTAAACGTAACTGTACCCGCGATGAAGATTTCTTCAGGGCGGCACACGACCTCTATAATAGACTCTTAGATAGAGGCTACAGCCACTCTCTCTTAAAGAAAGCATTCCATAAGGCAAAAAAACTCAACCGTAAAGACCTGGTTTTCTCCGACAAACCATTGGATTCTAAACAACCCACACGACTCATCACCCAATTCTCCAATCAGCATACCCAAATCAAAGACGTCCTCAAACAATTTTGGCCCTTACTCACATCTGATCCTACCATTGCCAAATATATTAACACTTATCCTGATATTACCTATCGACGCTCTCCCTCTCTCCGTGATCGTCTGATTCATAGTCATCATTCTACTGACACTGCACATAGGCCTACTGCCACCGGTACCTATCAATGTGGCAAATGTGACATATGTACATTCGTTGCCAACTCTCAGGTTGTTAATCTACCCGATGGAAACACACACACCATCAGACACTATGTCACCTGCGCCACTGTTGGGGTTGTATACCTGGCCCAATGCCAATGCGGCGCATTCTATGTTGGCAAAACCAAGCGTCCCTTTCAGACCCGTATCCGGGACCATATCAAACCACTATACAAGAACATCACCACTACGGCCATCAATAGGCATATCGCTGCCCAACATAACTCCGATCCCCATGTTATTTTGTTTTCCGCACTTGAACATATCCCCTCACATGTAAGAGGCGGTAGTACTGATAATTCACTATTACGACTCGAAACCAAATGGATTCATATATTAAATGCTACCATCTTCCCAGGACTCAATGAATATATTAGTTTTAAGCCCTTCCTTTAAGTTTTTCTTTTCCATGCCCCTTCCCCAGACAACGTCGTTTGTGGTTTTTCCTCTCTACCCTATCCTCTTCCATCCCTTCCCCCCCCCCCCCTTCTATTCCCTTCTTAGTTTCTCATTCTCCTGTATTCCCTGTCTTTCTTTCCCTTTGCTGCCATGGCTCCACCCGGTATTTCATCCATATAATGTTTTTTTGACATGGACTAATACCTTGCCTTCTACATTGATTACAAATGCCTTTTTCCTTTTCTGAGACAAGCTGGCAAATTGACTCAATATATCTTATATCCCTGTATATTCTATAAGTGTATATTGCCTGTATTTATTTGCGACTTAAAACTCTTTTTTGTCATTATTGAACAATATTTTTCGACACAACTGTTGCAATACATATACTGTGTGTTTCCTTTTTTATATATTCTTTTCTATATATTGTTTTTGCATTGTATTTTCAATTTTTGGTTGCAGGTTTTACTGTCGTACTGGGACCCAGTGGTTCTCTATGCACACTGCACACATTGTGGCTGGATGTCGTGTGCTGACACACAGTAATTCCCACCTTCCCCAGTGGCCCCTGTGGATCGTTGGGCAAGATCGTTGGGATATCCTCCCATCCTGTGTCTCGGCGCACTACACTTCGTGCCCCTTTGTTCCCCGCCACTGGACTGCGGTTGTCCCTGGTGCCTTGGCTAGCCCCACGACTGGGGGGATTATCTGTGGCGTGGGTGGTGGGCGGCGGCTCCGCGGGCTCTCCCGGTTTGGGGGTGACATGGCTAGCGCTGTCTTTGCCTGTACGGACGCCAAGGCGCAGACAACTGTCTGCCCCTGGGTGCCCACGTCTGTTCTCAGACTCTCTGGTCCTTTATTCCATCGGCAGATTGGGTGAGATGACACCTTGGTACTTCCCATTCCAGGGGTGTTCGCCTCTCCAATCGCCACACGGTCCGTGAGATCTGAGCATGTGCGCGCGTTGCATGATGGAACTCGTAGTTCCTAGGCACCGTGCAGTGCACAGCCGTGGCTACCCCTCGTTTAGCGTCCGCACACCTGATCATCATCTGATCAGGTGTGGGGGGTATATGAGTAACCGGCCAGTCCCTCAGTTCCCATGGACGAGGGACGTGCCTGCATTCGCTCTGCACACAGCTACAAGGTAAACTTCTGCCTTTCAAAACACCCTGACTTCATGTTGTTTACATGAATAAATTATTTATTATTCCTTTACATACTTTTTAGAACTTACTTTGGACCGGCCTCTTACTTGGTGGTTAACACTGATTTTCTCAAGCAACACGGTGTGCTTCATGATGAATTAGGTAATAGATTCCTTTTCACTAGCCTCACCTGTGCCCAAGTACATTTTAAAGCTTCCATTTCCCTACCTTTCTGATCCTCCTTTTTTCCTTTATATTTCATATAGGATCCACTGTTATTTTTATCCCTTTTTCATCCCAGCACCGGTACTATATACCTGTGAATGTACCGCTATGAGAATCTTTTCTTACAGCAGATACCATCAAGTAAGTATAGGCACAAACTACCATATCTGGCCCCAGTTAACAACAGCAAGACCCCTAACACTATCCATTTTTCCAACTAGGCCTGCTTTAAGTGGTCTGCAGATATGGTTCAACCTTGATGTCCTTTCCTTGCTGTGTGCATACATATATCACAGGCACTTCCTGACCTTGCCTTTCTACAGCTTTTAGATATACATGTAAGTCCGCACCCTTTCCAGAGATATAGATACATTTATACCTATTTATATACATATATTTTTTGTTCTCTTTTTAATACAATGCACATATGCGCAACCCTCTATTCCTGGAATAACTACCACAGTGCATTATGACACATGACTATCTTTACATTCCTTTGCCAGGTCTACTGTATGCCCCCTGCAGGCATAATTTACGGCGCGGTCTGCCTGCTCCCCTGTGGGGATCTCCTTGGGTGGCTGTGTTCCCCCTCTCCCTCTCTTCCCTCCCGTCTTGGGCACTGACGCCCCAGGTATGTCCGCAGTTCCGTTTAGTGGTGTGGAGCTTAGGGTTGCATGAATGTCCAGCCACAGTTGCAGTGTGTTATTGTTTTTACTATGCAGTGTTTGGTCAAATTAATATTTCTAACATGTGTTTTTATGTCCACCACACAGAATTTTTTATATATATCCACCCTATGAGCTCCTGTTCCCTGAAGAAGCCAATGTTTTGGCGAAACATGTAGGAAAATGAGCCCCCCCTCCTTCAACGGCCACTTGCCATCTGGCCCACTTGACCATTCTTAGGGTCACTTACAGTACATGTATCCACAAAATTTGTATAATTACTGTATGAATTGTTTATAATGTACATTGTATTTATGATAGACTATTAATAAAATTTGTAATTTTAGTATTTTTTGTTTTATCTTTTCTTCTCTAATCTTCCTGACCCTAGCACCGCTATAATCCCTTGTCCACACACCCATTTAACGTTTGATTATTTAGGGGATGAGGTGCTGTATCCTCTGGTACCATCTAGCCATTTTTACTTTTATTTAAATAAAGGAATTGTCAAAAACTGTCTCTTGTCATTTTTAACATTTTTGACACTTTTTTCGTGAAATGGTAGGGGTACTTATGTACCCCCTTACCATTTCACACAGGGGGGGGGCCGGGATCTGGGGGTCACCTTGTTAAAGGGGGCTTCCAGATTCCGATAAGCCCCCCGCCCGCAGACCCCCACAACCACCGGCCAGGGTTGTGGGGATGAGGCCCTTGTCCTCATCAACATGGGGACAAGGTGTTTTGGGGGGCTACCCCAAAGCACCCTCCCAATGTTGAGGGCATGTGGCCTGGTACGGTTCAGGAGGGAGGGGGGGCCGCACTCTCGTCCCCCCCTCTTTTCCTGCGGCCTGCCAGGTTGCGTGCTCGGATAAGGGTCTGGTATGGATTTTTGGGGGGACCCCACGCCGTTTTTTTTTTTTTTTTTGGTGCGGGGTTCCCCTTAAAATCCATACCAGACCTGAAGGGTCTGGTATGGAATTTAGGGGGAACCCCACGTCATTTTTTTTTTTAAATTTTGGCCGGGGTTCCCCTTAATATCCATACCAGACCTGAAGGGCCTGGTATGGAATTTAGGGGGACCCCCACGTCATTTTTTTTTTTTTAATTTTGGTTCGGGGTTCCCCTTTGGGGAATTCCCATGCCGTTTTTATCAATGAACTTCTATGTGTATTGTCGGCAATGCAATAGCCGCGGGTAGTTTTAAATGAGTTTTTTCCTTCAAAATGTCATTTTGCTGTCAGACTGTTCTAAACACAGGAAACATGCGCCCCTTTACAGGCACACTATAGACACCCCCCAGGTACGAAATTTAAAGGGATATTACACTTTTATTGATTGACTTTAAGCATTATTAAAATCACTGCTCCTGAAAAAACGTCCGTTTTTAAAACTTTTTTTTGCATTGATCAATGTCCTCTGGGGCAGGACCCAGGTCCCCAAACACTTTTTATGACAATAACTTGCATATTAGCCTTTAAAATTAGCACTTTTGATTTCTCCCATAGACTTTTAAAGGGTGTTCCGCGGCATTCGAATTTGCCGCGAACACCCCAAATTGTTCGCTGTTCGGTGAACTTGCGAACAGCCAATGTTCGAGTCGAACATGAGTTCGACTCGAACTCGAAGCTCATCCCTACTAAAGACCCAGTAACCCAGAGGATTTTCGGTGGGAAAGGTGTCCAAGTCAGATCTTGCCCCTAGGTATTCCTGCACCATGTAAAAAAGACGCTGGCGATGGTTGCTGGAACAGATCATACCTTGGGGCTGCGGACCAAAAAATTATCTGAACACATCGGTCAGACGGCCACCTTCTCCACCGCTCCTTCTTTGACTGACCGAAGCCTCAGCAACACGTTGTCCAGAAACAGGAGTTTGTAACCTCCCAGTCTCCGGGAACGCGTTGCACAGACCTTTCTGCAAGGCCTCCCGAAGATGTTTCATCCTCTGCTCCCTCTGCGATGGCAACCTTACCCCTGTAATGTGGATCAAGGAGGGTAGGGTACTCATTGATGGCCCTCTGCTGCATGTGCAGCTGCTGCAGCATGGCCAACGTTGCGTTCCACCTGGTGGGCATGTCACAGATTAGGCAGTTCTTGGGCAGGTTAAACTCCTTTTGGAGGTCTGCCAGCCGAGCACTGGCATTATATGACCGGCGAATAGGCACAAAGACTTTCCTGGCCTGCCTCAGGACATCCTGTAAGCCTGGGTACCTGCCCAAAAACCGCTGCACCACCAAGTTAAGGACGTGAGCCAAACAGGGCACATGGGTCATTTGTCCCTGTCGGAGGGCAGAGAGGAGGTTGGTGCCATTGTCGCAAACCACCATTCCTGACTTAAATTGGCGTGGCGTCAACCACCTCTGAACCTGCCCCTGCAGAGCTGACAGAACCTCTGCCCCAGCTACGGAGCACCACTGGTTCCGAGGACAAAGCACAGGAAGAGGCCATGGAGGAAGAAGAGGAGGAGGGGGTGGAGGAGAGAGGTGTGTCACAATCATTAGTAGTGGCATTTTGGAGGCGTGGTGGCAGAACAACCTCCAACACTACTGCACCTTGTCCTGCATCCTTCCCAGCTGCCAGCAGAGTCACCCAATGCGCGGTAACATCCCTGTCCATGCCTGCTGGACCATGAGTCAGCGGTAATATGCACCTTACTGCTGACCGCCCTGTTCAGTGAGGCCTGGACATTGCCTTCCACATGCCGGTAGAGAGCTGGAAAAGCCTTCCGTGAGAAAAAGTGGCGTTTGGGTACCTGCCACTGAGGAACCGCACATTCCACAAACTCACGGAAGGGGGCAGAGTCTACCAACTGAAAAGGCAGCAGTTGAAGTGCTAGCAATTTTGCCAAGCTAGCATTCAACCGCTGGGCATGTGGATGGCTGGGAGCGAACTTCTTTTGGTGGTGCAGCAGCTGGGGCAGGGAAATTTGCCTGGTACAATCTGACATCAGTGTACCGAAAGCAGATTGCCCACAAGTACTTGGCTGTGACACGCCTAATTCTACACCTTCATTCCTCTCAGTGCAGGTATCAGAGAGGACTGAAGGTATAGTGGGGTTGGAGATTTCAGCTGATGAGGAGCAAGGAGAGGTCCTCTTTGTTCTTTGGTGTGGGTCTTTTAGATACGCTTGCCAACGAACTGCATGGCAGGTCAACATATGTCTGGTCAAGCATGTGGTCCCCAAACGGGAGATGTTTTGGCCACGCGAGATACGCTTGAGACATATGTTGCAAATAGCAGCGGTGCGAACTGATGCACTCATCTCAAAAAAGGCCCACACCAAAGAACTTTTGGAATAACGCACAGAGACAGCAGTGCCCTGCACATGCGGAGCTTTGGGGTGTGATGCAGTCAGTGTGCTGCCCTTAGGCTGGCCCCTGGAGGGCATCCTGCCTTGTTGGTGATGTGCCTCCTCCTCCTCTCTCCTATGAGGCACCCACGTTGAGTCAGTGACCTCATCATCCCCTCCCTCCTCATCACTGGAGCAAACCTGGCAGTATGCTGCAGCAGGGGGAGCATGACTGCCAGATTGCTGCCCTTCTTGGGCACCCCCTCTGTCCGTGCTCACGTTACTGCCTTCATCTAGCTCAGTATCATCATCAGAGCCTTCTAAACGCTGGGCATCCTCCTGGAGCATGTACCCAACACTGTGGTCAAACAGTTCGAGGGACTCCTCAGGAGAACATGGTGGGGCTAGGGAAGGAGTCACTGATGCCATTGAGCTGAGGGAAAAGGCCGCGTTGGCAGCTGCTTTGCCAGACAAAGTACACTGAGCATGGGTGAAAGAGGATGAGGAGGATGAGGATGGCTTGGTCATCCACTCGACCAAGTCTTGCCAGCTGCCGAAAAAAAGGCCAAGCGTGTCCCACGGCCACGTGCTTTAGAGGACGCACCGTCTAGACGACCAGCACTGTTGCCTCTAGACACAGAGCCTGCTTGCCCTCTTTTATTGGCTTGTGACTGTCTGCCTCTCCTTGTTGGCCTTCCAGACATACTAATGGCCTGTAGCTGCACTAAGCTGGGATATATATATATATATATATATATATATATATATATATATATATATATATATACTGATACTGCAGCTAGCAAAATCAACTGCCTGCCTGTAGTATGAGAACACCACCAACCTTCTACAGGTATCTTTAGCTGAACACTGTGCAGAGCTTGCAAAAAACTAACTTGTAGCTTATTTAGCTGCCTGTGGTAGTGATAGGATCAGGAAAACACCACCAACCTTTGACAGGTAGCTTTAGGTGAACACTGTGCAGAGCTCGCAAAAAACTAACTTGTAGCTTATTTAGCGGCCTGCGGTAGTGATAGGATCAGGAAAAAACCACCAACCTTTGACAGGTATCTTTAGGTGAACACTGTGCAGAGCTCACAAAAAACTAACTTGTAGCTTATTTAGCTGCCTGCGGTAGTGATAGGATCAGGAAAACACCACCAACCTTCTACAGGTAGCTTTAGCTGAACACTGTGCAGAGCTCGCAAAAAACTAACTTGTAGATTATTTAGCTGCCTGCGGTAGTGATAGGATCAGGAAAACACCACCAACCTTTTACAGGTAGCTTTAGGTGAACACTGTGCAGAGCTCGCAAAAAACTAACTTGTAGCTTATTTAGCTGCCTGCGGTAGTGATAGGATCAGGGAAACACCACCAACCTTCTACAGGTAGCTTTAGCTGAACACTGTGCAGAGCTTGCACTACACTAACTTGTAGTTTTAGCTGAACACTGTGAGGAGGACGCACTACACTAACTTGTAGCTTTAGCTGAACACTGTTCAGAGGACGCACTCACTAACTTGTAGTTTTAGCTGAACACTGTTCAGAGGATGCACTACACTAACTTGTAGTTTTAGCTGAACACTGTGAGGAGGACGCACTACACTAACTTGTAGCTTTAGCTGAACACTGTGCAGAGGTCGCACTACACTAACTTGTAGTTTTAGCTGAACACTGTGAGGAGGACGCACTACCCAAACTTGTAGCTTTAGCTGAACACTGTGCAGAGGTCACACTAAACTAACTTGTAGCTTTAGCTGAACACTGTGAGGAGGACGCACTACGCTAACTTGTAGTTTTAGCTGAACACTGTTCAAAGAACGCACTACACTAACTTGTAGTTTTAGCTGAACACTGTAAGGAGGACGCATTACACTAACTTGTAGTTTTAGCTGAACACTGTGAGGAGGACGCACTACACTAACTTGTAGCTTTAGCTGAACACTTTGCAGAGGTCGCACTACACTAACTTGTAGTTTTAGCTGAACACTGTGAGGAGGACGCACTACACTAACTTGTAGCTTTAGCTGAACACTGTGCAGAGGTCACACTACACTAACTTGTAGTTTTAGCTGAACACTGTGAGGAGGACGCACTACACCAACTTGTAGCTTTAGCTGAACACTGTGAGGAGGACGCACTACCCTAACTTGTAGCTTTAGCTGAACACTGTGCAGAGGTCACACTAAACTAACTTGTAGCTTTAACTGAACACTGTGAGGAGGACACACTGCACTAACTCTAAATAGTCTAGCTGCTTGACTGTGGTACTAATAGGATCAAAAGAACACCAGCAATTTTCTTCAGGTAGCTGTAAATACTGTAACAAGACAAGCCTGCCTGTCAGTAGGAAGATAACAGGAACAGATCTAGCTAAACTGAATACAGTGTATATATATATATATATATATATATATATATATATATATATATATATATATATATATATATATACATACAACACCTGGGATGCATATATATACACAATACACTGTAAGTGCAGCTAACTCACTGACTGTCCTGCCTAATCTAGCTAACTCAAATGAAATGACACTGTCTCTCTGTCTATCTAAGCACGCTGGAACACACTACACAGGGCCGCCGTGCAGGCGGCCTTATATAGTGTGGGGCGTGTTCTAAACCCCCTGAGCCATAATTGGCCAAAACCACCCTGGCTTTGGCCAATTACAGCTCTCTCTACTGATGGCGCTGTGATTGGTCAAGCATGCGGGTCATAGTGCATGCTTGGCCAATTATCAGCCAACAATGCACTGCAATGCCGCAGTGAATTATGGGCTGTAACGCGCCACACGAATTTGGCATGAACGGCCCATAACGTTTGCAATTCGGCGATTGATCGAACAGCCGATGTTCGAGTCGAACATGGGTTCGACTCGAACGCGAAGCTCATCCCTAGTCAGGAGTGTCAGAGTTGTGCCACTCACTAGAGAAAAGCAGAGAAAACTACCCCTCTGGTGGTGAGCACAGGAGAGCCCTTTGAATTACTGACCATGGACTTTCGGACAGTGGCTGAAACTTCTGGATTTCATTATACCTTGTTGTTCATGGACCACTTTTCTAAGTTTGCCATTGTCATGCCAACCAAGGATCAGACTGTCATTACCACAATTAAACAGTTCTGGAAACATGTGGTGCAACCCTATGGGTGCCCCAAGAGGATTTTGTCTGACCAAGGCCGCAACTTTGAGTCTCTGTGTTTTCTGAACTGTGTCGCCTTATTGGCATTCGAAAATCTCATACCACCCCTTATCATACCCAAGGCAATGGTGTCTGTGAGCGCTTTAATCGGAGTTGGAGTTGATTCCCACCTTGGAGCAAGAGCAATGAGAAAGATGGCCACAGTATGTCGGTAATATTGTCTGGGCTTATAATCAGACAGTGCATAGAGCAAATGGTTATACTCTCCATTTTTTGATGTTTGGCCGTTGTGGCCATTTACCTGTGGATTTATTATTGGAAACTCCAGAGCCTATCACATCAAGGACCCCTGATGAGTGGGTCCAAGACCATTGGCAACGCCTAGCCCGAGCTAAACAAATGGTGCTGGGAAGGCATCAGGATCTGGCTGATGAAAGTACTCAACTTGCTGCCACTAAAACCAGGAGACAGGGTCTTGGTGTGCAATCCCAGACACATTAGAGGCAACAAGCTGGAGCCTAAGTGGGATCCCTGCCCATATCGGGTTGAGAAGCAACCTTTTCCTGGATGGCCTGTGTATCATGTTTTTTCAGAGAAGCCAAATGGGCCTTGCAAGAGACTGCACCGTAACCTACTTCACCCATGTGTGTTCACTGCAGATTCACTGTTGGCTGAACCTGTTCCTGATTTTCCTCCATCTGCCAGGTGGAACAGCTTAAACAACAAAGCGAGTGCAGTGCTAATAATGATGTAGAATATGATATCGTTATGATAATAACAATTGTGGACCAATTGTGGTCTCAAGTCCTGAGATAGACCTAACCATGTTAGTACCCCTCCAATGTGGGCGGATGGTGTCAATAGCCAAGAACGATGTTCCTTTTAGTTGTCGTTCATGATATCTATCATAGTGCCTAGACAAATTGTGTTTTTTAAAACCTCGTTTGATATTACCTACATGTTCAGCTAATCGTACATGTAACTCTCTTTTGGTACGACCTATATATTGTTTTGAGCATGGGCATTGGATTATGTAAACTATAAATTGTGTAGAACAAGTTATAAATGACTCAATATCATAGGTTTTGTTAGTCACAGTAGATTGGAAGGCCTCACATTTACGTCCTTTAAAGGAATTGATTTGACAGATACTACATCTATGGCATGGAAAAAAACTTTCATTGACTGAAAAAAAGATAATGTCTTTGGAGGGTCTATAACATTAGGGGCAATGTTGTGTCTCAAAGAAGGAGCGCCCCTAAATATTAAAACCTGTTGTTCTGGAATGACAGGGCCAAGAACTCTGTCTTTTCGTAGTACGCCCCAACGTTTCTTAAGAACTTTTTTTTAAAAAAATCGCTGGTTAGAGTACCGAGTAACCATTGACCACCCGAATTTATCAGATGCTGTGTGGTTTTCTCTCCTCCCACTGAGCATGTTGCCCCTATCCATGGCCGCAACATTGGCAATGGTCTCATCAATTTCACATTCCTGATAACCTTTACTCAAGAATCTCTGTTTTAAAATTATTACCTGCTGGTAAAAATCAGAGATTTCAGTACAGTTCCGCCTAATACGCTGGAACTGTCCTTTGGGACAAGTCCAGAAAATGGATATGTGTCTGACTTGCCTTATGTTGCAAAAAGATGCCCCTATCATTCTGATTCAATTCCACAAAGAATGCTTCAAGGGAGGGCAAATCCCCCTCCCATATGATGAGCACGTCATCAATATATCTTTTCCATAGCCGCAGCTCTCTCGGTGGGTTTTTATCTATACATTCCTGTTCCCAACGGGCCATGAATAAGTTTGCTAGACTAGGGGCGAACTTAGCCCCCATTGCTACACCATATGTTTGTAAAAAAAATTCTCCACCAAACCAAAAATAATTATGGCTTGTTGCAAAGCGCAGGAGCTCCATAACAAAATCTCTCTGCAAAGAGGATAAAGATAAATCCTGTTGAAGATAGAACTCAACTGCTTCAAAGCCATGTCGTGGGATATATTGGTGTATAAGGAGGCTACATCGTCAGTCGCTAAAATACAACCTTCCTTCCAATGATAATGATTCAATATATTTAGAACTTGTGTGGTATCACGCAAATAAGCGGGGGTGGTAACCACCAGTGGTTGAAGGAAGCTGTCCACATATTTGCCAGTCCTCGCAGTTACAGAGTCTATGCCGCTTATAATGGGGCGGCCTGGAGGTTTAGTAGGATTTTTATGAATTTTGGGCAAATAGTAGATAACCAGTACCCTTGGGATACCCTAGTGGGAATTAGATGGGCTTTCTCTTTTTTTATTAAGAATCCCTTGTTCAAACCGTATTCAATCAAGTTAGAGAGTTGCTTTCTAAATCTAACTGTTGGATTGGAGACAAGGGGGGTATATGTAGAGTGGTCAGATAAGAATCTATTCATCTCCTCTATATACTGAGATTTGTCCAAAATGACAATACCGCCCCCCTTGTCGGCGGGCGGATTACTAGGTCATTACATCTACAAATCTGTTTAAGACTTGTTTGGAATTCACTGGTACCCCTTCTTTTAAGGATCTTTAGTGCTATCAGATCTTTAAGTACAAGTTCTTTAAATACCTGGACTCTAGCAAACTTATTCATGGCCCGTTGGGACAGGAATGTATAGATAATAACCCACCGAGAGAGCTGCCACTATGGAAAAGATATATTGATGACGTGCTCATCATATGGGAGGGGGATTTGCCCTCCCTTGAAGCATTCTTTGTGGAATTGAATCAGAATGATGGGGCATCTTTTTGCAACACGAGGCAAGTCAGACACATATCCATTTTTTGGACTTGAACATTGCGGTTAAAGATGGTCGTCTCATTACCAGTACTTACTTTAAGGAGACGGACCGCAATGCTCTTATTCCCCTAACCAGCTGCCATCATAAATCATGGTTAGCCGCTGTTCCCAAAGGACAGTTCCAGCATATTAGGCGTAACAGTACTGAAATCTCTGATTTTTACCAGCAGGCAATAATTTTAAAACAGAGATTCTTGAGTAAAGGTTATCAGGAATGTGAAATTGATGAGACCATTGCCAATGTTGCGGCCATGGATAGGGACAACATGCTCAGTGGGAGGAGAGAAAACCACACAGCATCTGATAAATTCGGGTGGTCAATGGTTACTCGATACTCTAACCAGCATTTTTCTATAAAGAACATTCTTAAGAAAGTTCTTGGCCCTGTCATTCCAGAACAACCGGTTTTAATATTTAGGGGTGCTTCTTCTTTGAGACACAACATTGCCCCTAATGTTATAGACCCTCCAAAGACATTATCTTTTTTTCAGTCAATGAAAGTTTTTTCCATGCCATAGATGTAATATCTGTCAAATCAATTCCTTTAAAGGACGTAAGTGTGAGGCCTTCCAATCTACTGTGACTAACAAAACCTATGATATTGAGTCATTTATAACTTGTTCTACACAATTTGTAGTTTACATAATCCAACGCCCATGCTCAAAACAATATATAGGTCGTACCAAAAGAGAGTTACATGTACGATTAGCTGAAGATGTCTAGGCACTATGATAGAGATCATGAACGACAACTAAAAGGAACATCGTTCTTGGCTATTGACACATATATATTTAATTTGTATAAGCATTTTTATACATAAATATTACATTTTGGTATATTAGGAGCTTATTAACATAATTGTAGCAGTTCATATAATTGTTGTCATGTTTGTATCAAGCTGACGGTGTCACTATTAAAACTCCAACGCTTCCCTTTCCTGTGTGTTCGGTATCCACCTAAATTACTTAGGTTTCTTATTTCGTCACTAGATGGCGATGTTATCTATTGTCTCTATTCCCCTATTCCCATTAGTAGCCAACACTTAAGATGGAGTTGCTACCATTTATTGTCTATGATATTACCCTGGTTGCTAGTAGTTAAAATGGCGCTGTAGGCATATATACACCTCCGTAGTGATGACACATCCAATTGGCCAATCCCTAGAAGACGTCCGCTCCTGACGAAACGCGTAGAGTGGAGCCTCTGATGGTGACGTCATCATGCTAGCCTTCCGCGACGGTGGTGAGATGAACGCTTTAGGAATAGGGAGAAGCAAATAGAGACACCACGACTTTTATGTGACACAACCGCTTATGATGACACTTCGTTCCTGTAAGTGCAAACTTTTTCTTTAATAAATGATATTGAACTGACATACTGCACTATGGAAGTTTCTATTTTTTATCTTTGAGCAACAATAGAAAGATCGGCTGGTCCGGATGATCTTAAGTTCTGGGGAGACTTTTAAATTCCCTGTGCTGGGCGAGACTGCTAGCAGCAGTCAGGCTTTTTGGTAAGCATGCTACCTCACTTTTGGGTGTTGACCTGAACACACGTTGGTTTTGCATTAGGAAGATTGGTGTCACAGCTTCTGTTTCCTGCAATTCATGTTTTCTCCTGTGGACGCATATTGGATTTTCTCATTGATCGCTATGGGACATTGCTTTAGTTTTCTTCTTTTTCCTTTTTTCTTTTTTAAATATTTTTTCTTTTTTCTTCTTTTTATGTAGTTATTTTTTAATTTTTTTTATTTCACTTACCATTGTATGTATCACTGTTTTTTGATTATTCCACAATTTTTATTATCATAACGATATCATATTCTACATCATTATTAGCGCTGCACTCGCTGTGTTGTTTATCCTATTGGAAATGTTTTGGTATTAAACCTTAGGTGCTGGCTGCTTTACACTTATAACACTTTCATTATTTATTTTTAGTTGCTGATTTCTGTCTAGCGCAGCGTTGACCTTAGGGTTTTTTTCTTTTATCAGATGGAACAGCTGTCCGGAGATTCTCAATAGTGATTCAGCAGCGTGGTACCTACCCCCTTTGCCACCAGTAGAGGAGTTATCCTCAGCTGAAAGAGCTACAGGTAATCAGGCTTCTTCCACCTCCTGTTGAAGCTGAGCCTCTGGTGGATGAAGTGTCGCCTGTTGGTTCTGATGTAGAGGAGGAACGGTGCCCTGTATCCCCAGAGGGAGATGGACAATTGCAAGTTCCGGAGCCTCATTTACCCAGGCGCACTACCAGGGGACTCAAACCTGTCAAGTATTCTGATTATGTGACTTGAACTGTTATGACTGTTTGTCTGCTTGTTATGCTATTGCTCTATTTAATTGCTTTTACCTAGGTGAATGTCGAGGAATGCATTTTTTAAGCAGGGGGGGAATGTAGGTAGCCTCCTTACATACAGTTAACTGTGACAGGACAGTCTTGCTGACTGAGAGGAGAAGTGGGACTACAATTGTATCATACTTACTTTCTCATGCATAAATGTCATATTATATTCAGAATGAGTTTGTGTTTTCCTAATGTTTTGTGAAATCCTGTTGAGGATGTAATGTTCTCTGAACTTGACTCCAGCATCCATCTTGGAGAAGCCTCATGTTCTGATTGGTATTAAGTTCTCTCGAGATTTTGTCCACCATTTTCTGTTAGCTTCCATATAAAAGGGGGCCCAGCCACCATTTTGAGAGATGTGTGTGGAATGAGTGAGGGAAAGGTATAATGCCTGTGAGGGAAAGCTAGGCCTTATTCAGGGAAAGTGTTCCAGCCTGTAGGGACAGATCGGGGATCCTCAGGAGTCCTGCCTATCAGCACTGCTGCTGTGTTTGTGATAGAAGATCATCTAAGACAGTGTATTTTCTTGTTAAATCATCTCTGCTACATCTGTGGAACCTGCTTATGGACTCCAGCCTATGGCAAGTAATCAAAATGTGCCTTGTATACCACTGATGTGCCTGAAGAGAGGAATAGTAACTACAGTGCCAGTTTACTGAGCTGCATTCTGTATCTTTAGTGAATGGACTGTGAATCTGTGCCTTATATGCTAACAAGAGAACTGTTTACTCCACTTTTGTAAATATCATTTTCTACTGCTGCTTATCTGGCAATTAAATTTACAATACCACTCAGTGTTTTTCCCTCTATAATACAGCCATGCTAATTCCCCCACTTACAGGCACAGGAGAAGTTCTGGCAGTGTGCTGCTACAACCTGGCCGTCAAGCACACTGACACTGGCTATGTTGGTAATGGCTGCAACAAGTTCTGAGTGCGCTCCTACACCCAGCACAAGCCTAACACCAGCCCCGTCCTTGAATTCTTACTCTGCCCAACTGCCCAACAGGTGCTTCCTAGTCCCGACTGGCATGATGTCACTGAGAGGCTGGCTGGGAGGCAGGATTGGAAAGGAGCATAGAGTGCTGCCTGCCTACGAACTGTGAGTGTGATTGAGGAGGAACCAAGCAGTGCATCACACAAGTAAGCAGATTGCCATCTGCAGATGACATAATTAACTCTTTGAATGGGGGGGGGGGCTGAGGGAAGGTTGATTACTTACCAATGGTATTTCTATAATATGCAGCATGAAGAGGGTTAATGTACTGTCACTGATGCATTAGTGACCAGTGGCAGTTAATTAACCCTTGTGCTGCATTAGTGGCACCAGTGGGTTAATTAACACTGACACTGGTTCCACTAATGCAGCACAAAAGGGTTAATTAACTGCCACTTGTCACTAATGCATCAGTGACCAGTGACAGTACATTAACCCTCTTCCTGCTGCATATTACTAATAGCATTGGTAATTAACCACTTGTCAACTCTCTACAGGTGGCAGCTACAGGCACCAGGATGTACCAGCACGTCGCTGCCTGTTTCAGGGTTTCAGGTGCATGCCCCCGTCCGCCTACTCTCCTGTGATTGTACACAGTGGGAGTCTGTCAGCAGATCCCAGCCAATGATTCATGATTCATAGCTGGTACCTACTGACTGGCTGTGTCAAATCACTGCCCAGAGCCCTGTGTTGACAATCAACACAGAGCTCTGTACAGAGGAAACGATCACTTTTTTCTTTTTCATGCAAAGCAGGGGAAATAAACAAATTGATCAGTAGTAAAAAACAGCACACATTACACACATTACACATTGTTAGGCACACAATTAACCCCTTGCCCCTAGATGTTAACCCCTTCCCAGCCAGTGTCATTAGTACAGTGACAGTGTATAGTATTAGCACTGATCACTGTATTAGTGTCACTGGTGATGTCGGTGGCAGTTAGTCAGTTCCCACAAAGTGTCAGTTAGTGTCACTATCACAGTCCCACTATAAGTTGCTGATCGGCGCAGATACTAGTATAAAAAAAATATTCCAGTATATACAGTATCCCATCATTTGTAGGCACTGTAGCTTTCACACAAACCAATTACCATAATATACACTTATTGGGATTTTTTTTTTTTTTTTTTTACCAAAGACATGTAGCAGAATACATTTTTGCCTAAATATATGAAGATTATTTTTTTATTTATTTTTAGATGTTTTATAGCAGGAAGTAAAAAATATTTATTTTTTCAAAATTTTCTGTCTTTTTTCATTCATATGATAAAAACTTAAAAACCCAGTGGTGTGCAAATACCACCAAAAGAAAGTTTTTATTGTGTGAAAAAAATTATATAAATTTCTTTTCCTGACGCCTTCATGGCAGTACACACTGGGTTGTGACTCCGCCTCCACAACCTGACAGGATTGGACTAGCTATCCTCACCTGAACAAGATTGGATGGACATCACAGCCTCTTACCGCATCGCCCCAGCAGGTTCAAGCCTCTCGTGTTTGAAAGTCCCTCCTGTACAGTCTCTAAAGGAGCTTCTATGGAGGGAACCCCGCTCTAGTGGTCTCAGGGGCATCAACAACAGAATTATCTGGCACAGAAATAAGCTTTAAAAAGGCTTTAAAATATGCAGTGGTCTCCTCTTTTTACACCCCTATTTAATTTGTCCCTTATGGCAATAAACGTATGCTTTGCTTCTTTTACCTTCTGGGACCTGTAGTCCCACAACACTGGATCCTCTCCATTGTGGCCGCCGCGTCCTTCTACCCACATTGCTCCGCTCTGGTGGTCTCAGGGGCATCAACATCAGTATCATCTGGCACAAGAGTAAGTTTTAAAAAGAATGTGAAAGTGGAAACTCCTGCGCTGTCTTGGGGGTGGGGGGGGCTATGCTAAAAGGACACTGCTGCAACACCTAAGTACTGATCCAAGGCAGGACAAATGGGACAAAAGTGGGGGAAGATGGTAGTTGCGCTGTGATGAAGGGGGTGGGGGGGAGCTACAAAGATGACTAAAGTGGCAAAGTGAACTAAAAAAGCAGAAACGGGCCAATGCATGAATAGATCCTACATGCTAAAAGAACATGGTGGGGATGCAGTGCAGTGCAACGTAGCTGATCAACATGACATGTTGCGGGCAGACAAAGCCTAATATATAAAGGTAATAGTGAAACAGTGACTGCTTGAATATAGCAAAACAAAAATGCATATACCAACACAAATAGGGTGAATAATGACACAATGCAAAAAAAAAAAAATATATATATATATATAATGCAGGAAAAATATATGTGGGCTAGTGCCCCATTAGCAAAAACGTGCCAGATCCTGGTGAACTACAAGTTACAAATCCCTAGGACAAACATGAATATTAGTTCTATCATCCAGTCCAAAAAGCAAAAACACGTGATGAGAAACACAAAACAAGTCCAATCGTGAATGGAGGGGGGATCTTCAGTGAGGACACCTCCGTGTTTGCAAGCCGCTTACCTTACAGCTGTAAGGTGTACAGCCTGTGTTGCAAATGACCCGCAGGTGTAGACATTCCGTGTATACAGGCAGTGACAATGATGAACATGCCAAGCGAAATATAAAAAATAAAAAGTATGCAGCATGTAAAATAACTCTGCAACGACCACAGTGGAGGGGGGGCAAGACACACACAGGGGGAGGTTGCACTCACTTTCATGAAGTGAGTGTGGGCATCAATCCACGAGCGCCGAGCTCGTATGCCTCCAGGAGTGTCACCAATCTGGAATCTGTCCCCGTGCCTGGAAACTGGAATATGTCCCCGTGCCTCTCTCCTCAGTGTTCGTCAGGTAGAGTAGTGATGTACAGTGTGAGGGGGAAAGAGACGCACATAGCGTGATCCCATATAAAAGGTATATTTATTTAATAAAACAAGTCCAATCAACTTACATTTAAAACAATGCTGCAGTGTGTAGTAACTACGAGCGCCGAGCTCGTCTCCTGTTGTTTGTCTATGGCAACGTCCCGTGCTCCAATCCTAATGCATATCGTCACGTCATCCTCTGAAGAAGTCACGTGACGTGACAATATGCATTAGGATTGGAGCACGGGACGCTGCCATAGACAAACAACAGGAGACGAGCTCGGCGCTCGTAGTTACTACACACTGCAGCATTGTTTTAAATGTAAGTTGATTGGACTTGTTTTATTAAATAAATATACCTTTTATATGGGATCACGCTATGTGCGTCTCTTTCCCCCTCACACTGTACATCACTACTCTACCTGACGAACACTGAGGAGAGAGGCACGGGGACATATTCCAGTTTCCAGGCACGGGGACAGATTCCAGATTGGTGACACTCCTGGAGGCATACGAGCTCGGCGCTCGTGGATTGATGCCCACACTCACTTCATGAAAGTGAGTGAAACCTCCCCCTGTGTGTGTCTTGCCCCCCCTCCACTGTGGTCGTTGCAGAGTTATTTTACATGCTGCATACTTTTTATTTTTTATATTTCGCTTGGCATGTTCATCATTGTCACTGCCTGTATACACGGAACGTCTACACCTGCGGGTCATTTGCAACACAGGCTGTACACCTTACAGCTGTAAGGTAAGCGGCTTGCAAACACGGAGGTGTCCTCACTGAAGATCCCCCCTCCCTTCACGATTGGACTTGTCTTGTGTTTCTCATCACGTGTTTTTGCTTTTTGGACTGGATGATAGAACTAATATTCATGTTTGTCCTTGGGATTTGTAACTTGTAGTTCACCAGGATCTGGCACGTTTTTGCTAATGGGGCACTAGCCCACATATATTTTTCTTGCATTATATATATATATATATATATATATATATATATATATATATATATATTTTTTTTTTTTTTTTGCATTGTGTCATTATTCACCCTATTTGTGTTGGTATATGCATTTTTGTTTTGCTATATTCAAGCAGTCACTGTTTCACGATTACCTTTATATATTAGGCTTTGTCTGCCCGCAACATGTCATGTTGATCAGCTACTGTACGTTGCACTGCACTGCATCCCCACCATGTTCTTTTAGCATGTAGGATCTATTCATGCATTGGCCCGTTTCTGCTTTTTTAGTTCACTTTGCCACTTTAGTCATCTTTGTAGCTCCCCCCCCCCCTTCATCACAGCGCAACTACCATCTTCCCCCAAGTTTTAAAAAGGCTTTTAATATTACAGTGGTCTCTTTTAATCACTATTCTTTATGGCATTAAACGTATGCTTTCCTCCTACCTTCTGGGACCTGTAGTCCCACAAGCACTCGGTCCGCTCCGTCATGGCCGCCGCATCTGTCTCCCTGCATTGCGCACATGCCGGGGGAGGAGATTGGGCCATTCTGAGTCCTGAGCCGGTTTCCAAGATGGCGCCGGCGCACTCGCGGCTCCTCTGCACATGTGCGAGAGCGTCAGTTCTGCCATCTCGGCGGCACCATTTTAAAAAAACATAGAAATTACTGTCAGTGATTCCAAATCACTGTATTTCATACAAAACGCTGTATGTATGACCCAGAATTTTCAGATAAGTCTCCTATCCTTTTCCCCTTTTATTTTCTGGGTTTTTCTTTGCTGTTTTCCTGACTTTTTGTATATTCTTTCAGGGTTCCCTATTTTCTTCTCCTACCTTATCTGCACTGCTCATGGAGACCACTACCCACGCAGACCACTCTCATCCAATAAGGTAAGAGGCTGTCCACCTGGATTGGTAAGTATGGAAGAGAGGAAAAAAGAGAGCACACCAGCTAACATGGCACCTTCTGACAGCCCTTCCAGGTCAGGATCAAGACATAGAGAACAGTCGAGCCATGCTTCAAGCAGACGATCCTGCAGAAGCCGGTCACGCTCTTTATCCCATCATAGACACTCCCACCGTTGTCATTCACGCCATGGTTGGTCACTCTGGACATGGTCACTCTCGGGATGGTCACTCTCGGCATGGTCACTCTCGACACAGCCGATCACGTCATAGAAGATCACCTTCTCCACGTTGCAGCTGAAGCCATCACACCCGTCTCACAGCAAATGCCTGCTGGGTATGTGGCGCCACCGCTTTGCCAGATAAGGTAGCACGTCGCACATACTTTGATGACGCCACGAGAGAAAAAGAATCGGATGCCAGAGAGGTGACCGAGCTGATCCGAGAACCCTTTGCGAAATCGGTTAAGGAGGCCATAGGCTGGGAAGAGCCTGAGGAAGCGCCTCAAAAATCTAGAAAATATTTTCCTAACTTGAAAGGGGATCCAGAAACCTTCCCCTTCATCGAGGAACTAGAGGAATTAAGGACGAATGGGAAAAATCTGTCAAAGGCCCAGCCTTAACAATAGGCTATCAAAGATGTATCCTTTGAAGGGATCTAAGGTTAGCCCCTTGATTAACGCTCCTGTTGTGGATGCTTCCCTAATGCGCTTAGCAAGGCATGTCACTCTACCCATCGAGGACGCAGTCACCTTCCGAGATGTTTTAGATCGAAAGATCGATCTAGAAAAAGCATATTCCACGTGTAGGCCGGCAGTCACCACGGCAGCAGTTGGTAGAGCCATCTCAGGTTGGGCTTCCAGTATTGAAAAATCTCTTCAGGAGGGAGCGGATCAGGAGAGAATAATTACTCCTCTGAAAGAACTCAAGTTGGCAGGCGATTTCGTCGCAGAAGCCTCAGTGGATGTTATCAGATGCTCGGCACGGTCAATGTTAGCCTCGGTGATGGCAAGAAGGGCTTTGTGGCTAAAGCCTTGGATTGCCGAAGCTGCATCAAAATCAAATTGGTGCAAAATTCCCTATGACGGATCTAATCTTTTTGGCTCCAAATTGGATTCAGCCATCTCCAAGGTGACGGGAGGCAAGTCGGGCCTTATTCCCTCGGACAGGAGAACCAAAACACCAAGAGGTCCTACCTACAAACGCAACCTTCCTGAAAGATACAGAGAAGCCAAGACCCATAGACCAGGTAAACAGTTCAAGCAAAACTGGAGAAACACACAGTCATCTTTCCTGAAAATGCGAAAAACCAAACCACCCCTTCGGGTGAACAGCAGAAGTCCCTTTGAAGGTACGACCACCCATCCTCCAAGGGTGGGCGCCAGTCTCTAGCGATTCACTCGAATATGGTTGAAAAACATCAAAGACCCTTGGACCATCTCCACAATCAAGTTTGGTCACAAGTGGACGTTCGCAACCAAGTTCTCGTCTTCTCCAATCAAAAGGAAGATCCTTCTAGAATACATAACGGAGTTAAAACAAAAGGAGGCTATCCTGGAAATTCCATTGTGTCAGAGGGGCAGAGGATTTTACTTTCCCCTATTTCTTGTAAAAAAGAAAACGGGATTTTTAACCAGTACTGGACTTAAAGAGACTCAACAAGAACATCAAATTAGAATCTTTCAAGATGGAAAGCCTCCAGTCCATACTATTAGCAGTGAATCTAAAAAATTGGATGCTATCCGTAGATTTATCGAACGCCTATCTTCATATCTCAATACAGCCCGCCTTTCAAAGATTTCTCTGTTTTTCGATCAACCACTTTCACTTCCAGTTCCAGTGCCTGCCATTCGGCATCTCGTCGGCTCCCAGAACCTTCACCAAAGTTCTTCTACCCATCATTGCATATCTCAGAGAAAAGGGTCTAAGAATAAACCATTATCTGGACGACATACTACTACTAGCATAAAATCGCCAGATCTTGATTCAGATCTTACTGACAGAAAAGTAAGCTGCAGCCCACACAAAAGATGATATTCCTGGGGGCGGAATTGGACACCATTCTGAACAGAGTACAGCTTCCTCAGGAGAAGGTTATGCCTCTAGTCCAAAAAATACAGAGGCTAATCTCAGCAACACATTTACCAGTCGGAGTCTGTATGAGCGTCCTGGGTTCCATGTCGGCAACTCAGAATTCCTTTCTAAGGCAGTGTGGAGCATCAATGCTTCAGACAATCTACATTCACAGACACGTGAAAGAGTCAATGTGGTGGTGGACACGTTTCAGCAACCTCAGGAGGTACAAGCATATAGTCCCTCCTCTGCCGGAAGTCGTTACTTCAGATGCCAGTCAGAGGGGATAGGGAGCCCATTACCAGAACCTTGCAGCCCAAGGACAGTGGAAGTTTCGAGCTCACGGTATAGTATCAAATATACTGGAGCTCAGAGCAGCCCTTCAAGCACTTCTGGCCTTTGCTCCGTACCTGAAATGGAGGAGCGTTCTGCACAACAGAGTTACTGTAGCATATATTCAAAGGCGGGGAGGTACGAGGAGTCGCACACTGATGGAAGAAGTTTGCCCTATCTTGGATTGGGCACAAGTACATCTGGTAGACCTAAGAGCAGTATATGTCCCAGCAGCACAGAACATGCTGGCTGACTATTTAAGCAGGGAACTTCTCTCGAACAACGAGTGGTCATTGAGCCAGCAGGCCTTTTCTCTCCTTTCAGAAACTTGGGGAATACCGGAGATCGACCTGGCAGCTACTCCTGTGGACACCAAATGCCACAGATTTCTGTCGAGAGCAACCTTCCCATCGGCTGAGGAAGTGGACTGCCTGATCCACCCATGGATTTTCAAACTGGGATACATTTTTCCGCCAACTCCTTTAATCGCAAGATTCCTATCCAGGCTTCGGAGATCATCAGCCACAGTGATAGCAGTGATTCCTTTTTGGCCAAGGAGGCCTTGGTTTACAACCCTACTACAGCTCAGCTTGCAACAGCCTCTGCCTCTCCCGATAACATCATGTTTCCTATCCGCCCTATCAGCTGAAATGGGCATTAGATGGGCTCTACATCCTCTGGTAATCCAGTTTATGAAGGCCTCCCTAAAGATCAGACCTCTGAAAAAACCAACATTTCCGCTAGGGGATCTCTCTACAGTTCTTGATGCGCTGTCTAACCCACTTTTTTTCCGGCTAACTTAATCTCTCTTTGGAAACTAACCTTGAAGATAACCTTCCTTATCGCCATTACATCGGCAAGGAGAGTTTCGGAACTTACAGCATTATTGATAACTGAACCATATCTAATCTTCTATCCCGATAGAGTGGTACTAAGACCCTCGGATCATTTCATTCCTAAAGTATCGTCCTTTTTTCATTACAAACAGGATATCATCCTTCCATCTTTCACTAACAACCAAGGCGAACCCCAAACATTGGATGTGAAAACTAGCATTACCAATTATCTGGAAGCCACAGCTTCCTTCAGGAAGTCGGATACTTTCCTCATAATTCCACATGGTTCTAGGAAGGGTCATCCAGCAACTTCCCGAACAATTGCATCCTGGCTGGTTAACTCTATTAAAAAGGCTCACTCTATTCGACAACTGGTTATCCCGGAAGGCATCAGGGCGTACTCATCCAGGGCAGTGGCGACATCATGGGCAGCATACTGTAGAGTTTTACCAGAAACAATCTGTAAAGCAGCGACCTGGTCATCCAGAAATACATTCATTTCTCACTACAAGATAAATTCTGACTTTGGCAGATTCATCATTAGAGCCAATTCTACAGCTCTTTAATAAAACTTTTTCTTGTTCCCACCCGTCTGGCGAGTTATTTCCCAGTGTGTGTTGCCATGAAGGCGTCAGGAAAATGGAAAATTGTATACTCACCTTTCCGTAATTTTCCTTTCCTGACGCATCTTCATGGCAGCACACAGGAACCCTCCCTGTTTTTAGATGATATATACAGAGAATAGTGGGGAGGTGTCTCTCTTTAACTTTTATAGCTAGTCCAATCCTGTCAGGTTGTGGAGGCGAAGTCACAACCCAGTGTGTGCTGCCATGAAGATGCATCAGGAAAGGAAAATTATGGAAAGGTGAGTTTACAATTTTCCGTTTTTGGTACAGTGTTGCATGACCACACAATTAACAGTTAAAGTAGCGCATTTCTATATAGCAAAAAATGGACTGGTCATGAAGGGGGAAAAATCTTTCATAGCTCAAGAAGTTACCATAATTAACCCCGCTCCCAGAGAGTTAACCACTCCAGCCAGTTCATGTGGGGATCACATACACTGCCATCAATGCTGGTGGTTATTACATAAGCTAGCACCTTTGCTGGGGATTATTGTTGCAGAAATTGACGCAAATGCTGTGGGTTATTATTGCATATTAAATTATCGAATTAAACCTAATTTAATTTGTACTGTTTTTAGTATTCTCTTGTGTTTCCATCTTTGCCCTGGGCACCGGATAACCTTGTCCTGACACTGGGCCCTCACCACAACTCTAGGTTGTCCTACCCGGAGTAGTGGTTTCGAGCCTTTTCTTGGAGCTTATTTCCCTCTGTTTTTAAGCCCCATACCTAACTGGGTTTGTGAATATATTGCATTGTGTTTTATATATTTAAAAAGATGGTACCTTAAGTAATGAATGAGGTTGGTGTGACCTTTTCGTGTTTTTTCATCCAGTTTTTAGGATAGTCAAGGAACACACCAAAGGTCGGGATATGAAGCAGACGAGGACAGTCAAGAACAAGCCAAGATCTGTAAACAGGATCAGATGTAGGACACAGAGCAATGAGCACATGGAGGCCAAAACGCACAATATTGATCAGCAGAGCTGGCTTGCAGTGCACAGGTTAATATAGAGTTCCCTGATAGGGGCTGGGGTAGAGCCATGCTTTGAGTAGAGAGATTACGTAAGCAGCCAGGTGGCTGGCCTCTTAATCTGAACACATGGAGAGGTAAGCTGACAGACAAACATTACTGCATAACCATGACAGTATTGCTTTATTAGTGACAATTATGTAAACCATCTAACCAGCTTCACAACTCTACAAAGATAGGAAGAATACAAAAAATGTAAATATATATTAGTGCTGTCCTTCCTTATCCTGCTGACCTAGGTAGAGGCCTACAAGTGCCTTTTGGCAAATATAACCAAATATGACTAAATGATGTGGTGTGGGGAGAGGATTTCATCCTTGCTACTGCAGATGTATCCTACCTGTACACTATCATCTCTCACCATCATGGGCATGAGGCAGTTAAATATTTCTTAGATCAGGATGGCAGTTTGCCTCTGCGGCAAAGGACCTTTATTTTGGAACTGCTTACCTTTGCGATGGATCATAATTATTTCTGGTTTGGAGGTAATTATTACCTGCAGAGTTATGGTGTAGCCATGGTTGCGGACTTCTTAAGGCCCCTTTCACACGGACGGACCGTCTATCCGTATTTCTTCCATCCGTCGACGGACGCCAATGCATACCTATGGGCAAACGGATGACCATCCGTTACTATCTGTTAACCTCCGCTTCCGTTTTTATCTGTTTTTTTTAACGTACAAGGCTACGTCCAGATCCGTCAAAACGGATATTAACTGACAATGTCTGTCAACATCCGATCAGTTAAGATCCGTTTTGAAGAAATAATTCAAAGTTCATACTTTGACAAATGAAAAAACAAAGTGAAAAAACCTTTATTTTAAAAGGGTTATTCAGAATAATAAAACTAAAATGGTTTTGAACATATAATGTGCTTTTGTGTCTTTTTATGCTATCAAAACACAAGGAAATAACCAAATTAATTAATACATTTAAATTTGCTCTGCATTATTTATATATATATATATTGGTACTGCCATGGATCTTCTGATGGAGATAGAAAGTAGTCGGCAAATTGTTCATGAATGGCAATGTAGGATGGGAGGAGCAATGCTTTCTGGGTAATTTCCTTAAAGGCACAGAAACTGCTGTAAACTGATGAAAACGGATACAAAAACGGATGAAAAAATGGATGTAAACGTGTACATTAACAGATGAAAACGGATATTAATGGAACAGAAGACGGATGAAGCAACGAATAAGAACTGATACGTTTTAACATGGCTAAACTGATGGTGCCCGTGTGAAAGGGGCCTAAATTATTTTTCTTCCAGTTCCTCAATTCTAATGACAGGGGGTTCTCTTTGCAATATGATGTAAGTCATAAGTTCATACATATTTTGGATTTCAATATCCATGCTAGAAGCAGTAAGTTAATAACCACTACATTTTTAAGGAAACAGACAGAAATGGGTTTATCCCTTTTAATAGTTGTCATCACCCTTCTTGGTTGAGGGCTGTGCCAAAGTGCCAATTCCAGAAGATTAGGCGACATTGGAGATTACTACATGCAAGCCCAAACTCTAAAAAAGAGTTTTTTTGACAAAGGGCATAATGTGGAAAATATCAACCAAGTCATCGAGGAAGTTAGTAAAATGCACAGGACTGAAATGCAGAGAGAATGTAGGCAGGAACAGCAAGGGGTCTCCAATAAAATTGGATTGTCCCTGGTTACTGTTTTTTTCACCCAACATTTTCAGTTAAAATGATCATTAAGAAACATTGGGGGTTCTGAAAAATGATAGGGTTTTGGGACCTCTAATTCTCTACCAGCCAATGGTTATTTTTAGGGGAGCACCGACTCTCAGGCATAGAATTGCCCCCAGTGTGGTGGATCCCCCGAAGACCCTCTCTTTCTTTCATTGCATGAAAGTGTTCTTTCCATGCCGTAGGTGTAATTTATGCTATCTGAATGTGTTTAAGGGGAGATGTCTAACCTAGGGATGGGCTGAATGGACCCCTGTTCAGTTCTCACCAGAACTTTTGAACACCGCCAAAGTTCGGACCCAAATATCGAACCCCAGTAAAGTCAATGGGACCCGAATGTCAAAAATCAAAAGTGCCCATTTTGAAGGCGTATATGCAAGTAATTGGGCATACAATGGTTATAGGGGTCCGGGTCCTGCCCTGGGGGACATGTATCAATAAAAAAAAAGTTTGTGAAAAACGTCATTTTTAAATGAGCAGTGATTTTTTGATTTTTAAAGTGAAAGCATAAAAATGAAAAATTCCTTCCAATGTAATGCATGGGGGTCCCCTTAGTCTACCTGTAAAGTGGTAGATCTGTACCATGTCTAGAATCTGCTGCAGCAATAATTGCATTCATAAAGCTAAATAAAAAACACATTTTACCTGCAAGCTGCCTTTATTTTGCTTAGCAACAGCTGGGGAGCCAGTGTGTATGATGAGGCCACAATATAGTGCAATGGAAACACAATAAGAGATTTTTTGGATACATTCTGATGTCACTTTGACTTTGGATAGAAGTAACAGGTGCAGAAAAATTGGTCTTTGGGTGTTGGTGGCGCCTTCCCATCGTAACCCTATAGAGGTACTCTTGATGAAAACAATAATTGGCCTTGCTGTAAAAAATTGCAATAATATGCACCTGTCAAAAGGTGCATTGCCGGTGCTCCATGAAATGGCCGCTTGATCACGGAGATCCGTCCTGCTCCGTACCATCGACGCTCCCAGCGGCAGGCACAAGCGCACTATAAGCTCCGCACAGGTAGCGGACACACTCGGGATACCCTGGGGCACAGTTACCGGCCAGCACAAATAAATTCTGGGGCACGATTCTCCATGCTAACAGGCTGCCAGGGTAATAGCCGTAGGACGGGTAATTCTGCCAGTATCCATCATGGTGGCGCCAGGCGAAACTCTGTGCGCATGCGCGCACGTAGGCGCACAGCGACAGGCACACACAGGTGCGCAACAGCGGGACCACGCAGACGTGCACGTTAACGTACGTGCACGCATTGCGGTAATCATTGGCGCCCTTTTGAGAATGAGAGTTTCTAGATTACTTCGTCATCATCTACCTGGATGATATCCTGATATTTTCAACTACCCTGGAGCTCCACCGTACACATGTAAAGACAGTTCTGCACACACTACAGAAGCACAAATTTTATGTAAAAAGCAGAAAAGTGTGATTTAGAAAAGGAGTCAATACAATTCCTGGGGCTAATTATCTCCACTGGTGGTGTTGCTATGGACCCGCAAAAGATGCAGGCAATCTTGGACTGGCCAACTCCATCAGATAAAAAGGGAGTACAAAGATTTGTGGGGTTCGCAAACTTTTATAGGAAGTTTATAAAGAACTTTTCCTCCATCATCTCACCAATCACCCAAGTTACCCGTTTACATACTCAGTTCCTGTAGTCTCCGGAAGCTCAATCAGATTTTGATAAGCTCAAATCTCTCTTTACCTCCGCACCCATCCTGCAACATCCTGATCCGGTCCTGCCTTACATCTTAGAGGTTGATGCCTCTGAAGTTGCCACAGGGGCAGTCTTATCCCAACGTCAGGGTCCTAAGTCGTTACTCCATCCTGTGGCCTTCTCTTTGCCAAAAATGAGTCCGTCTGAAAGGAATTATGACGTGGGTGATTGAGAGCTCTTGGCTATTAAAACTGCCCTGCAGGAATGGCGGTACCTCCTTGAAGGTGCTCAGCATCCCATCATGATATTCACGGATCACAGAAACCTGGAGTATTTTCGCACTGCTAAACGCTTAAGACCCCAACAAGCTCGATTGGCCTTGTTTTTTACCAGATTCAATTTTCATATCTCCTTCCGCCCTGGGTCCAAGAACAGGAAGGCTGATGCCATGTCCTTGTCCCGGATGTTTCCTGACACTCCTGAAGAAATCACTCCCAGCACTATATTGTCTCCACAGAATTTCCTCATGATTCAAACCGACCTGAGTTCCTCACTGAAACAAGCTTCTTCACAATGCTCTGAACCAGAGGCACTGTCCTTAAGAAACCAGGAAGGATTTCTTTGGTATCAAAACTAAATTTTTGTTCCGCAGCAAGCCAGAGCCCAGGTCTTAAAGACTTTACATGACCACCAACTTGCTGGTCACTTCGGGGTATGAAAGAATTTGGAGCTTGTTTAGCGATCTTTTTGGTGGCCCACTCTAAAGCCTGATTGCAGGGAATATGTCAGTTCCTGCACCATATGTCAACGTATAACAAGGGGTCTAACATCAAATCTTGGGGTTTACTATGCCTATTGCCTGTGCTGGAGCAGCCATGGAAAGAAATATCTATGGATTTCATAGTAGAGTTACCACCCTCGGAGGACTTTACAGCCATCTTGGTAGTCGTTGAACGATTGTCCAAAATGGCGCATTTCTTGCCCATGATGGGTACACCATCTGCTGCTGACAAGGCAAAGATCTTCATAAAGGAGATATTCAGACTTCACGGCCTACTTAGCAACATTGTGTCCGACAGAGGGGTGCAATTCACCTCTAAGTTCTGGAAGGAGCTCTGCAGAATGCTTTCAATTAAAGTGTGCCTATCTTCAGCTTACCATCCTCAAAGCAACAGTCAAACCGTGTTTAACTGCAGACTGAATGCCTCAATCCTCAGCAATCCCACCCATGTCAGCGAGATCGAAAACAACATCTGGGAATATTTCTTATTTAATGATGTCGATAACATCTCCCCTATCTCTCTATGGGCAGCACATAAAAACTCAATTAGGGGTTAGCTGATCCAAATGTCCTCTAGGATACGTAAAGCCCGCAAACTAGATATTGACATGCTGGAAAGGGAGTTTGCCTCTCATAGCAAACAACATAAATGTAAGCCCTCTTCCGCCTCGGCAGCAAAAATTGAAGCAGCGCGCACAGCCCTTAACTTGGCTCTTACTGCCATAGCAGAAAAAGAACCCTCACACAAAATCCCCAGAAAATCATGGAACCTTTTTATGACTTTTACCGCACCTTATACAGCAAAGAGGGGAAAGAACCACTGCCAAGCCTGATTGACTCCTTCCTAAAACCACTGAAGATCCCTAAAATCCAGGGTCACCACAGGGATAGTTTAGAGGCCCCTATATCAGCGGATGAGATCTCTCTGGTCATCAAAGACCTCAAAAATAACTCTGCCCCTGGCCCTGATGGCTTTTCAGTCCCGTATTACAAGCATTTTGCCCCACTACTATCCCCTTACCTGGCACAATTCTTTAATCAACTTTGAACTGGAGCACAACTAGAAACTGCTTTAAATTCAGTTATATCACAGTAATACCTAAACGGGGCAGGGACACTAGTTGCACAGCTAATTATCGTCTCGTATCATTGATAAATAATGATATAAGAATTTGAACTAAAATTATGGCAGATAGAATATCCAATTTTATTGGCCTGTACATCCACAAAGGCCAGGTAGGTTTTATGCCTGGTAGACAGGGACCTGATCAGATCAGAAGAGCAATTGACGTAATTTCTTTGCTGGGGTCTGGATGGGACAAGGGACCCCCACAGAAGGGATTCTTGCTTTCTCTAGATCTCATGAAAGCGTTTGACTCTGTCTTCTGGTCTTTCCTGTTCCCGATCTTACAAAACTGGGGTTTCGGTCAATTCATTCTGAACACAATTAGGACACTATACTGAAACCTGGAGGCGAAAATCAAAATGCAGGGATACTACTCAACATCTTTCCCAATTCTAAATGGCATGAGACAGGGCTGTCCCTTATCCCCACTAATCTTCGCCATGGTCATTGAAACCCTAGCTATCGCTATCAGACAACCCTAATATACATGGTGTACGGTGCAGGCCACAAACCCACAAATGCGCTCTCTCTGCGGGCGATGTATTACTCTTTATCACCTCACCCCTAATATCATTACCAAATATATGCAGGGTACTTGATGACTTTGACAGAGTCTCTGGACTCAAGGTTAACTTTTCGAAATCTCTGGCACTAAGTGTCAACTTGCCAGCAATGCTGGTGGTGCAACTTAAAGACAACTTTTGGTTCCTTTGGAAAGAAACATCAATACCCTACCTAGGGATTAACCTCACCGCATCCATACAAACTATATGCCACAAATTTTCCCCCAATTTTTCGCAAATTGGAGAAAGATCTTTCCACTGGGATAAATCAGGCCTTTCCTGGCTTGGAAGGGCTAATTCAGTAAAAATGACCCCTTTGCTGCGTATCCTCTACCTAATGAGATCACTACCTATCCCCATTCCCAAGGACCACCTCAGGAAATTCCAATCTAAAATCATAAAATTTATTTGGGGAGTGAAGGGACACAGAATAGCCAAAGGGACCCTGTATAGGAATCAAGACCAGGGAGGGGTGGGTTTACCTTACCTCCTCTGGTATTATATGGCAGCACCGCTATCTCTACTCTACCACTATATACTCTATATACTCCACATATATATATATATATATATATATATATATATATATATATATATATATATATATATATATATATATATATACTAAAATAGCACACCCTGACTGGGTACACATGGAGAGACAAACTATCCCCCAATACACCCTGGACTATATTCTCTGGTGTCCCGCTAAATCCAGACCAGCTATTATGGCCCCCACGCTTTCCCATTCCCTAGTACTGTGGGACTCTCTCAAAACGAATCCTGATCTCGCACTGACACCCACTGTCACATATTTTCCGGAACCCCTTGTTTCCTCACCACAGCTTTCCGGTGGTGGTTAGATAAAGGACTATATAGGATAGGACACTTTGTCAACCCAGCAGGGCCTCTCACTCTGGCCCACTATATAAGTAAACTTGACATGCCAAAATCGGAAAGGTTTAGATACCACCAAATTGCCCATTTTATCTGGTCCATACTGTCTTCCACAATGATCCCACTATCGATCACAGACTACAAAAAGTGGTTTTGTCAAGCCATGGAACAGAGGGGGGAAATATCAGTGATATACCGATGACTTGCTAGGGCTGACACCAAAACGCTCTATATGAGAGAATGGGAAAATGACCCGCAACATAGTTGGAGCATTGAGGAATGGCATAGAGCATCGATTGCGGCATCTAAGGCCATTCTAAACATAGCATTAATTGAGGCAAATTTGAAAGTCCTCATGAGGTGGTATATGGTCCCCCTAAAACTTGCCAAAATCTACCCGAACACCTTCCCTCTGTGCTTCCGCAACTGCTGTCATGTTGGGTCGATACTACACGTTTGGTGGGATTGCCCCAAGATCAGGCGGCTTATGGAATAAAATATTCCACATCATCGGGAAAATTACTGGCTTTCCGGTTCAACAGACTCCCCAATCTGCCCTCTTAAACTTAACCATCCCCAAGACCCCTAAACTAGTCCAACACCTGATCATGTTTGTTTTCCTTGGGACAAAGCTGACGAATGCTCGGGCTTGGAAGCAACCCACTTTGCCCTTTTCCTTGGTCAAAAGGAAGATATCATGAATCATGGCCCAGGATAAAACAGTTAGCATCCTCTTGGATACTGCCAACAAACATGAGGCCATCTGTGAGCCATGGACCAGATACCTATCTCAGACATCTGCCACCCCTCACTAACTCGGGTTCATGTAGATGAGCGAGTTCCACACTGTCTACTATTAAGCTTGTGCCATTTTCCTTTTTTCTCTTTACTTGTCTTCTCTCCTCCTTTCCTTTCTCTCCCACTTCTTCTAACTGCTAGCATACAGGTACAACTGCAAGCATTTCCCTCTGGGACTCGTTTTCAGTCTCATCCCGCCTTGCAAACAACAGACTTCTACATCTATCCACATAAGCAGTTGGAATATCTCTTGGTCCTTTTTTTTTTTTACCTAATACCTCCTGCTCAGAGGATATCCACATGTATGTATTTCCCCCGCCACTAACAGTTCACCTACCTGCCTAGACAAAACAGTGCTACAAGGTATTCCATTCTTAGCAAGGTTGTTCGCTTTTTTACATATCTTTGGAATTCTCTATATTATTTGTTCCTCCTACTTGAAGCTTATCTTTGTACTCATCACTGTACTCCGTTTGGGGGAGATGGACCCCTCCTACCCAACACAGCAAGATCCCATGAGGGGTATTGGGGTCGGGGAGTCTCTTCCTCCTTTAGGAGTTTTGAGCTTCTGCAATAACTTGCTGAAACTACTCTGCTCCTTCTCATCTTAAACATGTAATGAGTCCTTTGAAGTATTACTTTATCTGATGTTAACAGATGGTTCTACCTGTATCTTTGTCAACATATTCTTCCTGTTCATCAATAAAAAACTATTGAAAATAATATGCACCTGTCAAACAAGTGCAGAAAAATTACTCTTTGGGTGTTGGGGGGGGGGCGCCTTCCCACCATAACCCTATAGAGGTGTTCTTGATGAGGGCAAAAAAAATGGCAAGGATATGCACCTGTCAAACAGGTGCAGAAAAATTAGTCTTTTGGTGTTAATTGTGCTCATGAAACCTATACCAAAAACATCCTTCCAGATGAAATGATTGAACACCTTCAAACCTAGGCAGCCTCGAAGTCCTGCAGAGATTCCACATCCCAAAAAGACTTAATCAGTGACATCGGCATCAGGGCTTCATAGCTGACAATCCAGGACTGATTCATTTTTATAAAAGTCAAATGGTCCACAGAGTCTGTGGACAGATGCATTCTATGATCAGTAAAGAAACCTCCTGCAGCACTGAATACCCGTTCTGAATGCACGCTGGATGCAGGGCAGCCCAACAATTCAATAACATACCGGGCAAGTTCTGGCCAGTGGTCTAGTCTCATGACCCAGTAAGTCAGTGGATCATCAGCTGGAAAGCTCTCCATCTCTGTTTTGGCCCTGAGGTAGTCGTCCACCATGTGATGCAGACGCTGCCGTTGTGATGTGGAAGCTGACAGCCCTGGGCGGCGAAGACTTAAAAAATTTAGAAATGCCTCACTTAGGCGGATGCCTTCGTGAAGTTTTCCACAAAACTGTAACCTACTGAAGTCAGAAAAAACGTTCAATAAAATCCTCTTTAATGTGTTCTCAAGAGATTTTATCTTCTGCACTCTCTGTGGGGACGGGATGAGTTCTGAGACCTTTCCCTTATAATGGTGGTCAATTAGGGTTGCCAACCAGTAATCACCCTTCTCCTTTATGCCACGTATTCTTGGGTCCTTTCGCAGACTTTGAAGCATGAGGTTGCCCATGCGCCTCAAATTTGCAGAGGCTTGAGAAACAGACTCCTCTGGGTCAATCAGGATGTTAGCATCTGGAACTTCCTCCTCCCAGCTACATACTACTCCCAAGGGCCCTGGGGTTGGAAAGCCATCGCTTACAGGTTGACGCATGTCTTTCTTTTCTTTGAAGCCTATGAAAGTGCCAAAATCCTCCTCCTCACCCTCCTCCCCCTCTCCTCCTGTGTGTTCTGTGACATAGGAATGATGGTGTCTGAATAAAGTGCGCCTTGAGAGGAAAGGAAGTCCTCTTCTTCCTTCTGCTGCTCTGCCTCCAGTGCCCTGTCCATAATGCCACACAGAATCTTCTACAGCGGGAACACAACAGAGATTGTGTCACTGATGCATGCACTGTCACGGCTCACCATACTTGTGGCCTCTTCAAATGGTGACAATACAGTGCATGCATCCTTAATGATCAGCCATTGGCGTGGGGAAAAAAAGCTGAGGCAGCCTGAGCCTGTCGTCGAGCCATATTTGCACAGGTCATTGACGGCCCTCTGCTGCATGTATGACCGCTGCAGCATTGACAAAGTCGAGTTCCACCTGGTGGGCATGTCACAAATCAGGCGGCATATGGGCAGTTGGATTTCCCGCTGAATTTAAGCCAACTGAGCACTGGCTGTGTATGACCGCCTAAAATGGCAACAGACTCTTCTGGCCAGCTTTAGCACATCTTGCAACCCTGGGTACGTATTTAGGAAATGCTGCACCACCAAATTGGAGACATGTGCCATGAATGGCACATGTGTCAACTTTCCCTGTTTAAGGGTGGACAGGAGGTTTGAGCCATTATCGCACACCACCATTCCTGGCTCCAACTGGCATGGTGTGAACCACCTCTGGGCCTGTCCCTGCAGAGCTGCAAGAATCTCTGCTGCGGTGTGGTTCCTGTCCCCTAAACACACCAGCTGAAGCACTGCATGGCACCTTTTAGCCTGACTCTGGGAATAGCCCTTTGAACGCTTAGGGGGTACTTGAAGTTAATAGGACAATTTTGCAGAGGAGGGCATGGAGGTGGCAGAGGAGGAGGAGGGAGTAGAGCTCACAGGTCTGGCATCATCACCACCATCTGTATGGAGACGTGGGGGCAAAACAAGCTGCAGCACCGAGCCCTGTTCTGCATCCTTTTGAGTTGCAAGCAACGTTATCCAGTGTGCTGTGAACGAAATATATCATCTCTGCCAATGCTTGCTGGACCACGCGTTAGCAGTAAGGTGGATTTAACGGCTGACTGCCTTTCCCAACAATGCCAGAACATTCCCTTCCATGTGATAGTAGAAGGATGGAATGGCCTTACGTGAAAAGTAGTAGCAACTGGGAAACTGCCATTGTGGTGCAGCACATTGTGCAAATTCACAGAAGGGGGCAGAATCCACTAGGCTGAAGGGCAGAAGTTAGAGAGCCAACAGCTTTGACAAGCATGCATAAAGAGGCTGCGCATGTGAGTGGCACAAATTTGCCGGCTACAGTCTACAGCTGGTGGTGTGCTGCTGGCAGGTGTGCTGCTAGGACCTGGGACACCATGTGCTATACCATCATCACTGTCAGTGGAGGCTGCTGAGAGGTAATGCAGGAAATGTGAATGATTCCGTGCAAAGGAAGTAAATACTGACCTAAAAAACAAAAAGGAGAACTGCTGCCTCTACTAATTGCTACCACTAGGTGGAGTACATGGTTGAAAAGAAAATAAAGTAGATATGGTGCCGTTCTATATCCGTGTTTGAAAACTGTCCTAATACATAAATTAATTGATGAATGTACGGGTGTTAGTGCAAGTACCGTGTATACTACATAACTTTACAGTGTCTTAATGACCAAACGAAATAAACATATAATATTAATATATTACCAAATTAATATCAATAAACAACTTAAATATCTCTGTGCTGATGTGCTAAGACCAATAAATCCTCCACAGAAAAATTGTCTTTTCCTACAAAATATTAAATGATTCCATTTGTGATTTAAAGTGCTTCTGTGCAAAAACCTTTTATGGATTAAAAATAAAAATTTTTAAAAACAATATTACAAATATATGTGCAGTCCAAAATTTTAAATATTCAAAATTAAGGTGCTTCTGTACTGGTGAAAAACAATATTGTTCACTTTGCAAAGGTGATCACAGCATGCGTGCTTTATCCGTGCTCTTATTGTGGCTGCACTCACCGGAACCCCCCCCCCCTTGGAGTATGGAGCATTCACAGTATCTGCCACTGTGCAGCAATCTGAAGGCTGGATATTCCCCGGTGTATTAATAGTTTCCACTCATGAACTGCAAATCAAGAGTGGGTGATTGGGGAAACTTCCTCATCACCTGAATTTTCCAGAATGATGGGCTGCTGGGTACTCATTCTGGAAAATTCAAGTGATGAGGAAGTTTCCCCAATCACCCACTCTTGATTTGCAGTTCATGAGTGGAAACTATTAATGCACCGGGGAATATCCAGCCTTCAGATTGCTGCACAGCGGCAGATACTGTGAATGCTCCATACCCCAAGGGGGGGGAAGTTCCGGTGAGTGCAGCCACAATAAGAGCACTGATAAAGCACGCATGCTGTGATCACCTTTGCAAAGTGAACAATATTGTTTTTCACCAGCACAGAAGCACCTTAATTTTGGATATTTAAAATTTGGGACTGCACATATATTTGTAATATTGTTTTTAAAATTTTTTATTTTTAATCCATAAAAGGTTTTTGCATAGAAGCACTTTAAATCACAAATGGAATCATTTAATATTTTGTAGGAAAAGACATTTTTCCTGTGCAGGATTTATTGGTCTTAGCACATCAGCACAGAGATATTTAAGTTGTTTATTTATATTAATTTGGTAATATAATTGTAGCGCTGGTAGATTTACGATCTACCATCTGATAGGTAAATTTAGTAAATTGCTCGTTAGGGGAAGTTAGATTTGCCTCTGTTCCAGCTTGGCTGACGTTGGATGTGTTTCCATACTGGACCGGTGGGTGTCGTCGTTACTATCCGCTAGTGTTGGAAAGGCAACATGTCAAAGCGTATGGATGCTCTTCTGTCCTGGAGACAACTCGGTGGAGGTGGTCCTCCGAGTGGGATTCTGGGAGAGGGTATTTATGGGACAGACGCCATGTTTTAGGGTCGTTTTACAGCCACATGCTGGCCCTCCTGGCCGACAGGTATGCGTTAGAGTGCTACCTCGTGGTCCTCCGTTCCGGAGGCCGCGTCGCTGCGGCGCATGGGTGGGCCCAGAAGGTTGTCTGGGGCCTACCACAGCAGCCGAGGAATGGTCCTGAGCTGTCTATCCAGAGTGAAGAAGCTGGACAACCGAGGAGATCCCAGGGGAGGACCCGTCATGGAAGGATCATGCAGAGTGCTGGTCTGGAGAGGGGCCTGGTGACTCGGTTGGAGGACGTATCCTAAGGTAACTTTACAGCATAGTGTTGCCGGGTTTGGCTTAAAGGTTCAAGCACTGTGACTGACATTCACCGCAAAACCAATACATCCTGTGGCAGAGGATCGTATTGCATCCCAAGCAAGTCTGTGGCAGAGACTTTTGTTCGTGCTACGTACTGGCTGCTAGGCAAGTGAGAGAGGCCTATCCAGGCGAGCAAAGAGTGTGTCCCACAAGGGGAGCGCATTATACTGTACTATTCAACTCTAATGGACATTTGTAACGAATCCTACAGAAAGGGTATTTGAGCTTTCCCTGCAGTTTCCCTTCTGCCTCTTTCCTGCTACTTCCTTCGTTAATTGTTCAATAAAACATTGAAAATGTACTCACGTGTTGGTGCTTGTATCGTCCGGAGGTAAACTCAACGGAACCCTAGACCCGGTGCCGGTGAAACAGAGGGAAGGAGAGTGAAGGTAACAAGCCCACTTAAACCAGCAGCTCTGCCGAGAGTTATTGCTACATAATAATATTATATGTTTATTTCATTTGGTCATTAAGACACTGTAAAGTTATGTAGTATACACGGTACTTGCACCAACACCCGTATATTCATCAATTAATTTATGTATTAGGACAGTTTTCAAACATGGATATAGAACGGCGCAATATCTACTTTATTTGCTGAGAGGTAATGACTTGGTATAGCAGGGGCAGACTGAAGTGAGTAAGGAGGAGGGGGAGGGACAGATTTGTGCCCCTTTTGTGTGGCTTTTAGGTGCTCTTGCCAATGGGCTGAGTGATTGGACTTTAATGCCTTGTTAAGCATGTGGTACCCAAATGGTTGGTGTTTTTGCCACGTTTGATGTGCCTGAGACACAGTTTGCAGATAGCAACAGTGCAATCTGCTGCAGATGTGCTGAAAAAGGCCCAGACAGCTGAGCTTTGGGGAGTGGGCCAGGAGATAACAGCTGCAGAATGTGATGGAATAGGGTGGCTGCTCTCTACTCTTTCTTGATGTCAGCCTCCTTGGGGTTGTGCTGCCTCACCTTCAGTTTCCTCCTCTGCTCTATCTGGCACCCAAGTCGCATCAGTGACCTCATCATCATCCTCTCCATCTCCTCCATCTTTATCATTACCACTGGAGACAACTTGGCAATATGCTGCAGCTTGGGGAACATAAATGCCATTTTGTCTACCAGTGTTCCTCTCTCAGGCTCTAGGCTCATGTTCCTGTCATCCTCAACCTCAGGACCAAGATCTGAATCCAGTAATGGCTGGGCATTATTAAGGAACAAGTGGCTGATGCTGTGGTCAAATGACTCAGCTGACTCCTTAATGGCTGATGTTGGGGCTATGGCAGGAATAGATGTTGACAGGGAGGCGGGTTTATCCACTCTGGCAACTGCCAGTCTACCACCTCCTCTGCATGCCATGGCTGGATAGCATGGGCAAATTCTCTAAACAGAGGATATGATGCCCCGCCTTAGGACTGACCACCACGTCCACCTTTGCCTGTGGGCACATTTGTTGCTGGCCCCCTTACAGTGCCATGGGAATGTCTACCACTCCTTGTTGTCCTCCCAGACATTATTGGGAGGAAGGGGGTGGTGCTTATAAGCAAATATAAAGAAGAAGTTGAAATCTGTACGTAGATGCACTTTAATCAATGTAAAGAGGTGTTTGTTGCACTTTAATTTGAGTACTCACACTACACAGACACACTCCACAGATACACTATAATATACTGTAATATAATGCGACAAATGTACAATGATGCACAGAACTATATGGTGTTAAACTGGCAGTAACGCACACATAACTATATGGCGCTAAACTGTTAGTAATGCACACAGAACTACATGGCGTTAAACTGGCAGTAACGCACACAGAACTATATGACGTTAAACTGGCAGTAATGCACACAGAACTATATGGCGTTAAACTGGCAGTAACGCACACAGAACTATATGACATTAAACTGGCAGTAACACACACAAAACTATATGTAGCGTTAAACTGTCAGTAACGCACACAAAACTATATGGCATTATACTGGCAGTAACGTACACAGAACTATATGGCATTACACTGGCAGTAACGCACAAAAAACTATATGGCGTTAAACTGGCGGTAACGCACACAAAACGATATGGTGTTAAACTGGCAGTAACGCACAAAGAACTATATGGCATTAAACTGGCAGTAACACACACAAAACTATATGTAGCATTAAACTGTAAGTAACGCACACAAAACTATATGGCATTAAACTGGCAGTAATTCACACAGAACTATATGGCGTTAAACTGGCAGTAACACAGACAGAACTATATGGCGTTAAACAGGCAGTGATGCACACAGAAGTAAATGGCGTTAAATTGGCAGTAACGCACACAAAACCATATGGCGTTAAACTGGCAGTGACGCACACAGAACTATATGGTGTTAAACTCGCAGTAACGCACACAGAAGTAAATGGCGTTAAACTGGCAGTAATGCACACAGAACTATATGGCATTAAACTGTCAGTAACACACACAAAACTATATGCCGTAAACTGACAGTAACACACACAAAACTGTATGGCGTTAAACTGGCAGTAATGCACACAAAACTACATGGCGTTAAACTGGCAGTAACGCACACAGAACTATATAGTGTTAAACTGGCAGTAACGCACACAAAACTATATGATGTTAAACTGGCAGTAATGCACACAGAACTATATGGCGTCAAACTGGCAGTAATGCACACAAAATTATATGGCGTTAAACTGACAGTAATGCACATAAAACTATATGGTGTTAAACTGGCAGTAACGCACACAGAACTATATGGCGTTAAACTGGCAGTAACACACACAGAACTATATAGCATTAAACTGGCAGTGAGGCACACAGAAGTAAATGGCGTTAACTGGCAGTAATGCACACAAAATGATATGGTGTTAAACTGGCAGTAATACACACAAAACTATATGGCTTTAAACTGGCAGTGACGCACACAGAACTATATGGTGTTAAACTGGCAGTAACGCACACAGAAGTAAATGGCGTTAAACTGGCAGTAATACACACAGAACTATATGGCGTTAAACTGGCACTAATGCACACAGAAATAAATGGCAGTAAACTGGCAGTAACACACGTAGAACTATATGGCATTAAACTTCAGTAACGCACACAAAACTATATGGTGTTAAACTGACAGTAACGCACACAGAACTATATGGCGTTAAACTGGCAGCGATGCACACATAAGTAAATGGCATTAAACTGACAGTAACGCACACAAAACGATATGGCCTTAAACTGTCAGTAACGCACACAAAACTATATGGCGTTAAACTGGCAGTAACGCACACAGAACTATATGGTGTTAAACTGGCAGTAACGCACACAAAAATATATGGCGTTAAACTATCAGTAACACACACAAAACTATATGGCGTTAAACTGGCAGTAACACACACAAAACTATATGGTGGTAAACTGGCAGTAACACACAGAACTATATGGCGTTAAACTGGCAGTAACACACACAAAACTATATGGCATTAAACTGGCAGTGAGGCACACAGAAGTAAATGGCATTAAACTGGCAGTAACGCACACAAAATGATATGGCGTTAAACTGGCAGTAATACACACAAAACCATATGGCGTTAAACTGGCAGTGACGCACACAGAACTATATGGTATTAAACTGGCAGTTACACACACAAAACCATATGTAGAGTTAAACTGTCAGTAACGCACACAAAACTATATGGCGTTAAACTGGCAGTAACACACAGAACTATATGGCGTTAAACTGACAGTACCGCACACAAAACTATATGGCGTTAAACTGGCAGTAACACACACAGAAGTAAATGGTGTTAAACTGGCAATAACGCACACAAAACTATATGGTGTTAAACTGGCAGTAACACACACAAAACTATATGGTGTTAAACTGGCAGTAACGCACACAGAACTATATGGTGTTAAACTGGCAGTAACGCACATAGAACTATATGGTGTTAAACTGGCAGTGACACACACAAAACGATATGGTGTTAAACTGGCAATGACGCACACAGAACTATATGGTGTTAAACTGGCAGTAATGCACACAGAACTATATGGCGTTAAACTGGCAGTAACACACAAAACTATGTGATGTTAAACTGGCAGTAAGGCACACAGAACTATATGGCGTTAATCTGGCAGTAACGCACACAAAACTATATGGCTTTAACTGGCAGTAACGCACACAGAACTATATGGCGTTAAACTGGCAGTAACGCACACAGAAGTAAATGGTGTTAATCTGGCAGTAACACACATAGAACTAATGGCATTAAACTGGCAGTAATGCACACAGAACAATATGCGTTAAACTGGCAGTAACGCAGACAGAAGTAAATGGCATTAAACTGGCAGTAATGCACAAAACTATATGGTGTTAAACTGGCAGTAACGAACACACAGAACTATATGGCGTTAAACTGGCAGTAACGCACACAGAAGTAAATGGCGTTAAACACGCAGTAATGCAATCAAATAGACGGTGTTCAACCGTCACTACACTGACGCTATCTGAACTGTCTCTACTCTAGCTATACAATAACGTAAAGTTTACTGACACGATCTCACTACATTACATTGAAACTATATGAGATGTCCCTACTCTAAACTAATGTATTTATGAATGACACGGTCTCACTACACTACAGTGAAACTATCTGAGCTGTCCCTACCTTAGCTGCACACTATGCAAAGCTGAATGATAGTCCTCCTCACTACACTCACACTATCCCTAGACTGACACTAAACTAATATTCTACACTGACAATTGAAGCAAACTAGCACAGTATAGTACACTAACTAACTAATAGCACTGAACAGAGTTCTATCTCTCTCCATGCTGAAATCACACTGAAAATGGCTGCCATTGAAAGAATACTTTTATACTGTGGGTGGGAATGAGCCATGATTGGATAAAGTCATGATGACAGTGTCCAATCATGACTCTGACAGTGCTCTGTGCCCTGATTGACTAAAGCTTTCACTGCTTCAGCCAATCAGGGCTTGCAATGCACTGTTCAGCGCCGCAATGCGTTTTGGATCAGTTGGGGGGGCAGATCAAATGGTCGAATGACCTGTTTGTTCGGGTTGTTCGCCAAATGACCGAACAGCGAAAGTTCGGCCTGAACTCATGCTCGAGCCGAACCTTTCGCTCATCCCTAGTCTAACCTTGTTCCATTTTTATCAGACTTAAGTCTCATATAATATTGACTCTTTTGTTACCTGAATGTCTAAGTACGTTGTTTATCTGATTCAGTGACTTTGTGGAAAACAATATGTGTAGCGCACAGTGAGAATGCTACATGTGCACCTTGGTGAACAGATTGGCAATATTAGATGTAGTTTTAAGGGCCACAACCTGTCAAAGCATTATGCTAGATGTCATGCAAAAAATCAGGAAGGCACATTATTCTTTGCCATTTAAAAACATGTTCTGCATTAGAGAGAGAGTTTTATTAGGAGGGTTATCTCCAGATCAGAAACTTGCTGGACTTCTAACCTCAGAAATTTTGGGCATAATGTGGATTGGGATGTTAATAGCTGAATAAATAACAATTGAGAATTGTATTAGGATGATCTTTTAGGTATATTCTACTCGTTTTTTTGCATTCCTGTAGATGCTAAAATTGTTGAATTGTGATTTTATTTTGTTGTAGGTATTATACTGTGGTATGTATCTATTTAGGATAATAGCCTGTATAATTTTTTTGTTTTATTTCTTTTTCTTTGGGGCTGCTTTATTTACGCCCTAGGAGTAGTAATGCTAAATGGACATTAGAGGGCATGTGTCCCATTGTCCATTATTCATATTGTGGGAATATCACCAGTCTACAATATGGTGGTGTCTGCTATCTTTAGGTTGTATATATTGAGTAGTGCCTGGCATCCTCCTGTAGCCCATCTCTCTGACGATGCATCTGTGATGAAATGTGTTGGATGAGGCTTACAGGAGTGATGTCATCATGCACCACAAAGTGATCAGATGAGCGGATGGACCTGGAGCAGCCTACAGGAATGCTGTGGGTTTTGGCTTTCATGTGTTGTACAACCAGTTTAGCATCAAGACATTGTGAGTTTACATCCTTTTATGCTTAATAAATGATCTAAATGGTTTTACGCTATGGGAGTACACCTTGTTCTTTACCTTTGTGAGATGCTGTGGAGGCTGAGTCCGGAGCATGGGTGGTCTATTGGCTGAGGGTGGTCGGATTATACCTAAAAGTGCTGTTTGACCATTTGCTGTGTAAGTGATGGTCTATAACAGTGTTTCTCAACCTTTTTTTAGGTCAAGGTAACCTTAAAAATTCCACACAATCCCACAGCACCCCATTCTAAAATTTAAAAGATTAATAGTTTTACATAATGCAGCAACATCCAAATGCGTAGGACACCCAGCATTAGATTAAATTAAAAAAAGAAGCATCGCCACAGGATGCGAAACAGTGGTCAACAGTGCCACGTCCTTAACCACTTCCCATTTGGCCTATAGCAAAATGATGATCAGGCGGTTCAGTCATCTTGACTGGGTGTCATATGACATCCAGCAGGATAAGCTGCAATCGTGCACCCAGGGGGAGCTCAGTGCGGTGATCGGTGGTGTGGTGTGCCAGTCTGACACACTGCATTACCGATCTCGGTAAAGAGCTTCTGACGGAGGCTCTTTACCACGTGATCAGAAGTGTCCAATCACGACTGATCACAGTGTAAACAGGAAGAGCCGTTTATCGGCTTTTCCTCTCTCTCGTCTGACAGACACGAGTAGAGGAGAGCCGATCAGTGGCTCTCCTGACAGGGGGGTCTGTGCTGATTGTTTATCAGCACTGCCCCCCTACGGATGCCCGCCCATGACCCCCAGGGATGCCGCCAGGACCACCAGGGATACTCATAAAGGATGCCCACCAGGTATGCCACCCTGGACCACCAGGGATATGCCAATCAGTGCCCAGGCAGATGCCAATCAGTACCCGTGAGCAATGCCTACCAGTGCCAGTGCCATCAGTGATGCCTATCAGTGCAATCTAGCAGTGCCACCTATCAGTGCCCATCAGTACCCATCAGTCCCACCTATCAGTGCCCATCAGTGCCACCTATCAGTGCCACCCATAAGTACCCATTAGGGATGAGCTTCGTGTTCGAGTCGAACCCATGTATGACTCGAACATCGTCTGTTCGACTGTTCCCCGAATTGCGAACGACATGGGCCGTTCACGCCAAATTCGTGTGACGCGCCAAGGCCCATAATTCACTGCGGCATCACAGTGCATTGCTGGCTGATGATTGGCCAAGCATGCACTATGACCCGCATGCTTGGCCAATCACAGCGCCGTCTGTAGAGAGAGCTGTAATTGGCCAAAGCCAGGGTGGCTTTGGCCAATTATGGCTCAGGGGGTTTAGTACACGCCCCACACTATATAAGGCTGCCTCCAAGGCGGCCCTATGTAGTGTGTTCCGGCGTTGAGAGACAGAGACAGAGAGACAGTGTCATTTGATTTAAGTTAGATAGATTAGGCAGGACAGTCAGTCAGTTAGCTGAACTTACAGTGTATTGTGTATATATATACACCCCAGGTGTTATATATATATATATATATATATATATATATATACACACTGTATTCAGTTTAGCTAGATCCATTCCTGTTATTTTCTTCCTACTGACAGGCAGGCTTGTGTTGTTACAGTATTTACAGCTACCTGAAGAAAATTGCTGGTGTTCTTCTGATCCTATTAGTACCACAGTCAGGCAGCTAGACTATTTACAGTTAGTGTAGTGTGTCCTCCTCACAGTGTTCAGCTAAAGCTACAAGTTAGTGTAGTGCGACCTCTGCACAGTGTTCAGCTAAAGCTACAAGTTAGTGCAGTGCGTCCTCTGAACAGTGTTCAACTAAAGCTACAAGTTAGTGTAGTGCACAGTGTTCAGCTAAAGCTACAAGTTAGTGTAGTGCGTCCTCCTCACAGTGTTCAACTAAAGCTACAAGTTAGTGCAGTGCGACCTCTGCACAGTGTTCAGCTAAAGCTACAAGTTAGTGTAGTGCGTCCTCTGAACAGTGTTCAGCTAAAGCTACAAGTTAGTGTAGTGCACAGTGTTCAGCTAAAGCTACAAGTTATTGTAATGCATCCTCCTCACAGTGTTCAGCTAAAGCTACAAGTTAGTGTAGTGCGTCCTCTGAACAGTGTTCAGCTAAAGCTACCTGTAGAAGGTTGGTGGTGTTTGACTGATCCTATCACTACCGCAGACAGCTACATTATTTTAACGTTGGTGTAGTGCGACCTCTGCACAGTGTTCAGCTAAAGCTATCTGTAGAAGATTGGTGGTGTTTTCCTGATCCTATCACTACCGCAGGCAGCTACATTATTTTAATGTTAGTGTAGTGCGTCCTCTTCACAGTATTCAGCTAAAGCTACAAGTTAGTGTAGTGCGACCTCTGCACAGTGTTCATCTAAAGGCTTAGTGCAGCTACATCTCACTGCAGGCCATTAGTATGTCTGGAAGGCCAACAAGGAGAGGCAGACAATCAAAAGCCAATAAAAGAGGGCAAGCAGGCTCTGTGTCTAGAGGCAACGGTGCTGGTCATGGTGACGGTGCATCCTCATCAGCATGTGGCCGTGGGACACGCTTGGCCTTTTTTTCGGCAGCTGGCCACGTTGAGCCCCAACATGCGGAAGACTTGGTAGAGTGGATGACCAAGCTGTCCTCATCCTCTATCACCCATGCTCAGGGTAATCTGTCTGGCAAAGCAGCTGCCAACGCGGCCTCTTCCCTCGGCTCAATGGCATCAGTGACTCCTTCCCTAACCCCACCATGTCCTCCTGAGGAGTCCCTCGAACTGTTTGACCACAGTGTTGGGTACATGCTCCAGGAGGATGCCCAACGTTTAGAAGGCTCTGATGATGATACTGAGCTAGATGAAGGCAGTAACATGAGCACGGAAAGAGGGGGTGCCCAAGAAGGACAGTAATCTGGCAGTCATGCTCCCCCTGCTGCAGCATACTGCCAGGTTTGCTCCAGTGATGAGGAGGGAGGGGATGATGAGCTCACTGACTCAACATGGGTGCCTGATAGGAGAGAGGAGGAGGAGGCACATCACCAATGAGGCAGGATGCCCTCCAGGGGCCAGCCTAAGGGCAGCACACTGACTACATCACACCGCAAAGCTCCGCATGTACAGGGTGCTGCTGTCTCTGCATGTTATTCTAAAAGTTCTTTGGTGTGGGCCTTTTTTGAGACGAGTGCATCAGATCGCACCGCTGCTATTTGCAACATATGTCTCAAGCGTATCTCGCGTGGCCAAAACATCTCCCGTTTGGGCACCACATGCTTGACCAGACATATGTTGACCTGCCATGCAGTTCGTTGGCAAGCGTATCTAAAAGACCCACACCAAAGAACAAAGAGGACCTCTCCTTGCTCCTCATCAGCTGAGATCTCCATTCCCACTATACCTTCAGTCCTCTCTGAGACCTGCACTGAGAGGAATGAAGGTGTAGAATTAGGTGTGTCACAGCCAAGTACTTGTGGGCAATCTGCTTTCGGTACACCGACGTCAGATTGTACCAGGCAAATTTCCCTGCCCCAGCTGCTGCACCGCCGAAAGAAGTTCGCTCCCAGCCATCCACATGCCCAGCGGTTGAATGCTAGCTTGGCAAAATTGCTAGCACTTCAACTGCTACCTTTTCAGTTGGTAGACTCTGCCCTCTTCTGTGAGTTTGTGGAATGTGCGGTTCCTCAGTGGCAGGTACCCAAACGCCACTTTTTCTCACGGATGGCGATTCCAGCTCTCTACCGGCATGTGGAAGGCAATGTCCATGCCTCGCTAGACAGGGCGGTCAGTGGTAAGGTGCATATTACTGCTGACTCATGGTCCAGCAGGCATGGACAGGGACATTACCTAAGTTTCATGGCGCATTGGGTGACTCTGCTGGCAGCTGGGAAGGATGCAGGACAAGGTGCAGTAGTGTTGGAGGTTGTCCACCACCACACCTCCAAAATGCTACTACTAATCATTCTGACACACCTCTCTCCTCCACCCCCTCCTCTTCTTCTTCCTCCATGGCCTCTTCCTGTGCTTTGTCCTCAGAACCAGCAGTGCTCCGTAGGCGTTCAAGGGGCTACTCAAGTATGCAGGTCAAAAGATGCCATGCAGTGCTTGAGCTGGTGTGCTTGGGGGACAGGAGCCACACTGGGACAGAGGTTCTGTCAGCTCTGCAGGGGCAGGATCAGAGGTGGTTGACGCCACACCAACTGAAGGCAGGAATGGTGGTTTGCGACAATGGCACCAACCTCCTCTCCGCCCTCCGACAGGGACAACTGACCCATGTGCCCTGTTTGGCTCACGTCCTTAACTTGGTGGTGCAGCATTTCTTGGGCAGGTACCCGGGCTTACAGGATGTCCTGAGGCAGGCCAGGAAAGTCTGTGTGCATTTCCGCTGGTCATATAATGCCAGTGCTCTGCTGGCAGACCTCCAAAAGGAATTTAACCTGCCCAAGAACCGCCTAATCTGTGACATGCCCACCAGGTGGAACACAAGGTTGGCCATGCTGCAGTGGCTGCACACGCAGCAAAGGGCCATCAATGAGTACCTGTGCGACTATGGCACTAGGACAGGGTCAGGGGAGCTTGTTTTTTTTCCCCACGCCAGTGGGCCATGATCAGGGATGCATGCACTGTTCTGTCACCATTTGAGGAGGCCACGAGGATGGTGAGCAGTGACAGTGCATGCATCAGTGACACTGTCCCCCTTGTCCACCTGTTGGCGCACACGCTGCATGGAATAATGGACAGGGCACTTGAGGCAGAACAGAGGCAGGAAGAGGAGGACTTCCTTAGCTCTCAAGGCCCCCTTTATCCGGACAGTGTTCCTGCGTACCCGCTGATCACACAGGAAGAGGATGAGGAGGAGGAGGATTGTGTCAGTATGGAGGTGGAGCCTGGCATTCAGCATCAGCAGCAGTCTTTAAGGGATAATTTACAGTCCCAAGAAACACATGGACTTGTACGTGGCTGAGAGGAGGTGGCTGCGGATCATGTCGTCCTTAGTGACCCAGAGGACTCCAGACCAAATGCCTCAGCAAACCTATGCTGCATGGCCTCCCTGATCCTGCAAAGCCTGCGGAAGGATCCTCGTATTCGTGGTATCAAGGAGAAAGAACAATACTGGCTGGCAACCCTTCTTGATTCACGTTACAAGGGCAAGGTTGCGGACCTTATCTTGCCGTCGCAGAGGGAGCAGAGGATGAAAAATCTTCAGGAGGCCTTGCAGAAAGGTCTGTGCAACGCGTTCCCAGAGACTGGGAGGTTACAAACTCCTGTTTCTGGACAACGTGTTGCTGAGGCTTCGGTCAGTCAAAGAAGGAGCGGTGGAGAAGGTGGCCGTCTGACCGATGCGTTCAGACAATTTTTTAGTCCGCAGCCCCAAGGTATGATCGGTTCCAGCAACCATCACCAGGGTCTGTTTTACATGGTGCGGGAATACCTAGGGGCAAGATCTGACTTGGACACCTTTCCCACCGAAAATCCTCTGCGTTACTGGATCTTGAGGATGGATCACTGGCCAGAGCTTGCACAGTATGCAATTGAGCTACTGGCCTATCCTGCATCCAGTGTTCTTTCAGAACGCACATTCAGTGCTGCTGGAGGCTTTGTAACCGATCACAGTTGAGTAATTATTCTCTTCCTCCTCAATGATCATGATGATAGCTTGTAAGAACATTTTTGGTTCTGGACGCCACCAGTCCCGCCACCAGTGCCTAAGGCCCAATTTTTCAGCCCCTCTTTTAACAGGGGCATGTAATTACAATTTTACATGTAATTCTTTGCAGCAGGGCTAGTTCCTGTGCTTCAAATAGAGTATCTGTGAGGGGTTGCAGTGTTGTGGCACCAGCACCAGTGCCTAAGGCCCAATTTTTCATCCCCTGTTTAACAGGGGAGTGTAATTACAATTTTTGATACAATTCTTTGCAGCAGGGCTAGTTCCTGTGCTCCAACTAGAGTATCTGTGAGGGGTTGCAGTGTTGTGGCACCAGCACCAGTGCCTAAGGCCCAATTTTTCAGCCCCTGTTTAACAGGGGCGTGTAATTACAATTTTTGATGCAATTCTTTGCAGCAGGGCTAGTTCCTGTGCTCCAACTAGAGTATCTGTGAGGGGTTCCAGTGTTGTGGCACCAGCACCACCACCACCAGCAAAGGCCCAATTTTTCTGCCCCTGTTCAACAGGGGCATGTAATTACAATTCTTGATCTAATAGTTCACAGCAGGGCCCTGTGAGGGCTTACAGTGTTGTGTCCACAACACCTAAGGCCCAAATTTCTGCTGAGTATATAGGGCAGGCCCCTACTTTCAAACATCCAACTTACAAACAACTCCTACTTGCAAACGGAAGGAGACAACAGGAAGTGAGATGAAATCTACCCCTAGGAAGGGAAATTATCTCCTGTAAGAGTTAATATGGGAAAAACTTTTCTCCTTTCCACTGATGCTTTATCACCAATCCTTGTTTCACAAAAAAAAAACAAAATTTTCAAAAAACATTTGTCATTGGGACAAAAAGTGAGGTGAAATCTTCTGAAGAGGAGCACAGACAGCAAAACAAATGTCACAGGGGTGATAACCCTTCCCTAGGTTTTCCAAAAAGCTTAAAATAGATTTTTTGCCTGGAGCTAAACACGTTAAAAATGTACCAGTTCAAAATTACAAACAGATTCTACTTAACAACAAACCTACAGTCCCTGTCTTGTTTGCACCGCCTGTATACTGCTGTTCAGAGTATATAGGGACTGGGGGCCCCACACCTTTCCTTTTTTAATTTGGGTGCGGGGTTCTCCTTAATATCCATACAAGACCCATAGGGCCTGGTAATGGACTGGGGGGTACCAATGCCGTTTGTCTCACTGATTTTCATCCATATTGCCGACATTACATTAAAGCCGCAAGTAGTTTTAAATGACTTTTTTTCCTTTAAAAATGACATTTTGTGCAGGGACTGTTCTAAGCACGAGAAACACACGCCACTTTACAGGTATACTATAGACACCCCCCAGGTATGATATTTAAAGGAATTTTTCACTTTTTTTTTTTTTTTACTTTAAGCATCATTAAAATCACTGCTCCCGAAAAAACGGCCATTTTTAAAAGTTTTTTTTGCATTGATACATGTCCCCTGGGTCCCCAAACCCTTTTTAGGACAATACCATGCAAATTAGCCTTTAAAATTAGCACTTTTGATTTCGAACGTTCGAGTCCCATAGATGTCAATGGGGTTCTAACGTTCGTGCAAATTTTCGGTCCGTTCGCAAGTTCTGGTGCGAACCGCACCGGGGGGTGTTCGGCTCATCCCTAGTACCCATCAGTGCAGCCTTTCAGTGCCCATCAGTGTCGCCTATAAATGCCAATCAGTGCTGCATATCAGTGACACCTATCAGTGCCCATCAGTGCTGCCTATCAGTGCCCATCGTCAGTGCCCATCAGTGCCACCTCATTGGTGCTGCCTTATCAGTGCCCGTCAGTGCAGACTCATCAGTGCCCATCAGTGAAGGAGAAAACTTACTTATTTACAAAATTGTATAACAGAAACAAGGAAAAACTTTTTTTTTTCAAAATCTTCTGTGTATTTTTAATTGTTTAGCAAAAAATAAAAACTGCAGAGGTGATCAAATACCACCAAAAGAAAGCTCTATTTGTGGGAACAAAATGATAAAAATTTTGTTTGGGTAAAGTGTAGTACGACGGTGCAATTATCATTTAAATGTGACAGCCTGAAAGCTGAAAATTGGCTTGGGCAGGAAGGGGGGGAAGTGCCTGGTATTGAACTGGTTAATTGGAAATATAATGGAGTGAGTGAACTTTAGATGGACTTTTTAGGCACCACATAATACACAATATTAAAATATAGTCATTTATTGATACAAAGTTAAAAAACCAACAGACAACTGTGCAATTAAAATCCTCTATCCTCTGGCTCATGCTCCTTGAGCATTGTAGTACTCCCCGGAACCCAAAACTACCATCTATAGTACCTACCTGAAGCTTCTGAAGAAGCGCGTCAACACGAAACATGTAGAGCATTGAGCCTTCAAGCTCTTTTACCTGTGACATCAACCCACACCAGGCCTCTAAGTGCTATACATGATCATATGGTTATAGGTCAAGTTACATTATGGCCTATGAGTAATGGTGGGGATGTTCTTATGTGGTAGTTTGTCTAGCGTATGTTGCTAGAAATTTTAATTGCACTGTTATCTGTTGTTTTTTGACTTTGTATCAATAATTTACTATATTTTAATATTGTGTATATTGTGGTGCCTAAAAAGTCCATCTAGAGTTCACTCATTCCATTATACACCCTGCATTAGAGGTGATTGATTTCATCTTCCAAAGCAAATACACCTTGTATACTGGCACTGATTAGTATTCCAATGTTTCTCTTCCCCCTCACTCAGCTAATGTGACCCCAGTGTTGAAGAAAAGGGGAAGAGGAGGGACAAACAAGGATGCTGTGCAGGTACCAGACATCCTCCTTATCAACCAATTACATCATTGGTTGTTAGGATACTGGTGACTAGCTAGGAGGTTGTAATGGTGCACAATGAAAACCTGTGGCTTTATGTAACTAATAGGTAGGATTGAGCCACCTGCTGGCTTGTATACAATATTTGAGCAATTTTTAAGCATTTTGCCAAGGCACCCCTGAAGACACCTGAAGGCGCCCTGGTTGAAAAAGGCTAGTCTATAATATCTGGTAAGCTGCTGAATATTTCTTCACTTTCTCACTGGTGAATACGGCAATGGTTTACACACTGAGTGATTGCAAGAAGATTTCTCAGCACTGCATTACTTCTTGAGGATTCATGTTTTTGATTTTGCTGGATTTTTCTCAAATATTTGTTTATATTTAGGCATAAACACTTTAGCACATGGTTTATGCGTTATGCTATATTGGTCTTTTAGGACTGGATTTACACATTGACCATTATTTATTTAATTTCGTTATTTTGTTTAATATTTTGTTCATGATATATGTGATTATGTATGTTATTCACATTGGGGTTTATCGCTGCACTGTTTTATATTATTGTATATTTTGGGCTTAGTATCACAAGCTTTGATGCGAGCAGCTGTGTTATTGGGGGGTTACACCTAAGCACAGAGATTTCTTATTTTATACAAATATGACCCCGCCTGTCATATCCCAGACACTGAGCCATCCTAGACTGATAGCTAAGTGACCTATGGATATATCTGTTTCCAATACAACTTTGGTTAAAAATGGCATGTTATATAGTCTTTGAAATGTACTGGAAACAGGTAGGCAAAGGATGTACCTTACGACTTCCATTACCCTTTCATATTCCTTAAATCGCAAGCCCTTTTTGCATTTTTCTTATTATGCTTGTTAACTAATCATCCACTATCAGAAATCTATGATGCTTGCAGCGACATATCTCTAGTGGTTCATTAGATATATACCCATAGCAAAATAGTTAGTAACCTACCCCTGTGTATGAATCATTAAGAGCTATTCTCTAAGCTGCTGACTTTATTACAGCTGCAGCTATGGAAATCATCACCAAGTCAAGAGAACTATAAATAATCAGGATGAGTTCAAAGTGTCTTATGTTATTCATTTATTGACTGTATGGTAATGTGAGTTTTAGGGCTTGTTCACACCATACCTGTTGAGCTGCACTGACCTGCATACAGTAGATCTAAGCAGGATCAACACAGGGGCAAGTAGCAAAGAACTGTTGCTTCTAGTGGTGTTGCATTGTGCGGTGGTGGCACATTTTTAGGCAGTGCAAATCACCTCACAAAAGGTGCATAAAGCTGAATAAAGTGTAATTGTGGTGATGACCATTGTCACAGAGAAAGGAAGTGAGGCGAAATACAAAATTGAGTTATCCTCAGAATATGAGGTTTGTGGAAATACTTCAAATGAGGGCACCTATTCCAGGGACAGCTGTCTAAGAGAGAAATTTTTACCTCCCTTTTGGAGAACTTCCTGTTGAGTCCTGCCACTATGAAAATGTAGGGAAAAATGACACAGGATTAGCATTAAGGCTTAATGCGAGGTTCCAGACTATCGTTTCAGAGCATAGAGAGCTGTGTTTTTGGCTTTCCCTGGATTCTGTAAATCTGGATTGGAGCCTAGAGCTTGAAGGCAATGCTGTATCCTGGCCTAGACCGACAAGGCCCAGGCCTAGGGCAGCACTTTGCATGGGGGCAGCACTGAAAGAGTCCCCGCTGTTAGTGTAGTGATAGTCTTATGGAGCGGACTGGGCTGAGTGGCAAATTAGTCTAGCGTCCCCATAAAGCGGCCGCACTGCTTCTGGTACGTGGTCGGCTGGCATTCCGCAACTGTGGGGGGGGGGGCGCATCTAATTTTGACTGTCCTATCATCCTGGACCACAAATCTTCCTCATTGTGCTATGTTTTCGGCTGCACTATTGGAATGGTTATATCTTTTTAGTCCTCTCCATCAAATTATAAGAAATTTATGCTTAAAGTAGAACTATAGGCAACACTTTTTTTTTCCATTTTGGATTGAATAAGAGAGGGTTATAACCCCTGTCAGTTTATTTTTTACCATCCCTGTCCCATTGCAGAGATTTCCCTTCACTTCCTGCCCCATAGCCAAACAGGAAGTGGGAGGAAATCTATGCAAATTAAGCGAATCCATTGCCCCCCAGGCCCTCAGAACTAGTGTCCTCATTTCAGGGCAGGTCTTAAACAGCAAGGGGTGTGGCCGTGACAGGAAGGGGTGGGTCATATTTAAATTAAAGGGTGCACAAGTTTAGTCAGGCCTAGGGCAGCACAACATCTAAATATACTATTGCTTGAAGGTTCCAAAGTGTCTTGGGTGGGACAGAACCTTCAATCCTTTGTTCGGATTGTACTGGCTGCAGCCTATGTGAGTGCACAGGGTTGTCATACACTCAAACCTAAGGATAGCTCAGGGCTTCCAGTTTGGTGACAGCTCCCATCTTGGAGGTTTCACCCAGGGATCAGAGGTGCCCAGCCAGGAGTCAAGAGACCGGAGGTTTCAAATAGGGGTCAGAAGTGCCCCAGCCAAGAGAGAGGAGGTCTTGTCCCAGTAGTTACGTCAGCTAATATTGGGGTGTCAGGAGAACCCCTATTCAGAGGCCAGGTCTGTACAGCAGTGTAAAATGACTAAAGGCTGGGCAAGCCAAGAGAACCAGACCAGCTGGACAATACAGTCAGAGGGACTGGTAAGAAGAGCAGTGGTGTTGCTGATATGGGAGTCAGGTGACTTGTTATTTTCAATTGACTGTTCATGTTGATGTGAAGAATCCCTTTGTGAGCAACAGATGTCTATGTGAACTTTCCATTTTGTTTAATACAGTTGTGCTCATAAGTTTACCCTGGCAGAATTTATGATTTCTTGGGCATTTTTCAGAGAATATGAATGATAACACAAAAACTTTTCTTTCACTCATGGTTAGTGTTTGGCTGGATCCATTTATTATCAATCAACTGTGTTTACTCTTTTTATATCATAATGACAACAGAAACTACCCAAATGACCCCGATCAAAAGTTTACATACCCTTGTGATTTTGGCCTGATAACATGCACACAAGTGGACACAAAGGGGTTTGAATGGCTATTAAAGGTAACCATCCTCACCTGTGACCTGTTTGCTTGTAATTAGTGTGTGTATAAAAAGTCAATGAGTTTCTGGACTCCTGACAGACCCTTGCATCTTTCATCCAGTGCTGTACTGACGTTTCTGGATTCTGAGTCATGAGGAAAACAAAAGAATTGTCAAAGGATCTGCGGGAAAAGGATACAAAAAGATATCCAAGTAATTGAGAATGCCAATCAGCAGTGTTCAAACTCTAATCAAGAAGTGGAAAATGAGGGGTTCTGTTAAAACCAAACCATGGTCAGGTAGACCAAATAAAATTTCAGCCACAACTGCCAGTAAAATTGTTGGGGATGCAAAGAAAACCCCACAAATAACTTTAGGTGAAATACAGGACTCTCTGAAAACATGTGGTGTGGCTGTTTCAAGATGCACAATAAGAAGGCACTTGAAGAAAGATGGGCTGCATGGTCGAGTCACAGGAAGAAAGCCATTACTACACAAATGCCACAAAGTATCCCGCTTACAATACGCCAAACAGCACAGAGACAAGCCTAAAACCTTCTGCCACAAAGTCATTTGGAGTGATGAGACCAAAATTGATCTTTTTGTCCACAACTATAAACACTACATTTGGAGAGTCAAGAAAGCCTATGATGAGAGGTACACTATTCCTACTGTGAAACACAGAGGTGGATAGCTGATGTTTTGGGGATGTGTGAGCTACAAAAGGCACAGGAAATTTGGTCACAATTGATGGTAAGATGAATGCAGTATGTTATCAAAAAATACTTGAGGAACTTTTTATTCATCAGCCAGGAAGCTGCGCATGGGACGTACTTGGACATTCCAAAGTGACAATGACCCAAAACACAAGGCCAAGTCCACCTGTCATTGGCTACAGCAGAATAAAGTGAAGGTTCTGGAGTGGCCATCTCAGTCTCCTGACCTCAATATCATTGAGCCACTCTGGGGAGATCTCAAACGTGCCGTTCATGCATTACAGCCCAAGAATTTACAGGAACTGGAGGCTTTCTACCAAGAGGAATCATCTGAGAAGATAAAGAGCCTCATCCACAAATACTACAAAAGACTTCAAGGTGTCATTGATGTTAAAGGGGGCAATACGCAATACACGGTATTAAGGACTGGGGTATGTAAATTTTCGATCAGTGACATTTAGGTCGCTTCTGTTGTGATTATGATATAAAAAGAGTAAACACAGATGATTGATAATAAATGGCTTCAGCCAAACACTAACCATAAGTGAGAGAAAAGTTTTTGTGTTATCATTCATATTCTCTGAGAAATGGCCAAGAAATCAGAAAATCTGCCAGGGTATGTAAACTTATGAGCACAACTGTAAAAGTGGGCTGCTACGCCCTAAAATACAGTTTGATCTGGAACAACTCAATGGAAAAGCACCTATCACATGAGCATAATCAGCCCAATGCTACAAAAACATTTTTTCTCTCTTTGCAAGGTAAAAATGATGCAAATGAGAGATTTTCACAATAGGGACATCGTTTTGTTCTGCAAAATATTATGAATTAATAAAATGTTTTCTTTTGAGTTTTCAAGAAGTCTGTCCTGTTTGTACATAAATCTTAAAAGGTATATATAAAAATATTGAAACAGAAAAGAGAATTTGTCCCTTCTCCTTCTCTATGGGATAGTTTCTATCATACTGTTCTCTCTTTCCCTCAGCTGACAGGCATACCCCATGATATCAGACACCTGTGGTGTCACAAGCTAAGTTGTAGGACGCCCTTTGTGTCTTGTCCTGGGTTGTGGATGTGCTTGGTTTTTTGGTGACAGCATCGGCTCATAGATCTGAACCCTGCCGGCAAACCATTCCGCCCCATTTCCTCTTGAAGCTGGATGCTACTCGATGTTGGCTTAGGAGCAACATGGTTAGAATATTCCTGTATTAATTATATTGTGATCTCTATGCTATGTGAATATATTTAAATATTATATCATGTTTGGTTCTTACTGTGTTGTTTATTCTGCTTTTTCTTTACAAAATGTTTTTAGATAAGCACACACCTCACCATCAGCCCCTGAAGAAGAGGTCTCAACATTTATAAACCTCGAAACGCGTCGGGCCTTGTTGTACAGCTTTTTCGCTGAAACAGCTCATGTGGGGTTAAGTGTATCATTGTGCTTAGTCATGTATACTCCTTGTGTTACCACCATCTGAAATTGTTGGCATCCACCTCCTTTTTATCATTACGTGTCATGTTTTAACGTTTTGATAAATAAGATTATATTATATATTTTTTGATACATTGTTTCAAGACTCTTGCCTTATAAAGTCCCACTAAGAGGAAAATTTCCCATTGTGTATTATATAGGAGGAAGCCAACAGCAAAGGAAAAAAAAAGGTAAAGGAGAACTCCAGGAATTTTTAGGATCCCCCCTCTCCTGTGTACAGTATAACAAAATGCAAATCTTCATTTACCTTGCCCATGCTCCAACATTGTCCCCAAATAAATACTTGATTCAGTGCCAGTAGTCTTCTTCATGGAAGAAAGACAATCTGTCATTCTGCCTGTTTTCTGTGAGCCCGGCCTGTTATTTGCATGCACCCCAGGAGGTGCATCATTATGCAGGCTGGGCTTACATTACTTCAGGGTTAAGCAGTGCTCAAAGGCAGACTGAGAGAGAGAGAGATGAGCTCATTATGTGTCGCTTCTCCTTTTACTGTTCTGGGCTCAAAGGAAGTAGGTTGATTGATGCTGGTTATTAGACTGGGAACATCTAGCAGCGGAAAAATTGTACTGTGAGAAAAAAATTTGATATCAGCTAAATATTGTAGACAAAGCTGGTTTTTTTTGTTTTATCTTTTAATGAGCTATTGATTTTGATCTGATTTGTTCTGATTTAACATATATTTTTCTACAGGGTATAGTAGTTACACAGCAAATCATCATGGTCTTCTCAATTTTAGGTCTCATCAGTTTGTTCTGGGCAAGGAGGATGACAATGTAGAAACGGGCAAAATTTTCTATTGAAAGCATACCTCCACTGCATGAAAAATAGAGAATATAGAATTCAGCTTTCCACACAGGGCCGAGAGGTCCATAAATATGGAAAGAAAAGTATTTTTTGAAAATATGATATACTCATAAACAACTTCTAAAAGCATGCAGCTACAGAACAGGAATGCCTAATGGGCTAAAGGAAGAACCAGTCATTGAGGTTTACAAACTATCAAATACACTTGTAGAGAGCTATTCACTGAAAATCTATATCTGTTTATGAGAAAATAAATAAACCAGTTGTGTCAACATCAAATAAGACTTTTGATCTTAAAGGCATGATGGGAAAGCCCACAAATTAAGAGAATAGGCCACCCAAAATCTATTCTTATTTTACTATATAATCCTGATAAAGGATCCACTGACAGGGAACATCAACTTAACAGAAGGGCAACGTGAAGTTTTAGAAAATCTCAAAGACCTGATAAGGGGCCCAAGCAAAAAAGAGAATAGAAAATATTTTTCTTGAATATACTATATAATTAGTTAAAAAAACGTGAAACCTTCACAGAATGTAGTTATGTGACAGAAAATCAGTCTTTACTTCTAACCTTGAAGATTTGATGGTCACATAAATTTGGAAATGTGCAAGAAGAAATCTGTAATTAGAATATATTCCGTCAAAAAAGATCCATTCAAGGTAGCACTGATGCAAGTATTCTGCAAAGCTAGGAGAAAAATCTTTTTCCAACCTTGGGCATTTTTTTAATATTCCACTGATATAAGATGTAAAAGAAAAAGGGAGCATGATTTAGTTTCCTCAAATGCAGCAAAGCACCAAGGTTTTTTGTGATTCACACTGCCAAGATGAAGAAATTCTGCGAGCAGTGCTGAAAAACAGCTTGAATTTTAGTGCTTTTGTCTTCCTCATCACAATTTTGATCAACAGTAATACCTCTTTTTGCTGTTGGTGGATCAAAATATTTATTGCAGAACAAGGTAACATTTAATGTCATTTCTGTTTGTCACCATGTTTGTCACTTGTCTTTAGTATTTGTAGAATACATTCATTTTCTAATCCCCCGTCTTTTCTCCAACATCAGGGACTAATAGGCTAAACCTGTTAAAAAGCATCTGAATGTCCGAGAACTACGAGGGAGGAGCTGGATGTGGGCGAGGTCGCGCTGCCGTTGCTGAGCCCGGGATGCTCGGCGTCCCTCTAGCCGTGATGCACGCCAGGGTTCGCTCACGGCCCTCACGCTAGCCCTCTGCCGCCCCCCCCCCCCAGAGTGCCGCTCTCGGTCCCCGCTGTCCCTCCACTCTGCATATCAGCCCCGTGTTTTGGCTGCAGAGGGAGGAGGCGGTGGGAACGGTGTGCCCGAGCCCGCAGCTGTAAGCGGTCGTTGCAGTCGGGAGTTTCGTCGGGTACGCCGAGCCTTCCCCAACGTGAGCCGGTGCTTGTAAGCAGGGAGAGGAGAGGAGGGAAGAAAAGCATGAATCTGCACATAGCAGAGGTGACCGTCCTCTAGGAGCCGAAGACAGAAAGCTACAGAAGCTGGAAGGGAGATCCAAGGACGCAAGGAATAGGTGAAAGCCCCAGGAGCTCAATAGGAGAGGTGCAGGTGTCACACTGTGGGTAAGATTTTGATCTGACTTAACCTGGAAAGAAGGGTAAGTGACTGCTAGGATACTTCTAAAAGCTACATGGAATTCATCTCACACATGACTGCTTTTTTGCTATATCAGCATACTTTACTATAACTTAATTAGACCAATAATCAAGTGAGGAGATTAATTAGGTAATCTGGTATTATTTGCAATATCTGGTAATACGGTACGATACTGATGGTGGACTGTTTACAAGGAATATGTACTAGTGGATTACGCGAATAGCTATGTGATATATTTTACCAGGTGGCCTTGAGGGAACTGTAGCCACCTTAGTTCTAGGGGAAACAGCCAGAAACAGATTACACAGCATTCCTGTAGTAAAAGATTCATAAAAGCCATTTAAAACCTATTAGCAGAAAGAACAAGGGGTCCATTAACCGGCGGGTGTAGAGGGACTTGTGAAGGGGCAAAGTGTACCACGTAATTATCGGCCGTCCTCTTCCTCTTTCTCTTTACTTCCTTTCCTTCCCAAGTGACGAGAGGAAGGGAAAAATGAGAGGTAGATCAACAAAAGGAGCAACCGCCAACCCGCCTAGAACAAGCGCTAGTCCAGGAACCATCAGGAAATATATGGTGAATGATTGCAGTAAAGAAAGCCCGGGTAAATCAACAGGCGCTAAAAATAAAACCCCAGATCGTCCACCTAAAATTGGGACAAAAAGACAATTGGCCGACACTGAAATACGACCTTCTGGTAGTGAGGTAAAGGCAGAAATGCCAGTGGAAACCCAACAGGAAAAGCAACCCCCCACTAAGGGAGAAATCGCAGAAATGTTCGCCAAACTGGAGGCTTCGATCAAAGAGGAGATTAGTATCCTGCACGAGAATATGAGCCACATTTTAACAAGAGTGGAGGAAGTAGAAACTACAGTGGACAAGCAAGGGGCGGAAATTAAAGGTTTGAAGCACCAGATGGAAGTATTGCAGATCGAACAGAGAAATATAAGGTATAAATTGGAAGACCAAGAGAACCGTAGCAGAAGGAAAAAACCTCCGGATTAGAGGCCTCCCGGAAACGCAAGGCGAAAAAGAGAATTTACAGGAAAAAATTGAGGTAATATTCAAAGACCTGATGAATCCTAGCGACGCCAGTGGTAAATTAAAACTTGACAGAGTGCATAGGATCAGAAAGCCAGCGGAAATCAGGGGTGACGTCCCGCGTGACGTCATTGTGCGATTTCATAACTATCTGGACAAAGAGCAGATCAATATTAATTTAAGGAAAAACCCACAAGCGAAGTATGGTGAAACAAGCCTACATATTTTTCAGGACTTGGCTGCAGAGACCCTTTCTAGGAGAAGGATTTTGAAACCATTACTTGCGGTCCTAAAAACGCATGAGGTACAATACTCCTGGGGCTTCCCTGCCTGTTTAATTGGACGTAAGGATGGCCGTATGACGGTGTTGAGATTCCCGGAGGAAACACAAAAATTCTGCCACCGCTTAGAGATCCCACTAACAGAGATCCCAGGTTGGTGGGAGAGATCTGCTAACCAAGAGTCTACAGGGGAATCAACCACATGGAAACCTATACTAACAGCAAAAAGATCATAGGGGTTAAAATGTCCCCGGATTCAAAAGGACTTAATATAGGCATTTTTGTTTTCTGTTTTCTTATTTTTCCTGGCTGACGGGGGGCGGGGGGTGTGCGGCAGGGACGATTGGGACAGGTAAATCTCCAATCCAGTGGGAAGCTTTCGGTTCCGATCAGACCCCACCCTGAGCTCAACCTCTGGGGGGACAACCGGTGGGCCGGGAGGAGTCGGAGGGCCACTGTTTGTGTATTGGGCACATGGGAGGCCTGTTTTTCCCCCCCAATGCACGGGGAAGGGAAGGGGGGAGGGGGGAAGGTGGATGGGTTTTAGGGGGTTGGGTGGGGGGTTGGTGCGATGGGGGGGAGCGGGGGGGGGGGGGGAGGGGGGGTTGAGGGCAAAGGGAGGGGAGTATCAACGAAATGGAGTCATGAGTTTGTACCACACAGAGAAGTACAAAAATGAGAGTAAGTGAGGATGTCTAGCTTAAAAATGATCTCTTATAATGTCAGTGGCTTGAACTCCCCCATAAAACGTGTCAATATCTTATGTGAAGTGAAATTCCTGAAAGCCGAGGTGGCAATGTTGCAAGAGAAAATAGGGGATTGGTGCTGTTCACTGGTAAAACATAATAAATAAACTATAAACAGACTCCTAACACAAGGGAAACATTACACCACAATTCTGGGTGAGTGAAAAGTGCAACACAGTGTAATATAGTATTTGTAAATAAATATACGTGCTAAAAATTGTCACAAAATGTGCAATCTGCCCAAGGTGAAATATTATATAAAATAATGCATGAAATAATAAATAAAACTCCAAGCAATAATATATGTGAATGATCAGTCAGGTGTATAAAAAAATATTATACAGGATCCACAGAAAATATTCAATGAAGGGTATAGGTGAATTATACCCTAGAGAGAGGACAAACACAGTGTTGCCCACTACAAAATGGTGTATATACTAGTGAAGCTGAATGATGTTAGATGAAGAATAAAATAAAAAAAAAGGACTACTAACATATGGTGTGCATAAAAATATTAGTGTTCAAAGAAAATAATGAAAAACATGAAAAAAATGAAAAGGTCCAAGCATCCAAAAAATGCCAAAAAATGCCGTGTATATTAAATATATTGTTCAGTGTACATAAAAAGTTCTTGTGCAGCAAGCTAGTGCATCTTCAAATGGTTCCAGGTAAGTCCTTTCCAATAAATGTATACTGTCCTGTGTGGAGCCCCCTCTAGTGCCCCCACTCACCGGAGCGTCCAACCCCTGCAGGGGTAATGGGCATGTAGATGTAAATCCGATGATCCAAGCGGTCGGTGTCCCCTTCACCACCTGCTTTCCACTTGTGTCACCAGATCGCTTTCAAAAGGCATCCACCCGGACAAAATACCATGTGCAGGGAGAAGAGAAGAGCCTCATAGTGTGATTCCACATATGACTTTATTAAGCTCAAGCTTACAACAAACGAAAAAAATGAAAAAACTAAAAGCTAAAATCAAACAGCACTCTGCCGGCTGGCTCCACTTCAGAAGCCGCAGACAGTGCAGTGTAAGCGGCGTGCGTTCCACAGCCGACTGCCGAAACCGGAAGTGAAAGACACAAACAGAAGGAAAAAAGGACGTATGCGTACCAAGAGGCCACGCCTTACGCGTTTCGTCATCAAGACGTCATCTGAGGCGCAGCCATCTTGGTACACCATACCTCTATAAATACTACACGGAGGCACCACGGAAGCCAATCGGGAAGCGGTGTATGACGAGCACATCCGCCCTGCTGTTGAAAAAATGGGAGGATCGCTGTAGTGTGAAGTGGGAGGATATACTATCACAGCAATCTGATACCCCCTGGTGGAAGTTTAAACAAATTGTACTAGAATCCAGGTGAAATGAGAAAGAGCGCCTCCGTGTGTAACAATAACATAATACCAGCATTTCTGCAGAAACATCCATACTTCAACGAAATATATATATATATATATATATATATATATATATATATATATATATATATATATATATATACAGAAATGCTAAAACCCATGTAGCAGAGAGGAATATACAAAACAAGGGGAAGGCCATATCAATGTGAACAAGGAAATGTCAAATACACAAGATCCTACATGATAAAGATATGATATCGAGACTAGCCTTGTAAAAAAGTTAAAAAATAAAAATACTCGTTGAAGTATGGATGTTTCTGCAGAAATGCTGGTATTATGTTATTGTTACACACGGAGGCGCTCTTTCTCATTTCACCTGGATTCTAGTACAATTTGTTTAAACTTCCACCAGGGGGTATCAGATTGCTGTGATAGTATATCCTCCCACTTCACACTACAGCGATCCTCCCATTTTTTCAACAGCAGGGCGGATGTGCTCGTCATACACCGCTTCCCGATTGGCTTCCGTGGCGCCTCCGTGTAGTATTTATAGACGTATGGTGTACCAAGATGGCCGCGCCTCAGATGACGTCTTGATGACGAAACGCGTAAGGCGTGGCCTCTTGGTACGCATACGTCCTTTTTTCACACAGGACAGTATACATTTATTGGGACGGACTTACCTGGAACCATTTGAAGATGCACTAGCTTGCTGCACAAGAACTTTTTATGTACACTGAACAATATATTTAATATACACTGCATTTTTTGGAATTTTTTGGATGCTTGGACCTTTTCATTTTTTCATGTTTTTCATTATTTTCTTTGAACACTAATATTTTTATGCACACCATATGTTAGTAGTCCTTTTTTTGATTTTATTCTTCATCTAACATCATTCAGCTTCACTAGTATATACACCATTTTGTAGTGGGCAACACTGTGTTTGTCCTCTCTCTAGGGTATAATTCACCTATACCCTTCTTTGAATATTTTCTGTGGATCCTGTATAATATTTTTTTATACACCTGACTGATCATTCACATATATTATTGCTTGGAGTTTTATTTATTATTTCATGCATTATTTTATATAATATTTCACCTTGGGCAGATTGCACATTTTGTGACAATTTTTAGCACGTATATTTATTTACAAATACTATATTACACTGTGTTGCACTTTTCATTCACCCAGAATTGTGGTGTAATGTTTCCCTTGTGTTAGGAGTCTGTTTATAGTTTATTTATTATGTTTTACCAGTGAACAGCGCCAATCCCCTATTTTTTCAGATTTTATAGCAATTGGATCGCACCTTGGTGCTTTCTTTATCTGGGGGGCTGCAGTTCGGTCACAAGCCCGTCCTAAGCGCGGAATACCACTATAAATGTTGCAAGAGACACACTTAAGCGTTAGTAAGATTCAAAAAATCTACTCTAAAGACTTCCCAGTATGGTTTTACGGTGACTCACCGATTAAAGTGGCAAGAGGAGTGGCCATAGGGTTTGACAAGGAGGTCAGGTTTGAGCTGGAGGAGGGACTGGCCGACCCTGATGGTCGGTTTCTCTTCTTAAAAGGTAAAATTAACGGCTCAGAGGAGGTTATGGGGGTGGTTATTGGTAAAATGACGTTTTCTGATCACGCACCGGTGAGTTTACAAATAAAAATAGGGGAACCTCATATACAGGGTATAGGGTGGAGATTGAATGAAGATCTGCTCCAAGATAAAGATATCCTAAAGAGAATCAAGGAAGAACTGGATTTGTACTTTAAAATCAATGTGCCCGGGGAGGTAAATGAGGCTACAGTCGGGGAGGCCCATAAAGCATATATTAGGGTCATTCTAATTATGGTAGGCTCGGAAAAAAAAGAGATTGAAAAAAGAAAGTATGGCCCTGATAAAAGAAATCCAAGAATTAGAACAGCAACACAAATCATCGGGAGGGGTGAGGTTTGGATTAACTTACAAAGAAGAAGAGAAGAGCTGAGGGCTTGCACAGAACAGGAAGTGCGCAAAATGTATAATTTGGTTAAGAAAGAAAGATATATCAACGGTAATAAACCGGGCAAACTCCTAGCCAGGGCCTTGAAAAAAAAGAAAATGACTAACTATATAGAAAAAATAAAGACCAAGTCTGGGGGAATTAAATATAAAACGTGTGACATTGCGAAAGCATTCCAAGAATTTTATGGAGAGTTCAACGCAATAAACTTAAATAACTCACACGAGTCTGATAGATGCAAACGAGAGGACAACAACATTTTTTTAAAAGAGGTTAATTTAACAAAGATCGCGGAAGACGATAAAGCTATTTTAGATGCCCCTATAACTGAACAGGAACTTAAGAAAGCCCTACAGGGTACCCCAAATGGGAAAAGCCCAGGTCCAGATGGGCTGACCGTCCTTTACTATAAAAAAATGACAGGAATCATTGATTCCAATTATGTGTTCATATATGAACGGGATAGGGGAGAACTGGGAGATGAGGAAAGAAGCACTAGAAGCTAGCGTTGCCATCATCTGGAAAGAAGGGAAGGACAATACGTTATGTTCCAGCTATAGGCCCATCTCTCTCCTGAACGTTGACTCAAAGTTATTTGCTAAAATCTTAGCCGACAGGCTGAAAAAGATAATCAATGAGATTATCCATCCAGATCAAGTGGGCTTCGTGCCAGGCAGGGAAGGGAGAGACAATGGCATTAAAACGTTAATGGTGTGAAAATGAAGGATAGGGGAGCTCCAGGTCTACTCCTGTCGATTGACGCTGAAAAAGCCTTCGACAGGGTAGACTGGGGCTTCATGTGGGACACTCTTGAGGAGATTGGTCTAGGTAATAAAATGCGCAGTTGGATAAAGGCCCTATACACTTACCCCACAGCAAGACTAAAGACGAACCATACTCTTTCCGAACCATTCACAATGTATAACGGCACCATACAGGGGTGCCCACTTTCCCCACTGCTTTTCGTGCTGACGCTGGAACCTTTACTGGCAATGATAAGACTCAGCCCGGACATCAGTGGGGTTAAAATAGGGGAAGAAGAGTACAAAATAGCCGCCTTTGCGGACGACATATTACTTTACGTCACCCGCCCGAGGATCACCCTTCCGAACCTGTTAGAGACTATTAAGGCTTATGGCAGACTATCTAATTTCCAGGTTAATTCAACTAAGTCAGAAATTTTGGAAATAGTTGAAGATAAAGAAGGGGAAAAGGCATACCAAAAGAGTCTTCCATTTAAATGGGGGATAAATTAGCTTAATTACCTAGGAGTTAAAATCACTACAGCAAAAGAGTCACCGTTCCACGGACCCGGCCTGTATCCTGACTACGCTTCTGCCTCCGCACCTGCTCCTGACATGCCCACCAGTGTATGACCTGGCCTGCCTGTACCTGCCTTCTCTACTGCCTGGAGAATCCTACTGAACTGCCGCTCCACCTGCAGCTGCCTTACTCCGCTGTCTGTGACCCGTCAGGCACTCGTGCGACTTTGCACTCCTGCACCTCCTGTCTGCTCTACCAGGGGGGCCTGAAGTCAGAGGTGTAAGAGGGGCCATCCTCTGCATAGCAGGCTTTACCGTCAGATACGTGACAATCAGGTGCTTGATTGCTGCTGATCCAAGACTGATTCATTTTTATGAATGTGAGCCTATCAACAGAGTCTGTGGACAGGCACACTCTTTGATCCATTACAAACCCTCCAGCAGCACCGAATGTGTGTTCAGAAAGCAGGACAGGCTAGTAGCAGGCCAGTAGCTCAATTGCATATTAAGCAAGCTCTGGCAAGTGGTCCATCCTCAAGACCCAGGAACCCAGTGGGTGCTCTGTTGGAAAGGTCTCCAAGTCTGCTCTTGCCCTAGATATTCCTGCACCATATAATTCGGATGCTCACGATGGTTGCTTGAACCGATCAGACCTTGGCGTTGAGGACTGAATTGTTTAAAGGCATCGATCAGCCAGCCACCTCCTCCATCGCAATTTCTCTGACTGAACGAAGCCTCAGCAACACATTGTCCAGCACCAGGAAATGGTAACCTCCCAGGGTCTGGAAATGCGTTACACAAACCTTTCTTCGAGGCCTCCTGAAGATGTTTTATCCTCTGCTCCCTCTGCGATGGCAGGATGAGTTCTGCAACCTTACCCTTGTAACGTGGATCAAGAAGGGTTGCCAGCCAGTAATGATCCCTCTCCTTGATACCACGAATCCTAGGGTTCTTTTGCAGGCTTTGCAGAATCAGGGAGGCCATGCAGTGTAAGTTTGCAGAGGCATTCGATTCCTCTGGGTCACTAAGGATCATATTATCCATAACTACCTCCTTCCAGCCACGTACAACTCTTTGTGTTTCTGGGGACTGAAAACCATCCCTTGAAGACTGCTGCTGAGTGTTATCCTCTACATCCATGCTGACACAATCCTCCTCCTCTTATTCCTGTGTGATTGGCGGGCCCACAGCAATTCTATCTGGATAAAGGGGGCCTTGAGAGGAAAGGAAGTGTCACTGATGCATGTATTGTCGCTGCTCACCATCCTTGTGGCCTCCACAAATGGTGACAGGACAGTGCATGCATCCTTGATCAGTAACCACTGGTGTGGTGAAAAGAAGCCAAGCTCCCCTGACCCTGTCATGGTGCCATACTCACATAGGTACTCATTGTTGGCCCTCTGCTGTGTGTGCAGCCGCTGCAGCATTGCCAACATTGAGTTCCATCTGGTGGGCATGTCACAAATGAGGTGTTGGTGGGCAGGTTGCATTCCCTTTGAATGTCAGTCAGCCGAGCACTGGCATTGTATGACCGGAAGAAATGACCACAGACTTTTCTGGCCTGCCTCAGGATATCTTATAAGCCTGAGTACCTGCTCAAGAACAGCTGCACCACCAAATTCAGGACCTGTGCCAAACAAGGAACATGGGTCAAGTGTCCCTGTCGGAGGGAAGAGAGAAGGTTGGTGCCATTGTCACCTACAACCATTCCTGGCTGAAGCTGCCATGGCGTCAACCACCACTGAGCCTGCCCCTGCAGAGCTGACCCCTAGGCAGACCAACTGAAGCACCGCAGTTCATCTTTTAGCCTGACTGCTTGTGTAGCTCCTTGTGTAGCTCCTTGAACACTTACTGAGCACCGCTGGTTCAGGGGACAAATCTGCAGAAGAGGAAGAAGAAGAGGAGTGGTGGAGGAGACCCGCTGTGACAGAATTACCATTAGCATTTTGGAGGTGTGGTGGCAGAACAAGCTCCAACAGCACTAAACCCTGTTTTGCATCCTTCCCAGCTGCCAGCAGAGTTACTCAGTGAGCGGTGAAGGAAAGGTAACGTCCCTGCCCATGCCTGCTGGTCCATGAGTCAGCGGTAATATGAATCTTACTGCTGACTGCCCTGTCCAACGAGGCCAAAACATTTGCTTCCACATGCCGGTAGAGAGCCAGAATGGCTTTCCGTGAAAATAAATGGCGTTTTGGAACCATGCTTCTGAGGTACAGCACATTCCACAAATTCACGAAAGGGGGAAGAGTCTACAAGCTGAAAAGGCAGCAGTTGCAGTGCTAGCAATTTGGCCAAGCTAGCATTTAGACGCTGAGCTGAATGGCTGGGATTTAATTTCTTTTTATGGTTCAGCAACTGGGGTAGGGAAATTTGCCTGCTAAAATCAATTGGTGGTGTACTGCTAGCAGATTGGCTGCAAGTACTTGGGACACCTATTGCTATACCTTCATTTCTCCTCTCTTCTCTCAGGCACCCAAGTACAGTCAGTGACCTCATCATCTCCTCCCTCCTGGTCACTGGAGAAAACTTGCCAGTATGCTGCAGCTGGGGGAACATGACTGCCAGTTTCTTGTCCTTCTGTGGCACCCCATCTCTCTACGCTCAAGTTATTCCCTTCCTCAACCTGGGAACCAACATCAGAGCCTTCAAATCGTTGCGCATCCTCCAGCAGCATATAACCAACACTGTGGTTGAATAATTCTGGGGACTCCTCCCCAGAATGATGGTGGGGCTCTGGAAGAAGTGACTATGGACAAGGAGCCAGTGGAATAGGCTGCTTTGGCAGCTGTGTTGGAAGGCAAACTACTATGAGCCTGGGTGACAGAGGATGAGGAGGATGAGGACGGCTTTGTTAAGCACTCCACAAACTCTTATGCATGTTGCGGCTCAATAACACGGCCAGCAGCAGAAAAAAAGGACAAGCCTGACCCACGGCCACCTGCAGAGGATGCACCATTTCCACGACCACCGCTATTGACTGTAGACACAGAGCTGCTTGGCCTCTTTTAGTGGCCTGTGAGTATTTGCCTCTCCTTGGTAGACTTCCGGACGTGATGTATTTTTTGTTTTGCAACACCACACTACACTGTATTAGACACTGTGTACACCACCTGAAGTGTATTAGAAACTGTACACACTGTATTAGATACTGTGTACATCACCAGAAAAGTAGTAGAGACTGTACAAACTGTATTAGATACTATGTACACCGCCTACACTGTATTAGAAACTGTATTTCTGTGTACAATGGCTGCACTGTATTGTATACTGTGTACACCATCAGAAGAAAGTGTAGTAGAAATGCCCTCTGACGAAAGTGATGACAGAAATGCGTCCGCGTCAGGGCGTTGCTACGCAGCTATCTACAGAGTTGGCTTATCCTCGTCTGTCCTTCCCGGCAACACCGCGGGAGCGGAGAGAGGTTAGAGGGGAATGCACGACTGATATAGTAGTAATGTTACATGCCCTTATATTATGCAAACATTGTGAGTGTTTTTTTGTGGGATAATTTTAAATTAATAAATAATTATTATACTGGATTACGCTATGTAGAATTTTTGTATCTATTGCTTGCAATGAGCAAAATACAGATGAAAAGTGTCCAGTGAACAGCGATTACCCCTTTGATTGATAAGCGTGTTAACCAGCAGGGTCTGGTAAGTGGATTACCTACAGGGCTGTGGCACAAGTGGTGTGGTGATGGAGACTTGGGATCGCTGCTAATATTTTCTTCCACGATCATCTAGTTTATACTCACCTGCCTTTTCTAAATGTACTTTCACTGAGTGGATCACCATTTGATACTTTGTTTAAGTGGACTCTTAAGCAATTTCACTGATATTTTTAAATATTTGCTATTTTTGCACTAGCGCTGCTAATGTTTTAGAAATTTTTCTTTGACATATATTTGATGTAGTAGAAATGGTACACACTGTATTAGATACTGTGTACACCACCTGCACTGTATTAGAAACTGTACACACTGTATTAGATAGTGTGTACACCACCAGAAAAGTAGTAGTAACTGTAAACACTGTATTACATACTGTGTACACCGCCTGCACTGTATTAGAAACAGTATACACTGTATTAGATACTGTGTACACTGCCTGCACTGTATTAGAAACTGTACTCTGGCTGCACTGTATTGTGCACACCACCAGAAGTTAGTAGAAACTGTACACACTGTATTAGATACTGTGTACACCACCTGAGGTGTATTAGAAACTGTATAAACTGTATTAGATACTGTGTACACCGCCCGCTATATATAGTGCACCCTGCCTTTGGCCAATTATGGCTCTCTCTGCAGAGCAACTCTGGTTGACCAAAGTATGCAGGTCAGGTGCATGCTTTGGCCAATCATCATACAGCAATCCACTGTGATCTCGCAGTGCATTATGGGACATTCCAAGGTGCTCAAATTTCCAGCGAACGCCCCAAAATGTTTGCTGTTCTGCGATTGGGCGAACACCCGATGTTTGAGTCGAACTTATGTTCAACTCGTACATTGAGATTATCCCTAATCTGTTGGATTTTTTTTGTTCAGTCTATAGGTTAAATGAAAGAAATGTATTGGTGTATAGCTAACTTTACTGACTGTTAGCACTTGGCATTAGCAGTTGCTGCTGTTATTGACAGTATGGCAATAAAGAGTTAAAGATGTGCTGAGTGTAGGATTTGGAAGGATGAAGTGCATGTAATGTCAACAGTTGGGCTGGCTTGCCAGAGCAGCTGTAATAAATTGACTGGGCATGATGTGAATTTAGGAAAAAAAAAAAGGGATTACAAAAATCAATTGACAGGCTGTGCTAATTGTTGAAATCTCTAAGGATTTTGAGTAACAAGAATTTTGTATAGATAAGAAGCCTTCCTGTATCTCAGAGTTCTCTTTATCATTGTATGCAGGAAGCCACTGTCAGTCATGTAGCACCCTCAAAGGTAGGTACTGGGATGGTTAGATAAATGTTAAAGTGTGTTTTTAAAAGATAAATTTAGTTGCCAAACTGTAGGCCAGTGTTTCTCAACCGGAGTACCTCGGAACCCTAGGGTTCCATGAGAAGTCCCCAGGGGTTCTGCGGCAATCTACCCACTAATCACAGATAGCTGATGGGTAGATCAGTTCTCAGCCAACATGTGCAGAGTAGTGCGGCAATCAGCTGTAAAAAGCCCTCTTTCACAGGACGCTGCTCCCCGCTGGCCCTCCTTTCCTCCCGTCCACCCTAACTGCTTGTGACATCACCTGGGATGGATGAGAAGAGAGCAGGGGTCAGTGAGGAGCAGCTCGCTGAGAGAGGACTATGAGAGAGGACAATTGCTTCCCATGCTACTCTGCATTTGAAGGAAACTGCTACTACAGTGTACCCTGCTGTGTGACCCATGCCCTGCTGTGAGCCCCATGATGTGCCCTGAACCATACCAGGCTACATGCCCTCAAAATGGGGGGGTGCTTTGGGGTGGGGGGGGCAAGGGTCTCTTCCCAACAACCCTGGGCTGTGGTTGTCGGGGGCTGCAGGCGGGGGCTTATCAGAATCTGGAAGCCCCCTTTAAAAAGGGGGCCATCAGATCCCGCCCCCCCATGTGAATGGGTAGGGGTACTATGTACCCGATGCTCATTCATATGGGGGGGAGGATCTGAGGGCCCCCTTGGTAAAGGGGACTTTCAGATTCTGCTAAGCTCCCACCCGCAGACCCCCACAATCAGTGGCCAGGGTTGTGGGGGTGAGGCCCTTGTCCCCATCAACATGGGGACAAGGTGCTTTGGGGTGGGGGGCAGAGCCCCCCCTGCCCCAAAGCACCCACCCTTTCATGTTGAGGTGATATGGCCTGGTATGGTTCAGGAGGGGGCGCTGCATGCCCGGATTAGGGTCTGGTATAGATTTTGGTGGGTGACCCCACGCCATTTTTTTTTACATTTTGGCACGCCGTTTTTTCTTTATTTCTTTCAATAGCCAGGTTCCAGCAATTGTACCACGAGTCATTTTAAATGGAAATATTAGTTTTGCTGCAGCATGTTCTAAATGTGCTACAGATGTGCCACTTTACAGGCAGACTAAGGGGACCCCCCCGGCACTATATTTAAAGGAAATTTTCATTTTTATTGTTGTACTTTAAGCATTAAAATCACTGCAAAAACGATAATTTATTTATTTTTTTTGCATTGATACATGTCCCCCGGGCCTGTACATGGACCCCCATACCCCTTTTATGGCCAATTACTTGCATATAAGTCTTTAAAATGGGCACTTTAGATTTTTCCTGTTCGGCTCCCATAGACTTTAATGAGGTTCGCCATTCATGTTAGAACTTTTCTCCTGTTTGGGAATTCTGCTGCGAATCGAACAGGGGGGTGTTCGGCCCATCTCTAACCCGAGGTTGTCTTGGTACCCTGGTTGAAAAAAGCTAGGTTAGAGGATGCTCTGAGGGCTGCAAGGCACCATGGCAGAATCTTCTACACATCAACTCATTGCCTGATAAGCATTGAATATTTGGCATGGAACACCAAGCAGACTGCCAAATGGTTTCAATGGTGTGTGTCATAGTGCTGGACCAACAGAAATGAGACTTAATTATGATGTATATGAATTGAAATCCCTCCTTAATTTAGATACCAAGCGAAAGTTCCAACGCCTGTCACAGAAATTTTACGAATGGGGGAATAAACCTAGCAGATTGTTAGCTAGATCATTAAAGACTAAGCAATCGCAATCGTTTATTCCCAAAATCAAACTCCCGTCAGGTTCATTAGCTTATGCAACTCCAGACATCGCTAAAGCCTTCAGAGATCATTATTCGGACCTGTATAATGTCAAAAACGACTTATCCTCTCTTCCTCATAAGGAGAGACGGAATAGTATGCTTTCCTACTTGACAGAAGCTAATCTTCCTAAATTGCCCGTGTCCGTCCTTAAAGAATTAGAAGAAGATTTCTCGGTGGAGGAATTTCAAGCAGCATTAAAGTCTTCCCCCTCTGGTAAAGCCCCTGGACCAGACGGGTTCACTATTCTTTATTATAAAACATTCAGTGACATCTTACTTCCTCGCCTCTCTGCATATGCAAACTCTATCTCTCACTCCTCAGTAGGGATGAGCTTCGTGTTCGAGTCAAACCCATGTTCGACTCGAACATCGGCTGTTCAATCGTTCGTCGAATTGCGAACGATATGGGCCGTTCGCGCCAAATTCGTGTGGCGCGTCACGGCCCATAATTCACTGCGGCATCGCAGTGCATTGCTGGCTGATGATTGGCCAAGCATGCACTATGACCCGCATGCTTGGCCAATCACAGCGCCGCCTGAACAGAGAGCCGTAATTGGCCAAAGCCAAGGAGGCTTTGGCCAATTATGGCTCAGGGGATTTAGTACACGCCCCACACTATATAAGGCCGCCTGCACGGCGGCCCTGTGTAGTGTGTGTTCCGGCGTTCATTGAGAGAGAGAGAGACAGACAGTGACATTTGATTTGAGTTAGATAGATTAGGCAGAACAGTCAGTCAGTTAGCTGCACTTACAGTGTATTGTGTATATATATGCATCCCAGGTGTTGCATATATATATATATATACACTGTATTCAGTTTAGCTAGATCCATTCTTGTTATCTTCCTACTGACAGGCAGGCTTGTCTTGTTACAGTATTTACAGCTACCTGAAGAAAATTACTGGTGCTCCTTTGATCCTATTAGTACCACAGTCAGGCAGCTAGACTATTTACAGTTAGTGCAGTGCGTCCTGCTCACAGTGTTCAGCTAAACCTACAAGTTAGTGTGGTGCGTCCACCTCACAGTGTTCAGCTAGATCAGTTCCTGTTATCTTCTTACTGACAGGCAGGCTTGTCTTGTTACAGTATATACAGCTACCTGAAGAAAATTACTGGTGTTCTTTTGATCCTATTAGTACCACAGTCAGGCAGCTAGACTATTTACAGTTAGTGCAGTGCGTCCTGCTCACAGTGTTCAGCTAAACCTACAAGTTAGTGGGGTGCGTCCTGCTCACAGTGTTCAGCTAAACCTACAAGTTAGTGTGGTGCGTCCACCTCACAGTGTTCAGCTAAACCTACAAGTTAGTGCAGTGCGTCCTGCTCACAGTGTTCAGCTAGATCCGTTCCTGTTATCTTCCTACTGACAAGCAGGCATGTCTTGTTACAGTATATACAGCTACCTGAAGAAAATTACTGGTGTTCTTTTGATCCTATTAGTACCACAGTCAGGCAGCTAGACTATTTACAGTTAGTGCAGTGCGTCCTGCTCACAGTGTTCAGCTAAACCTACAAAAGTTAGTGGGGTGCGTCCTGCTCAGTGTTCAGCTAAACCTTCAAGTTAGTGCGGTGCGTCCTGCTCACAGTGTTCAGCTAAACCTACAAGTTAGTGGGGTGCGTCCTGCTCACAGTGTTCAGCTAAACCTACAAGTTAGTGTGGTGCATCCACCTCACAGTGTTCAGCTAAACCTACAAGTTAGTGCAGTGCGTCCTGCTCACAGTGTTCAGCTAGATCCGTTCCTGTTATCTTCTTACTGACAGGCAGGCTTGTCTTGTTACAGTATATACAGCTACCTGAAGAAAATTACTGGTGCTCTTTTGATCCTATTAGTACCACAGTCAGGCAGCTAGACTATTTACAGTTAGTGCAGTGCATCCTGCTCACAGTGTTCAGCTAAACCTACAAGTTAGTGGGGTGCGTCCTGCTCACAGTGTTCAGCTAAACCTACAAGTTAGTGGGGTGCATCCACCTCACAGTGTTCAGCTAGATCCGTTGATGTTATCTTCTTACTGACAGGCAGGCTTGTCTTGTTACAGTATATACAGCTACCTGAAGAAAATTACTGGTGTTCTTTTGATCCTATTAGTACCACAGTCAGGCAGCTAGACTATTTACAGTTAGTGCAGTGCGTCCTACTCACAGTGTTCAGCTAAACCTACAAGTTAGTGGGGTGCGTCCTGCTCACAGTGTTCAGCTAAACCTACAAGTTAGTGTGGTGCGTCCACCTCACAGTGTTCAGCTAAACCTACAAGTTAGTGCAGTGCGTCCTGCTCACAGTGTTCAGCTAGATCCGTTCCTGTTATCTTCCTACTGACAGGCAGGCTTGTCTTGTTACAGTATATACAGCTACCTGAAGAAAATTACTGGTGTTCTTTTGATCCTATTAGTACCACAGTCAGGCAGCTAGACTATTTACAGTTAGTGCAGTGCGTCCTGCTCACAGTGTTCAGCTAAACCTACAAGTTAGTGGGGTGCGTCCTGCTCACAGTGTTCAGCTAAACCTACAAGTTAGTGGGGTGCGTCCTGCTCACAGTGTTCAGCTAAACCTACAAGTTAGTGTGGTGCGTCCACCTCCCAGTGTTCATCTAAACCTACAAATTAGTGTGGTGTGTCCACCTCACAGTGTTCAGCTAAACCTACAAGTTAGTGGGGTGCGTCCTGCTCACAGTGTTCAGCTAAACCTACAAGTTAGTGGGGTGCGTCCACCTCACAGTGTTCAGCTAAAGCTACCTGTAGAAGGTTGGTGGTGTTCTCATACTACAGGCAGGCAGTTGATTTTGCTAGCTGCAGTATCAGTATATATATATATATATATATACACATATCCCAGCTTAGTGCAGCTACAGGCCATTAGTATGTCTGGAAGGCCAAGAAGGAGAGGCAGACAGTCACAAGCCAATAAGAGAGGGCAAGCAGGCTCTGTGTCTAGTGCTGGTCATGGAGACGGTGCATCCTCATCAGCATGTGGCCGTGGGACACGCTTGGGCTTTTTTTCGGCAGCTGGCCGTGTTGAGCCACAACATGCGGAAGACTTGGTCGAGTGGATGACCAAGCCGTCCTCATCCTCATCCTCTCTCACCCATGCCCAGGGTACTTTGTCTGGCAAAGCAGCGGCCTCTTCCCTCGGCTCAATGTCATCAGTGACTCCTTCCCTAGCCCCACCATGTCCTCCTGAGGAGTCCCTCGAACTGTTTGACCACAGTGTTGGGCACATGCTCCAGGAGGATGCCCAGCGTTTGGAAGGCTCTGATGATGATACTGAGCTCGATGAAGGCAGTAACATGAGCGCAGACAGAGGGGGTGCCCAAGAAGGACAGCAATCTGGCAGTCATGCTCCCCCTGCTGCAGCATACTGCCAGGTTTGCTCCAGTGATGAGGAGGGAGGGGATGATGAGGTCACTGACTCCACGTGGGTACTTGATAGGAGAGAGGAGGAGGAGGAGGCACATCACCAATGAGGCAGGATGCCCTCCAGGGGCCAGCCTAAGGGCAGCACATTGACTGCATCACACCCCAAAGCTCCACATGTGCAGGGCGCTGCAGTCTCTGCGCGTTATTCAAAAAGTTCTTTGGTGTGGGCCTTTTTTGAGACGAGTGCATCAGATCGCACCGCTGCTATTTGCAACATATGTCTCAAGCGTATCTCGCATGGCCAAAACATCTCCCGCTTGGGTACCACATGCTTGACCAGACATATGTTGACCTGCCATGCAGTTCGTTGGCAAGCGTATCTAAAAGACCCACACCAAAGAACAAAGAGGATCTCTCCTTGCTCCTCATCAGCTGAGATTTCCAACCCCACTAGACCTTCAGTCCTCTCTGAGACCTGCAGTGAGAGGAATGAAGGTGTAGAATTAGGTGTGTCACAGCCAAGTACTTGTGGGCAATCTGCTTTTGGTACACCGACGTCAGATTGTACCAGGCAAATTTCCCTGCCCCAGCTGCTGCACCGCCGAAAGAAGTTTGCTCCCAGCCATCCACATGCGCAGCGGTTGAATGCTAGCTTGGCAAAATTGCTAGCACTTCAACTGCTGCCTTTTCAGTTGGTAGACTATGCCCCCTTCCGTGAGTTTGTGGAATGTGCGGTTCCTCAGTGGCAGGTACCTAAACGCCACTTTTTCTCACGGAAGGCGACTCCGGCTCTCTACCAGCATGTGGAAGACAATGTCCATGCCTCGCTGGACAGGGCGGTCAGCGGTAAGGTGCATATTACCACTGACTCATGGTCCAGCAGGCATGGACAGGGACGTTACTTAAGTTTCACGGCGCATTGGGTGACTCTGCTGGCAGCTGGAAAGGATGCAGGACAAGGTGCAGTAGTGTTGAAGGTTGTTCCGCCACCACGCCTCCAAAATGCTAATGATTGTGACACACCTCTCTCCTCCACCCCCTCCTCTTCTTCTTCCTCCAGGGCCTCTTCCTGTGCTTTGTCCTCGGAACCAGCGGTGCTCCGTAGCCATTCAAGGGGCTACGCAAGTACGCAGGCCAAAAGATGCCATGCGGTGCTTGAGCTGGTGTGCTTGGGGGACAGGAGCCACACTGGGGCAGAGGTTCTGTCAGCTCTGCAGGGGCAGGTTCAGAGGTGGTTGACGCCACGCCAACTTAAGGCAGGAATGGTGGTTTGCGACAATGGCACCAACCTCCTCTCTGCCCTCCGACAGGGACAAATGACCCATGTGCCCTGTTTGGCTCACGTCCTTAACTTGGTGGTGCAGCGGTTCTTGGGCAGGTACCCGGGCTTACAGGATGTCCTGAGGCAGGCCAGGAAAGTCTGTGTGCATTTCCGCCGGTCATATAATGCCAGTGCTCGGCTGACGGACCTCCAAAAGGAGTTTAACCTGCCCAAGAACCGCCTAATCTGTGACATGGAACTCAACGTTGGCCATGCTGCAGCGGCTGCACACGCAGCAGAGGGCCATCAATGAGTACCTGTGCGACTATGGCACCAGGACAGGGTCAGGGGAGCTTGTTTTTTTTTCCCCACGCCAGTGGGCCATGATCAGGGATGCATGCACTGTTCTGTCACCATTTGAGGAGGCCACGAGGATGGTGAGCAGTGACAGTGCATGCATCAGTGACACTGCCCCCCTTGTCCACCTGTTGGAGCACACGCTGCGTGGAATAATGGACAGGGCACTTGAGGCAGAACAGAGGCAGGAAGAGGAGGACTTCCTTAGCTCTCAAGGCTCCCTTTATCCAGACAGTGTTTCTGCATGCCCGCCGATCACACAGGAAGAGGACGAGGAGGAGGAGGAGGAGGAGGAAGATTGTGTCAGTATGGAGGTGGAGCCTGGCACTCAGCATCAGCAGCAGTCTTTAAGGGATCAGTCCCAAGAAACACATGGACTTGTACGTGGCTGGGAGGAGGTGGCTGCGGACCATGTCGTCCTTAGTGACCCAGAGGACACCGGACCGAATGCCTCAGCAAACCTACGCTGCATGGCCTCCCTGATCCTGCAAAGCCTGCGTAAGGATCCTCGTATTCGTGGTATAAAGGAGAAGGATCAATACTGGCTGGCAACCCTCCTTGATCCACATTACAAGGGTAAGGTTGCAGACCTTATCTTGCCATCGCAGAGGGAGCAGAGGATGAAACATATTCGGGAGGCCTTGCAGAAAGGTCTGTGCAATGCGTTCCCAGAGACTGGGAGGTTACAAACTCCTGTTTCTGGACAACGTGTTGCTGAGGCTTCGGTCAGTCAAAGAAGGAGCGGTGGAGAAGGTGGCCGTCTGACCGATGCGTTCAGACAATTTTTTGGTCCGCAGCCCCAAGGTATGATCGGTTCCAGCAACCATCGCCAGCGTCTGTTTTACATGGTGCAGGAATACCTAGGGGCAAGATCAGACTTGGACACCTTTCCCACCGAAAATCCTCTGGGTTACTGGGTCTTGAGGATGGATCACTGGCCAGAGCTTGCACAGTATGCAATTGAGCTACTGGCCTGTCCTGCATCCAGCGTTCTTTCGGAACGCACATTCAGTGCTGCTGGAGGCTTTGTAACCGATCACAGGGTGCGTCTGTCCACCGACTCGGTCGATCGACTGACCTTCATAAAAATGAATTAGTCTTGGATCACCACCAGCTACCAAGCACCTGATGCTGATGTAACCGAATAATTTTTTTTTAAATCTCAGATCCCTTCAAAGACTGCCTATGCTGATGCTGAGTGACTATCCCTGAGTAATTATCCTCTTCCTCCTCAATCATCACGCTGATAGCTTGAAAGAACATTTTTGGTTCTGGGCGCCACCACCAATGCCTAAGGCACAATTTTTCAGCCCCTGTTTAACAGGGGCGTGTGATTACAATTTTTGATGCAATACTTTGCAGCAGGGCTCGTTCCTGCGTTCCAACTAGAGTGTCTGTGAGGGGTTGCAGTGTTGTAGCACCAGCACCAGTGTCTAAGGCCCAATTTTTCTGCCCCTGTTTAACAGGGGCGTGTAATTACAATTTTTGATGCAATACTTTGCAGCAGGGCTCGTTCCTGCGCTCCAACTAGAGTGTCAGTGAGGGGTTGCAGTGTTGTGGCACCAGCACCACCACCAAAGGCCCAATTTTTCTGCCCCTGTTCAACAGGGGCATGTAATTACAATTCTTGATCTAATATTTCACAGCAGGGCCCATTTCTGCACCCACCAAGAGCGAGTGAGGACTTCCAGTGTTGTGGCACCAGCACCACCACCACCACCACCACCAAAGGCCCAGTTTTTCTGCCCCTGTTCAACAGGGGCATGTAATTACAATTCTTGATCTAATATTTCACAGCAGGGCCCTGTGAGGGCTTATGTTGTTGTGGCCACAACAACACCTAAGGGCCAAATTTATGCTGAGTATATAGGGCAGGCCCCTACTTTCAAACATCTAACTTACAAACGACTCCTACTTGCAAACAGAAGGAGACAACAGGAAGTGAGATGAAATCTACCCCTAGGAAGGGAAATTCTCTCCTGTAAGAGTTAATATGGGAAAAACATTTCTCCTTTCCACTGATGCTTTCCAATCCTTGTTCCACAAAAAAACCCAAATTTTCAAAAAACATTTGTCATTGGGACAAAAAGTGAGGTGAAATCTTCTAAAGAGGAGGAAAGACAGCAAAACAAATGTCACAGGGGTGATAACCCTTCCCTATGTTTTCCAAAAAGCTTAAAAAAGATTTTTTGGCTGGAGCTAAACACGTTAAAAATGTACCCGTTCAAAATGACAAACAGATTCTACTTAACAACAAACCTACAGTCCCTGTCTTGTTTGCACCGCCTGTATACTGCTGTTCAGAGTATATAGAGCCTTGTGGCCCCACACCTTTCCTTATTTTAATTTGGGTGCGGGGTTCCCCTTAATATCCATACAAGACCCAAAGGGCCTGGTAATGGACTGGGGGGTACCCATGCCGTTTGTCTCACTGATTTTCATCCATATTGCCAGGACCCGACATTACATTAAACCCGCAAGCAGTTTTAAATGAGATTTTTTCCTTTAAAAATGACATTTGATGCAGGGACTGTTCTAAACACGGGAAACACGCGCCACTTTACAGGCATACTATAGACACCCCCCAGGTACGATATTTAAAGGAATATTTCACTTTTTTTTTTTTTTTACTTTAACCATCATTAAAATCACTGCTCCCGAAAAAACGACCGTTTTTAAAAGTTTTTTTTGCATTGATACATGTCCCCTGGGGTAGGACCCGGGTCCCCAAATCCTTTTTAGGACAATACCATGCAAATTAGCCTTTAAAATGAGCACTTTTGATTTCGAATGTTCGAGTCCCATAGACGTCAATGGGGTTCTAACGTTCGTGCAAATTTTCGGTCCGTTCGCAGGTTCTGGTGCGAACCGAACCGGGGGGTGTTTGGCTCATCCCTACTCCTCAGGTCTACGCCCGGAATCACTTTCAACTCATATCACTGTCATTCCCAAATCAGATAAGGACCCTACCCTTTGTAACAGTTATAGACCAATATCATTAATTAACGTTGACACTAAATTATTCGCCAAAGTCATGGCAAACCGCTTACTTCCACTTATACCTAAATGGATCTCGGCAGACCAATCAGGTTTCATACCCACTAGAGAAGCAAAAGATAATTCCCTTCGTGCAATCTCCTTAATTCAATATGTTCAGCGCTACTCTCAGCCCACTCTACTCCTTTCTACTGATGCAGAGAAGGCTTTTGATAGGGTGGACTGGGAGTACCTTAAATTGACCTTACGCCACTTTGGCCTGGGACCTAAAATGTTCCATCGTATCTCATCCCTATATTCTGATCCCTCAGCACAAATTAGAATTAATGGGACGCTAAGTGACCCCTTTGTTCTACATAATGGAACCAGGCAAGGATGTCCCCTCTCCCCTCTCCTTTTTGCTATTACCTTAGAACCCTTCTTAGCTACAATTAGGAACAATGCTAATATCAAAGGCATACAAATAGGCAACAAATCCCATAAATATGTAGCTTATGCAGATGATGTTCTATTTTTCATTCAACAACCACGTATTTCGATTCCCAATTTGATGTCTGCATTTTCCTTGTTTCATTCAATTTCAAACTTCAAAATAAACCTAAATCCGAAATTTTAAACATTAACATCCCTAAATCTGAGGCTCTCTCTCTTAAACCCCTCTTTCCATTTAAATGGGAACAAAAATGTATGAAATACTTAGGCATTTATCTTACTTCTAATCTCCACTCCCTTTTTCGATATAATTATATTCCCATGCTAAACAGGATCAGAAATGACTTACGAAATTGGTCCAACTTGTCTCACACCTGGTTAGGGAAAGTAAATATAATTAAAATGAACATTTTACCTTGCATTTTCTTTCTCTTTCAAATGCTGCCATTGAGTGTTCCAGTGGGGTTTTTTACTATTTTACAATCCATGGTTTCCCGCTTCATCTGGAAGGACAGACATCCTAGAATATCCAGGGAGTCATTGTTTCGTTCCAAATGCTCAGGTGGTCTGGCACTTCCCAATTTCAAAGCATATTACCAAGGGACTGTATTGGCCAGACTAGCTGAGTGGAAATATGCTCTTAACTCGAAGTTATGGGTACAAATTGAGTATTCCTTAAGTGGCATGGGTCTTTCAATGGCTCCCTGGATACCCAGATCCCACAGGAACCTTGCTCGTACTACCTCGGCTCTCACCATATCCTCTTTAGATGTATGGGACGCCTTACATAAAAAACTTTCTTGGGCTTATGACTCCCCCCTATTACCTCTCCTCAATCATACATACTTTTTGCCGGGTCTTCTGGATCCAGGTTTTAAGTCATGGAGGCTGGAAGAGCCTCTTTTGCTCCATCATATTCTTAATGGCAATGTACTAAAACCATTACCTACGATCCTCGCCCCTAAACCTGCCACGTTTCTAGATAAATGGAGATACCACCAGATACAACACTTCCTAAGCTCTCTTGCTACTCCACTTAGGGGCGTTAGTGATTTAAACGCTATAGAAGTTATATTTCATCCAAAAGATCCTCCTCTACATAGCATTTTGTTATTTTATAAAGCCCTTATCACTCTTCAAAATCCCGGATTCCCACATTACTTGACTAAATGGGAAGCTGAATTTGATCTTTCCCTGACTGACAATCAAAAGGATAGGATCCTACAATCTACAATTAGCCCACACCTCGTCCCTAGCCTCAAAAATGTCAGAGGTCAACTATAAATTGCTCACTAGATGGCATTACACCCCAGTTAGACTGCACCAAATGTTCCCGCCAGTTCCCCTTTGTGCTGGAGGAACTGTGGGAACAAAGCTAACCATGCACACATATGGTGGTTTTGTCCACTTATCCGTCCATATTGGGATGTCATTCGTGATCTGATTGTTCAGATTGCTGATGTTCACATACCAAACGACCCGTGGGCTATCCTTTTTCATGTTACAAAAACTCCCATAAGGTCGTACAAACGCTCAATCATTCCTCATCTACTGAATACTGCCAAGGCCTTGATTCCCACTTTATGGGGTCAACCAGTAATTCCTTCTATAAAAAACTGGCTAAAAATGGTTGACAACGTACACCTCATGGAGAGTATTACCCACAATATCAGAGGGACCTCTCAGAAACATTCTCTCATATGGGATTCTTGGAAAAAATTTCAGACCACTTCCTCATATAAAAATCTCATTACAGAAACCCCTTAAACTAATCAATCAGATTTAGCCACCTAGCATTGTCTTTAACTTCGCTAATGCAAACCTCTTTTCAATACCTGGCCCTGCATGCCGGCAGCCTTCCACCTCCCTTCTCCTCCCTTTTCACCTTTCTCCCCTCACATTTTTCTCTTATATTCCTTTTTATTTTTTCTCTCTTCTATTCTTTCTTTCTCTACATTCTTTCCCCAATACTCTCTTTTAAGTGTCTATTTTCAATAAACCAAAGCATTATGTTTTTACCCAATTACGTTCGATACATGGTACTCACATAGTTTATATCCTTTGCCTAGTCAGATAGTGCGCTGTTTTTATGTATCTTCCTAGAGGCAATTACGGAATTATTCTAACTGGTACGGTATGTGAGTACCGTTTTTCTTTCTTTGTGTTATTGTAAAAATGGAAATGTTCTCTATTTTGAGTTATAATTGTATCTCTGTTATATTTTTCTTTAATAAAAATGTATTAATCAAAAAAATTATGATGTATATGCAATTGAGTGCATCTTCTTTTAAGGAGCTTATACATATTGAAGATATACTGTAGGTGGACTTGGTTCTGGTCCTTGGCTGCTATGTTTCTGTTTACGATGGAAAGAGTGTTCAGCAGATGATAACCTCTGGGGTGCTGGCAGGTCATACGGCTGTTAAGGTTTGACAGTCTTTATCAAGACCTAACAAAGATCTCCTTTTGCATCCCATTGTGATTCCACTGCTCAAGCCCTGAAAAAGGAAGAGGTATTTCCCCTAAAACATGTTGGCTGTTTTTGATGCTCTTAATCAATAAACATTTAAAAAAAACCCTGAGTGCTAAGAACTTTGTAATAGGCACATATCAATAACCACTCCTGAGTTTATGCCACTGTCTGGGGAACTTTTGCACTCTTCATAGTGACTTGGGGACCAGGATTTGTGTTGCCTGCAATAATCAATACCATACAATAGTCTACATACTTTCATAATTAAATCATAACAGAAGTAACTCTAGCCGCTTGCCGACCAGCCGCCGTCATTATACTGTGGCAGGTCGGCTCTCCTGTGCAAACAGCCATAGGTGTACGTCAGTCTTTGCATAGGAGATAGCACGCACATCGCGGGAGCGTGCCCGTGGGTCTGGCCGACTCAATATCCACCGGCGAACTATGATCACTGTGTACAGAGGCAGAACGGGGAACTGCCTATGTAAATAATCTGATTCTCTGTTCTGCCAGATGACATGTCAGAGATCTTCTGTTCCCAGTGATCGGGAACAGCAATCTCTGTCATGTTCCTGGTAGCCCATCCCCCCTACAGTTAGAACACACCCAGAGAACACACTTAACCCCTTGATTGCCCCCTAGTGTTAACCCCTTCCCTGCCAGTGTCATTTTTACATTGATCAGTGTATTTTTATAGCACTGATCAATGTAATAATGTCACTGGTCCCCAAATAGTGTCATTTGAGGTCAGATTTGTCCGCCGCAATGTAACAGTCCCACTAAAAATAGCAGATCGCCGCCATTACCAGTAAAAACAATAAAAACAAATACAGTGTCTTGCAAAAGTATTCACCTCCCTTGGCTTTTTACCTATTTTGTTACATTACAGCCTTTAGTTCAATGTTTTTTAATCTGAATTATATCTGATGGATCAGAACACAATAGTCTAAGTTGGTGAAGTAAAATTAGAAAAATATGTACATAAAACTATTTTTCAGAAATTGTTATGAAGCCCATAAAAAGCAATTACCTTCAGAAGTCACATAATTAGTAAAATGCTATCCACCTGTGTGCAAGCTAAGTGTCACATTATCTGTCATTACATATACACACCTTTTTGAAAGGCCCCAGAGGCTGCAACCACTAACGGCACCACTAACCAAACATTGCCTTGAAGACCAAGGAATTCTCCAAACAAGTAAAGGGCAATGTTGTTGAGAAGTACAAGTCAGGGTTAGTTTATAAAAAAATATCCAAATCTTTGATGATCCCTAGGAGCTTCATCAAATCTATCATAACCAAATGGAAAGAACATGGCACAACAGCAAACCTGCCAAGAGACGGCCGCACACCAAAACTCAAGGAGGTCATTAATCAGAGAGGCACCACAGTGTCCTAAAGTAACCCTGGAGGAGCTGCAAAATTCCATAGCAGAGACTGGAGTATCTGTACATAGGACGTCAATAAGCCATACACTCCATAGAGTTGAGCTTTATGACAGAGTGGCCAGAAGAAAGCCATCACTTTCAGTAAAAAACAAAATGGCACATTTTGAGTTTGCGAAAAGGCATGTGGGAGACTCCCAAAATGTATGGAGGAAGGTGCTCTCATCTGATGAGACTAAAATTGAAGTTTTTGGCCATCAAAGAAAACGCTATGTCTGGAGCAAACCCAACACATCACATCATCCAAAGAACACCATCCCCACACATGGTGGTGGCAGCATCATGCTGTGGGGATGTTTTTCAGCAGTCAGGACTGGGAAAATGGTCAGAGTTGAGGGAAAGATAGATGGTGCTAAATACAGGGATATTCTTGAGCAAAGCCTGTACCACTCTGTGTGTGATTTGAGGCTAGGACGGAGGTTCACCTTCCAGCAGAACAATGACCCCAAACACACTGCTAAAGCAACACTTGAGTGGTTTAAGGGGAAACATGTAAATGTGTTGGAATGGCCTAGTCAAAGCCCAGACCTAAATCCAATAGAAAATCTGGGGTCAGACTTAAAGATTGCTGTTCACAAGGGCAAACCATCCAACTTGAAGGAGCTGGAGCAGTTCTGCAAGGAGGAATGGGCAAAAATCTCAGTGGTAAGATGTGGCAAGCTCATAGAAACGTATCCAAAGTAACTTGAAGCTGTGATAGCCGCAAAAGGTGGCTCTACAAAGTATTGACTTTAGGGGGGTGATTAGTTATGCACATTGACTTTTTCTGTTATTTTGTCCTATTTTTTGTTTGCTTTACAATAAAAAAAAATCTTCAAAGTTGTGGGCATGTTCTGTAAATTAAATGATGCAAATCCTCAAACAATCAATGTTAATTCCAGGTTGTGAGGCAACAAAACACAAAAAAATGCCAAGAGGGCTGAATACGTTTGCAAGGCACTGTAAAAGTCCCTAAATCTATCCCATAGTTTGTAGACGTGATAACTAGGGATGAGCCGAACACCCCCCTGTTCGGTTCGCACCAGAACATGCGAATAGGAAAAAAGTTTGTTCGAACACACGAACACCATTAAAGTCTATGGGACACGAACATGAATAATCAAAAGTGATAATTTTAAAGGCTTATATGTAAGTTATTGTCATAAAAAGTGTTTGGGGACCTGGGTCCTGCCCCAGGGGACATGGATCAATGCAAAAAAAAGTTTTAAAAATGGCCGTTTTTTCGGGAGCAGTGATTTTAATAATGCTTAAAGTGAAACAATAAAAGTGTAATATCCCTTTAAATTTCGTACCTGGGGGGTGTCTATAGTATGCCTGTAAAGGGGTGCATGTTTCCCGTTTTAGAACAGTCTGACAGCAAAATGACATTTCAAAGGAAAAAAGTCATTTAAAACTACTCGCGGCTATTGCATTGCCGGTCTGACAATACACATAGAAGTTCATTGATAAAAACGGCATGGGAATTCAACACAGGGGAACCCCGAACCAAAATTAGAAAAAAAAAAAAATGATGTGGGGGGGGTCCCCCTAAATTCCATACTAGGCCCTTCAGGTCTGGTATGAATATTAAGGGGAACCCCGGCCAAAATAAAAAAAAATGACATGGGGGTCCCCCTAAATTCCATACCAGACCTGGTCTGGTATGGATTTTAAGGGGTACCCCACGCCAAAATTAAAAAAAAAAAACGGCGTGGAGTCCCCCCAAAAATCCATACCAGACCCTTATCCGAGCACGCAACCTGGCAGGCCACAGGAAAAGAGGGGGGACGAGAGAGCGTCCCCCCTCCTGAACCGTACCAGGCCACATGCCCTCAACATTGGGAGGGTGCTTTGGGGTAGCCCCCCAAAACACCTTGTTCCCATGTTGATGAGGACAAGGGCCTCATCCCCACAATCCTGGCCGATGGTTGTGGGGGTCTGCGAGTGGGGGGCTCATTGGAATCTGGAAGCCTCCTTTAACAAGGGGACCCCCAGATCCCGGCCCCCCCCTGTGTGAAATGGTAAGGGGGTACTTACCCCTACCATTTCACTAAAAAACTGTCAAAAATGTTAAAAATGACAAGAGACAGTTTTTGACAATTCCTTTATTTAAATGCTTCTTCTTTCTTCTATCTTCCTTCATCTTCTTCTTCTTCTGGTTCTTCTGGTTCTTCTGGCTCTTCCTCCGGTGTTCTCGTCCAGCATCTCCTCCGCGGCGTCTTCTTCCCTTCTTCTCCTCGGGCCGCTCCGCCTCCATGGCATGGCTTTTAGCTTTGTCACCCTTCTCTGGATAATTTTGACAGTTTTTTAGTGAAATGGTAGGGGTACTTTTGTACCCCCTTACCATTTCACACAGGGGGAGGGCTGGGATCTGGGGGTCCCCTTGTTAAAGGGGGCTTCCAGATTCCGATAAGCCCCCCGCCCCCAGTCCCCCACAACCACCGGCCAGGGTTGTGGGGATGAGGCCCTTGTCCTCATCAACATGGGGACAAGGTGTTTTGGGGGGCTACCCCAAAGCACCCTCCCAATGTTGAGGGCATGTGGCCTGGTACGTTGACCTGAAGGGTCTGGTATGGAGTTTAGATGGACCCCCGCGTCTTTTTTTTTACATTTTGGCTGGGGTTCCCCTTAATATCCATACAGACCTGAAGGGCCTGGTATGGAATTTAGGGGGAACCCCCATGTCATTTTTTTTTAAATTTTGCTTCGGGGTTTCCCTGTGGGGAATTCCCATACCGTTTTTATCAATGAACTTCTATGTGTATTTTCGGACCGGCAGTGCAATAGCCGCGAGTAGTTTTAAATGACTTTTTTCCTTTGAAATGTAATTTTGCTGTCAGACTGTTCTAAACACAGGAAACATACGCCCCTTTACAGGCATACTATAGACACCCCCAGGTACGAAATTTAAAGGGATATTACACTTTTATTGTTTCACTTTAAGCATTATTAAAATCACTGCTCCCGAAAAAATGGCCGTTTTTAAAACTTTTTTTGCATTGATCCATGTCCCCTGGGGCAGGACCCAGGTACCCAAACACTTTTTATGACAATAACTTACATATAAGCCTTTAAAATTAGCACTTTTGATTTCTCCCATAGACTTTTAAATGGTGTTCCGCGGCATTCGAATTTGCCGCGAACACCCCAAATTGTTCGCTGTTCGGCGAACTTGCGAACAGCCGATGTTCGAGTCGAACATGAGTTTGACTCGAACTCGAAGCTCATCCCTAGTGATAACGTTTGCGCAAACCAATCAATATACGACTATTGCGATTTCTTTTTACAAAAAATATGTAGAAGAATATATATTGGCCTAAATTGATGAATACATTTTTTTATATATATATATATATATATATATATATATATATATATATATATATATATATATATATATATTTTATCTATATATATTTTTTGGAAATGTATTGTAGCAGAAAGTAATTTTTTTTTTTTCAAAATTGACTGTCTTTTTTTGTTTATAGTGCAAAAAATAAAAACAGTAAGAACCTGTTTTTCACAGCCGAAGAAGCCACAGTATCAATTTTATAACTTGTTGTGTATGGTCCCTTCTTTGTTAATAAGTACTTGTAACCCGAGTCTTGGAACAAGGGTATCATGAGCACTGGAAAGCAGCAGAAGCAACTAAAGGAAGCATAAGGATCAATCAAGATCCTGCTTGCAGGAAAATATTAGGCTCAAATCTTTAGGGCTTCTTTACACTATGTGCAGAGACCTGCACCTATAAAATGCAGGTCTCTGCAAGGGAACATAGAAAACAGTTTCCTAGTTTCATAGCTGGTAAGGTTGAATAAAGAACCAGTCCATCTAGTTCAACCCAGTGTTGCCAACCGCCAGTATTTTTACTGGCAGCCAGTAAAAAATGGGCACTTTTCTCCTGCTAGTAAATGCCAGTGAAAAAAAAAGGTTACCAGTAAAAAATATGGCTGTGACGCTTGGCCAATACCATCCGAGTGCCTGCTACAGTGTGTTCGGACTGTGCCGGCAGTGTGTCACGTGAAGTCATGGTGCAAGGGAACAGAACAGCGGGAGCCTCATGTGCAGGTCTACTGAACAGGAGGAAGTCAAGCCGGGACTGGACTGAAAGGACCACCTGGCATGGAGAGAGAGGGTCACTGTGACTCTCCATGCCAGGAGGGGACGTGTCACGTTGGTGAGGTGCCATCATCATCTGTGCTGCTGCACACTGCGTTCAGTGTCACTGTGAGAGTCAATTTCATGTGTGTGTGCCGCCCATTTTAATTTCTTGCCCTTTTGATTCCTGTGCCTGAGCTTTTGAATATGCCAGTAAAAACATGGCTGTGCCAGTAAATTTTGGGTGTCGTGTCAGTAAATTTCAGTCTGGTAGGTTGGCAACACTGGTTCAACCTGTGTAGGTGTGTGTATGTGTGTGAGTGTATCTATGTTAATACCATCTCCCAAATCCATTTACATTGTGTTCACTAAGGTACCCATCAAAGAATTGTTTTAAATTATCAATGCTTCCCACTGACACCACTGTTTGTGGAAGGGCATACCACATCGTTACTGCTATAATAGTAAAGATCCCCCTATGCAGTTAAGGGTTGAACCGCTTCTCCTCCAGTTTCATTGAGTGGTCGCATGTCTTCTTAAGCTCCCTGAAACCGAATAGTTTCCTTTCTATGCTAGAATCACCATTTAGGTATTTGTATATTGCTCATATCTCCTCTCAAGTGTCTCTTCTCCAGGAATAATAAGTTTAATGCTTGTAGTCGTTCCTCGTAATTGAGGTCCTCCTGTCCCCTTTTTAGCTTTGTCACCCTTCTCTGGACTCTCTCTAGTTCCAGCACATTCTTCCTAAAGATTGGTGATTAGAACTGGACGGCGAATTGTTTTCTATGTGGCTTGTTCACACCACAACCCTGGTGTAATGTGCATTGTGGGGAAGAAAGATGCAGACATACACTGAATGACGCCAGAAGTCATCACACCATGCTGCTGTGTGGAAACATGTATATTGTGTACACATTGTACACCTCCAATAAAGAAAATACACAAAGAAAGTTAATAGCATGATACACCAAAACAGCCTATCTCACCACTCACTGTCCTGCAAAACTGGCAGCAGCTCGTATGCTTACACAGAGTGTTTCAGCATGCAGGCAGAGTATGAACAGAATAGACGCAGGTGCTCACCATCCTTCCTGTCAATGATCCCCCATGTTTTCCAGGTGAGAGAAGCAAAGTGGAGCCTGAAGAACCACAGAAAATACTAGATGTAGCAGGGCTCAGAGCTGCAAATTGCACAGAGCACAAGGATCAGGAATGCGTAACGCACAGAATTAAGGGCTCAGGTCTGCATTTTGTGCAAGGCTCAGGAGTGAATGTCACACAGGGTGCAAGACTCAAGAGTGCATATTGTACAATGCTCAGAAGTGCATGTCCCATAGGGCGTAGGACTCAGGAGTGCATACTGTGCAGGGCTTGGGAGTGCATATTGTGTAGCGTGTAGGGCTTAGGAGTGCTTATCCCACAGGGCTCAGAAGTGCCTATCACACAGGACTCAGGAATGCCTATCGCACAAGAGTGCAGGAGTGTGTATTGTATTGTGCTGTGCTCAGGAAGCAGGAGTGGGTAACACAGGCCACTGCACTGCCAAAAATGACCTTTCCTTCTATCCCCACAGAGCTCTTCCCCACGGGTGCAGAGATCCCCAAATACAGAGCTCTTCTCGTACACTCTTAAGAGTGCCAGGGAGAAGTCCTTGGTGTGGGTTGCAGGAGGAACAGCAAGACTGGTGTGGCTCAGAACACTTGCGGCATGCTGTCACTGGTAAACATAAAAGCCAACAGAGGAAGTGGGCAGTGCGGAAAATGTCCTATACCAGCTTTTGTGTTTCCAACTGACAAGATGATGAGCATAGGGCAATGCTGGAAGTAGCGGTCCAGTGTTCCACCGTGTTCGCCCCTCAAAAAAGGATTGCTGACAATTATAGAATGCAGCAATCCAGCCAGCCAGGAGAGACAATGAATATAAGAGCCAGGATAAAAACTAAAACCATTCACCAGGAAGGTTGTATCTTCAGAGACGTTTTAAATGAACAATTTTCACGTATGAGTGGAGTGTACATTCAAATAGGTTTTGCTTGTTTTTTGGATATTGTTGTAGTTCCAGATTATTTCATGCACAAAATAGCAAATAAAAAGCGAAGGACAACAGAGAAGGTCTTCATATTTGTTAAACAATGACCTAGGAACATAGAATATATTTTGAAGGCTTTAATAATTACTATAATTCACCATCGTCTGCTCTATTTTCAAACCAGTCAGAATAAAATTAGAAGGCTGTCACGTTGTTGACACCTTTCTCCAGAATATAGGCTACATGTGTCAACAATGTGACTGGTTGCACTATTATCTCTTTATACAGAAAAATAAAATATAAAGAATAAAAGAAGGTAAATGGAGTCATTAAAGCTGAACTCCAGGCAGATCTAAAAGCTTGCATAATCATTAATACATAATTAAATATATATTTAAAATCCAAAAGAAGAGTTCACAGTGAGAGAGGGACACTTTAAGGGGAACTCCATGCCAAAATGAAGCCTGAAGGTCAGGATGGGCGGGGGGGGGGGGGAGCAAGCGGTATTCGAGTACTCTGATGTGCCGGTGACAGGTACTCAGGTACTCAGATGGGCTGTGACAGGTAATCTGATGGGCTATGACAGGTTCTCTGATGGGCTGTGACAGGTACTCTGATGGGCTGTGACATTTACTCTGATGGGCTGTGACAGGTACTCTGATGGGCTGTGACAGGTCCTCTTTATTTGGGGGGGCAATTTGGCATGGTACTGTACTTTTTCAGCCAGGTCTCCTCCTCACACACTGAGGAGGAGAACTTGGAAATTACACTACAGCCGTTTGTTGTCATTTATGACCGGCTGTGATTGGACACAGCCGGTCACGTGGTAAAGAGCCAATTTCATTGGCCCTTTACCCTGATCGGGGAGGGGCTGTGTCCTGAGGGACACTCCTCCTCCCCGATCACCCCAGGGGTGCGCACAAGCGGCAAGATCGAGCACAGCTCATGTGACCGGCTGTAATTGGACACAGCCGGTCACGTGGTAAAGAGCCATTTTTATTGGCTCTTTTCCCCCGATCGGGGATGGGCTGTGTCCTGAGGGACATGCCTCATCATCAATCATCACGCTGCGTGCCACAGGGTTGCATAGGAGCGGAGAGATCGGGCGGACATCATATGACGTCCACCCGGAGTAACGGAGTGTTCCTTCTGGCGTTATTTTACAATGGCCCATTATGGAACTGGTTAAGGTTGGGGTGTTGAAAGAACAGCATTTACTTGTTGCTGACCATCTGTTCTTGGGGCTTCCAATTATTTTTCAGCACGCAACTGGAACATTCAATAGAAAAACAAAAGGAGCTAAGTCCAAAAATATTGTGTACCTAAAACACTTCATATTTTATCACCTACATTCACCATTACCCCCTATCCCCACACTAAAAATTATTCTATATTTACACCAATTAAGCCTATTCATCCTGATTTAAGCTTGCCAATTTTACACTGCAGTATTACTACCATTACTTAAAGTGGTTATTCTTTGCATTAAGGTAAAACATGTTTAGGCGTCAGTATCTCCCATCAATTTTTATACCTGAGCTGTATGCTTTATACTGCTTTATCAAGTGATGCATTGTACGAAATGATGTTGAGGGGCACCCACATTCTGGATAATAGAGGAAAAGATTTCAGTACTGGCTATCATGGAACTGAGGTGTAAGGTAAGCCATTGTCTCTAATTAAACCCCTTAGACAAAATGTTTGTGGCTGTAAACCTTAAAAATATTTTTTAATGAAGACTTCTACCTGCTACAGTAGAGGTTGTCAAGTTACCTTTGCCCAGTCTTGCCATGAAGAGTTAATCCAGCTCTAAGCAATCCTCTTGTCTTTTTGTAGTAAAATAAAAAAGACACACAGATAAGTTTGTGTCGCCACATCCCCCACTACTGTGACTGACATTTGATTTCTTTATCTCATAAACTAACAGAGAGAGAGAGAGAGAGTGTTACAATTCCAGGTTCACATCCCTCCTCCTTTCTCCTCCAGGTCTCCCAGGATTGGCTGCTCCACACCTCAGCATGATTGGGCATGCTGAAGTCATGTGGTGCCTTTCCTGAGTTTTGACTGGATGTTACTCAAAACTCAGTAGGAGAGTGTAGAGGTGGGTGGGGATTCTTGTGACATCACAAGTCCGCCCACGAGCTCCGGCAAACAGACTCACCCACCGATTCCAGAGTTTTTCAGGGCTCCCATGGCTGAAGGGGGTGACATTTGCAAGGTAGGGATACATGCAGGAGGCTTGCATGTATATATACATTAATACTGTGCCATTAGTTTATACTGGGCGAGTGGTGGGTTTACATCCACTTTAGGACCCTCCTTCCCCCATTATCGTCATCATGAAGGCAATTCCCCTAGTGATACAGAATGCTAGATGATTTCATAATAATTTTATAGACATTTCCAAACTTAATGTATCACCCTCTAGTGTGCTACAAGATGTAAACCATAGTCTGGCCCAGGGGAAAACCTGAGTCACTGAATCTGGGTCAGGGTTATTAGAGACCAGGGCTGGATGACTCATCCAGGCAGCTCTCTGGTGCCTCCCCGTTTCTAGAATGTTGGAGAATGTTCTGTAAATTAGTGAGCAGAGGCTAATAGACCTGTCTTGCATCTTTAGGGGCCCTTAACCAATCCCCAGGTTGGGGGCCTGGCAGGGAACTAAGGAGCCCTTAAATAGACATGAGCCATGCCAGCAGAATTGGGTTGAAGATGGAGAAGCAGTGCTGAGGGGAGGCTGTCGGTGGCTCTTGAGGGACCCCTGCTAAGGAGAGATTTTACCTCAGGCTGGAGCTTGGGAGGCTGGCCTGGAAGGATCCCACCACAGGAGGCAGTTGGAGGGACCCTAACTGGAGAGGCAGACAGTGAGTAGATCAGCACAGTGTTAGGACAGACAAGAGGAGAGTCTGCTAGCTGTAGCAGTGCTCTCTTGAAGACAACAGTGTGCCAAGTCTTCATCCAACCTTGCCCTGGGGAATCTCCATATGTGTATCAAGGGAAGAGGAAGCAGCCAGGTAGGCTGGTGGCAGCCAGGTGGGCTAGCATTTTTCCAAGCAGAAGAACTGGGATTAGTGTCTACGGGGAAGCAGAAGGTGGTACGAAATACTGTTCACTTCACATGTGCTATTTTACCAAGGGACTGAGGGTTCCTAGCCTGTAATGGGCTGTTGCTAAGCTGACGAGAGACTGTTAGTTCCTACAGAAGTGATTCAGCAGAGACTGTACTAAAAGGAACCAAGATGGTGCAGGAGGAATGAAGAAGAGGAATCTGTAAATAGGGACGAAGTTGTCCCTGGTTTTGTTTATTGGACATTTTCAAGTTGGGCATCCCATAATCTCTTACCCCATCCAAGTTATCATCCCCTAATAAAACAATAAAAAAAATTTAAAAAAAGCCAAAGGACTGATTTATGTGTCTGGATGCAAGAAGGAAATGCTATATGACTGTCTGTGTAGCAGTGGGGAACCCTGACATCAGCAAAGGAAAGCAGATCAATAATGGGCCCATTTTTATAACAATTAATACAAAGTTGTGTATATTTTTTGATAATATTTGAAGTGTTACTAAACTCAGGACCCTGCATTCACTATATCGGGTCTCCCACAGTACACAGAACAAGAAAAAGCAATTATTTAAGTAAATATAAACTGCTAAATACCTTTTCTCATCAGCAGTATATAGCAGTCTTGTGACTTCTGTCAGTGTCTGGTTGAGGCTGGGTTCACACTATTGCGAACCAATGTGCATGTCAGGAGAGTATGACCGGCTCTCAATGGAGCCAGTTCACACAGCTCTGGAGTGAATTGCATAGGAATCCTATGCGTCTTCTGGTCCATTTCAGGTCCGAATTCAGCCAAAAATTCGGACTGAAATTGGACCTGAAATGGTGAACAGGGACACACCGGACCCCTGCTGTGAGCCGCTCCGTATGGCAGTGTGAATCCAGCCTGAAGCTTGTAGGAGGAGATTTCATTTTACTCTGACTGTCCTATGAGGCTGCAGGACCCCTGACCCTCTGTTTGGACAGTGTTGATTGGCCCTGTGCTGATCACATGCTCCCTCCCAAGAAAAAAAAAAAAACCTCTAGCAATACACAGCAAATTGACCATGTGTGGAGTGCCCCAAGACTCTGTTCTATCAGGAGATAGATTGGGGACTGTGGAAGAAAGGGAGGATCAGAGAAGACAGGTTGAAACAGCCTTTTTAAACAATGCAGAGGATTAACCCCTTATGTTCCACAGTGGGTAGAACAAGCATGCTGTACTGCATATACAGACTGATTTTACTGTTGTAGGTTTAATAACACTTTAACTTGAAATCTGATTTTATGCTAACTTTCTTTTGTAGGATCTAGGTCTACTCCTAGTGGGCACAAAGGGGTTAACTTAAAATCAGAATTACATGCATAAATATTTTATAGTGTTACCTGAGATATTGCCAGCATTCCATTCAGATCATAATATGTTATGGTGGGGGTCTCCAAAATTAAGCCCATGGACATTTTACTGAGGATTTTTGAAATGATTATTTTCACACTTCTGAGGGACTTCGTATTAAAAGCCCATCTGCTGAGACCTTGTTGGCCAGGCTTATCAGCAGGGAAATAGAGCCAGATGCTGTCACACGGTGCATCCTGCTGCTTTTCTCACTGCATCATACCATTAGGAAATGTGTAGAAAACGGATAATCTCATACATCTGAAATTTTCCTTGCAGTGTGAGTATTGTCGGTTGATTAAAAAACCTGTTGACATCACTATTTGAATTGCAGCTCTTTTGCATTCTGAGTGGACTTGTCAAATTTTAAATACTGCATTCATGAATTAGTTGAATGCTAATTATGAAAATTTGAAATACATTTGAAAATGTACACCCAATAAAAATTGTTTACTTTTAAACACATTTAAATAGGCAAACATTAGATTAATTTAAACAGTAATTACAAATAAATGTGATATACTAAAAACACAAGGACAATTTGCCTTTTCAATCATTTATGCCACAAAAATATAAATAGATGTAACTGTGTGCCATGAAAAGAGCAAGTACACGCTTGGTTTCAGAAAGTGGTAGTGCCCATCTTATTAGAAATGATTTGTTGCAGGACATTTTGGATAACTACCCACCAGTCTCTGACATCAACTTTGAGAATTTTTTCTTTTGCATTTTTTTGGCCACTCCTCCATAAAAATTCCTTTCAGTTGAAAGAAGTTTGTTGCTTTTCTTTTATGAACTGACAATTTTAAATTCATCCATAACAGTCCAATGGGATTCAAACCAGGTCTTTGATTAGGTCAGTACAATACTAGGGATAGGTTTCAAGTTTGGGTTGGATGCAGTTTTGAGGTGAACCCGGCCTGTTCGTGGCTCAGGGACTTTTCAAACTAATGCGGCAGGTGTATTGTAATCTGACAGTCGGGTACTCCTGGTGAGTTAATTGACAACCTTTAGTTATTGATCATATTTGGTTAAGGGCATCATCCAGGACCCCTGGAGCTGTGTTTACATTACCTTGGGGTTGGGAATCTGCCATTTTGTGATAAGCGTATGATGTACAGTGGGGACAGAAAGTATTCAGACCCCCTTAAATTTTTCACTCTTTGTTATATTGCAGCCATTTGCTAAAATCATTTAAGTTCATTTTTTTCCTCATTAATGTACACACAGCACCCCATATTGACAGAAAAACACAGAATTGTTGATATTTTTGTAGATTTATTAAAAAAGAAAAACTGAAATATCACATGGTCCTGGGTATTCAGACCCTTTGCTCAGTATTTAATAGAAGCACCCTTTTGATCTAATACAGCCATGAGTCTTTTTGGGAAAGATGCAACAAGTTTTTCACACCTGGATTTGGGGATCCTCTGCCATTCCTCCTTGCAGATCCTCTCCAGTTCTGTCAGGTTGGATGGTAAACGTTGGTGGACAGCCATTTTTAGGTCTCTCCAGAGATGCTCAGTTGTGTTTAAGTCAGGGCTCTGGCTGGGCCATTCAAGAACAGTCATGGAGTTGTTGTGAAGCCACTCCTTTGTTACTTTAGCTGTGTGCTTAAGGTCATTGTCTTGTTGGAAGGTAAACCTTTGGCCCAGTCTGAGGTCCTGAGCACTCTGGAGAAGGTTTTCGTCCAGGATATCCTTGTACTTGGCCGCATTCATCTTTCCCTCGATTGTAACCAGTCGTCCTGTCCCTGCAGCTGAAAAACACCCCCACAGCATGATGCTGCCACACCATGCTTCACTGTTGGGATTGTATTGGATAGGTCATGAGCAGTGCCTGGTTTTCTCCACACATACAGCTTACAATTAAGGCCAAAAAGTTCTATCTTGGTCTCTTCAGACCAGAGAATCTTATTTCTCACCATCTTGGAGTCCTTCAGGTGTTTTTTAGCAAACTCAATGCGGGCTTTCATGTGTCTTGAGCTGAGGAGAGGCTTCCGTCAGGCCACTCTGCCATGAAGCCCTGACTGGTGGAGGGCTGCAGTGATGGTTGACTTTCTACAACTTTCTCCCATCTCCCGACTGCATCTCTGGAGCTCAGTCACAGTGATCTTTGGGTTCTTTTTTACCTCTCTCACTAAGGCTCTTCTCCGCTGATAGCTCAGTTTGGCCGCACAGCCAGCTCTAGGAAGGGTTCTGGTCGTCACAAATGTCTTCCAGTTAAGTATTATGGAGGCCACTGTGCTCTTAGGACCCTTAAGTGCAGCAGAAATTTTTTAGTAACCTTGGCCAGATCTGTGCCTTGCTACAATTCTGTCTCTGAGCTCTTCAGGCAGTTCCTTTGACCTCATGATTCTCATTTGCTCTGACATGCACTGTGAGCTGTAAGGTCTTATATAGACAGGTGTGTGGCTTTCCTAATCAAGTCCAATCAGTATAATCAAACACAGTTGGACTCAAATGAAGGTGTAGAACCATCTCAATGATGATCAGAAGAAATGGACAACATCTGAGTTAAATATATGAATGTCACAGCAAAGGGTCTGAATACTTAGGACCATGTGATATTTCAGTTTTCTTGTTTAATAAATCTGCAAAAATATCAACAATTCTCTGTTTTTCTGTCAATATGGGGTGCCGTGTGTACATTAAAAAGGAAAAAAAAAAAATGAACTTAAATGATTTTAGCAAATCGCTGCAATATAACAAAGAGTGAAAAATTTAAGGGGGTCTGAATACTTTCCTTCCCCACTGTATGTACATAGATGGATCAAAATTTCACCCCTGCTGAGCTGGCTGAATTTTGATCCATCTATGGCCGGCCAGTTTAAATAGTGGATGTGTATTAATTATTTCTGGAGAACAAGGGAATTGTTTAGTTTCACGTTAACTCTTTGTGGGAATAGGTAAGGAGTAATAATAAGCTACCTCTTATATAGTCAATGACATCCCTGGGGATCCCCATCACTATATTTACAATACTGCAGTGCTAGAGATATGTTATTTAGCAATAGGAGCATTAACATGAAGCATCAGGTTGTTATGATTAATGATGATTTCATCCCTGGATGCCTTTGATTGACATGGATTACATCTCTGGACATCAAAATTGAATATGGATTACGGCAGAGGACATTATTAACATTTTTTTTATTTCTGTTGTACTGTAAAAAAAACTTACTTTTGTATGGTGTGTGTGTGTGTGTGTTTATTTGCATTAAACCTTTTGTAGGAATGGGTAAGGGGTACTAATGTTGCCTTCTACTTATGCCCCTGGCAGGGAATATCTGGGGGTCCCCTTATTATAAAGGGACTTCAAGATTCTGTTACAATTCACCCATATTACCCCTTCTATTTATTTGAGCATCTGACTAACGCGTCACTAACAAGGGTGCCATTTGATAGGGGAAGGCTTTGCTACCCTCCTTCTTTTGCAAGGTACAACCCCCCCATGTTGAAAGGTATGTGCCTGGTCTGTTACAGGAAGGGAGGCCATACACTCACTGCCCTTCCCTTTCTAGCCATCCAGGCTGCATGCCTGCAAGGGTCTGGGTGGAACTTTCAAGGGAACCCCCTTTGTCCCCCCCCCTTTTTTTAAAGGACTACATTTTACTGTTCCATAACTTCATCCGCTGCTTTAAGGCATGTTCAAACTTTTAAATAAATATAACTCAATTCATACAATGCTGATATTTGATAAAAGACAAGTGTAAAGATTCAAAGTTCTCCAAAAAAAGTGAACAACGTGATACAAAAAAAATAACGTGTGAAACAATTAACGATGTATACAAACATTCCATAAATAATAGTACAATAGAAAATAGTGTATCATCCTAAGATTTCCACCACCATGTGAATCTTCCAAACATGCATTTCCCAAAGTATTTCCTTCACCGCACTAAGCAAATGCCCTTACCAAACGCATATGCCAATCTTACTAGATTAGGCAAACACAGCTTGTACAGCCTCAATATACATGGGAATCACACTTGCTCTGTGTTTAGGGTAGGTATTCCTCCTCCTTCCACTCACTGAACGTGCGTTCAGAAAGCATGCTGGATGCAGGACAGGCTAGTAGCTCAATTGCATATTGAGCAAGTTCTGGCCAGTGGTCCATCCTCAAGACCTAGTATCCCAGTGGGTGCGCTGTTGGAAAGGTCTCCAAGTCTGCTCTTGCCCCTAGATATTTCTGCATCATATAATGCAGACGCTGGTTGCTGGAACCTATCAGACCTTGGCTCTGAAGAATGAAAAATTGTTTAAAGGCATTGGTCAGCCGGCCACCTTCTCCACTGCTCTTCCTCTGACCGAATGAAGCCTCAGAAACATGTTGTCCAGCACCAGGAAATTGTAACTTCCCAGGGTATGGAAATGTGTTACACAAACTTTTCTTCAAGGCCTCCTGAAAATGTTTCATCCTCTGCTCCCTCTGCGAAGGCAGGATGAGTTCTGCAACCTTACCCTTGTAACGTGGATCAAGAAGGGTTGCCAGCCAGTAATGATCCCTTTTCTTGATACCACGAATCCTAGGGTCCTTTCGCAGGCTTTGTAGAATCAGGGAGGCCGTGCAGCGTAAGTTTGCAGAGGCATTTGATTCTGAGTCCTCTGCATCACTAAAGATCACATTATCCATAACTACCTCCTCCCAGCCACTTACAACTCCTTGGGTTTCTGGGGACTGAAAACCATCCCTTGATGATTGCTGCATGTTATCCTCAACATCCATGCTGACACAATCCTCTTCCTCCTCCTCTTCTTCCTGTGTGTTTGGCGGCCCCAAAGGAATGCTATCTGGATAAAGGGGGCCTTGAGAGGAAAGGAAGTCCTCCTCTTTACGTAACTGGGTGGCCCCGCCCCCTCTGATGTCCCGGGAAAGCCATAAGGAAGTCCCTATGCATCAGAGGGGGGGCGGGGTCACCAAGGAACATCACGGTGTGGCCCCGTCCTCAGTTTTAAAAGAACTGTCAAAGCAAAGACGCATCATATGGTGGGAGCCTCCCATGGAGGCGGGTCGGTCACGTTTTTTTTTTGGTCCATGGGCGGAGCAAGAGAAGAAGAAAACTTTGTGGGGAACATTTTTATTTTTTATTGTTTAGTAAAGGACTTGTCCCAAGCCATGTCTTGTCATTTTTACCATTTTGACACTTTTTTTGGTGAAATGGTAGGGGTACAAACCCTGTTACCATTTCACACAGGGATATGGGGGTCCTGTTGTTAAAGGGGGCTTCCAGATTCCGATAAGCCCCCCACCCGCAGACCCCCACAACCACTGGGCAAGGGTTGTGGGGATGAGGCCCTTGTCCCATCAACATAGGGACAAGGTTCTTTGGGGGCTACCCCAAAGCACCCTCCCCATGTTGAGGGCATGTGGCCTGATACGGTTCAGGGGGGCACTCTTGCCCCCCCTCTTTTCCTGCGGCCTGCCAGGTTGCATGCTCGGATAAGGGTCTGGTATGGATTTTTGGGGGGACTCCACGTCATTTTTTTTTAAATTTTGGCACGGGGTTCCCCAAATATCCATACCAGACCTGAAGGGCCTGGCATGGAATTTGGGGGGACCCCCAAGCAATTTTTTTTAAAATTTTGGTTCGGGGTTTCCCTTAATATTCATACCAGACCCAAAGGGACTAGTAATGGACTGGGGGGATCCCATGCCGTTTTTTTTCAATGACTTCTTTTATCTGTATTCCTGGGACCGACAATTCATTATAGCCACGAGTAGTTTTAAATTACTTTTTTTCCTTTAGAAATGTCATTTTGCTGTCAGACTGTTCTAAACACGGGAAACATGTGCCACTTTACAGGCATACTATAGACACCCCCCAGGTATGAAATTTAAAGGAATATTTCACTTTTATTGTTTCACTTTAAGCATTATTAAAATCACTGCATCATGAAAAAACTTATCTTTGCCAGGTCCACAATTTTTATGACAATAACTTGCATATAAGCCTTTAAAATGAGCACTTTTGATTATTCATGTTCATGTCCCATAGACTTTAAAGGTGTTTAGGTGTTCGAACAAATGTTTTGCCTGTTCGCATGTTCTGGTGCAAACCGAACGGGGGGGGGGGGGGGGGTGTTTGGCTCATCCCTACTTCCTGCCTTTAATTTCTTCCTACTTACGGGTGACCTCTTGTCCAGGATTAAACTAGCATCTGCAAGAAAAGGATGGACTTTTCTTCCATGACCATGCTGTATTTGTGCCCCTTCAACTTAGAGTTCCTATTTTATTTTCCTCTTCTTTTTTGGGCACGGTTTGATATTTAAGTGGATAAATGGGTTGGTTTAGATTTAAGCCTACATAAAATACTCTTTTGTTAATTATTATGTTTTTTCCATTTTTTTTTACTTTGAATTAATAGTTGTTATGCAGTATGATTGGATCTTGAAACCGTATCAATACATTTTAGGTTCAATGTGTAAAATGTCTTGTTGTGTTCTGTTTTGTTTGTTGATTAAGAAAATTAAAAAAAAAAAAAAAAATTAAAAAAAAAACAAAAAATTGTAAAAACACGTAGTCAGTCACACATTCTGTAATGAGTGCTCACCAGTGTCATGAAAACGGTAAATTGTATACTCACCTTTCCGTAATTTTCCTTTCCTGGTGCATCTTCATGGCAGCATACATATGGGTTGTGACTCCGCCCCCACAACCTGATAGGACTGGTGAACTATAAATCAAAGACAGACCCGGCTCACAGCATTCTCTGTAACTCTCACCATTTGGGTGGGTATCGGTATGCTGCCATGAAGATGCACCAGGAAAGGAAAATTACGGAAAGGTGAGTATACAATTTTCCGCTTTCCTGGTGCATCATGGCAGCATACATATGGGGACTAACTCGCTATATGGGAGGGTGCAAGAAAAATTTTGTAATCATCAGTAGCGCAAGTATGCACCATGAATTTTTCCAAATTTTATTGTCGCGAGCCGGGTTCACCTATAAAAGTGTAATGAAGGTGTCCTGGGAGGACTATATTGCTGACTTGCAAATAACCTCAGGAGACACTCAGCGCTGAGCTGTCCACAGAGCTGGCACTGCCCTAGTTAAATGTGCTCTTAAGACCTCCAAAAAAGGAAGGCCTTGAAGAGTAGGCTCTTTTAATTGTTTGAACAATCTAGGAGGTGACTGAACGTGTTGATGCTGACTGACCCTTCCTTAAGCCATGCTGGAACCAAGTACATATTTCAGCTTTCCTGAATGAAAGGGTAGCTGCCAAGCAGGTCACCAGCGTTAGCACAACCTACAGGGGATGTGGTTCCCACTCAACCCAGAAAGATGGGAAATTGACTTCCTGGTTAAATTGGAAGGAGAAAGACACCCCATGGATAAAAGCAGTCTGGAGTTTTAGGACTATTCTGTTCTGTCCGTGTATAATGTTAAGTGAGCCTGTAGTTCTGACATCCTTCTTCACAGAGGTTGTAGCAACCAGAAATACGGCCTTTAGGGTTTGCAGAGTGTAGTCATTCTGTAGGATAGAAATGAGTCTTTAATAGAAATGGGGACCATAAGCAAGTTCCACAAAGGGAACAATGGTTTCCTTGGAGGA